>NC_092816.1:155170815-155770815 GCF_023375885.2 Dermacentor andersoni | reverse complement strand
GAAACGAGAACAAAAATGTCAACTCTCCCGAAGTCACTTTGCAGTGTCCTGTGTGAACCTGAACGTGAGAACGAGGCCTTCTCTGTGCGCTGCGCTCAAGAAACGCCAACGGACGCCCGACTTCGGTTATGAGCATCATCGAGCGACATCCCTCCGGACAGCGGATGCAGTCCCCTGACCATCGGGATCTCCTTCCCCCGGCGGGGCGGTCTGTTACGTTTCGCCTACAACGCGCGGTAATGCCGGCGCGGATGCAACGGACGCCGGGGCTTCGTTCAAAGCGGCGGACATTTTGGGCCGTTCGACGCCGCCGCAACGCCTCCCCGCCAAGCGTGTCCAGGCGTGTTTCAGTGCCACGTGTCTTCGTGCGTGCGTGGGTGTGTGTGTGCCTACGCTTGTCAAAGCGCGGCAGCCGGGGAGCGGAGCTCCCCAAGTGAGGTGCCAGGAGGTCTGTCCGTCGGCGGGTTGGCGATGCGTCACTACACTCGGTTCAGCATGTCTCTCGGCTCGACCGTGCGCGCCGTCGCGTGGGCTCATGCTCCGCCGTCGCGTGGGCTCATCCCGTGACCTTCCCTCTGGCCCGCGACGCCGAGAGTATAAGAGCAGCTGCCCCCGGACGCCAGGAGAGAGGCTCCGATTTCTTCTGTTGAGTTACGTGCTCTTCCGTCTCTCCACTCCGGTCGACCTGACCGGCCGCTCTTTTGCTATGTTAGAATAAACAAGTTGTTCTGTTACCAGTCTTCTCTTGCTTTGCCGGGACCTTCGGATGCTTCCAGTGCCCCAGGCCGCCAGGCCAACGCTACCCTTGGGGCTTGCGACCCATTTGCAACAACGGGCGTCAGCACCGAGTCCCCAACAATATGAAGGTCAACTGTTGCAATGCATGGTGGCTACTCCGAAACCGTTAACGCCTTGAGCGCAAGAGCGTTTCGCATAGAAAAAAAAAAAACTGATCAGTGATTTATTTATTGCTGGAATAAGAACTGATATTCCGTTTTTCCGAGACAGATCGTTTGCGGAACACTTAAATATGTGTCGGAAAACTCAGTTTTCAAAAAGGCATAAGCACGAAATGTTTCCTATCATGCTCAATCCAGTCAATCAACGAGCTCTTAACTATTATTTGAGAAAATTGTCCAACAAAGAAAGTGTGACAATTCTGAGCCAATATTTATACATTCGCATAAAATTTTTTTATGGTTAAACATGTTGGGGGGGGGGGGGGGGCAGTCCGCGCAAGAGAAGCTAGCTGAACTTTTATTTTTATTTTCCCCGCATTTCATTTTATATGTGCGTGTGTGTGTGTGTGTGCGTGAGAGAGAGAGAGAAAGAGAGAGAGAGAAAACAAAGGGTAGGGTAGGATATAGTCAAACCAGAAGGGAAAAAAACCAGTTTGAAGCCCTACACTGGGGAACGGGGGAGTGGGAATTAGATTAGAAAGACGAGAAGGTGCAAAGAGACAGTGAGTCCACACATAGGATCACAGCCTGTGACTATCACCTGAGACTACCACAGAGCAGCGTCACTTGTAGCACAAGACTACAACAGACTGTGCAGGTTTGTTGCGCGAGCTACCAGCCGGAATTTGTGGGTACCTGCATGCATATTTCCGGTGGGTGTCGCATCGTTGTGCTCTGTGAACCTTTCTTTTCCACAGTGGCTGCAGAATAACGCAGATAAGTCGGCAAGTGGTAAAGCGGCGCATCGTTGTTCTTGCGTGTGTGTGTGTACAGCGTTCGCGCGTATACACTTGCGAGCGCTCTGCGCCTCCTGAATTTCACGAGGTACGCAGCGGGTTGGGGAAGCTATGGAGGGTGAAGTATTCCATCTGCCTTTTTGGCAGCGCTTGAGCGGATCGACGTCAACTGGGTGGAACTTGAGTTTACATTCGCGAGGCAAGCGGTATTGCGTTTCATATTATTGTCATTAAAGGGAAACGTTCTTTGCCTGTCTGCTTTTCCCTGATTTCGCGTGGCTGTCTGGCTGCTGGGTGCTAGTGCGCTGTTGGGTTGGTCGCCATCTCGGCGTATACATATATATATATATATATATATATATATATATATATATATATATATATATATATTTATGGCGTGTGTGTGTGTGTGTGTGTGTGTGTGTGTGTGTGTGTGTGTGTGTGTGTGTGTGTGTGTGTGTGAAGCTTATATGCACGAATATACAATCATTGTATGTCAGCCAACTAAGCAGACAATAATAATATTTACTGCGTTATCAACTTCCTACATTAAACCTGAGCATACAATGTCGTCTCAGAGACGCATGTAAAGCACACCAATTTTCTTAATAGAATGGTGAAATTACATTTCACGAATTCTTTTATTTACTTTAATTATTTTATTTTAGCCATTCCACATGCGCCCCTCGCGCTGTTGAACCGCAAGGATTTTGTCAACATGTCCACTGCAGGCGGAGGCCTGATGGTCCCAGGACTTCTCCCCTCGGGCTACTGAACTATACGTTCCCATAGACTGCGTTGACGCGACTTGAACATGTTCCAGGAAGAAAAAAAATTAAAATATCGCTTTTCAAAATCTTGTTTGGACTTCCGCCGTGGTTGCTCAGTGGCTATGGTGTTAGGCTGCTGAGCACGAGGTCGCGGGATCGAATCCCGGCCACGGCGGCCGCATTTCGATGGGGGCGAAATGCGAAAACACCCGTGTACTTAGATTTAGGAGCACGTTAAAGAACCCCAGGTGGCCGAAATTTCCGGAGTCCTCCACTACGGCGTGCCTCATAATCAGAAAGTGGCTTTGGCACATAAAACCCCACAATTTTTTCTTTGTGCTTTCGCTCTCGTCTTCTTGTAAAGTAATCAAGAGCGACCCCGCAAACAGGCTCGCTCGATGAGCGCGCCGCGGCGAAAGTCAGCCTCGTAACGTGCGAAACACCTTGCGGCACAGATTGTGGTTGCGCGTTGCCCCGATACTGCACGGCTCAACACGTCGATACAGGAGGAGAAGGCACTCCCGGTAACGTTGACGAAAAGAGAGACCAAAAAATCGTGCGCCGGTACTTTCTTGGCATCGACGTCGGATGTGACCATCGCCGATGTCGAGCCACAGCACCTGTACGGTTCACTCGGTCGGCCGACATTTGGCGGGTGCGTTAAGTTTAGAACAGAAATGCTGAGCACCTGACTTCACCTGTCCGAACGAGCGCACCTGCGAGACTGCTGCGTGCCCACGAACGCGATCGTTCTGCTGAGGTTCCTGGGAAGATCAATCCGCATCTTTCATTTTCCTGTGCTGCCCTCTGCCGCACGCCGCTGAAAACGTTTTGGAAGGGTCCCGGGGCTTTCGCCGGTTGATTTGTGTACCTGAGCCCGAGTTGATTGCGCGTCGGTTGTGCGTTATTATTGTGCGTCATTATTAATGGCTTCTTCAGGACAGCATATCGTTCCTGAAGCGACGTAGCACTCAATGACTACTGGGTAAGCAGGCCTGAGTGCGCTGTTCTGCAAACAGTGCAGCCGATAAAGGCGCGCTGAGTTCCGTTTGGCGCCACGGCTGCCTTGGCATTTGTCACTGAATTCTGCTATGGACATTACTTTTTACATTCTTTTTTACAGATTATTTAGACGTTTCGCATATTCAAAAAGTCTTCGAGCGCAGCCTTCTGCGTCGGATTTATTAAAGCGGTGCACTTGTTTACGTCGCCATCTACAGCCGCAGGTCGTTGTCATCGTCAAATATTGTGGAGAAGGTCCATCGCTGATATGAAATACTGTCAAAATGTAGCAAAACATGCATATCTGAGCGTATGTCCCATCTTGTTACGCCCTGAGACGAGTCAATATGAGCGGCCGAACCACTTAAACAACGGCAACTGTGATCCAGATACATATATTACGGGCTGTTAATTAACTCATTCTCGCTTTTCTTTAACTCCATCATACTTACAGTTTTAGCGTGCCATAGAGCATTATTAGAGAAAACTGTGCTCGCGTAAGTGCTCATTTGTAGGCCATGTTGTTCTCTCACGAAAACGCGCGGTTGCCATCGCTCACACGGCGTTGGTATAAATGAGCGAGGCGGTTTATTTATGCTGCTGTATACCGAATACACCGTCTCTTGTTTGCCTCTTGACGCACAGGCAAACATTGCATCTCTGAAATTGAGAAATGTGTCGGCAAAGCAACACGTACAGGCCCACCCATATAAGTAGCGAATGCGGCCGACAGCCTACAGGTACGGTGACGTACAGATGTTGGCACATCGCTGTGTCGCCGCTTACCGCTTATTGTGCACGCGCCGTGCGAAGTGAAGTGTAGCTGATTTCAAATCACTAAGGCCAGAATTGAACAATAAAAGCAGTTTCATTCGACCTAACTGCTTACATTTCAGTTCAGGTCCGCCGGTACTGAGTGCACGAACTCGACGGCGCCAGGTTAACCTTCGCTGAACAGGATCATTGGCTCAACCTTCGTGGGCACCGCTTGAGTGGGTTAAAGCTTGTGCATTTCAACTTGGTAGGCGTGCTTGACTCATTTTGAGCACGATTAATTATATATACAAGCGAAAACACTGTCGCTATTGTGTTGTCGCTTCGACGGCCGATCGCGCTGGGTTCGGTCGGATTAACGGTGGTCGGCACGCTGGTGTTGCCGGTGCCGTCGACAAGAAAGCCCGTCGCAGTAAAACTCGCGCTCGTCGGTTGCGTCGTTGTCGACCTGGTATGATAAAAAGGTTTCAGTGACGCACAATAGTCGGTCAATCGTTGGAGTGAGCGTATTGTTGGTCTCGTGTCGACCCAGTGTTGCCGCGCCTTACCAGTACGTGCAGCCAGGCACGTGCTGCCATCACCAGCAAGCTAGGACCGACGCTGCAAGAAGACTTCGTCAGCAACGTGATGTACCTAAGTGTCGCCCAGGTGTAACGCATGGGTTTTTCATTAATTTTGCTAGCCACCAATTACCTGGCTCAGGGTGCAGTTCGGACAACTCGGACGGTGCCCTGGCCGCTTTCTCTTTTAGGGTTGCAGTCTTACGCTACGCACGTTTTCGGCACCGCACCGACGTCGAGCTACCAGTAGAGTTTCAACGCGATACACGGCACGAGTGCTTGCAGCAGCGCGCGTCCAAACGCCTTTTTTTTTTTTTTTTTTCGGGGGACTTCCCGGCGCGCGGCCACGCGCGCGACCCTTCCAAAACGTTTCGCGACAAATCCGCTAGGGCAGGGCGCATGCGCCGTCGCGCCATGAAAGAGGCGGATTGCACAAAGCTTCGTCTCCTGTGACAGCGTGTCTCGTCAATGAAGTAAGGGGACGCACGTGATTTTCTACTGAATAAATGTTATTGCGTTATAGTCGACGTCATCGAGCAAATGAAGTAATCGATCGATCACAAAACTGCCAACATATGTAGTTGATTACAGAGTTACTTAACAATCTGGCACGTGACGGACCGACAGGAGGACTCGCAGGGTACCTCTCTTGCAAAAAGAAATGTTACGTCTCGTGCACGCTGTGGCGATGGGCTTACGTTGCACCATTGTAACCACTTAATTTTGGAGAAGTGGCAAAAGCACGTGTGAACATTTTGCTTTCTCGGGTGAACTACGCGTGCCTCGTCATAACTGGTCGGCCCATCCTCATTGTGCACGTCTTCACTGTGTTCACCTCGCTGCCAAGCTATAGCACAAAGTGTAGTTGAGAAAAAAGAAAGAATCAAGCCCGCAGTTTTTACCCCCCCCCCCCCCCCGCCCCTAATGTTTCTTCTCCTCCTAGTCACAAGACAGCAGCTAATAAAGGGAAAATCAAACATCTACCCGTTCGTCCACGGGTGGATGTCTGATTTTCACTTTATTAATTCTCTCCACCTTGTGGGTTTCAGCAGAACTACTACGTCAAGACAGCAGCTAATAGCGACGATATCGCACCTTGCGTGCTGCGTGCGACGTATGGGAAGGGCTACCTATCTCTATCTCACGGCAGGATCACGGTCAAGCTTCGATGCAACAGCCTGTTCTCACATACCACCTATTTTCGCTGTACGCTGTACGCATAAGGCGAAAATAAAGATTGATTGATTGATTGATTGATTGATTGATTGATTGATTGATTGATTGATTGATTGATTGATTGATTGATTGATTGATTGATTGAAAACAGCAGTTTAGCACGAACGGGCAAGCATCGAAAGCGACAGCAAAGTCTATCGTATTATCCAAGCGCCTCAGAGGGTGTTCTTCAACCGACGCCCTGGCAGTTCCCCGAAACGCTGGCGTGAAGACGATGCGCCTCTACCTGCCTGCATTGCAGGCGTCGCACCTGAATGGTGCACCAGGTGAGATGGCAGGAACAAATCGTTGGCGTTTGTAGCTTCAAGTGTACTCTGCGATCTCTTCGGACCACCGTGTGCGCGTCTGTGTGGTACAACACGCAGCTGCACACAGCAGGGACGCTAATACTTATATTGCATAAAGCAAGGATGAAGAAATATAAGAATTGTCAAAGCAACTTCCAAGTATGAAAGCAAGACTGTATATAGTTCGGCCAATACACGAGCAAAATCGGTGCAGTTCGTATATGTTGTACAAGGTGGTACAAAAGCTTGGCGAGTTGGTATATTTCTTACGCGGTAAAAAACAGCGTGAAGCAACAATACAGGCACGTCCTGGCTGTTTCTTTTTCGGTGTCTTTTGCTCGCGGTGTTCTATTTTTTCCACGTTGAATGGTTGCGACCAGCCATAAAACTTGGAATAACAGGTTACCCAATACTAGAAGAATACCGCGGACTGCCTTCCGGTCTATTTCTAATTGGTCCTGCGTCTCAATAGCATACCACTTCTTCGTCCACTTCCTACTTGCACGGCGACATTCAAGAGAAAAAAAGGAGGTAGCAATATTAGTCGACCGATTCAGTCGTAAACCGCTCCAAACGATGATAAAGTCACTATCACACGTGGAGAGAGAGATGCGGGAGGCTCTCGCGCTAATCAATAACCGCGCGACATTAGCCGCAAGTTCGCGAGGTCGTGGCCCCCCGCAGCGAAACGCTTCGCATGACGGCGCAACCGTTGCGCGGCAGTAGCACCGAAGTATGCGCGCGACCTCCAGTTCTAAACTTGTGCCTCGAGACGGAAGTTGCCGGCGTCCGCGCGAGACTGTGCACCGTCCAAGCGTGACCGTGGGCATCGCGGAACGCGAGATGCGAATCGCTTCGACTTCGAAGCGCGCGATCGCAAGCACTCGGTCTCGCTCGAGCGGCTCTGGCATCGTCGCGCCGCGATAAGCCGCGTTTACAGCCGCCGATAGTTTCGCTGTTCCGTGGGCCGCGGCGAGGCGGAGGCGCCCATCCGACCGCGCCAGCTTGGCTGAAAGGTTCCAGAGATCGTGAAGCCTGCCTCAGACGGAGAGGGAGGAGTGTGCGTGCGCTTTCGCATTAAAGGGGCAGAGGGAGCGAGGGAAGCGGTCTGGGCGCGGGCACCGACCCGCGAGCCAGCGATTAAAACTCCTCGATATACGATTGTTCGGTTCGAATCACGCGACGACTCATCCGGCGCTAATATAACCACTCGGCCGCGCTCGCGGCGTTCGACTCTGATCGACACTGCTGTACCACCGGGCATGCCGCGTGTGAAAGACAGAGCATCACGCGACGCTTTCGTTTAAAAACGCTGTGGGGTGAAGCCAGCTCTGGCTCCGAGTGCAGTGCACGGAAGTATGCTTGCGTGTGCGCTGGTGCCATCGCGTACCTTACCGAGTTATCTGAGAACCTGCGCCGAAGAACGGCCTCGGTGATTCACGTTCTCTGTTGCAGGAAGTATGTGCGCTCGCCCCCTTCGACGAGGGCAGCGGTCCGTATACACCCAAAACCTCTTACGTTAGACTTGTTCGTTGGGGAAAAGTTCAGCCTATCTCGACGATGGACGTATAGTATTATCGAAGGCGCCGCGCAAATGGGAAAAGAGCGCACACGAACGAGGAGCTTTGTGAATTTGACCCCGCGTGTCTGCGTTGCGTACAGGGGGGACGCTTTATGACTTTCGCTCGCGAAAACGGCCCTGGTGTTGGGATTCCTGCTAAGCATACGTGACTTCACTGCTTCTCAGCTTCAATGTTTCAGTTGTGAACAACTTAAGGTGAACAATTATAAACTTGATTAGTGAACCCAGTTTTAATTAGTCGCCTGGACATCACGATTTGTCATTAACGTCCAGGTCTTCAAGTCATCCATCATGCAACAGGGTGGATGGCCCTATGTGCTCCGGGCGATATCGTATATTTTTGTTTCAACGAAAGCACACACACACACACACCAAATGTATAGATGATGGCAGACGTTCGAGGCTACCAACATACTCCAGAAGGAGCCCTTGCGAACACATACTGCTCATTAGGTATGCGAGCGTTCCGCATTCTACAGAAGCGATGTTTTTCTTTGTTGTTGTTGTTGTTGTTCCAACTGAACTTCAATGTTAGCATGTATATTTACGGATGATTTTGTTTCCCCACTACGACTGGAACCAAGGTTACGGCGAAAAAAAAAGAATTTACTTCGGAGCCTAATACTTAACCTAGCCTAGAGTTGAGCACTGCACTCCAAACTGCACCGCATGAACACTGCACTGCACTTTTCGCTTTCGGGTTATAAGGCTAAGGCGCGAATAAGATTGTGTTTCCTCGCGGAAGCTATGATCCCTATGCTTTTTTTGTCGGGTACATGTTTCTGTCAGGTGTTTACTTGAATGTCGGCGCGCGACGTCTCTGTAACGGCTACGTGCAGATACAATATTTAATTATTTTTTGCTCCTCGTCTTCCACGCATTGGTGCGGCACCTTGGACGGTGGGGACTCGCTCTTCCACTGCTTACCTTTCGGTCAATCGTTCCGGTAAATGTGATTTCGTGGTTAGGGAGAGTGCAAACCTCTAAGTTCGCTCACTCGTCTCTGGCGAAATTGTCGATTAGCCCCGAGGAAGCGCCTAGACAAACGACGAAAGGGCAGTGGACAATAGTTATGCCAAGTACTATCAGTTCAGTGATGCGACGTGCAATGCCACGTGCGAGTTTAGGAAGTGCAATGTTATTCAGTGCCTGTCAGGTCTAACTACATTGTCCCTCCAGTTTCGCTACGTTTACTTGCTTTGCATGCTTGTCTGCCTCCCGCGATGCTCGTTTCAGTTATTTCCTGCTGTCAAGCACGCTTGGAAGCGCCGCCTTTTCCAAGCTAGCGCGTTAAACATTTCGCACCTAAAGGAGGCACTGCAGTTCTAAATATACTTCCCTTCAAACCATTTCATACGAAAAAAAAAAAGGGGGGGGGGGGGGGGGGGGTAGGAGGGAGACGACTGTAACTTAACGGCGGAGGATCGATCCACATCTCCGCAATTGAGCTTGCGAGCGTTATTGCGTCGCGCGTGCAAGGCTGCAGGGATTTGCGTAACAGTTGAAAAAAATAATAATCGACGTTCTTTCTGTTGTTGCGACCACGTTACCTCGACGCGGTAATCCCTGAAAGTGTCCTGCGCAGCGCGACTTGACTGCGTCGTCTAGTCGACAGTGCGCGAGAGCGCTACAACTGAGACAACCCTGTAAGATAGCGTGGTCTCGTTGGGAGCAGCGCGTTGTAGTCCATGTCGGGCGGTAAATACAGCCCGCTCCGCAGTTGCAGCAAGAGTTTGCTCTGGAGAAGCGCACACAGTGTTCTTCACGCCTTCTCAACGGACTGCGGAGCCTGGAGATTACTAGAAATTTTCAAATTGCTTCCCACGCATGCATGAAGGCGTTGCAACCAACGAGGTGGCGGATCCAATATTTCGTCAGGTTTGTTCAATATTTCCTAAATAAATGAATAAATATCTAACCCAGCTGCATGTAAATCTATTACCGCGTGTGATATAGAGTTTGTGAATTTCTAGTGCACATATTAGTTATGAACTAAAATTTGTATAAATGATTTGCCGATAAGAGCCCTGTTTTTCAATTATTCTAGTAATTGCGTTGTTCCTTTGGTGTGTTGATGTTGCTCTTAGCTTATGTTCCCAAGCGTTTTCTTGATGCCATGCTTCTGTAATATTTACTATTTTTGCGTTCTACAGCGAAATGCAATGTTTTCGCGAGGGGTGCCGACCCTTGGTCAAACCCTTGTAGATGTTTTTTTTTCTTTGTCTACGCCACCAACATCGCTGTGATGTGAAATAACTTTCATTTGGTCTCACAGATTTCATCGCGACGCCGATAACGAAGGTTTCTAGATACACTCAACGTCCTCTAAAACAAGCTATCGGCGTTCGTTTTCAGTATTTAAGGTGACCACATCACCAGCGCTCTGTGAGCAAAGAACTGTGCAGGAGACAAAGCGTGCTCAGTTCCAGAAGGCGGGCCAACGTGGCCTCGTGCGCGCGTCGCTGTTCGCGGCGTCTCGATAGCCCCCCCCAAGATGCGCTTTGAGTGGTAGCGTGCTGAATGGCATGCCTGCCTCATACCTTTCGCGATTCTTAAAGGGCCGCTGAAACGGTTCGGACACATTTTGTAGAAGCTTAAACAGACCATTCGCACCACAATTTAAGTGAAGCGTTACGTATTAATGGAGCTACAAGCGATTACAAGTTACCCTCCTCCCTAGCCGTGCTTTTCCTCATCAGCTCGTTCGCCGAGCGATCGGGGCTAAGCTCCGCATTCGCTGGTCCTACGTCACGGTGCGACGTCACATCGTCCACTTCCGGTTCTTTTGGAGACCGCCCACACCCGCGCGAAACCTCTCCGCTAGCTGCTTGGCCGTCGACTCGAAGCGAGAGCTATCGAAGCAGCGTGCGTTGCGAGCATTCTGTCGCAGCGCCAAACGTGTCTGGTATTCCGGTAACCACACACTAGCTGAACGTTTCGAAGGAACGGTGGAAGCATAAACTCAAGCTGATGAAGTAACTTTATCGTAGACGTACCTGAGCTGCCTGATCGGTCTCCACGGTCGAGCCACCCGTTGGCGCAGAGCTTAACCAGCCAAAGAAAGAGCTAATATTGCTCTAACCAAGTGTGCAACATTTTAAACATTTACAAAAACAACGTGTTAACGATTACACTCCTGCGAAAAATTTACACCAGCACCAAAGAAGAATATATTTTGACACTGCTACTGTATCTGGTGTATGGTGCCTCTATGCCACCAGGTGGCTGCACCGTGCAGACCATTCACATTTGCGCTTCTGTTCATCCCATGAAACAACACGCAAGGGGCACGGCCAGGCCCTGTCCCCTTGCGCTTGCGTTTGCCCTAATACCGGACTCGCGAAACGCTATTGCGTTAGTAATCTTCCGGTGTAAAGTGACGGCCGCAATCGCGCCAATCCTGGCGCCGATCGGATAGCGGCAGTCCACTCGTCTGCTGACTTGCAGAGGGACACGATGTCGCAGCTTGACATATTCCCAGTCGCTACGTTTGCAGTCCACAACACAACAAAGTCGAATTGCTCGCATTGGCGCTCGTATTGTGTACTTCCTCTCGTCCTTCGTCCGGGTTGCGTTGCCTGCTAATAGGAACAGGTCGAATCATAGCGCTCGCGAAAAGACAGACCGACACTGACGGCAGAGCTCTCGTCAAAGACGGAGCACGTTGTAACACAAGCAGACGACACTTGCTGTGTGCCGGAAGTGCTTAAGTGTACCGAAAAATTGTTGTTGTGCATTCCCTTTATGTTACTTTCTTTTTATAAAAACAAATTAACTAACATTCCAACTATTACGAACACAATTTGTTTGCCATGAAGTTGGAAACATCGATCACGCGCCCTGGTCAGCCAATCGGATAGCTCGCCCCACTGACGTCATATGGGTGATTTTCGTCATATGGGTAGGGGCGGCTTAAAATTCCGCCGCGCAGTGTGCTGTGATCGGCAGTTATGTGCATTTTTAAATCCTTATAATAAATCACACGCTTACGTGGAGCACTAAGATGCATCAATTAATGATCAGAAGGACCTACGCTAACGAGTCAGTACGTTTGTAGAAAATCGTCAAAATTGTTTCAGGGTCCCTAAGCTTGGCTGAAGCAATTGCGCTTGGTGGAACAATTGCCGGTAATATCAACAAGGGGCTCCATTCTTTACATTGTCAAATTCCGCCGCGCTGTCGAGTTGTGCAATGGCGTCTTTTTGAGCCAATCAGAGAGGTGGTAGCAGGCCCTTGACCAATCATATCTAACAAGATGGCGAATTCGGCAATATAGTGGAATTTCACGATGTCCAGACTAGCGCCGGAGGATAGGCGTGCCGCAAGCCAAGAAGATCCTTTTGCTGTCCGCCGGGTAACTTTTATCCCATTAGATGAGCTCATGTATTGTCAAACGCCCACATGGTCCTGCAGTATGTGGCATCCGTATAGATTTGTCGCTGCTCACTAACGTCGCTGAGACACTGCAGTACAACTTTTGCAGGCTTGAGAAAAGAACGTTTTCTATTTATACTAAACCATTAGGACAACTGTCAATTGTAAATGTAGCGAGCACCGTGCGAGTCATCGGCCTCGGGCGAGTCATCGCCCCAGGGCCCATATTCACAGAAACGTATCGCGCTGGAATTATTCGTGTGCGCATATTCCAGCCGATCACGAGTCTGGACTGGGCATATCATTAGCGAAGGGGGCCGGCCGACGGCAAACAACGCTTTGTGAACTACGCCCCGGTGTCATCAGGCAGTGCGTCTGCTCCGAAAAAGGATATGATAGATTATTTATTAATGCGATTAACATTCATAGGCTACTACCCCTCTTTCCGGGTTGTATCGTGTGCTCTAGCCTCTGGTCATTGCAACGGAAACAATGACTAAAAAAAAGAAACTGCGATACTGGTCACTATCGAACCTGGGTCGCCGAGAACAGCGGTCCGGTGCTGTATTCGCTCGGCCACTCGAATTAGCCTAGACTTGAGGAGGGAACGGAAGAAACTGGTACATAAGAAGCCGATCAATGAGCTAACAGTAAGAGGGAAAATAGAGGAATTCACGACCAAGCTACAGAACAGGTATTCGGCTTTAACCCAGGAAGAGGACCTTAATGTTGAAACAATGAACGACGATCTTATGGGCAGCCTGGGCAAGGACGGATTAACTCTCAGTGTTAGTACGCACTGGTGCGCCACTGGTGCAATATGGGAGACCGCGCGAAAGCAGAAGGACTACACGAACGTGCCACTGGATGGCACAGCGTGTCCAGAGGCAAGCGCGAGAAAAAAAAAATTAAATTATGGGGTTTTACGTGCCAAAACCAATTTCTGATTATGAGGCACACCGTAGTGGAGGACTCCGGAAATTTCGACCACCTGGGGTTCTTTAACGTGCACCTAAATCTAAGTACACGGGTGTTATCACATTTCGCCTCCATCGAAATGCGGCCGCCGTGGCCGGGATTCGATCCCGCGACCTCGTGCTCAGCAGCCTAACACCATAGCGGCAAGCGCGAGAGGGAAGCCCGCGGTTTCTGCACACGGCTCATACACGACGCGTTTCGGCGGTGGCTCTTCCCGTTCTCTCTCTCTATTTACCTTTAGGCCGGATCAGGCGATAAGAAAACAATGGCGATACGTTGTCAAGTGACATTTCTGAACAGGAACCTTCTCAATATAATCTTCTTCCACCGCTAATTACGTGTCATTATCACCTGCACATATATAATGAATATTGCACCTCTCACCATTCTTATAACACAACGAGGTTCATAATTATTTAACATTAAACGAATCTGACCAATCATCTCAGAAACCCATCATAAAATTACATGTATGCGCATGACCACTTGAATTCTAATCGTATTAACGACGATAAACATCCCCAATGAATGAGTTGTGCCTCAATTTCTTTCCTGATTCGAGAGTTTTGACGTGGATGTCGTGAAAACCTATATGTACATTCTTTCTTTCTTTCTTTCTTTCTTTCTTACTTCATATCAATTTGATTCGCTGCCGTGAAACGCGCATTGTTACCGTGGTAAAACAAAGAACAAATATTTGCCCCCCTCCATCCTTCTATTACAGTGGCATTTATAAATCTAGCACAGCGTGACAATGTAACACACACAGAGTCCACGAGAAATCTGTCGCCTTTGTTTTATTTTATTACTAACGTCATTTGTAGAAGTTGAAAAACAAGTCCACGAACGCGCCGTCGCAGCAAAGTGCAGCTTCTTTTAGTCAAAATATTTAAAAAATAAAACAGCATCGTCATCGCGAGCGAAGCTCCTGGAAACGCGGTCCAAGCTTGTGTAGTTGCTTCCAGTGGTCGTTAGCTGGTGGCAGTGGCGGCGTTGGAAGGTCCGGTCTGCCGTACTCCCCCGGTGTTACACGATTTGCTATCCCTCGCCTTATCGGAGACCTGTTAATCAGTTGCGTGTATTCAATAAATCAGGGCACTGTTGGAGTTGACGCACTGCTGGACCTGACGCACAAGTTGACGCACAGCAGCCTAGAGTGGCACTCATTCGAATCAATCCCTCGTCCAAAAAAACACAGACTTGCGAGATCTTGCGCATGCCCGAGAGGTGCAGCCTCGGCCAGGGCACGCGCACGCGCACTGCGGTGAGGTTCCCGCTTTCAAGAAGAAACCCACATCAGCGATACACACTTTGTTGATCGTGGCAAAGTTGCACGCTTTGCAAGTCGTTACCGACTTTCCTGAAGTCTCAGGGTGCGGTTTTGTTTCACCTTCCGCGCTCATTTCCTGAACTATATAAACGCCACCCATATCTTCCATGGAGTCACTAGAGGTATTTCGGGAGCACCTGGATCGATTCCACACTGGTGCTCAAGGACTGCCGACGTGAAAGTTGGCTCGCTCGTGCACTTTTAAAGAGGACGCTTCAGCATTTCGCAAGTCCTCTGTCCACTGTGAAAATGAACCTCGGCGCCCTGAAAGTACTTTCCCGCAACCTGACTCCAAATGTCCTCTGACGTCCCGTCACGCATGGTTCTACTCTGAGTGACCGTCCAGAGGCACGCCGCTCTGCACGACTAGTACAAATGTAAAGTTGTACAGCTGAGAGCGGCGCATAGGACTGCGCGGCGACGACACGTTGGCTTCGTCGCGTAAACGTCGCCTCTTGAGCGGTTGGCATCTGTGTATATACTGTCTTTGCATTACGCCACGAACCGACGGCGGTTGCAAATCGTCGCCTCGTTATTTTTCTTTGCTTTCTTAGAGAGGCAAGGGCCTACGCGTCGACGGCTCCACGAAGCTGTGCCTGTAGTCCCTGCTTCTTTTCTGGTTGTGCTGCCTCAAAGGCTCTGGCTGTTGTTGCTGCTGCTGTTGGTGATGGTGTGGCTGGTACGCCCTGGACTCGGGCGCAACCACCTGCCTGGACGTCGCCGACTGTCGGTGGCTCGGCGGGTGCTGTTGCTGCTGCGAGAACGGTCTCTGCTGCTGTGGCACTTGTCCGTTGCGGTATGGCTGCGGCGTCTGAATCTGGCGGTGTGGCGCGTGCGGCTGGCGCTGCTTCTGCTGCGGTCCACCGAAGACCGTGGCGGCGGCGGTGGAGGCCGCCGGAAATGACACCGGTCGGCGGTTCCTGCGCTGCTCCCGCTTCTGATGCGGCTGGTGGGCGGGCCACTCTTCGTCGGAAGACGAGTCCAGCTCGCGGGGCAGGAGCTCGTCGGAGCCGATGCCGCTGCTCGACTTGGAGCCTCCCTCGGGCCTGGCCGAGGCCCTCTTGCACACGGTCCCGTAGTCCTTGGGAGGCAGCAGGAGAGGGCCGCGGTCCGGGTTGCTCAGCTTCTCGCGTAGCTCGGCAGCCAGGGACGCGTACAGGCTGGCCATCCGGTCGCTAGACGTGGCCGAGCCGACCGAAGCCGCGCCGCCGCGGACTGGAGCAGGAAGAACAGCGGCGGGCCTTCGGGGCGGAGACGTGGCCAGACCCTCTTCGTCTTCATCGGAGACATCACTGCGGTCTTCGGAGCCGTCCTCGGTCCTGCCGTCGGAGGGCATCCGCGGCGGACCCGAGTGGTGGTGATGGTGGTGGAAGGAGTGCTCGCGCAGCAGGCCCTTGGCTGCCAGCCGGTGTTCGATCTCGCGGAACTTGGTCTGGTTGTCGGGCCGCTCGACGAGCTGCTGCAGCTGCTGGCGCAGCATGGCGGCCGTCTCGGACGAGTCGCAGCGATAGACGTGAACGTGCACGGGGCACCTGGTGACAGGGTTGTAGAGCAGCAGGATGCAGCACACCAGGTCGCCGTCCTGGTGCACGCACGTGACCGCGTGCTGGGGGATCAAGTGCTTCACCTGCTCCATCTTGCCCCGAACGCCGCGGGCGATGTTCTGAACCATCTTGATGCCCTTGCCACTGACCTGCAGTGAAAAAAAATAAAGAAAATACACACGCGTATCAATAACAGTGGCCATGTTACGGTTTACGACCCTCGCAAGGAATGGCGGTATATGTCTTGCACCGCATATCAAGCAGTGCAGCAAGTTTAGAAATATGACATGCGAGAGGTTTGCCTGGACGAAATTCGGCGATATATATTTTATCAACTGCGTGCTATACTTCAAAAAATCCTTTCTTTTTTTGGGGGGGTGGGGGGGGGGGTGTGGGGCGGACGGAGCTTAGGTTCTTTATCATCACGCATATTTATGTTTGCTGGAATACACCTACGCGTCTCCCACGTTAACAACTTCAAGAACGAGAAAGCTCTTTTAACGTTACCACTGCTTTTTCGTAACACCGATGGCTCAAAACAAGGTCGCGCTTTGCGCCTTGTATGGTTAAATAATGCATATGGAAGATTTGTTTACCATGTTCATTCAAAAAATTCGTTTAAAAAGACATTGCTGTGGGTATTTGTCGACATTGAAAGGACGAGCTCTCACTGCTATCCGGCACGCAAAAGGCCGGACGCTCTCCCGGTTAACATTGTGCTTTCTCCATTTATTTATTTCTCCGTCTTTTCCCTTCATCGAGTAGAATATATCGATTAATACCCGTGCCACACGGGTACAGAAAATGGCATTCATTAGTTAAGGCCTTAAGTTTCCGAATGACATCCTTTTTTTTTCGGCAGAGCTGCCACACGTCCAAATTTAATGACATTTGACCCGATGATGTCGATGACAGCGCCTTCTGAAGCGAGCAATGTTAGGGTATGAATTAAAAAATAAATATGCATTTACAATTTTAAACTGTCGTAATAAACAGTGAAATGTAAAACTAAGCATAATATGGCACAGTTAGCTTGAGTTTCTTGCTGTCTTTTAGAATCGACCATAGCAACTGTGGCCAACGTATGTCAAATGCGAAGCCCATAAACAAAATAGCAATATCCTGCCTGGCTGGCTGAGAGGAACATTCGGTATATCAAGAGCTTGGCTTCTCGGATGACAGAGCAACTCTGGATGTGTAGGCTGAACAGTCTGCTCAGGGAGACAAGAAAGGACAAGAAGAAATGTGGGAGTGATGTAGTTGTGGGGGATATCGATCTACCACAGAAAGTTACGTCTGTTCTCCGGAAAGGACCCAAGTTTGGTATAGAACCGAAACTGCCGCCGCATGAGCTCATTGCCGTTAATCGTCGAATTGCACGGAAGGCCGATCCAGAAGAGCAAGAAAAATGCCTTCTTGAGGGAGTTGACTGCTTGCTCAAATCTAGCTACCCGGGGCATACACGGCGAAAGGACTTGTCAACCGGAGCCATTGTGTCTTTCTTTAGCAAGAATGGCCTAACGCTTCTTCAAGCCGATAAGGAAGGCGGATTTGTAGTCATGTCGGATGATAATTTCTCGATAAGGGCTGCTCAGGCGATTAAAAAGAATTTTTCACCTATTCCAGTAAAATCGACAAAAGTCAAAGCCAACGCTGTGGCAATGTGTGAGCGGCTGGGGTTGGCCAGCCTTGCGAAAGAAATTAACAAAAGCAAAAGTAATGCGCTGAAGGTGTTCTTTTCAGTAAAAACGCATAAGCAAGACCTGCCTTTCAGAACAATAGTGACGGAAAAAGGGGCATGGCAGAAGCAACTTAGCTCTTACCTGTTAAAAAATTTGCGTGAACTAGATGTACAAGATCCGTTTTTAACGACAAGATCGGATGAAGTATTTGAATTCCTGAGAACTGAAGCTAGTCTGGGCTTTGCCTTTTCTGTTGATATTGTTGATTTATATTATTCTGTTCCCCATGATGCTCTGTTCTTTGCGGTTAGGGAGTGCATTGAAAGGAATGATCATATTTCTTTTCAGAACTCTGCCGGTGTTTCTACTGACGACTTTTTAAGCCTTTTAAAGTTTTACCTGGAGTCTACTTTTATAATGTTTGACCAGCAGTTTTTTCTGCAGAAAGCTGGTATATGCATAGGATCCTGTGTCGCCCCTGTGTTGTGTAACATTTTTCTTTCACAAATGGACCAAGTATTGCACCATGTGTTACCAGCTAACAAAGTTTCAAAAGTGTTTAGGTATGTAGATGATTTTTTAATTATTTTAACTAAGGACGGGAGTCTAAACTCCGCAGAGGTTGTGGCTAATGTTTTATCCTTTTTAGACAACATGAAAAAGGCTTGGATTTTACACATGAACTGCCGCAAGGAAATGTTTTACAGTTTTTAAATCTTAGCATTGAGTTTGGTAAGGATCATGTATGTTCGTGCTATGCACCACGTGCGAAGAAAGAGCTTCTGCCATTTGACTCAGCGCATTCGAAATTGGTAAAGAGAGGAACTGCGTCACTCTGCCCTGAGTCCGCGCTCAGGAAGTCGTGTGTTCACAAGATGGCATTGAGTTTCGACAATCAATTGGCTAGGCTGGCTTCAGCTGGGTTCCCTGGTTCGCTCCTAACAGGAGTAGCCGAAAGCCTCTTACAGAAAATGAAGAGAAAGGTGATGAGAGCTGGAGCAAAGGCCCCTCGGCAAGAGGTGAGACCGGTGGCTGTGCCGTATATGCACAAGGTGGCCCACAATCTGAAGAAGGTAGCGAGCAGACATGGCGTCCCGCTAGTGTTTTCAGCCCCAAGGAAGCTCGGAAGCCTTTGCTCCCAAATCGCCAAAAGAAAAGAAGAAAGTGAAAAAGGCTGTGGAACCAAACATGGGCGACCTTTCATGAAGTGTGCCGAAGGGGTTGTCTACGAGATCCCCCTTTCGTGCGGTCGTTCCTATATAGGTCAGACCGG
Source organism: Dermacentor andersoni (assembly GCF_023375885.2). NCBI lineage: Eukaryota > Metazoa > Arthropoda > Arachnida > Ixodida > Ixodidae > Dermacentor > Dermacentor andersoni. The sequence goes on along the minus strand of NC_092816.1, from coordinate 155,751,727 downwards.
GCGCTGTGTTAATGAGCGTGTCAGGGAGCACGAAAGAAATGTTGAGCAAATGAAAGAGGGCCCAAATTTGCCTAAGCACATCGGGACCTGTCCCACACGCTCTTGTGAACCACGTTTTTCAGACGTGCGGATTCTTGCCCGAAGTAAAGATACTAGAGCAAGGGAACTGGTTGAAGCCTATCACATAGGCAAGAAAGGCAGCTTGTGCGTTAGCGATACTTCGATAACATTATACAAGGCCGAGACGAGGTTTCTTGAGCGTGTTGCGTCATGAATGTTTGATTAGATGCGTGAATGAATGTTTGCTCTGTGCGCATGTGTTGACACACAGTATATATGTGCCTGCGTTCTGTAAATAAAACAGTTGCGAGTGGCGCCCTGTCCCGTTCTCTTCTCTTGTGTGTGTCTGTTTATTTGGCGTCTTCATATTTTATAATGTACGCTTTTGTCACGTGATGAACGAGAAGACGGGGAACCGAGGGGCCTGATTTATGTTAGTCACAATCATATCAAACCAACAGTTAATGAGGCTGACGAAAGCACAGGGGGGAAACTATTTGTTGTTTTAATCGAAGTATGGAAACGATCAAGTAAAGAGGAATGAAAGAAGATGAAAAAAAGCAACTTGCCACCCGTGGGAACCGAAGCCAGGCAATCCGCCACACGTAACTCGTTACACTTAAGTTAACAGCAACAATTTCACGATTACCCTGTCACACGGACGTTTCTTTAGCGTGCCTATAATTGCAAATTAACTCAATGCAGGCAAAATGCTTCTAACACTTACTTTTCAAGCACGCTTGGCTTCAGCTGAGCGGAACGAACGCGGCTCACCTGAAGGGTGACCTTGGGCGGCTCCACTTCCCGCTCACGTTCCAGCAGGAACCGCAGCACGGGCCCGATGTACTCGAGGCCCCGGAGACCGCGGGACTCCTTGGCGCCCAGGAACCACACGTAGTACGACTGCTTCTTCATCTCCTTGGCGCCCCGGCGGAACGCCATGGCACCGCCGACCGCTGTGTGTGTGTGCGTAGCCTTCGCGCGGAGACGCGATCCACCTCGCGGAGAGCGAGCCCGTCAGGGCTTCATGTTCGCATCCGCACTGACGCTGCGGTGCGAAGGCACAGTACCAGCCGGTCGCTCTCTGACGACGGCCCGCGTGAGCTTTTCAGGATGGTCGTTCGTTCACGCCTGGACGAGTGTCCGAAGACGCGATTCGATCCCTGCGGCTCAACCTGCAATCAGAGGAGAAGAGAGGAGTCCTATTGTAGGCCAGCGGGTTGATGCTGGCGTGAAAAGGAAGACAGCAAAAAATGGCTAAACGCCCTTAAGAAAACGCTGCCAGGCCCCCTTTTCGCCACGCTTCACGAACTGGAGTTACAAATTATAGACACACGTATCTGGGGTGGCGTCAAGGGTCGAAAGGCTGCGACATGGAGGAAGGGGTCAATCCGTATAGTTCGGCATTTTTTTTTTTTTCTATCGGCCGGACGAAGTGGAACGCGCACTAGTGCACTCTTTATAGGGTTCCACGTCGTGTCTGACGGCCGCGCGCGAAGATTTAAAGACAGAATGTGATACACTGACGCGTCGGACGGGGCCACGATGATAAGACGCGCGGACAGAGAGGGCGCGCTTTCACGAGTATGTGGGACAAGTCTCACGAGCGCCGAACCTAGTCATTCGGCGGTCACACCTTGCAGACGGAAACCGTGGCGTGTCTCTCGCCAGACGGAACATTGCCGGAAAAGTATATATGCCGTCTGCGAGGCACGTTGCACAGGAGAGACAGACGCTGACTGCAGTGAGAAGCGGCGGATTTTAGCCTGTCCGATGGGCTGGCATACTCACTGAAGGCGAGAGAGAGAGAGAGACAAAAAGAAACAAAGTAAAAGAAGGGTGGTTCACCAGATGTACCTTACATTGGGGGAAGGGGATACAGTGAGGAAAAAGAAGGAGGAAGAAGGCGAGAGAAAAAGAGCACCAGTTCTGTGCAAACTTGGAGTTGCCCACCAAGTCTTTCGACTTGAGATACTCTATACAGAGTGCCTTCGCAACACTTGAATTATACGCAATATGACGGCACAAACACACAAGCAACGCATACACCCACTGGCGCACACATATACTGGTTACTCACAAACTCTCATTAACACCTGAAGGTATCGTGAAAAAAAACTACACTCGGTGGAAACCTACGAATAGAGTACTTGCGAAATGCACTGTTGTCCCACTCAAAGCAAATTGATAGAGATATGCGCCAGCCATTCACGTTCGACCATTTCCGCGACGTCCGCGCGGGGGCGAATTAACTATGGTCAATACAACGGGCTCTCGACGTGACGGAGAGGCTAGGTCTTTCTGTCCCGACGTGGGAGCGGCCCGCTGCGTGCTAGTCCACGTTCCGATGGACCTCAATAAAGTTTTGTTCTTCATCATCCATCCACTAATGGCGATTGCGGGGAACTACGTTTTGGAGCGGCGGAAGCGCAGCGAGCACGTGTACTGCGGTTTTGCGGGCGGAGCTTGTGCAACGTTCTTAGTTTCTCACCGAGTATATACTATAAGCACGTAGGTTACCGGTTTCCCCAGCACAGGGTAGCCAGCCAGTACTTGCACTGACAATCCTCCCTGTATTTCCTCCCCCTTTGTCTCTCTCTCTCTCGCTGTTACGAGCAGCCCACAGGCGTTGCTTTTAAGCACCCGTCACAAAGTGTACCAACATATACGTTGGCAATCAGCGCCCTAAAGACGGCGCTCCAGGAGATGAGCCACTGCATCGCTAGATTTCACACGCTACGAAGGAGCCTGGTGGCTCACTTAAGGCACGAGAAGAAGAAGAAGAGGCCTTATCAGTGGCCGCCCCGTTCACCGAATCTCATTCGACTCCGTGGCATTACGGCACGCAGGCGTGTCCGCGTACGCACCGGGCCGCGCAGCCGTATACCATAGAATCAGCGCCGTGCTAGACGGGGTATCGTTCCAGAGAGCTGCCGCGCTCACCGCGCCGGACGCCCAAAGCATCCGGCCACGCAAGCTGCGGCAACATCTGGAATCCGGCTCTCCGTTATCGGAGCGAAGGCCGCCGTGTCTCCCCTTTTTTTCTTGCTGCATTCTTTCGCTTCTGTCTCTCTCTTTCGCAGCCTTTTGTGCCGTCTCGGTATGCTGGGCGTCCGGCAGGAAAACGGGGCCTTCCGATCCGGCCCCCTCTGCGTTACACGGTTCGTGGGCACCGGCACTGCGAGGTCCGCTTCGTTACGCTACGGCCGCGCACGACGCCCTATACCCCGCCGCCGACGTCGCAAAGAAAAAAGTCGAGCAGACGGCTGCGATAGGGCTGTGCATCATTGCTCTTCGGCGGTCACGCCCGGATGCACCCACTTCTGGTGTCCCTCCGGACGCGATGTGCAGGACCCGTACTCGAAACGTCCGTCCTACGCGTATACGATACAACCACGCGTGTCGATAACACCGTTCGCGTGCCTAGGATGCCGGAGGGCGGGCGCGAAATCAGCTTCGAGTAGAATGGATGCGATAAGTAAGTGGCACGCTGAAGAAGGGACACCCGTATAGTATAGACCTGATTCCAGGAGAGAATCCCAGGTGACACCGTGGAGTAATCTGTCACATTGCGCGAGTCGACAGGTCTCTGCGACCTCTCTTAGTCTTGGTTCGTACCTTCAAGTGTGCCACAAACTGGTGTTCTCTCTATTCCCTACCGTATAGACGCGTCTAAGCAGGGAGCAAAGCGGACAGCGGCCGTCTTAAGTTTGTTTACAATTCTGACGAAGCCGGAAAAAGAGACAGTTTCACGAAGACAGCATCGACGTAAGAAACGATGAGGGGTACTTTGTTGCCCAAACAAAAATGGCGGTTGAGTAGAATGCTTGGAAACCCGAAGGGAGACCGTCTGCTCCCAGGAAAACGTATTCGCTCTTAGTTACACGCTTAATGTAAGCTTCTTCGTATTTCTTTTTTGCACAAGTTTGCACGCGCAAAGTGTTAAAATACAGCGATGATATGTGCTTTTCTTAGCTTAATTCCTTGAGGCAAGATGGCACCCCGTCGCTGAGACATTTTTCAGATCATTCCAGACGCCTTCCATTACTTAGGCTCGAAGATATCCTTTTAGCTGCCAACGTAGACCACCCCCAATGCTGGCCAGGATTTGAACACACCCTTTCTCTCTTTTCATCCGATTATGCCTCTCCAGCGCAGGGTAGCGAGCAGAAGAGGCGTCTGGTTCCTGATTACTTTGATTTTCTCTCTGTATATATGTATACATATCCTTCTACCATTGCGCTATGTTATGAAATGTGATACGTAAAGATACGCTCACGATTACGTGAGTTAGCGCACACGAGATTTTTCTTCTTTTTTGACACATCTGTGGGCCTATTCAAAACAAAAAGCTGCTTAGTGCAGCTTTTTGTTAATCAAGTAAACCACTCTGTCCGTTTGTTTGTGAAGGAAAAGGGGCTCGAGTCTTTTATTCCTGGATTTATAACATATAGTTTGCGGAGATGGCAAACACCGGAACGCCGAAGGGAAGTATATGCTTAGTACAGGAGAACATAAGCATTCCGAGGAACGAATGAAAAACAGCGGCACCTCATTTTCACCCATTTTTTCCCCCTACAGATACAATTGTAAGCGGAAAGAGAGAGGAATTTGACAGCAGAAAAGCAGAAAGATCCGCGTAAGCTATAGATTATTATATGGCCTGCTGCTCTCCACTGAAATGTGATGAATGAATAATTAGACAAGGAAGTTCAAATGCACCAGTCCACAATGTTTCAGTATCTTTAAATCCAATAAAAGTATGTATTTACAGCTTATCGAAAACAGCGTAATCGTTCAAATAAAATGTAAAAATGAAAATTAGCAAGAAAGATATGAGAAAGAGATCTGGTTTACGTTTATAAAGGAGCATCCGTATAGTAGAAAAAAAAAAAGGAGGTTCGGATTAATTCAGACCACCTGGGGTTAAAACTACTCCCCTGTCAGAACACCACAGTGTGAATCATGATGGAATCCGCGACCACTGATAAGCAGGACATCTGTATCAACGAAGTCACAAAGTGAGGTGTATACATGATGGTGTATACCTAAACGCAATACATAAAAAAAATATTGAGTTTTACGTGTCAAAAGCATTATCTGATTATGAGGCCCGCCGTGGTGGGGTACTCCGGAATAATTTGGACCACTTGGGGTTCTTTAACGTGCTCCTAAAGCTAAGTACACAGGTGTGTTCGCATATCGCCCCATCGAAATGCGGACGCCGTGGCCGGGATTCGATCCCGCGACGTGGTACTTATCAGCCCAACACCATAACCACTAAACAACCACGGCGAATCTATACACAATACTTAAACACCTACATAGGGTTTCATCTGGCGAAACATGTAGCCGATGATGATGCGTTCCATACATATTCTGTCATACTGAGATTTGTGTGCAGGAGGGAGCACGACTTTGTTGACCTTGTTGTATTGAGAGTTCTTCTTTTTTATTGTGCAGAAATACCTTTTATATTGTGTTCTTTACTCACGTAGAAAAAGCATTTGTTGTATATATGCACCATATAGCATGTGTCTAACATAGCATGTACGCCATGTTATATGTGCACGTAACATAACATGCACGCTATGTTACATGAATATGTTACATTCACAATAGTGCAAGGTACACGTGAAACGGTGTGTGTAACAATCCATGTGTAAAACAACTTCTTCGCAAAAGAAGGATTTGCAGGCCCCCATTCGTGCGCCAACCACTTCTCTTTATTGCGTAAAAAAAATTGTTCTTCATTTTCTTTTATTGCCATTGAAATTATATATGAACACCCCTGGCGCATTTCTGCCGTCGGCGACGCCGACGGCAAAAATGGAGCAGCCTGAGTGGTCCCCGCATCTTGAAAGCCATCTGCGACGGCGACAGAGCCCCAGCGGTGCGCTGTGTTTTCGTGGCTCATAGTTCCCGTCGATGCGAGAGGCAGCGCGAAAGCAGCGCTCGCTGCTGCTGCCGCCGCGCTTCCTCACTCCAGCGGTTTGACAGCGAGTTTCCCCGGTCATCGAGTGAGATGGTTTCATGTTTGCTCGTGCACGCCAGACGCCATGCTCGTTAATTTAGTTAGTATGCCTATGTGTACAAGCTTATACCGCCGATAACCATCCTATACTTCTGTCCGCTAATTTGCTATGGCAATTGATGCTTCGCCTTTCGGGCGAAACTGCGACTTTTTTTTTTTTTTTTTTATGCGTGTATCGTGTCTGCGCGCCTTGTGTCCTCACATTCGCATGCATACAGGAGCGCTTGTCGTTCGACGCGTCCCCGCTTCGGCTGCTTACAAACACGCCGGCGAACAAGCCAGCTCTTCGGTCGGCGCTTTGTCGCGCGAGCGCTTCGCCATCGTAATCGGCTTTCCGGCCTTGCGCATCCGTTCTGCGGCGAAGCAGCAGCTGAGGTTACGCAGCTACAGCGATGAGCAATCGCGTGGCAGGAGCGCATCCGGATCGCGCGGCGCCTTCTCCAGGGTCAACCAGCGCGGAGGCTTTATCTTCGAAAGAAAAGCGGACCGCGCTCCGTAGCGATCGACTCTAGCGAACGTTCGGCAGTGAAAAATAAAAAAAACGTAAGAAAAAAATTAGGACGACCGAGTCGGGCGATGTCGGCACGCAGCGGATGGAGGCGTGCGCATACGCGGCGTGAAACGGGTCGCAAGGCCCTCTTACATGCGCAATAGTTGGAGCAACGATACGACCAACGCTTGCTTAGCGAGCGTGGCCGGAGAATCGTAATGTTTTTTTCGTCCTTTCTAATCGTTTCCTTTGATGTGCGGGGCCTCTTATTCATTACCACTCGGGGAGAACCGTTCTTTCCTGCGGAGGTCGTGAGAGTTTCCTCGCATCGGATTAAAAGAACCGCCGCGAGCTCGTACAGCGTTGGCGCGGTTGGAGGAATATCTTAGCGAGGTATGCCATGCCTCCTTCGAGCCGAGGGACGAAGCTTTCTTTATCTGTAATACTTTTTTATTTCTTCTTCCCCTCCGCGAACGTGCGTTTTCTTTTTATCTCGGGCGGTCGCCCGCATCGTAAAAAGGTTCCTACGAACCAGCGCGGAAAGCGCGGAGGAGGTGGGATCTGCGAAACGCCTTGTTTTCGTGTGTGTACGCATATATAGTATGTACTACGTGAGCGATCGTCGTCAATTAAAGAACACGCACTCGCACGCACGTAAGCGCTCAACACAGGCACGCTCGCACACACACACCACACGTACCTATGCGGGTCTCGTAGATCCCGGCGAATATGCTTTCGCCTCCTGATCACCCGGTCACGCCGAAATACTCGCCAACCTAGTATATACGCCTAGCATGAAAAACGAGCGGCTCCCACACCTTTCGTTCCTCTCTCGCGTTTCCGTGGGTCCCGCTGTATTGACTCGGTCGTTTATGTTATGTGCCCCCTCTCTCTTTCTCTCTCTCTCTCACACACACACGCACACACGCACACACGCACGCACGCACACGCACACACACACACAAACACACACACACACACACACACACACGCACACACGCACGCACGCACGCACGCACGCACGCTTTCAGTTCCCGTGTTCGTGTTACGCCGTCATTCTCTGGCGTGTTTACAGCCGCTGCACGACACCGTTCCTCGGACTTTCATCACCATGTTTTCCCCGCCACTTGCTTCTTGTTTTCGCTGCGACATCTCAGCTTTTCGTGTTTGTGGTGCTGTCGAATATTCTACTCGTGCTCGCCGAAGAATGCAATATTTAAGCCATAATTTGCGGACGCCGTGAGAAGAATTTCACTCGAGCGACGAACACAACGCGACGTGATAAGCCGCGTGTTGCTGCGTGCTCTCTGTAGTTGCGCTATCGAGCTGAAAAAATAACAATAACAAACTAAGCGAAGAAGGACATCCATCACAAAGCAGCTGGAGCGCAAGTACAAAATAATTAAACGCGGTTTAACATTCGGGCGAGTTTGCACGAATCCATCAAAAAGTGCGCGGGCCGTACGGCAAACAAGGAGCCGCTTGTGGTGCATTCGTTCTTCGATCTTTTCTTGGCGTTTGTTGCACTGCACCAACTGAAACGACCGACAATCCTGCGCGCGACGTCTGCTGCTGCAGAAGAGAGAGCACCGAGTGTTTGCTGCACCACTGTCCTCGATTTCAATGGCAGCGGCAAACAATCTCCGACGCGTCGCTACGACTGGGCCGATGAGTGCAGGCGCTGAGTTCAACACCACCCGCACCGCTCGACGGCCCACGATGCTGTGAAGACACATTCGTGCTTCTTGTGGAGAATTGGCCAATGTGAATGGCTTTGACTGCGTGCTGCAATTTGTGCAGCGTGCACATATTCACTACGCGATTCCTTCCCTCTCTCTTTCTCTCTCTCTCTCTCTCTCTATCTATCTCTCTCTCCTCCCTTTCATCCGTGCATAGCCCTGTTATTTTACCCTGGGTAGGGTAGTCAATCAGGTGCTCTTCTGGTTAACATCCCTGCCCTCTTCTTTTTCCTCCTACGACGTTTGTAGCGCGCATTTTTATTTGAGTTTGATCAGACTTCTTGCTTTTTCTTCTTTCTTCATTTTTTTTTGTCATTGGTGTGCATCGTTTTATTTAGCGTGACCTGCGGTGATTTCTCGCTCCCTTCCTACTGCCGTGCTAAATTCCGTGTGGTTCATGTACTTGATTATGTTTTCTTTGTTACATCTGCCATATTGGTGCATTTGCTTCCTCTTTCCTTCCTTTTATCCCATCTTGAATTTCTGTGTTTGTATGCCATCGTATCTGAAGAGTAGGCCGGCGTTGGCCTCTCTGTCAACCTCTCTGGCAACATTCGTTAATAAAACGGAGGCAGCCTTACCCTTCCCCTTTTGCAATAGTACCCCTCCCCTTTCCACCGCAGCGTCTTCGGCGCATTTTAATGTGGAATAAACGTGTTTTCATTCATTCTGTCAACTGAATATATGTGTTCTTATATCGCGCAGCAACAACAGTTGTTGTTGTTGTTGTTGTTGTTGTTGTTGTTGTTGTTGTTGTTGTTGTTGTTGTTGTTGTTGTTGTTGTTGTTGTTGTTGTTGTTGTTTGCAACGGCAAACGCTAATTTCCCAACGTTGCGTCCTTGTACTATCATTCGCGCCAACCGCTGTATCTTAACCGTTTGCATCGCTGCATTCATTTCCCGTTGAAAAGCGAGCGTGTTGTTTTCTCCTTCACTCGTCGTGTTACCATTGCCATCGTTCTCCGGTTGCTTGGAACAATAAGTTATGTCCTACGCATTCGCAAGTTTATAAGCTTTGTACCCCCCCCCCCCCATCCCTCCTCCCGCAACTTAGAGCCTGCGTTCGATTACTAACGCTTGCTAAAGCATGCGGTTGGGATTACGTGAAATGTCTCTTTCAAAAAAGAAAGAAGAAAGAAAGAAAGAAAGCTTCGACCTTCACTTTCTCGTTGTAGTAATCAACATTTGGCCTCACAAGGAATGATACTTCAGGATTAAAAGAATAGTTCAGCAGTCTGAAACTGACTCAGTCATCCTCATTGGCACCCCTTCGAAACGAATTATTGGGTATTCCCCTTCCTTCATTCTCCTCACCTGCATTTCATTTCACGTTGACGCACGTAGGCGCCTGCTACTCGTATGCTCGACTGGATGATTGTGTTAAATAATAGCGCTCGTAAGAGAAGCGACGACTACAAAGAAAAAAAAAGGAAGAAGACGATGCAGTGATATACCATTGTTAATGTTCCCGCGCACACAATGTGAATTTTCTTTGGCAAGTGCTAATGAAGTTCTTCCTGAAGGTAACTTGTTGGGTGAGTTGGTACACGGGCCCGTATTCATGAAACCCTCTTACGCTCTACACTTATTCTCGATAGAAAATTCCAGCCAAAATTTATGTCGGACGCATCACTGGCGAAGGCGATTGGCCAGTTGCGAAGAATACTTACGAAAGGAGAGCTTATTGAATTCGACCAGAGAAGCTTTGCGAATTTGGCCCAAGGAGGCAAAGAAGGCCGCGGAAACGCAAAACAAGTAAATGTGCGCGGTTCCAGAACGACGAGTTCGTCACAAGATGTTTAAACAGAACGAGACGAAAGCAACCCTTATCAGAACTAGCAACTTCCTCGCGTTCCCGATTCCTCCCAAAAGTGCATGCTACTACCCCGGAGGCAACGTTTTGCAATTTTTTCCTATAGTTACCATGGTCCCTCCTTGCCTCGTCTTCGAAGCTATACGGCTAGCCATCCTGTATATACAGACCGACTTCCACGACGAACGCTTACTTTGAAATCGGCTCGCTCGCCTTTGTCGTCCTGCACGCAACGGGGAGGAACAAAACTTGGAAAAGAAGAAATAAAGAAAAAAAAGAAAGAAAAAAACTGGGTCGCGCCTCTGCTATACGGCAACTCGCCGAGTGCTGCTGCTGCAGCTGGTTGGGCAATTAAGAGATCGGGGACGCGCATGCAAATGGGAGATCACCAGCCTCCGTGTTTCCCGCGCGTAATCTGCACGAGGGGGGAGGAGGAAAGCACGCGTCCCTATGCGCGCGACGACCGGAAGGAAGACGAAGAGTTGGGATCAACTCGGTGCGATAGGGCAGCTGCAGGGACGCGCCGCGTTTGACGTGGGCGAAAAAAAGAATTCGAGGAAGGAACAAGTGGTCCCATGGCCGCGGCTTTTTTAAGGGCTTTCCCTGCCGTACCCTCCGGGATTTAGTGCATAGTAAACTATACAAGAGGTAACGTTTCTAGCCGAATATGCGACCTACATATATATAGGACTGAATGTTGGTCATCTATAGGTATCTCTAACCACCTAACGGCATAGGGCGTGATGTTTAACGCGATTTGCTTAATCTTGCTAATTTTTCTTGCGTTTCGCCTGTCGCTTCCTTGGCCAAGAAGATATGTGTCAATGGGAGCTGCGGCTTGTATGTATAGTGCCCAATTTTGACGGAGAAAGCAGGAAGCGGAACTCGCGGGAGGCTTTCTTCGGCTAAAATCGTCACTTACAGCGCATACATAGACGGAAGACAAAAAAGGGACGACGTAGACAAGCGTTAACGAGTTAAACCCTCCAGCGCTTGTCTATACGTCGTTCCTTTTTTGTCCTCCGTCTATGTATGCGCTGTAAGTGACGATTTTACCGTGGAATACCAACTAGCCCGTACTCAAACCTTGCTTCAGTATGTTTCTTCGGGTGTTTGAGGCGGTACGTTGAAAGAAAAGAAAATGCATAAGGGTGTCCCCAACTATCATGCACCAATATTACAAAGTATGCAAATACAACGTAGATGGACAGATCCAAGGTAATGTTGTTTGCCGTCGCTTGGAGATACTCAGATTACGTTTTTGCATTTCGTCTAATTACATAACTATTCTGAATTAATTATTCAACTTCTCGAATATTACACTTAGATGAAAAGTGTCAATGAGAAAATTGTAAGGCAACACGAAAAACCCCCGAAAGAGCTTTCCGTTGCTGAGTAGGCGCTACATAAAAGTGTTTTTCCGAGTGTAAAAGAAGCTCGCGAGTACACGCAAAGTGCCTCGAGCTGTCAGCCGCGCGGCAATTGGCCTTTGGCAATTGGAAAGTGGCATTGCGCATGCGCAGAATCCACACTGGGCGTCGGTTATATTGAACGGAGGGTGGCTAAAGCATGCGCTAACTTTGGGTACAGTACTTATAAAACTCATTTACGGTGCAAATGAAAACGCAATGCTTAATCTCGGTTCGAGCTAACATAATATTAGTGGTTCAACGGGCAATTCCACTTTTGAATCGAAGAAGGCAGTCGCGTATTATCGCGCAAACCTTCATAAACCGGCGCGCCCTTATATGAAATGCTGGTGCTAGCACCGAGCGCGGTAAGTGCCCGCTAATATTTTTTACCACCTCAAGCACGTGCACTGTCTATAGTAGGCACTGTATGTCTCTGGCACAATTTTACTATCTCGCTGTTCTAAATGTGAAATTTCCCGTTGTATATATATAGGATTTTCATTAGTCCGCCGCACTGCCTTCAAACAGCACGAACATGATCCCTGCTGCGCGTGCTTCTTTCACGTCCTCCGTAACCGCGGGTATACGATCATTCGTGGGAACGACTTTAAACGAGTTAATTAGGCCACTTCGCCCGTGTCTCTAGCCGCAGGTGGCGCTGAACGCTGATCGCACGGGAAGGAAAGAGGTTGCCCAAAGTACTTAAGCGTCGTTGACTGCGTGCCAAGCTTCTGACGAAGCGAGGCCTTTTTAACGAGGCGGCCTTATAGGACGTCGAGTACGCGAGAGCTCCGGAGGGCTCGACGCAAATCCCTGTGGTGTGCGCGTGCGTGTACATGCAAATGAAGTCGTTACTCGAGGCTCCCGCTGTGACGGCGCCGCCGACGGAGCGGGCCAAATTAGTTCGACAACGGAAGCATTAATTAGGGAAAACCAGTCCGCGCGTTTTTGACTCCGGTGAACAAGCAATTACTGGACTTGCGACTCGCAGGGGGTCGTCCTTGCGGCGCGCGTGCGTGTGTGTGTGTGCGCAAGGCACGTTCGAACGGCTTGATCGCGGACGGCAGGGATAGCGGAGACGTGTTGCGGACACGCACGATCGCCGATCGTGTCCGGCTGTTCGGTTCGGTTATCGACGAGTGCGTATATATATACCGGCCGTCCGTCGGCTGGGCCTCACGTTTCCTCCGCCTTTCTTCGTTGTTTCGGTGCAGCTGACTTCGGCATTCGAAACGCGGCGATATCTCCTCTTTCCTTTTTCTTCCCCCTTTTTTTTTCTTTTTTATTAAAGCCGTATTCCCTCCCGGAGTCCTGTGGCGCTACAAATTGGGCTAATTGCTCTACGCCTTCGTTTCTCGCCAATTTGCGTTTCTTTTTCGTACACCCGTATGCTCGCCTGGCGTGCGCTTACGCTTCTCACTTTACTGTATGTGCCCTGAATGTGGTTGCAAATGATTGCTACTAGAGAGCTCTCGCATACAGCAACCGTCATTATTTTTTTTTTACCCGCTTAATCATGTTACCGGAGCGAAATCGACTGGGACGCAAAGAGGAGATGCAGACACTGCAAACGCTCGACTATTGTGAGTGCCCGTCTATATAGCGCGACTGATCCCCTATAGCGCCACCTCCGGCGCCTCCTTCACGCCCACACGACACCAGGTCCAAGCGGGGTCTCTGCTCCGGCTCGTTCCCGTCCCCGACCGACTCGCGTTTCGGTTGAGTGATGTAACAAACGTGTTCTGTTCGAGAAGCTACATCACCTCGACTTGCCATGCCGCGCTAACGCGCTCAGCCTTCACGTCCAGAGATATCTTTCATCCCACCCTGTACCCTTCCTATTGTCCCCACTGTGGGGCCAAACCCACGGTGTATCACTCCATATGGGAATGCCCTAACCCTTCAGGTGTTCCTCCTATACCCAACCCTACTCTTTCCTCTTGGGAGTCTGCGCTGCTCAGCACAAGCCAGCAGGAACAGCAACGGCTGATCCAGCGGGCTCGCGAAGTCGCGCATGGCAATGGAGCCCTGGACTGAGGGCCCCACTCATCGAGGAAATTTTCTACTCGCTTTATGCAATAAATGTTTATTCTCTCTCTCTCTCCAGCCGTCCAGCGTTCATGGTGTCTGTGCCTTCTCTTCGTGTCTCGTTTGATGTCGCGTTGGCAGCATGAAGCGGAAGTCCAGCGGCTAACCGTGTAGCCCGTCTGAGAGCACTGCCGTATTTTTTCTTTCCCTCGCCACAACTGGGTGATCTACGCCCCTTGCTGCCCTGCAGCTTTGAATGCGGCGAACGCCTTTAGTTAGGACGGTCAGAGCTGTCAGCTGATCGCCGATGCGGTAAAGGTATATAACGGAAGCGACAACGGTACGATAAAAACTATATTGTTTTGTGCGTCGTAATCTCTTGAAACTACGGCCGCCATTTGGCCGCGATCTTACTTGCCACGTGATGATGCGTGCTGTTATATAGTGAGCAAGAAGCATTACAAAACTAAAGCGAGAAGCATTACCCAACACAGTCTTCACAATACAACATTGGTAGCCGGCAGCCTTTACATTACCGCGTTTTACACAACGTTCCTTCATTCCCTATTACACCTTGACTCGATGATGATGATGATGATGATTATTATTATTATTTAGCGATATCTCCTTTGAAACGGGGCGGTGACAGTCACCTAGCCTGCTTGAGTTAATCGCACGCTTTTTATTTTAGCCTCTTGCACACATGTTCTTAAGAGGAAGCTTTAGCTGTGCCCCAATAACGACGCCGTGTATTTAAATACATGTAATACGCAGAAACGCCTTACTGATCTAACCACTGGACCGATTCTAAAGAAGTTTGCGGCATTTCAGGAGAAAATGTAACTTTTAGTGATTGTTGTAAGCCGAATTTTGATTTATGGCTGAGTTTTTCACGAAAATTGCCGCTAATTGGATAGCTTGAAAAAAAAAGTTGCATACAAGCAAGAAGTTTACAAATACGCAACTCTGCACCAAGAACAGATATCACAGTTCTGTAAAATGAACACGTCAGAACATCCAAAGCCAGCAAATTTGATGTATTCAGTGCTATGTTATGTGAACGTTTTACAATGTTTGCGAAGGTTCTGCAAGAAACTACTCAGATATTATTGGCGTACATGAGAGCGATCCATATTAGATCAAATTTCTCCGTTTTACATCTACTACTAGATGCAATTTCCGTAATTGCGATATCATTTTTCAATGCTGAGATATAGACTTGTCAACTTGATAGTTTCGTTTTCTGAAAACTTGCTATTTTCAGCAACCTTCCTTCGAAAAATGACGGCCTAAATGAAAACTTTGCTACGAACAGACATTCGATCTTAACCATCTCCCCCTTTTAAGTGCAGCAAACCTCATCAAACTTCGTACAGTGGTCACCAAGAAAAATTATTTCTTCTTTCCCATGTATTTAGATAGGAGGTCCCGAGCTAAATTTTCCTGAATCTTTCTTTTTTCTTCCTCAAAACTTCTCTATTTATCTTGTACCGCTACCTATGCCTTAACGTATGCGCTCGTATCAAACTCTTCCCTGTGTTTTTCTTTTTTCACCAATAGTCTATACGTCCCTTTCCAGACAGACAGCAGAACGAGTGTTAGAAGTAGAAGAACAAATTCGAACAGAATTCATCCGCGATTATTATCCAAATGCACGAATAGCAGAAACGCGTCATGCATGAGACGTGCACTGCAGTCGGGCTCCTCTCTCGCAAGAAAGCCAATAGCAGCGCCATCTCCCGACAGAAACTGTCGGTGTTTATTGACTGCGACAGTGTGGTACGTTTGGCTACTGAAGAACCCACTACGGCGAAATCGCAGTGAAAAATCGACACTAAGCGAAAGAAAAACATAAGCAGAAAAACAGAAGTAATTGAAAAGCTTTCACAATCCGTTTAGAGTGAAATAAGAACCATGGATATAAAGAAGTTTTACATAAGTTTGCAATTATATGCATATCGTGAGTAATTCAGAGTCAACGCATGAGCTGTGACAAGCATCGATACTGCTGATGAAACGGTTCCCTTCGTAGCAAAGCGCGTAAAAAAGACACTAACGCGTAAAAAAAGCAATAAGCTGAGACTAAAGAAACAAAAAACGCACCAAAGCACATAAAGTGTGAACGGCCCAAGGACGCCATCACATCTTACCGCGTGATGCAAATTATGTCGCACAAATAGTAGAATCTACAGGGCACTAATTACGGGCTCCCTTGGCTCCGGTTACCCCACGGCGATTCTTGAGTAAATTCATTTCGTAGTACGGCGCTCGCAGCGACTACGCAAATGCGCGGGACTGAACACGCCTTTCTCAGGCTACCCCGCGTCATATAGAAATAACCGAGGAGTTTTTTTCGAGCGCAATATTCTTTTTCAGTCGATGTGCGACATCTTCGGTGAATTCGAGGTAGTGACTAGAGAGGAGGCTTGTTTTAGAATACGGGGGTACGACAGCCTGGTTCTTTCGCAAACGCTACAAATCACGGTATTGCCGTCGCTAGAGGAGTCGCTCACCTTTGTGACGTCACTTCCGATCGCCGGTATTGGTGATGCAGGAGTTCTGGGGTTTTAACGTACCAAAACCATGATTATATTATGAGGCATGCCGTGGGGACTCCGGATTAATTTTGAGCTCCAACGCACGGCACACGGCCATTTTTGGATTTCACCCCCATCAAAATGCGTCCGCCGCGACCGGCATTTGATCCCTCGACCTCGTGCTTAGCAGCGCAGCACCACAGCCGCAAAGACATCGCGGCGGTTGAGTACTGGTGATGCCAGCTAGTGCTATCTAATGGCCCTTTGCGAACTGAGCAATGCGAACTGTGCATTGTCGTTTCAAAAGTGCCGCGATCACGGTACGTTTCCAGCGCTACCCTTCCCCCCGTGAGGATAGCAAATCGGAATCGCTTCCGGTTGCCCTCCTTTCCCTTCCCACCCCGTTTACCCGCTTCTCTCTCTCTCTTGGAGCAGGATCATTCGGCGCGTATCGGTGAAAACAAAGCAATAGCAGGGACGTGTCTGGCTATCCGTGATGTTAGTGATTCCCCGTCCACGACGCTTGTGCGAATTCTCAGGGAAGTTCAGGAGCTTCGAGCATCAAAAAAGATGTCATGCCCACGTACGCGCCGACGGCACATTTGCCACACCTGCGAAATCGCGAACAAAATCGCACTATGTGAACCAGGCTTAAGGCGTCACCGATGAATAAGATCCAACGTTTCCGGGGGCACTTCCGCACAATACGCACTCGCGATGAACATCTCCGTTCGAAAAGCGCTTCCGTAACTGTGTGGCATATACACTTGGCCAGCGGGACAAACGGAAGCCTCGAACCATTGCCCGTATACCGCTATCTACCTGTATGTTCTAGCACGCCCTTAAGAAGAGACACACGCTGCTTCCAGTTATCTGCGCGGGCATTTCTCGCGAACTGCGCGAATCCCGAGAAGTTACAGGGGAGTATTTGTAGCACGCAACAAGGGGGACCGGAGAGCACGACCGCCGCTGTATACCGATTCCATTCGAGATTAAGCGTAAAGGACGACTCGGGCGGAAACGGGGCCGCCGGATGTGGAGAGATGACCACATACGGATCAAGAAAGGGCGGCGGAAGTGGTATAAGTCTGTCGCACAATATTTCTTTTTGTTTTTCTGAAAGAATGAACAACAAGAGGGAGAAGTCCAGGAACCAGGAGCGGCGCAAAGGAAGAGACGCAACATTTAGAGACTCGCCCATGCTAGAACATACACCGACCTGCTACAACCGAACCTGTGAGCTGCGAACGCCAGCGCGGATCTCGGCATGCCCTTCCGTGTCCCAACAGTCGGCACTCGAGGGATGGCGTCGTTTATATATATACACACACACGCAACGCGCGTATCTGCGGAAGCAACCGGAAGAGGCGCGCAATCGACCTGCATTTTAACTGACACGCGCGCGACACGGAAAGGGCGCATATGGAAGAAGCGGGTCGCAGTATATATATGTGCGCGTAGAACTGCTCGGCGGGAGACACGGCGCGCGCGCGCGCGCGGTAGCACCACTTTCCCAGAGCATCGCTCGTAACACACGGGAGCAAGCAAGCGCCCCGGTGAACCCGGATGTGTTATGTGGCGGCAAGCACGCGGCGGGTCTCGTTCCTTATTATACGGCACCCACGGCGGCAGACAGGGCACGGCACGAAGAACGCGCACTGTCGGAGCACGCATATACCATACCTCCGTGGTATCGCGTGCGAGCCGAAGCAAAGTATGAACGCGCTCTGGATTTGTTTTTCCTTTTTCTTTCTTTCTTTTTAATGCAGGCTACACTTCCAGCTGCTTGGCGGCTAAGCCATTGCGTTCGTTGCTGGCTATCTGTTATTCGTAGCGTTATTTCCCTGTGCACACGATGACGGCTATAACAATTAAGTACAAGCCCTGCACACCAAACCGCAATGCGCCTGCCTTGTGTGCCTTCGCGCTCCAATACATATAGTTCCTGAAGGGGGATTGGAGCGAGAGGGCGGACACCTGCATTGAATAAAAAGGAGATTCCCATCCACCGTGATGTCATGGAAACGAGAGTACGTCGATGGCTGCTGCCATTTATACAAAGTCTCCGAGTAAAGTGCATTCGCAGGGGCGCTATAACGTAAATACATTGCAGTCTGTTTCTATTCCACTTTATACCATTGGCCCCCTACGATTGGTCAAAACATGCCTGGCCATGCCCACTTGCGAAAACTGCCGATCCATGTCATGCGAAGTCTCCCCATCTGTTATGACGCGTACTATACGCGCTGAGTATGCATGATAGGGCCGAACAACGGAATAAAATTTATTTGCGATTCTACTCCTTTTTTCGGCGATGGTTCAAAAGCTATTAGTCAGATTTTCATCGGGATGCGGCCACTCGGCTAGTGCGGCACGCGAAGTCACAGAACCGCAACAACTCGCGACGTCAAAGTGGCGTGTACGCACTAAAAGATGCATTAATAGTCCGAGCAAAATGGAATTTTTTCTTTTTTTTTCTTCGTAATAGACGGAGGAAGCACCGTTCCGAAAGGAATAGATGTCTGCTCGCCGGTCGCTCTGGCACTGGCGACTCGGCGCTGGCGGCGAGATGAATTTTTTTCTTTTTTGGTATAAAAATTTTTCCGTGCCAATATAACGATGTCATGCTCTGTATCACATCACTCTGCCAACTCTTCTTCGCTAAAAACTCGTTTTAGTGGAATTTTGAATTTCCCTTTGCGCACCACCGCGATTTTCGACCAGCCACCACAAGCTATGACCAAGGGGATGCGGACCAATCGCAGAGGCCGGCAGAACACTCCTCATCCGGGTATCTGCTTCCACTGCGCTAGCGCGGCCCCACCGATGCCGTCTCCACTTGTATGCGCTCCTATCCTCTTGTCAGCCAATTAGATAAGGAAAACATCTCGAATGTATGAGCAATGCTATTCGCTTTCAAAGCAAGCATAAGTGACCTCCCGAAAAACGAGGAGCGTATATAGTTGATTGCGCTGTTCAAAGAACGCTGCGGATGACCACCCGACGCTTGTGTCGGCGGTTACGTAAGGTTGACGTCAGGAGATCGGAATTAAGTCAAAGTGGAATAGTCTTACGTCATACGGTCACAGGTTTTCAGCAATTGCAGTGAACAACGGTTACGCTACCGAAGATCCGTGCTATATGGCCCTTTAACGTAAAGCTATTCCAATATGTTTTTATTCCAATCTCCTGACGTCAAATTTGCATAACCGCCGACGCAAGCATCGGGCGTTCACCCGCAGCGTTGTCTCAAAAGACCAATCAAACGCTCTCCTCGTTCATAGGAGGTCACTTTTGTTTGTTTAAAAAACGAATAGCATTGCCTACACTGAGCGGTTCGTCTTATCTAATTGGCTCACAAGAGGCGAGGAGCACGCTTAAGTGGAGAGGGATTCGATCGGGCCTAGCCACTGCACTGAAAATCGATAACCAGATGAAGAGGGTGGTGCCGGCGTCTGTGATTGGTCCGCTTTCCCTAACATAGCTTGCGGTGGCTGGTCGACAATCGCGGCGGCATGCATCGGAAGCTTAAGAATGATGCTAAAACGGATCCTCAGCAAAGAAGAGTTGGCAGAACGAGGTCGTAAACGGGCCGAAAGTGCTCGAAAACATTACATGGCCACGCAAAAAGTGTTATTACACGCAAATAAACTCATGCTCTCCGGCAGGTGCGAGTAGCCAGTGCCTGAGCGATCGGCTGCAGCCATCTTTTATTCCTTTCGGAACGGGGCAGCCTGCGGTTATTCAGAAGAAAATTCAGTTTTGTTCGGCATATTAATGCATCTTTAGCGCGTACACGTCACTATGACGCGGCGAGTTCTTGCGGTTATGTGACGTCGTGTGACAGGCAGGTGAAGCGGGTGCAGCCCGAAAACACTTGACCAATAGCCGAAGGCTCATGGCGAAAAGGCGTCGAACCAGAAATAACTATTTTTCTTTCGTTCAGTCAAATCATACATAATCAATGTGTGCACGTCATATGAGATTTTGAGCTATCGCGGCTTTCGTGACGTCGCGTGACAGACAGCTGAAGTGGGGGCGGTCCAAAAAAGTTTTCGAGCAATCGCGAAGGGCTGATTGCAGAATTGGAATAGAAAAGTTTGGAATAGTTCTACGTTATAGCGCCCATAGTTACGGTCAAATAGATCTGAATTTAATTTACAGGCCCAGTGCTTGTTGGCGAACGGGCGGCCACGGGCAGAGACCAAAGATGGCACCTTTGGGAACGTGCACATTTTCATGTTTTGCTAGAGATAAAGGCAGCCCTGAAACCGCAAATAACGACAATAGCCACGAAGGATTGCATGTTCACGTAGTTTTTTTGTTGGGTTTGACGTTAGCAGCCATGTTTATCGAAGCCTACAGAAGCAATACGCACTATAGACTTCAGCGCCAAAAGTCATAGTGGAAACTGGCAGTTCTCTAAGTACCTGCAAGGTCGTCGAGCCAGGCATCCCAGCAGGTATATAGGTAGCTGGTGCTCTGCGCGCATGCGTTCCCGGTGACCGTGTACACGTCTGGAGCAATGGCCGACGTCGCCGGCTCGATTTCAGTCCCTTTTTGCGAGCACCGCGATGCAAACGCGCGTACCAGGCAGCGCAGCCTACGGCCGCGACCTCCCATGAAGCGGTCCTCCGGCTGCAGTGGTGACTGATGATGGTGATGATGATATACGCGATAGCGTAAGGGCCCCGTGTCGCAGAAAATCCTGTGTCGGCGTTGGCGGAGTTGTCCGTGAGCGAAAATTTCCCTATGTATCTGTATATGTACAGTATGTGTCACGCCTTGCTATACGACATGCAGTATATATGCGGGTTATATTGTCACAGTATTCTATCACTAAAGTTGCTCATACCTTGTCTGACGTTGCTGACAAAGCTGTTCCTCGGAATTTTGAGAATGACAACCCACAAACAAGAGAAAAGACGGGGAATGCGGGAGATGGAAATTCAAGACGATGAGCAAAACGTGAACAAGGTGAATGCATCCTGCATTCACCTTGTTCACGTTTTGCTAACCCACAAACAAATGTCATCAAACAAAACAGCGACAGCGCGTGTCTTTTATGGTAAATCTTCTCAGACATAAATATTAAAAGTGCGAAACAATGACAGAAACCTGAAAATGATGTCATTCTTTTCGGCAGGGCTGTGTGCTACCTCCGGGATCGGCCCGCGCAAAAGGCTGCGTTTCTACCAGAAAGCTCGTCTTCGTGCATAGCGTTCGCCGACAGCGTTTCCCGGTTAACATTGCGGTTACGTTAGCTGCAGTTGCCGGAAAACGTGAGAAGCAGTCAGGGATCTTTGAATGCTATCGCGTTCCACCCTTAAAGGCGTAGCTTAAGCGTCCTCCACATTTTTACACTTTCGTGCGAGTTCGTGCTGCCTATTTCCTTTTTGTTTTCTTTTTATCACTGTTGTTTATATTCTCATTTCTCACTCTGCACCTGGAGTACCATGAACTGAATTCTGGGTTTTTACGTACCAATACAACGATTTGATTACGAGGCGCACGCCGTAGTGGGGGGCACCGGAATAATTTTGACCACCATGGGGTTCTTTCACGTGTCCCCTATGCACAGTACACGGGCGTTTCTGCATTTCGCACCCACCGCGGCCGGGATTCGATCACGCGACATCGCGCTTCGCAGCGCATCACCATGGCTGCGAAGCCACCGCGGCGGGTTGAAGTATCATGCCAGGCTCTCACGGAAAACGGAGACGTTTGCGGGAAAGCAGTGTCCTTTATGCTCCATTTCCGCGCCAAAACAAAACAAAATAAATAAATAAATAAATAAATAAAGAGCAACGGACAAGACAAACAACTGTTGTCTGTTCGGTTACCCGTCTTCGCGTTGAAGATGCAAAGCGCACAGATGTCGTATGGTCTAGCCCAATTAGCGGCACGTATTTTATGACAACTTATCCGTTTTTCCTCCTGCTATGCCCGAGCACTCACTACACCAAAACGTCGAACCGACTAGTCCAGTATAGAGTATACCATTCCAACTTCTTACTCAAGCCAGCACATCGCTCTTGCGTTCCGTTAAGAGCGCGGTCCGTATACCCGGATGTGGCCCCGAGTTTGTCCGGAACACGGTCACCGCAGCTCACTGGCGTGCACCCTCGGAAAGATGTATTCGCGACCCTGGTGTGTTTATACAGTGCGTGGTCGGCCGTGCGCGGTTATACTGGCGTAACCAGTCGAGCTAGATCGCGCTGCGCTCAGTGTAAGCACGGACAGCGTATAGCTCAGTCTCCCGAAAGAAGACGAATGGCACGTGGCAACGCCGGTGGCCACGATGCCGGCAGGTTTTGTCGAGAGTAGCAGGCTAAGGAAGCGAGCCCCCCCCCCCCCCCCTCCTCATCCTCCTCTTCCCCACCTCATGTGGCCAGTCAAAATATAGCCTCGTCCATTTTCGCGTCGAGTAGGTTGCGCCACGGCCCGAGAGGGCCGCCGAGCGCTTCCTGCCCATAATGTCGGGGACTTTATTGCCCGACCGGAGATCGAGGATCGCGTAAGAACATCCGCCGCCGCTGCAGTCTCATAAGTCGTCTCCGTCCGGCTTTCGCGAGACCGGCTTTTAACGAAGCTCTCGTGTTTCCCGAGAAGCGCTTTGCGAAACGCAAAAACACCTGCGCCGCTACCGCCGCAGAAACGTCTTCCTCTTCTTCTTCTTGGCGGCATGTTCCGCATGCACGCAGAAATATTCTAGGAACAAGGTGCATTACGGCGCCTTTTTCCTCCGGACGGGTCTGCGATGTATGCTTCCGTGCATTCGCGTGAGTACGCACGTGACGACAGGCGAAGGACGGCTCTCGGCATTCGCATACATATGCATGGGTGGGCGCTTTACTCACTCAAACAAACACAAACACACACACACGCGTGCACGCACTCGCGACATTGATTCCGGTGCTGTTGATGCGAAAAATACGCGACTTTCCAACCAGGCTTGTCGTGCGCCTCACATTTAGACGCGTCTTGCAGCTTTCTCCTGCAAAGCCGAAATCACCGCCTGTAATTATGTTCGTTTATTTTATTTTCTATATGGGTGCGTCAAGTCTCTTAATTCCTTCACATTGCATAACTTGCCAAACTGCAGAGAGAAATGGTTACTAAGAATATGTTTGCACTTCAACGGCAAAGCACTTGGCAGATGCAGCCATAGAGCACCCCAAACCTGAACCGCCAGATCGCCGTCACGTTTACGCCCGTCGTACCCGCCCGAAGCAAAAGCAATCTGAGGTACGTCGCGTGCGCAAGTACGCTGTTTTTGCCGAGAGTTACCCCGTGTACACAACACGGCGTCCTCCGGTGCCAAACCCTTTTATGACAGCGCTGTCTGTAGGGGGCGGGAAGGATCTACGTGGCATGCGTTTAGGAGGAACAGCTAGACTCTCAAGTCGACGGAACTATTAGCCATGCGAGGTCATGCCGCGTGTAGCGCGAACTGGAGACACGGGGTTGGCGCGAAGGCTTTGTCGTACCTACGTAAATGGAAAAAAAAAAAAAATAAGACGGCGTCATTCAACGCCAAGAGACGGAGCGGGTGGAGGGTCGAGGTTGTGCTCGTTTCCTCGCTCCGCGCGTCCAGCTCTTGACACCGTGCAGCTACGTGTCCCCAATGGGCCGCCCGCTCAAAGCAGCAACTAAATGTGCGTGGGCCCGTCCTCTCCGCCGCGGACCATCAGTGGCGGCTTGCACGCACCGTGGATGAATACACGGCGGGTGATGTAGCATACACATATACTCCTTCTTTTGAGACCTTCCTCCCTTTTTGTCACCCCGGCATGTTTTATCACTTTGCGGCCCTTCTCTGACAGCGTCTTCGCCTCAGTATTTCACGCGACACAAAGAAAAAGAACGAAGGAAAGAAAGAGACTAAAAAATAAATAAATAAAGAAAGAAAGAAAGAAAGAAAGAAAGAAAGAAAGAAAGAAAGGAAGGAAGGTAGGAAGGAAGGAAGAAGCAGGAGGGTAAGGCGAGCGAGAGAATGGGAGGGGCAAGATGGTGACGTTGGCCAGCTGTTTTAAATACGACAAAGACGTAAAAATGGGGCCGACTTTCTTTATTTCCCACTTTCTTTCTTTTTCTCTCTCCTACCGTGCCCCCCTCGCACCGGCACCCAGCCATTGTTTGGACCCCCTTGCTTCCTTCCGGATGCCGTGGTCGTGCGGGGCCGCGCGTGTGTGTGTGTGCGCGCGCGCGTGTGCGTGAAGAAAGCTGCACTATATGCGGATCGCACGAGGCGTACACGCCGACCGACCGACGGGCACCAAGCCTCTCGCCGCCGCACTCTTACGCAAGCCGCTGCGTGTGTACGCGTTATATGCGGCTCACGCGGCGCGCGCGGCTATTCGCGGAGCGTCGCGCGGGCGCGTGTGTGTGCGTTTCGCGCTCGGGGTGGCCGGCCGCAACCCTTTTTCCGGCCATTGTGTCGGAAACCTGCGCCACTCGCCCGAATGCGAGACGCCGTGAGAAGACTGCATGGGCGGAAGGGTTGAGGAAGGATGTCGGGGTTGCGTGGGGGGAGGTGAAAGGGTGTGCAGTGCACAGCAGACGTGGTGCGAGTGTGTACATGGACTGCGAAATACATTACCGGCACTCTCCATGTACGATGCTTAAGGAGACCTGAAGAGGGAGACAGAGAGAGAGAGAGAGAGAAGGGGAGAGGGAAAGGCAGGGAGGTTAACCAGTCTGAGTCCAGTTTGCTACCCTACACGTGGGGAGGGGAATGGGGAGTGAAAGAGAGAGAAAACATTAGTCTATACCGCCACTTTTACATGCGCTAAGTTGGATGCAGGATATCTATAGTCGGGCACCCAAGTCTGTTGCCATCAGGTAGTGAAGAAGCGCTCGAACTGCTTTCTGGGCTAACGAACTGTGAGGCCAGGCTCCCAAGATCCTTGCTTCTGTAAATGGCCTGTCGTCCAGTCTATTCAAGGCACACGGGAGAGTCTGACGTTCATTATCAAAGCGAAAACAGTGGCACCAGAGACCTGTACATTTGTACACGAAGGTTGATTGGACCGACAGTGATGGAACAAGAGACGCCTCTGGCGCCAATGTTTCGACGATGGGGTGTTGTATTCGACGGGGCAGCGAGAGACTTCACTGTGAAGCAGAAGTTTCCCTGGCGAAGACGGATACCGTTGTTTAAACGCTGGCTCCCGGAGATGGCTCTTGTTCAGCCATGCAGTGCCGGTCATTTCGAGTATGCATTTTTCGAGGAATACCTGCCTGGCTTGGATGCGCACGCTGATATTTGATGTCACTTCCATGCTCGCGTTTACCTCCGCGTATGGGATAGATCAACGACTCCCCTCAGCGCGCAGTGTTCACATAGCGCGGGATGATACAGACGTACTATCAACACAGCGCTTGCGCTTCTCCTCCTATAGGACAGTCCCACTCGTTCTTTGTCCACAGGGGTTACCTTGCGGGCTACGCGCCCGACCGACGCGTCACCAGCGCCAGGTGTGTGACCGGGCAGGGATTATACGCGAGCGAATGGAACACAGTTAACCTTACATTGGCGATGACGATGGCTAACCGGAACACGGAGGCACTGAGCTCCGAAATGTTGGACGGCGAGAGTGAGACAGAGTCGGGTAAAGACAAACAGATCGTTTCATACCCTGCGTGTCCAGTCACTGCGCTGCGGCTTAATTAGGTTGCAATTGGTAAATACCGTATATACTCCTGTAAGAGCACTGTTTTTTTTTTTTCGCACTCTTAACGAGGTGCGGCTCTTGCACGGGGCTAGACTATTGCGGTCTAATTTTCTTACCGTACGCAACATCGTCGATTTCTTTCTGCAAAAACAGCAAACGCAGTTTTTTTTCCATAACGCATGCACGCCACGAAGCCGGTGCCCATCTGTAGCCCTCAGTACTTGCGGCTGCCAGCGCTATTCAGATTCGATTTGGTAACACAACTATGAATACAGTCATCCTCAGTACCCTCCACAGCGTGATATATATTACTTTGACGTAAAAGCTTCTCGCAACCATGTCCGAAGACGGCGCATGCCACCCGCTCAGAATCGGAGAGCCCGCACCCACAAGCTGCGACGCTCTCTTCATTATTCGAATTCTTTAGTTCTATTGAAAAAAAAAAATCGGATTTGGGCTGTCAAGTTGGGCGTGCGGCCTTTTCACGAGTGAAGCCCTTAGTCGGGTATGTACGGTAGTTTAATAAGGCTATTTTTATTTCTAAAGCTCAATAATTTGTGATGGCTGGAGGAACAAGAAAAGTTACGTGGAATACAACGATGAAAATCGCGCATTTCCAAAAACGCAAATCAAGCTCCAGATAATGTGCTTAAAAATGAACAAGAAGTCAAGGTGTTTGAACTTATAGAATAAGCAAAATGATTACGTCAGTTATGTGAGGCTCGCCAAATCGAAGTTCTCCAGAGAGGGCTATCTTCTACAGGCATCTTTTTTAACGAGAGCTCCCTGGGCGTCACCGTAATGCTTCCTGTACTGCAGTGAACCCACGTGAGCACTAGCTTGTTCAAAGGAGCTGTGGGAACAACAGCAGAGAGCTGGCACTCTTGGGCAATATTTGGCCCTTGGGCAAATAAATGCCACACATCATCATCATACAGAGAGGACGTATTCTCGCTGCCCGTCGGTGAAATGTATAAAACCAAGTGCAATGCATTACTTTTGTGCCAATATCCTTGTGCTCCACGTATACTTCTATATACTGGTATAGTAAAACCGCAATTGGGCGTCAGCTAGAAATATAGCCGCTCTCGAAAGACCATATACATGATTCCGCTAGCAGCTTTCCTCGCGGGTCCAACTTGCCCCAAGCAAGATGGCCGGCCTCCTCCCGCTAGTAGCACTGTCGAAACTTTGATGGTGGGAAGAACGGAAGGCGTTATGGACGATGGTGCCTTGTTTACGAGTGTAGCCCCACCATGTCGCTTAGGCGAGACGAGTTGTGTGGAGACGCGCACTATAGCGAAATTTTGCATATTGCTTACCCCCCTTCCTTGCTCTGCGTGTCTCCGTCCAACGCCGTCGTCGAGATGGGATTCATGTGGCGGTGTTTTTTCGATCTCGGGGTATTTCACTCACTATTGCTAGTCCGTCCAATCTATCTATCTATCTATCTATCTATCTATCTATCTATCTATCTATCTATCTATCTATCTATCTATCTATCTATCTATCTATCTATCTATCTATCTATCTATCTATCTATCTATCTATCTATCTATCTATCTATCTATCCTTCCGTCTGCGGTGTATTATTTCGCTATCCATCCATCTAGTCATCTGTCTACAGGATCCGTATATCCATATAACCAACTATATGTCTATCTGTGTATTCATCAACTTATCCAGCTATTTAGCTATGTCTGTCTGTGCCCAACCATAATCTCCTATCTATCCGTCCCTCCCAGTCCGCGGCATTTTCTCTTTTTCGCCGCACTCTCACTGCGGGCACGAATTCCCACCACAACGGAAGGGAAGAAAGAAAGAAAGCTGCCTCCCTGCGTTCCACGCTCGATGCCGCAGCGCGGAGAGAAGAAACAACAAACCGCCGCGCGGCGTCTGGGAGGGCCCGTCGGCTCACGCTCGTCGTGTCCAACTCGGCACGCGAGCACGGGTGGTGGTGGTGGTGGTTGGTATTATGCGCAACAGCCTCCGCTTCTGCGCAAAAAAGCAACACTGCGCAGATGCCGCGAGCCGGCGTGTATATGCGCCAGGTCTGGGAAAAGGGTTTCCGCATTTCTTCCGCGTCCCACGCCCCCCCCCCCCCCCCCCTCCCTCCTCCGTTGCAGACGTTTTCCTCGGCTGCCCCCTACGCTGCTACCTACGCAAGCTGTGCTATTAGCGGCAGGGAAGGCGGGGGAGGGGGGGGGGGGGGAGCGTCGTTGCATACACAGTTTCGCCAAAGTTCTAGCTAGTGCAGTTCCGCTCGCAAGTCGTAGTAGCCGCGGCTGTTCGGTGTGCTCGGTGCTACTACGATACGGAACGCCAAGGAGCCCGCGCTTGTGGCTTTGCCGTCGCCTAAAGTTAAACCAATGTAGGGGCACTCCCTTTCTTTCTTTCATCCCTCACAATCTCGCCTGGGCGCCAACACTGCCACTCGGCTAACCTCTCCCAGATACCATTAAACTTTCTCTCTCGGGGCCGCGTGGATAATACGCCGAAAATGGGCCTCGTGTGGTAGAACGAGCGAAGAAAATGATGCCCTCTGCGCCGAGCAATGAGACAGAAACTCTGAAACTGAGCCTTTGGAAAAACAGGCGGTTCAAGAACAATTGGCACCTTTGATGCCTTGAGGTAGCGTACGCGACGGCTGATTGGCCGGTTTCCTGTACTCCTTACTTCGCACGCGAAGTGACGCAATGTTGACGGAATGTTCCACATCTACGTGGGGTGTAGAGGTGTGAATGGCACTGGATAGCGCTCTGAGGTGTAATTTTATATGCACGCACGCACATGCACGCATATAAACACATGCACACGCACAATATTGACACGTCTATTGCTTATCTTTCCCCGGCCAACAAATGTTAAACGTTGTCGCTCAGCACAGGATGCGCCTGCACGTATCGGAAGTTTCTCGAATGTTATCGATGGTTCTATCCGTTGTTTGTTATCATCGAAGCTTGCGTAATCTGACTGTACGAGCGACGCGAATTGTGTAGCACTTTCTGGAAGACATGCAGGCACCAGCAATTACTCTGGAAACTTCGATGACTCATGCGTAAAAGTCGACGCGCTTGATCCGCATATCAGATTCTTGACGATCGCCGACTGTGTTCGCCGCTATCGTTGTGCTATGAGCGTAGCCTATTTCTGCACACAAGTTCGCCCAATAAAGAGTTGGTTTCGCCATTCACAGTTTTGCTACTGTGTTCTTGACCGCCCCTACGACGTGACAATATACGCATACACAACCGCCTGCGCCGATCAATTCGTAATGCATCCCCTCCTCCCCGTTAACGCGCCAGTTTGTGGACTCGGCTACCACAGGCGACAGAGTTGTCTTCTGGTTTATTTTCCTTTTCGTTGTAATTTTTACACATCAATCGAAAAGAAAAAAAAGGGGGGGGGGGCTGTCATGTCATTTCCTATAAAATTTTTTTGGCATCCTCGTCTATGCGAGCTTCATTTATATGTTACAACAAACTGAATCCCCCCCCCCCCCCCCCCCCGACTCTTCAAGCCCCACAGTAATGCGACGTTCGGCCAGGCTAGGAATGCAACTGAAGTGGCGAGCGGGAATGCCGCGCCATTACAATTATCCAAGCAGAAGCAGCGAAATGAGTTTTCGGGAGCTATCGCGAAAAAGCGCCATTTCTACGCGGCTATTCTCCGGGTAATTACTATTTTGCCAAGCGGATGGTTTTCTTTGAAGTACACCGCAGTGTTATATAGGCATCTACTTCCTTCTTTTAATTATCTCTAATGATATTTCATGTTGCTCCCATGTGCACTCGTCGCGAATGCTCCGACGCAAACGAAGTTGTAACTTCAAGCCGCCACGGTTTCACCTCGACATTTCTTTCTACTTTCTAAACGGACCTGGCTAATGGCTCGCTGGTTCATTTTGGCGAGTGTTCAGGAATTGACTTCTGTTGTTCCAATGACACTCGCGAGTTGGAAGTTTTAATGAACATATCTTGAGTGCGTGTGTGTGCCTTTGCGTGCCATGCTTTTTTACACGCCTCGCCTTTCCTTTTCTTTCCCTTGTTTCCTTTGAGTTGTTCCCGTGAATATCGCAATGCCTTCTCCAGCATACATCGCGCGTAATCCTTCGACTGCTGTGCTCCTTCCGCGCACAGCCTTCATCGCAGACTTCATTTTCACGAAAACAAACAAATAATATTCCGTTCTCTAATACAGCTGCCTCGTAATGTGCGTCAATGCTGCTATAACGACGATACGGCTAGTTCACTTCACTCGATCGGGCAGTGGACCATCCGCGTGTTACGCATTTCCTGATCTTCCGTCTATACGGGCTACACAAATGTCTGACAATTTTCGAGCGCTGTCGCATACCTTCAGTGTAGTCCGTTATCTACGTCTGAGCATACGCATATGTGACCTGTAGCCTTTCTTTATTTCTTTTTTTAATTCAGACAACTTGTCCTGCGGCATACGTGCGTACTTAAACGAAAGGCCGGAGGCTTCGCTTATGTATAAATTCTAGTAACAACCTAAAGAACTTGTTGTCCACAAGTCAACGCCTGTATAAAGTGTTTGTCCAGCGCTTCGTAGATTCTTCAAGATCCTTTCTCGCGTATAGCTAAAGTACACCTGTTTAGAACCACAGCAGCCAGCAAATGTGCGCTGTAGATAGATGCTGAAGCGAAACATTCAGTCACTACTGTTTCGTCCTACATCACACTCAACGCGAACCTACGAGACTCGAAAGAAAGAAGCGCTGGAAAAAAAAAAAGGAAGAAATTGGTCTCAACCAACTCGTCCGAACATTCACGCTACTGGGTTACAAGTTCCGCAAAGTGGAGAGGCCGTCGCCAATTTGTCGCCGCTACGTCGATTACAGCGCCAAATTCGCGTCTTCCCATCGCAACGTCCACGGGCGTTGCCACGTCCGCGGTGTGCTGCCTCTGAGTTCACCGTTTCCAGGCACATCCCGAGAAGGAACGCGTCGAGGAAAACAAAACGCCGTGTGCGCGCCAGGCAACTTAACGCGCTCGTGCGGTTCGCCCTGTCCCCGATGGAGAAGACGGCGACCGCCGTATATATAGAGAGAGGAAGAAGAGAAGCACGAATTAGTGGGGGGCTCGGGGGTATCTCTCGTCTTGCCGTCCTCTCTTCGGAGCGCGCGACTAGGCAAAAGAAGCGAGCCAGGGACGAGCGCGAGTGCGTGCCCATACAAGAAGCAGCACTCTTCTTCTTCGCCCCCTTATCGCGTTTCGCCGAGATCGGACACTGCGGCACAGTTGGCGCCGCTGCCGTACAGGCGTGCGCGTTCGCGGCCAAAAACAATAAGCGGCCAGGACGAGAGCGGGTCGTCGACGACGGCCGGTGGGTGGGTGGGTGCGTACAGTGGGCCGCTGCTGCGTGGCCGGGACGCGCCGCTCGCGCGCGTGCGTCGACTGCCAAAAATTGAGAGGAACGAGCACGGCCAATGGAGTGTCGCACACGCGCGCGATGGCGGGGGACGTGTTTTAGGAGTGTCGGGTGAGGAGGGGGATGATAGAGATAGTAGGGAACGTCGTTTTTTGTGGTCGCTGTCTCTCGGAGGACAACGACGGCTTTCTTGCAGAAGGGATCGTGTTTGCCTCCCCGAGAATATATGCTAGCAAATAGGACAAGAAAAAAAAAATGAAAGGTGGAGAGAGGGACCCCGTGCGTCGGCCCTATCACGCTCACGCCCTGAGCTCCGCAGCGGTAAGATCATATACGCGCTTAGAGACTATATGCGTGGCATACGCTTCATGATTTTTTTTTTCTTTTTTACTACGTCTGTGTTTGTCTCACTCTGTGTCTGTTCTGCCTGATGTATCTTTTCTCTCTTTCTCTCTTAGTTTGCCAGCGAAGCGCCAAGACTGCAAGACTCAAAAGCGTCGGCCCCAATTTTTTCTGGGGTATAGTGCGCACATATTCGAGGCTGCTAAAACCCAACCATTTTATTCTTTCTGTCCTTCTTTTCTTTGTGACCGGCACGATCGAAGTGCAGGGTTTAGCCTGCTCACGTGCGTCCATATTTTGCAATATTCTTTATTCTCAAACTTTAGCTAGCTTTATAATACAGCCCGCAGCACGTAGAAATCCAAGCGTGGCAGACGTTCGAGGCTTTAAATATGAAGACGCAGGAACTGCATTAGCGATACCTCTGTTTATCTCTTCCAAATGAATTCCAACTGCTTGGCACAATTAAAGGTGGCTTCTTTAACGTGACTGCTGCACGCGTGCGCACGTGTTATTATCCAGCGACTTCGCTCTGCGAATAAACAGTTGGAGTTTCGGCGATCACTCTGTTCTTTCCTACTCCCTCCTACCGAGTCTTCGTTTCCACGTCGCGCTACTATGTGACCCCCATTGCAGAGGTTCATAGGACGGCGGAGACTTGGCGTGACGAAGAGTGGTTGTACAAGCGATGCCTGACGGTGAAGCCAACATTGCGACAATTCAACTTGTCTTCGTCATGTTGGCTTCAGCGTGAGACACACATTGTTCAACCACTGTTCATCACGGTAGCGTGTAGCAAACTTATTCACCAGTGCAAATTCAAGTGGTGCAGGGGTCGTTAAAGCTACGTGCTTGAGCTGTGACATTAGAATGCGACTCGCTTGACTCTGTCGAGTACTGTGTCATGACTGAAGTAGTAAAGGCAAGGCGCAGAAGACCAGGACTCAAGAAGAAGAACACAAACGACAGGACCGGCGCCTTCGTATTCTTCTTGTGCGCCTTGCCTTTACTACTTCAAGCATGAACCAACTAGCCCAAGCAAGACTTTTACTTGAGCGTATTTCTTCTACATTGGGTCCTTTCTTTCAACAAAGCTTTCGCACCGATCCTGCCATTTTGTGCGTCAACCTGATCGCCGTCTCAGCTTGCCAGTCTCGAGTGGCGCTGGTCCTGTCATTTGTGTTCTTCTTGAGTCCTGGTCGTCTGCGCCTTGCCTTTACTACTTCGAGCATGAACCAACTAGCCTTTAACTGTGTTAACTTTAACTTTAATTTAACTGTGTCATGAGTTTGCTTCATAAATGAAACTGTTGCCATAAGCCTGTCGTCTTCGTATTCTTCTTTTTTTTTTTTTTTGTATACTCCCAGTGCTGTCAAGGCATTACGCTGGGGAGGGCTGACACAAATATACAGCAATAATTCAGGTATGCATACTCCTTACACCGAAGGTACCGGAGTCGCTAGCGCTGGTAGGAAGATTAAACAGGCGCAGCGCCGTCTCGCACGTCGAGCAGCCAGCGCAGCGACACGAACACCCATTATACCGTGCACCCGTGCACGAGAAAGACACACATGCGCGCGTGCTTGTCTGCTTAAGTCGAGACCAATAAGGAATAGTCGTCGATACGGGGCAACGCGAAGATGGTCAGTCGAGCGTAAGCTCCGGCCAGTCGTGCGAAAGAATTCCTTCCCGAAGCAACGGTCACTCGTTTTATCCACGAAAGTGGCCTCGCAGAAGGCCTCCGGAGGCCGCCAGTCGAGACAAATGTGCTGTCATTTTTTTTCTTTTCTTCAATATCCTTCTTATTTGTTGTTCCCGTTTCTTTGGCTCCAGAAGGCAAGACAAGCTGACAAAGGAAATACCGCGAGCTCATGCGGAGCGCAACTACATAACTATCCGTGACGTGACCGGCTCGTAATGATCGCCTCCCCATCGCAGCGCCGGCCTGCCCGTCCGTACGAGAGAATGCACGCGCTGTCGTACGCACATAGCGTACGTGTCTTTCACTCGTTTCGGGAGCCCGAGCGAACGGTCGACAAGCGCTGCCTCTTGGCGTACGCAAGAAGCTCGCATGCAGAGCAGCGCGCGCTGGCCCCGATAGTCCGCGGACGACGCCCCCTGGCGGCCCGATCGTCTTAAGTGTAGCTGTTGCGCGTCTACGAGGAAAGGCAACCTCTACAATAAGGAGAGCGGGAAAGAAGTCGCTACGAAGAAATGAGGGCCGCGCAGAGATCCGACTACGACCTATTCGGTGAGATGTCGTATCGCGAGCACTTTTAGGGAGTCATTTCTGTTTTTTTGTTTTTCGTCTCTGTTTTTCTTTTCTTACGTTTCGATACAAAACTAAGCGTGCCGCTGGATTTCACCCAAAACAATACGCGTGTATGCTAAGCTAAAGGCTTCTGCGTTCTTGTATTCCGTTCGTTTCTAAATGCTTGGTCGACAGTGTATAGTGCTCCTTTCGTTATATGCCTTAAACACGTAGGAATACACCTCTCTCTAAATTGCGCTGAGGTACAGCGGGAAAAGAGCGTGATTATAGAAGATCGCCGTGGGCACTCCATTAAACCTGCGCACTACAAAAGATAGATCGAAGACCGCACACGTAACGGATCTCACTCGTTCCATTACCTTCACGCGGATGCCGCGGTGGTTTCAACCTACCCGATTACTCGCAGAGCCTGGGGCCATGCATGCATCACTGCACTTTAATGACGCAGTATAAAGGTTATTTAAAGGCGAATAAGATTAATAGCAGCAACAATACACAGAGCCTGGGGCCGGTTATGCACTACTGCGTTTTTATCACGCAACGTAATGGCTATGTAAAGAAGGAGTACAAGATCGTCAATTCATCCCCCGCTGAGGGTAAGTTGTTGTCGTTGCCTCATAACATGGCTCGTATACACAAGAGGAGCGTTGGTCACACCGGAGTGATTGAAAACGCGCAACAAAACACCAAGAGGGGTAAAGGCAAACATTCAAATCGAAGCGTTTGGAAACGATAGCACAAGTTCTGATATGGGGGTAAGTGCCAGATTTGGAAGGATCATCGTCCTCCTCATCATCATCTTCATCATCACTAACAGCACTAATGGCAGCCGTGGTCGAGCCTATGCACCTTCAGCTTCAGCGAGCAGCGGGGCCGCGGCGCTATTAAAGACGGAACGTTTTCGCGACTGGTCTCTCAAGACGCAATTACCAAAAACGCCGGATGCGTCGGCCCATTTCCGCTGCGAAGACGACCCACGAGAACTGCGTGAGAAAAAAAAAACAGAAAAAGAAAGAAAAAAGGGGCGCGCACTTCATGTGCTCCACATGGTCATCGCGGCATGCAGTTTTCCTGCACGCCGCGTTTCCGGACATCGCACGCACCGAGTGTGGCCGTGTCGGCCCGCGGCTGGCACCTGAGTGAAGGATTGCGGTCGGTCTCGAGGAGCGAGGGTGCCGTCGCGTGCCCGCGGAAAAATAACACGGAAATTGCCTCCCGGTCGAGTGACGGTACACGTGCTTAACATACTCGTCTCCAGCTTTGTCCTTTTCGACGTTTCTTATTGATTCGAGAAGCCCGTCCGCGACAAATTATTGACGCATATTCTCACGAGCGACAGCTCAAATCTCTGACATCCGCTGCGTCGTAAGTGTGACGTATTTCGCCGCAGACGCTCGATCACGGACGAAATCTTGAGGCCAAATTTTGAGCTCGGGGATGCGAGAGTCAAGGGGACGCTCAGGTTGAAGCGGCTGCTTTTATTTTTTTTTCTCGTTGACTTCACAATCAATTCTGCGTGTCCGCTAAGGCGGTACTGAAAATTCGTTGTGAAGAGTGACGACTCAACTGCTCGTGTCCGTCCTCGTCTCCGCGCATGCTCAAACGCACCTTGAACGAAACCTGCTATGTTGTGATTGTGCGCGGCTGTGCCTATACAGTTGCCGTCTGAACCTGAACTATGCGCACACACAGTAGAAAAACGCTGTGACGACAAATCACAAACTGCGTGGTCACGCTTCCGCTCATCGCGACTCGGCTGGCCCTAACATGTGTACTTTTTGACAAGTGTGCTGTGTCACGGTACTGCAGACCCATCCTCGGAGGCTTCTCGGCTATAGTTTCGTTATCGAGCGCTGGAAGGTGCTGGAAGGGAGCAATGCTTTTTTCGGCCGATTCTTCGCGACGGTTCTTCGCTGGTGGAGCCTCGCTGAAGCGCGCCCTGTGACTTCTCCACTCAGAGGGGCTGAGGCGCACTTTTTTGGGGATACGTTCCAGACATTATACACGCTCGGAAGAGAGAGAAAGAAAATCATAAAGGAAAGGTAGGGAGGTTAACCAGGACTGAGCCCGGTTGGCTACCCTACATTGGGGAAAGGGAAAAGGGGACGGAAAGATTAAAAGAAGAACAGAAAGTCCACTGGGGATATCGTTCAGTCACTCAGTCCGGATTACAGACGGTGACTCAATCCGGTAGCTTTCAAAAAGTCGACATATAATCGAATTGCTGTATTCTTGAGGAGAAATATAGTAAAGTGGGCAACTTGGTAACGGTTCTCAACTATCAACGGCGCCATAAACGGGGACACAGAAATGCGGTATTCTCGAGTCGGAACGCCAAGAAGTTGTCTATACGGCCACGTCTTGTTACCAGCCACGGAGGCTCGGTGACCATGGCGTTCTGTTGTTTAGAGCGAGGTCGCCGGTTCGGTTTCCGACCGCAGCGGCCGAATTTCTATGCGGGCCAGAATACAAGAACGCTCGCGTAACTTAGGTGTACGGGCGCGTCAAGCGACACCGCACGGTGGTCAAACTAAATTAATCCGGAGTCCCCCACTGCGGCGTTTTTTCACAGTCCCAGACTTGCTCTGCTACGTCAAGTACCCGCAACCAACGAATTTCTCGCTACGAGCTATGTAAGATTCGTAGCCATGCAATCGAGAGCGAAGAGTAGCAATACGGGGACCAACGGACTGACATGACGTTTTCGACGCCTACTTATTACTTTCTCCATCTGTTCCCAGTGCGCAGCCTTAAAATCATGATTAACGGCCCTATATCGTCTTTTCACAAAAGAAACGCGACGTGTGAAAATGGCGACGACGGCCTGTAAACGAAACAACGTCCGGAAACGTGTAGCCTCAGGGGCACTAGTCACGCCGTTTATTTCCTCGGCGAAGCGTATGCAGACTCTTATCGCATCCTTACCTCTTTATCGATAAGAGTTCGGATAACAGAGCTGCCTGCAAAAACGCTTGGTGCTGCGATTATTGCCACGCAAGGACGGAACGAGTCGTGAAGCGAGAGAGAAAAACGGGAACCGAGGGTACCACGCGTGGCGAGATCCAATTTCTTAGATGTTAGCGATCCCCCGATATTCAAGCGGTGCGCGGGCATTTGTGATTCTCGAGCTAGATTTGCCAGATGCGTACAGCGCGTAAGTCTCTTCAAAGGCCGCGAAAAAGCAGAAAGCGAGACATGTGCGTTAACCACCGACACGGGTGGCTGGCTATAGAGAAATAGGAGGAACAGGACGAGGCAATTTAACAAAGATCAAGATATGGAAAAAAAAAAGAAAGATAGAGAAGGGCGATGGTGACTGCGTGCTGCTAAAGGATCTGCATGACTAAGCCGTACAGGCGAAGCTGTTCTTATTTTTTCGAAACAGGGCGAGCGCTGCACAGGCGTCGCGGCCCACTTCGCCGATTCTGACAGCAGAGACCTTGCTCGCGGCAGTGATCGCGATATGCACAACGCACGGCTTTGGAAACGCTCGCTGTGTCTCGATCCAAAGCGCGCGGGTGTCTTTGTTTCTTTGTTTTGTTTTTTCGGCCGCGCGATTCAGCGATGTTTCTGCCAAATCGCGTATGAGGCCGCGGGCGCCTGGAAGGGGCGACCGAGCCGAAACTCCCCGCGGCGGTGTCTAAGTATCGCGCGCGCGACGGTCACATTTGGTCCGGAGAAAGTAGCGCGATGCATCGCCAACTCGTTAAAACGGCGTGCCGATATCGCGACGCCCGGGGACCTGAATTCGTGGGCAGGCGCAGGACCGTGTCGCGTTGTTCGAGATGGCAGATATAGCGGCAGTAGGCCGCACAGGCCCACGTTTCGTTGAATTCCAATAAAAGCGAACGGAGGCGGGCAAAGGAGCTTCGGCGCCGTACGGGCGCCTACACATATCCGCGCAATCTAAGCGGATCGAAGAGCTTCGCTTTACAGATTAAAGAACAAATTGCGATCATCTCAAGCTTCCTGTGCCTTGTATACCTTCGAAAATATTGCACGAGCCGCATCGGAACGAGGCCGTGAGAATCGCCAGAAGCGCCCACGGTTGTGAAACGGCGCTGCCCGGCCCGTATGCCTGCTTTCGCACGGGATAAATATTTAATATCGTCGTAGTGCGTAGCTCAGTACAGTTCGGCGCAGTCGCTAGATTTATGCCGCCTGGAGCCCTTCGAGCCGGTCGCTTTCCTTCGTCTTGCCCCCGTCGTGCAGCTGATACGTTTCCATTCTTTACGCATTCTTGAGCTGATCTTATACTGGCCGCCCAGTGGTCGCGTCACTATCGCGCCGTTTAGAACTATACCGCCTGGCTAGTTTTGTGTGGAAACACAAGTCCGATTAAACTATGCAAGCGCTAAGGCTTGAGCTAGAAAGTTATATATACACGGTTCATTAAAACAGAGAGAGGGGAAATATTTTATTTTTATTCCGATACTGAGTTCGCATCACGGTTGAAAATGTTAAAGTTCGCTTGGGAGAGGAAAGATCTGAAAGAAAGTAACGAAAGGCAGGTAGAGAAAGAGATATACCAGGGCGGAGAGTTGATAGATAGAGGAGGAAAAGTCGTTCGAAAGCAAGTGTCGATACCCTCCTACTTCTCGCCGCGGTGCAGGGTCAAAATGGGACACGTAGATGGAAGGTGACAAAACAATAGTGCAATGCGCTGTGGGCACTGTGCATCCAATAGACGTAAAAGTAATGTGACCCGACAAAACGCGCTCGTGCAAACACATTTCGCACACTCACGTTCACGTCATACCATGTGGTAGAGCCGAGCGTTGAAGCCTCTCTCACCACTCCTAAACTCCAAGAGCGGCATATTGCGACGCGTCAATAAAGAAATCAGTGAAAAGCTGGGCAGCCCGGACCATTCGATCTGGGGCCGCTCAGTGCCTCAACAAGCTTTGCCGGAAACTGAAGTTTTATGCCAGACGTACACTGCCTGCTATACTCTTATGGGACATTCCAAAACCTGCCCCAGTCGAACGTTCAGCTGCTCCCAGGACAATCAGAGGAGCCACGCAATCGGGTTTCTGTCGCACCTCGGTCGTAAGACTTTTCGTGAGAGCGCTTGCGAGCGCTCTGAGTTGGAACGCGCGTCGCTCTGAATTAACCAAGCGAATGCACTCGCAAAGCTTGATTTTGGCGCGCCGAATATTATAAACCGCACGGCGCGAGCACTCTGTGGCGCTAGAATGCGACCAGTCGAATGCACAATCAAATTTGGTGTACGTGATTACTTATTGTGCTTCTGTATATATGCATAAAAAAATACAGCGAAAGCGATCTTAC
This sequence comes from Dermacentor andersoni, assembly GCF_023375885.2. Taxonomy (NCBI): domain Eukaryota; kingdom Metazoa; phylum Arthropoda; class Arachnida; order Ixodida; family Ixodidae; genus Dermacentor; species Dermacentor andersoni. The sequence continues at coordinate 155,712,638 of NC_092816.1, read as the reverse complement.
CACCTGCACCAGCCCTGCGCCTAGTCCATGAGGGCAACACGGACGTCACCTGTAAAAGAACAATCTGCATTACTGTCCGTGCAAGTATTAAAGTGCAAGTGTTATACATGCGCCCAAGGACAACGGTTAAACGCGGGTATATATACACGTGCGCTTGCCAGGACATTCGGGTCAAACAAAGTGACAGCTCCCCACCACACTTTAAGTATTGTCTACGCTTGATTTTCTTTCTAAACCTGGTACACACGTTCACCTTTGTGAACACATCTCCAAACAATACACGTGTCTTAAAGCCAGCATTTCGTTCACTCGACATATGCACCTCACTAAGGAGCAGAACTGCCCTCCGAGGTGATACAATTCCTCCCCGTAAGGTCCCCAAACGGTTGCATGCGCACACGCACACAATATACGAAGTGCTCAGCACATCAACGAAGAAAACACTTTGATTGGCTGTTGGTGTTTGCTATACAGACTACCAACGCTTGCGCAAGCAAAAAGCAACGACGATCGTGACGGTAGGCATGCCGGTTCTCAAGTGTTCGCATCGACTGCAAAACAAGGCAGTGACGACAGCGAAATTGCTCGTGTGCACGTATATTTGCCAACAGAACGGGTGCCAAGGGAAGAGAAGCGCCGTCTGTAGGACGGCAGATAACTATGTTGTGCTACGAGATTGGAAAACTTGCAAGCATAGGAGCGTAGGACTTAACACGAGAAACGGGTAATTGGAGGTCGCCCGCAAACGCCTTGGCCGTGCGATGGGCATGAATTCAGCGGCTGCTACAGATGGATAATATCTTATACAAGCATGTCGCAACTGCTGGCGTCACTCACTGCGTCACTGCGAATATTGCATCACTTTGTGACACGCGTTGATCTCTCGTTCGCAGTTGGTCAATACCGGTGGCAGTGCAGCGAGTTGTGCCACTTGCGAAAGACTTTTTCAGCTGCCGCTGGATAAGTGGCTGTGCTTCGAGTAATACGACAAAGAATAGTATTAAGCGAAAAGAACAAATGGATCTAAGTGGTTCCATTTTACAGCGAAGCTGTATACGGCTAGGGTTCCATGTATTTTTGTTCTCCGCGAACAAAAAACTATCATCGTCAATTGATCATACCCTCACAAGCATTCGTGTTCTTGCAAGGAAACACAAAAAAAATGCAATGGCTCATAGGCCCGTAAGGCAGAGGCTACAAGCAATCAGCCAAGTGAAACGAACAATGCTTCTTTCTAATCATGAATACAACATACAGAACAGCATGTCGAAAACTGCTATCATCAATTGCTCATACCTCCCTGAGCAACGGCTCATACCCGTGTAAGCAAGAAAAAAAAACGCAATGACTCGTAGCGTCATACGACTAATACAAGCCTTCGTCATTTCTCAAATAAAGTTCACGGCAGCGTTTCACGACTGGACAGTAGCGAAAAGAAACAAGCTCAACGCCCTCATACGCAAGGCGTACAAATGTGCGTTGGGACTTGCGCCCGGAGTCAGCACCACCAAGCTCTTAGGACTAGGCTTACACAATACGCTCGACGAACTCGTGGAGGCGCAACAAGTGTCCCAATTCGAGCGCCTATGCAAAACCCGCCCGGGCAGACACGTGCTCGTAAAGCTCGGCATCACATACCACACGCAGCTCAGCATCAAAGCAGAAATTCCAGGAACCATACGCGAGCAACTATATGTACCCCCATTGCCTCGCAACATGCACCCCCAACACCACACCGGGAGACGTAAAGCCAGGGCACAGCACATGAACCAAAGTTACTCCAACAACAAGAAGGCGGTCTTCACCGACGCAGCCCGTTATCGAGACAGGAAGAGTTTCATGTTGGCAGTTCCTAGCCACCGAAGCAACCACCTCACGAGCGTCACCGTGAACACGGCACATACCGAAGCGGCAGAGGAAGCGGCCGTAGCACTACTGGCCCTCACACAAACCAAAGCTACATACGTGATCTGCGACTCGCAAACGGCAATTCGCAATTTTGCGAATGCGCGTATCTCGCAAGAGGCGTATCACATACTCCAGCGACATCCCATACACCAGGGAGAGGCCGACTTCGATAACCGAAGGCACTTGCTATGGATCCCGGCACACACTGGATTGAGCAGCCCCAAAGAAGCGGCCCACCGCGTTGCTCGAGGCCTCACTCACCGAGCATCATCGGAGGAAGAGCACCCGCGGGGTACTGCAAACGTCTGGGCGTGGGAGGATCGTATGACCAGGTTCCATGACATCACGACAAACTACCAGTTACAAAGAGCGTGTACCCATTCCCTCACGCTAGGTTAGACAGGACGCAAGCAGTACACTTCATACAATTACAAACGGATTCTTACAGAAACCCCAGACTCATGCACGCCATGTATCAAGACACGTATACTACAAACAGATGCACATCGTGTGGCGTCGTTTCCACACTTAATCACATGTTATGGGAGTGTCAGGAGTTAACAAATAAGTTGGGCAGTGCCGACCCCTCCGTCTCTTCCACCGCCAGCCTCCGGTTGCGCTGGATGACCGCACTGCTCAGCTCGAACCTGACAGCACAACTCTGGGCCGTCCAGCGGGCCGAGGAAGCCGCTTCGAGACAAGGTCTCGGAACCGCGTCTGCGGCGGGTGCCAAGACCCACTAAAAAGATGCCGGTCTCAAATCTTATTGATTTGAAAATAAAGTTTACGCTCTCGTAGTCCCGTAAGGTTCATGGCTACTCACTTTGCGTGGATTAGGTCCGGTGGCACTACCCCTGTTGTCGTTGTTGGTGATTTCAATGTGCATGTGCTGGTACCGAAAAGGGAGCGGTTTACGCGTTCCGTGTTGCAGACATATCCCTTGCAATGCCACACCGATCCGGCCCAACCGACCACCCAGCGGCGTACGTGCATCGTTTTGACAGTATCGAAAAATGTGATCGCAGTTGCGAGTGAAATAATGACCACCGATCCAGGCTATAAATGAGCGTGCGTGCTATTCCTCACGATGGCCCCCCATCGAGACAATAAATGAGTTCGTGCCTTTGTTCAAAATTATGTGTCACCTGTGTCGTGTGTCGTGTGTCACCTGTGTCGTGTGCTAAACAGCTTCGCTGGTCAACCACCTTCACAGAATGGAATGGCTCATGACACTTCTTTTTCTTAGTGCCAACTATACGAGGAACAGAGACAGTGAAACAAGAGAAAGCATGAGGAAATTATAATGTGTAATCAAAATCATGAAATAACTAGGTAAAATGCAAATGAAAGTGTAAAAGCAAACTTGCCGCAGGTATGTGCGAGGCAAACCCGTGCCTTCCGCATTGCTGCCTGCTTCGCTTGCACACCGACTAAGCTACGTTGGCGGCCATCAAAGCTCCCACCCACTTTATTGGCTACTTGTGCATATAGGGGCACAAGCTTAACCTCGGGGAGCTCGTGTTAGCCAGCGGCGCTCCCGGCCGAGGCGGCATATATGGAACAGCCCTCTTAAGCGCGGGACCTAAAATAGTTATCAGCTCAAGCACCGCATTCAAGAGCATTTCGCAGCCACAGCACCCTCGGAAGACAACGCGTATAGCTCCGCTCTGACTTCAGCCGTTCAAATGATGTTTGCTCTCTCTCTCTCTCTCTCACACACAAGAAGCACATAGCTTGTCTTATACAGAGCCTTTATATGGCCGTTATACGAGCGCGCAGCCAACAAATTAGACGTCCTTGGTTCTAAAAGATCGCGCTGCTTTTATTGAGCCTTCGCGGTCCACCGCTGCATAGAGGACAGCGTATATACACATCCGCTGCACGCACGGCTCCCATTGCCTCGGGGTCAGGCGTTTAATCGTCGGTTGTATCACCGGCTGTCCTTTCTTTTTCTTCGCGCCGAAGACAAGCTTGCAATCGAGTGTGCCTCCATTCTCGGACATGCATGCGCGCGCGCGCGCGCGCCAGGCCGACTTGGCAACGCGCCCCGTCGCCCTCTTGCACGGCGGGAATGCACACGGCACGCGCGTTCGCTCGCATAAATTTGCGAGCCCGAACTTCTTGGCTTTCCATGGGACGCGTGTCATCGATGCTTCAGGCGCTGCCAATCCTTTGCTCGAGCTCGTATACGTGTGTACTCGGGTATAAATGTACGAGCACGCGCGAGCGACGACGGGTTATTATCGGGTGAGACTCGATTGTGCGGTATATACGATCTGTCACTCCGTGATGGTGTACGGGTGCGCCGTTAATGACTGCAGGCACGCGATGGAAATCCGTCGGCGTACTTACCCTAGCAACATGCGTTTATATGTTTCAACGCGCAGGCGACGTTACAGTGGGGAGCAGCAAAGTATGAAGACCACCGATACTAAGGAAAACAAACATTCTCAAGTTTGAAATCAACTGGTACAAGGTATACATGCCTCTGTTCGACCGTTAAATGAATTGCGGCAATTCCACACGTTGCGCATCGGTGCTAACAAAAAAAAAAGAGAGAAAGAAAGAAAGAATTTAAAGTTAGACTTTTTGAAGCGATGGCCTAAAGACTTTAGTTTGCGAACGTGCGCATACGAGACGCGACTTCAAAAGCGATACTTAGCGGTCGTCGGCAAAGTTGGTACAACAGAGTCGATGCATGGATGCGATCAAGAAAGGCTGCCAACGTCGACGCCTTCCTTTGGCATCGTCGGTTGGCACTTAGCGGTAATCCAATAGCGCCTGCTGATGACGTCACGCTTATGTTTGCCTGTCCAATTGCCTTGTGTTTATGTCATTCGAATAGACAGCGACTTATCTGCGTGGTGTTTCTAATAAACGCTTCGTTCGTTCGTTCGTTCGTTCGTTCGTTCGTTCGTTCGTTCGTTCGTTCGTTCGTTCGTTCGTTCGTTCGTTCGTTCGTGAGTGAGTGAGTGAGTGAGTGAGTGAGTGAGTGAGTGAGTGAGTGAGTGAGTGAGTGAGTGAGTGAGTGAGTGAGTGAGTGAGTGAGTGAGTGAGTGAGTGAGTGAGTGACGCCGCGTTATACTGACTCCACGCTGGAAGTCAGGTAAAGGAGTTTAACGGCCGCGGCAGTGAAACTGAACGACGCGTGGAATGCGTGGTGCATGTTGCCAGTCTTCAACGCTGCCTGCACGGGGACCACGTTCGAGCGAGCTGAAAGCCGCGAACCAGCAGACTCGATGTCCGAAGGGTGCAGTGAGGAAACACTTCTATAATTCACTATATTCACGAGTGATAAGTTTAAACGCGAACGCACCACAGTACACACGCACTTACCCATATTTCACTGTTTTCCGCCTCCTTCAAGTCACCAAGTTGTATCCCTACACGTTCTTGACCGTGCATGAGCAAAAAAGCGCAGTTCTAGGTAATACCGACATTTCCTTTGTCCTTGTTCAGACTTAACCGTCCTACACCTGTTTATGATACGCGACAACCATCCAATGGTGTCAACCCGCTCCTCCCCGCCCCCTTTCTTTTGCACCACATATTGCAAACAGGCAATATGTGGTGCACCGAGGTACCCTCACATCCTTAATGAAAATAACATATCTGTTGAACAGCTCTCAAAGGAGATACTGATTAACCAGCTTCACTTATTTGAAAGTGTATAATAATTATATTGTGACCAGTTTCACTGGGTAATCTTACGTTTTCCCGTTACTTATATGAATGCCTGTGGGCTCAGCCTAAATTATTGATCGGGTTTCAAAGCGCTGTTTATTTACAAATATACGACGTACAAAGACGAGTGATACATGACAGGATAGGCACACTCACCAAGTTTCTGGTACATTCTGTAAGCCTTCAATGCGTGCGCATTCGGTGACCCGGAACACATGCAAACGGTAATCCATGCGTTCGGTAACATGTTTCCCTCAATGTGCGTCACAGCAGCAGTGGTGCGTTCCTGCAGTTCTTGCAGCGTTAATTGGCATCGTGCCTGCCATCTAGCGTGAACGCGACCCACGATGCGGGCTATTTAAACTTGGTGAGTGCATCTATCCTTTCATGCATCACCCGTCTTTGTACTACGCATGCTTGTAAATAAACTGTGCTTTGAATCCTGATGAGTCCTTCAGGCTGATGCTAATTGGCCTAGCGAAGCATGCACGTTTCCGTAGAATTGAATTATGGGGTTTTACGTGTCAAAACCACTTTCTGATTATGAGGCACGCCGTAGTGTAGGGATCCGGAAATTCCGACCGCCTGGGGTTCTTTAACGTGCACCTAAAACTAAGTACACGGCTGTTTTCGCATTTCGCCCCCATCGAAATGCGGCCGCCGTGGCCGGGATTCGATCCGGCGACCTCGTGCTCAGCAGCCCAACACCATAGCCACTGAGCAACCACGCCGGGTGTACGTTTCCGTAGAATTGTCTATGTTATATAACTGTTTTATTTTTCTTTAACTCTGCTTGAGTTTTGACCGATGAACGCAAAGCGCATTCACCGCACTTCAATCACTGTCCTCAAACAATCGTCGGTGTTGCTATTATGCTTTTTGCGTATGCTGTGCATCTGTCCGAATAAGATGTGACCGACGCGCGCCGGGCAGTTTTCAACCTGCAGATAGCAGCTTTTTGCTCAGCGCTCGCTCTTTATGATTTGGAACTCTTTCCCACAAAGAGAAATAAATCTGTATTGTAGTTGCATATGTCTTTAATGGTACAAGTGTGAGTGCTTTTTTTTTTTTTCGACAGAGAGGGATGGTTTCTCTGATGGGAGACAGAGAGGCCGGCCTGAGCAGGAATACTATATAGCCTGCTGTACTCTGCACAGGGGGAGGGGAAGCAGGGCCGTAAAGGTGGGACGAGGGATGATGATGATGACGTTAATAACACAATGAGGAATGCACCACGGTGAAGGCAAGTGCAGCATTCTGTTTATTATCTAGAAAGTATGGGTGTCACCGGGGAAGGCTGTGAGCTTTCACAACACTGTTCCAAGGCGATGGGAAGCCGCGCACGTAACCGATCTCTCATTAGCAGAGTGCAGAAATGGCTCAAGGCTGAGCACAAAGAGCACTGCGGATAGAGGGCACCTTGACGAATGCCACGAGCAACGGGAAATGGTGCACTCTCACGACCATCGAGAAACAATGTAGTTCGGATATTCGAGTAGGCATTCCTAATAAGTTCAACAAGTTTGACGAAAAGCTAAACTAGGTTACTACACTAAATATGTAGCTACGTTCAAGGCAATCGAATGCTTTTTTTTTATCTAGTTAAACTAAGAGACCACGTGCCGACCTGGTCAGCATGTATGTCATATCACGCGTAACGAACGAGAGACTGTGTATCTCTCTGCCAGGTACCGAGCATTCCTGATAGTCAAGTTTCCCAAACGTCGAGCGATAACATCTGTTAAGGTTTTGTAATCAGTATTGAGAACCGTGATTGACCTCCATTCCTCTGGACGAACTGATGATAGATCGCGCTTGGGTATCAGCACATGCGACCGTTGCGAGAAGTAACCGGAAATTCGAAGTTCTCGAAACAGCGGCTAATAACGCACATGAAAGTGAGACGAATTACGTTCCTAGAAGATTAGATAAAAACTTATCGGGCAACCCGCCTGGGCCTGGGGCTGAGCCACGCTTCTTGGAAGGTAACACCGCCGCGTACATACGGTCGTTTTATATACCTTCGGGCCCCTTCCCTTTTCTTAATAAATAGACCATTTCACTGCTTACAAACATAGGCCCTGGACGGCTTCCGGTTTTGTTCATTGACGTAGCCCGCTAAGTTTAGCGAGTAAGAAAGGCATTTGCTGAGGTAATGAGTAGCAGGAGTGCGTTAATATCTAAGCCCACAGATTTTGAACATTTTTCCTCTGTACATAACGACAATTTTACAACTGCACGTTGCCGTAAGTTATACAACAATTTTATGTATTAGTCTTGAGGCATAATGCGTATGTCTTTTATCTCACAACTTAAAAATAGGCTTTCCACATATTAAAACAACTTAAAAACGCGCTTTGTGTTCCGGCGCAGTAGACTGATAACGGCCGTGACTGGAAGTTTCTTAGGGCCGTATTCTGGCTGCTGTTATCGTGCGAGTGAAACCGTCTATAAAATCATTCATTTACGTATAGTACAAACTACCACCATGCGATACTATAGAAACATCTCATCGTGCATGACCTCAGCAATGGCTAGGAATAGGCGTGTGACTTCTTGACGAATACTTCTTTAATAAATTGTGCCAACTCTTGGGCATTGAAAAAGGTCGAATTTTTTTTCGCTCACAGAACGCGCCTTTTAGCTTAAAGCCAAGAAAACTGCTGGCCAGACAGATGGCATCCGTTGCAATTGTTGGTTGTCGGTGGCGCGCAAAATCATGTGGCCCACAAAAAAATCTCGCGTGCGAGAGCTTCTCCGCGCATACCCTTCGACGCGCTCGAAATGACCGAACTTTCGCTTCCAGCGAAAGCAGGGAGCGGCTTCCGATGCGGCACGCTGCTGCTGCTGCTGCGTGCGAGGTAGCGGGTTCGCTATCTTGCAGCGGTAGTGACGTGCCAAGAGGGGCAGGGCACGCAGGAACGTACTTTAAATGGCGATTCGGCGCTGGTGATCACGATGATGATGATAGTGGCTGTGGTGGTGGTGGTGGTGGTGGTAGTGCTGTAGTACGGCACGTGCCTACACAAAGAAATAGGCCGAGAGTCGAGCGGCAAGAGACAACATGCAAAAAAAAAGAACATTCTGAAGATAAACGGAAAAGTAAAGAAGAAAAAAGAAACGATAATAGCGCGCGCGTGGTTGGCCGTTCACAGTAATTCAAACAAAATGATGAGAGCTCAGTTCAAGGGCGAGAAATAAAAGACCGCGATCAATAATAACTTGTAGAATAAATTCATTTCGTTCAAATGGCCATCGCACAGAGGATGAGGAGAGGAGCTGCAGAAGGAGAGAGAAAGAGAAGAACTAGATAAAATTAGCAATTAACTCGTTAACAGTTTTGGTGGGCTCAAAACAATCATACACCGCGCCAAAGAAACACCACTACGGCTAAAAGCTTATAACATTGAGGCCCCAAATATTGGTATGACAGGTATACTTAATCCTGCAGTCGAATCTGACAAAGTGATATCGGCTATTTAGGAGCAGAAGTCTCTTCGTCTTCCGTTTCTTCCTTTTTTCCTCTTCTTTATGGTATTCTTCTACTTCTTCTTCATCTTCTCCTTCCTTGACCCACTTTATTGGCCACGTTTCCGCCACTTGCACACGAACTCCTCGGTTGCTTCGGAGCCTGACCACCCGCCGTCCCGTTCACCTTGCCCCCATGCAGCGCGCTTGACAGGGCTCGCGTATACAGTGTTCAGACGGTGCCACCTCTTGCGAAACTCGGCTCGTGGCAGCGCGGTTGCAATAAGGAACGTGCCACGCGGTGTCGTCTCGGGTGGCCCCCTTTCCAGAAACAGATAGTCTTCGGAGCGATAAAGTGTCGGGCTGACGACGTCTGCTGGCGCGCATCTGGCTTTCTTCATAGTATACAGCCGATGATGTCCAGATGTTCAGATTAAACCAATCTCGAAGCTGCACTGAAACGCAGGTGAAAACACCGGATGAAAATGCGGACATACTTTCAAACCGTCGAGGCGTCGTTATGTGCTTCCAGAAGATCGCAGGGTTAAGTACCTACCGGAACAAAATTTCGCTGTAACTGAATTGGTTGTAAACGCGCAGCAGTCTTGGTGAAGCTGCAACGCTGGCAGTTTTCCAATTTGCCGCTTTTCAACGGCGCCGAAGCGGACAACGCGTACACCTGGGTCCGTATTCCGCGATCTAATTATGAGGCACACCGTAGTGGGGGACTCGGTCGGGAATAATTTCGACTACATAAACTTGTTTCACCTAAATTTAAATGTAGATGAGTGCTCATTATCTTCGTATTTTTTAATTATTCTTTCTATTTAATGCGATTAGCAGTGTTTAGATGAATCACACACTTTTCGAGGGCGGGCTGCCTATCTGTATCTAAGCGTTTTCCCAGCAACCTGGGTCAGGGGTAGACCAAGTACGAATGGGCATCGCATCGGGCGGCTGTGCTGAGGGAACGGGGTTAGGAACCATCAGTGGGAGCAATTTGGGTCACTGAGTGTGTCGCAGTCTGTAGCTACGTGCCGCTCTTGAACGAATCCCTTCGATACCGGCAAGGTTCACTGGCGTTGCGACGCTCGATATACGGGGTGATAATGTTTAAGTTTTCCAGAATTTTTTCAAAATCGCCTGCGGTAGATAGCATAGTTCTTGTCCTTGAGCTGGTTTATTGGAAGAGGCGGACAGTACTAACATCAGAAATCAAAATAAATATTCAAGTAGTTAACAAAAACACTAATTAAGTTTTAATTTATTATGTTACGGCCCATATTGCTAGTTACGAATTGTAGCCAGTGAACTTGTAAGACGTATACCCACTTAAAATGAAACTCTAGGATGAGACCAGTTCCGAGATATCCTTTCCCAAACTGTGGGACGAAATACATGGGCGTTCGAGTTACTGTTACGCTTCGGTGCATAAAAGACCATTTCGTTAAAAAGGTAAGCGGAACATCAGTGCATTCTTATGGCGAGTTTGATAGCGCACATCTCCAAAACAGGTATCATTCTGAAAATGCATTCCAAATGAACGCGTCTTCCAAACTCACCCGCTACAACTCGCAAATTGCACTATGTACCGTAAAGTAATTAATTGAGAAGTGAATTAGTGCTCTTTTAGTGAACTGTATGTGTCTTTCAATTTGTCGCGCTAGTAATGTCCGCCTCTCTGGATAACCCAGCTCAAGGACTACAATTACGTTATCCGCAACCTTCGATTTTTTTTTAATTACGGAAAACTCATAAAAGATCCCTTACGAAACTTACAAATGATCCCAGGGTATGTGCCACTCTTCAATGAACCTTTTCGACGCCGACTGGAAGCAGTGTGCTTCTCGTTAATGAACCTCTTTAATACCAAGTTGGGTCACGGGGTACGTGCTAGTAGGTGCGTGCCGGTCGTCGATGAACGTATACGACGCTCTACGTGGGTAACTATTAGTAGCGACTCTGAACCGTCGCATGTTATAACGTACTCCAGGAGTTAATGTGAAACTCGCCCAAACCTACACGCGCTGCGGAGGAGCTTCACCGCAGCTCGCGGTCGTTGTACGTCCTGCATCCTTACAGAGAGCAGTCACCCGCTTGTGTGGTGAACCTTTCGGGTCCGTTACGTATGCGTTTCAATTTCATGGGAAACAACGGCGGTGAGCGTATATTGTAGCTCCGTAGCCGTCTGTCTGCGCCCGAAGCCACAGTGTTGACGGGCAAACAATTTCCTGACAAGTGGAAAATTATATAATCACGCGCCACATTTTTCGTACATAGCAATAGAAGGCGAGCGCCTGTATACATGTACTGTAAGCTTCCAGCCTGGTACAGCTGACCGAAATACATATAGGGGGGCAGGGGGCAAGGTACATTTAGCCTGAACATGAAATTTGAGGTGCTGTTCGGCGTGATGATGATCCAACTAAACTTTTTCTGCTGCCTGGGAAGCTACGTTACCAGCAACGAAATTTTTTTCTTTCTCGAATATCAAGATTCAAATTCTTTTGCGATTCAAGGCGCGTGTTTTAGTTGAGCTGAAGCTGCTCAGCTAAACTCACGGATAAGCGAGCACGTCGCCAGACCCAGCCGGCTAGTACAGCGCCCAGGCTGACCGATTCATGGTTTCCTTAAAAGAGCTTTAATAAATGGCGTGCGGGACATTGGCTTAGCACGCACCTTTACACGTGGAGGGCCCGAGCACTGTTTGATCGAAAGGAACTCTTCCACTCAAGCTATTCGTACCTCCTCCTCGGCAGAGTAAGCTCATACTCACTCCCTACGCATTGACAAATATTTTTGTAGGCTATGTACTCACTCAAACACATGAGCACTCACTCAGAACTCACTCCCGTTCCTATTGACGCCAAATGATACCCACAAACACTCACGCGCCTTCTTATATGGTCACTTGCGTTCACACCAGCACACGCGCTCACACTTGCGTGCCCTCCCACCAAGTGGCAGTCGCTCACATAAATAATCACGTCCATTCACGCTCGCCGTCAGCCGGTCACGACAACTTGAGAGTCACCGTTACTAGCCTCTGTTCGAACTCACGTTAACCGGCATTCATCCCCGCTCACATGTGAGCCCCCCATGTCTAATCACACCCTTCCTCGCTTACTAAAGCTCTATCTCGCGCCTGTTAGACGGATGGAGTATGAGTCTCCGTACTCGTGGGCGAGTATTCCGACCTATGCCTGACGCAGGGTAACTAACCGGAACGCTATTCTGGTTAACCGCCCTTTCTTTCAACTCCTATTCCTCTCTTTCTCTCTCTCTATCTATCTATCTATCTTACTATCTATCTATCTATCTATCTATCTATCTATCTATCTATCTATCTATCTATCTATCTATCTATCTATCTATCTATCTATCTATCTATCTATCTATCTATCTATCTATCTATCTATCTATCTATCTATCTATCTATCTTCTGGTACTTCTGTGAGCACCGTCTGGTCCTCGGTTCTCACAACACCCCTTAATGAAATGCTGTGAAGCGGCGGAGGGAGTTCGAGGACAGTTAACATTGGACTCCTCAAGACGAGCCTCATAGTGCTGCAACGACCCACAACGTTACCCATTCGTCGACTCACAACCGTGGCGTTCACAGACTCGATCACTCGTCTTTTGTTTTTCTCCAACTGAAGTGGCCAGCTTGACAGCACCGCCCGCTGCCTTCGCCCGAAAGTGCCACCGAATCTCGTCTCGACGGCGGGGCAGTACGCGCGCGAGCTGTAAATTACACCGCGGGAGTTTGCCGCCCCCCCCCCCCCCCCCTCACGAGAAGAACGGGTCCTCGAAAGCCTCTCCTTGCTATAAGAAAGGCGGCGCGAATTTCGGGCACGGTTCCGACAAGGAGGCAGCAGCGTGCGCAAGCCAGCATTGCGAGCCAGCAGCACGCGTTGTTGGAAGGAATGGCGGCGGTGGCCCACTTCCGCGGGGAACCGGTCCGACGTATTTACGCGAGCGCCGGAGACGGGACAAGACCGGACAGATCGGGCCGCCCCTGGGATGCCAAGTATACAAACACATACACACGCACACTAAACTACGCGCCGCACTGTGTCTCGTCTTGAGTGGCCTTCCCTCTCTCTCCTTTCTCTCTCACTCTCTCGAACGACCTGCGCTGTAGCGCCGTAGCCGGACCTTTCTTTGCCGCAGCCTCTGTTATTCCATCTCTTTTTCTCTCCCGAGTGTCAAGTCGGTGTCAGACGGTGACAGCCGCGTCGTACAGATACCGCTCTCGGCTTTTGCGGTCCGGGTCGCCGGAAGAACAAAAGGAAAGCGCGGCTACTGCATCGGGCGACGCGGTGCTCTCGGAGGCACGGTCGTACGAAGACAACAGACGTCGAGACAGATGGCGTCTGCTCGACTTGCGTATGGCGGACCGATTGCCAGCGGTGTGTGCGTGTGTGCATAACACACTCGTGGCAACGATAGAAGCGGGGGAACGGAAACTAGCAGCGTACGGATTTTGAGAATGACGCGCTCCGGATTCGCTCGTTATACGTACGCCGTATGTCGCAGCGGGGTCATTGAGAACCACACACGTCGGCACAGAGGATGCCGTTCCGGTGGTGATATCTCTATATATCTAAGCGTGTCCCATATAGAACGCTCTTTGGGACAACGGGCGACATTGTTTTGCAGAGAGAGAGAGAGAGAGAAAGAAAAGCCGAACTTAGCTGTATTCTTGTTCTTTTTTTTTGTTCCCCTTGCGTTTCTGGAATTGGCGGCTGTCCGTCCCAACGCCAGCGCCCCCGTTCAGCACCGTGTCGGCTGGCGCGTCCGGAAGCGCCCTTTACTTCCTCCCCCGCCCACCTCCCCCAACCCTGCCTTCATCATTATCGTATTTGTTATTGTTATTACGGGGCTCAAAAAGCTAGGGCTTACTCAATCTTATTGCCGCAATTTTGCAGCACCGAAGATTGCGCTTGCTGACGGGAAAAGATAGAGACGAAGGAAAAAAAAAAAAAAAAGACCCTGCCATAGCTGAGATGGAACGGACTGCACAGACGCCCTGCGCGACGTTGCCATCGATAAAGGCGTTGCTGTGACGAGTTCCGCGTCTTGAACGCCACGCCTATACGCAGTACGATGAGTGACGTTGCAAGCTATAGTTCGGGGCCGACCAAACGGGATCAGACAGGTGTTATGTGTGTGCCTCTTTTGCGGTTTCCGAAACGCTGGAGCCAAGCTAACGCGTACCTGCAGCCGGAGCGGGTCAACAAGATTGAGTTGCCTTTACGGAGGAGCCAAGGACGACGAAGCGATTGGCCTTTGCTCTTCGCGCTTCCGCGGGGCCAAACCTATTTTCGTTTCTCCTCAGAAGAAATTCTATATAAGCACTTTCCGGACGCGAAATCGGCGTGCCTCTTCGAATTCGACTTGCCGGAAACGAGTTATGGTTGAAAGCCGTTGAAGAAGCGCGCGACGACGACGTAAGCTTAGGGACCGTCATATTGATTACGTAGTATACTGCTGATGGCGTACGTACCGGCGTGGACGGAAGCGAGGAGCGTTCGAAAAGCGAGCACGACAGCATCAGCTTCGGTTCGGTCGTGCTCGTTCTCTGTGTCGTCCTCATCTTTTCTTTTTTTTTTTTCCGCGCTGCTTGTCCCCTCCATCAAAATGAACCAACTCACTCAAGTCAAACTGTCGCTGCGTACGGATGCACCGTTCCCGTGTCGCGGTTATGTTACCACAGCCGCATTTCATCCAGCGGTCATGGCAGTACAGCCTACAACAACTTCCCATGGCTTACTCCTATATATGTATACAGCTTCCAGATCAAGTCGTCTTCAGATAGAAAGAAGGCCAAAGCTTAGCCATATAGTTTTACAATGCACGGCGCGCGTTTCATCCTAACCGCTTTAAAACAAATAGCGCTTATACCGCTGCTTAGTTTCATGCAGCGATGGCTCGGTCGTTATGGCATTATGAGCTGCTGGACGCGCGGGGGGGCGCGGGTGCGATCCCCGTGGCCCCGGCCGCATTTCGATGAGGGCAGAATGCAAGAACGTACTTGTATTAATGTGCACCAAAAAGGAGCCCCACGAGGCGGAGATTGATCCGGAGTCCTTCACTATACTAAGAGGCCTTCACAACCTACCCTGCACAGTTTCGGGCCGCTGAACCCCATAATTTAACGCTCACATTTTACCTCAAGATCTGCTATATTGGTCCCCATCCTCGAGTAACACCTTCCAGCAAAGCACCATCTTTCTGTACTCAGCTTCCGGACGCCTCGAAAACTAAGAAAGAACTTGAAATGATATTTTAAAAGAAAGAAGCTGAGATCCCACAATAGGGCATAGCCGGCGGCTCCTGTTGTATACACGTACGCTCAGGGACGCGTGTCGACTGTTGGAAACGTGCGCATCACTGCAGATGCGCGCGTCCAACGCCGCCCCGAACGTTCCGCGCAAAGAGCGGGTGTTCAAATTCTCCGCGATGTGCGTCAGTGAAGCGGGGCGTTATTTGCGGTGCTGTAACGTTTAACACAGTGTATATATCGCCTTAACGCAGCACGTCGGCATACGTGTGTAATGAACCGTGGTCGCGTATGGCTATCGGGTGGCTATCGCGGATTCGTTGCATGGAAGAAGCCACCGCGCGCCAAGTTTTCGTAAACCGGCTCCCTTTGAGGCGACTGGCCTTCTGGCGTGTACCGCCCGGTCCCGCGAAAGAATGGCGCCCACATCGGGCGGCGTCGATATCGCGAGTCTTTCGGTGGCTCCAATTAGGATACACGAAAGGCGGCTCGGAATCGCGGGCGTTATATCAGCAGGCGCAACAACATTCGAGCGGGCATTGATTGGTACCTCCTTTCGGTGCCTGGGGTGCGTGCAGCTATACTGTACACAGCTGCGGACGAAAAAAAAAAAAATAAGCGAAACACGGGCCCCTCCCGTACCGGTGAGCGCAGCGGCGCGTTAAATTTGCGTAACTTGGTAGGCCTATTACAAACTCGGCGTGTGGTGTATACACCCCGCGCTGAGTTTGCAGGCGGCCAGCGGGGTGCCAAAGTCCACGGCCGACGACACGAGGCGGCGACGATTGCAAGCGATCACGGTCTATATGCTCCTATGATGATGATAATGATTATGATGATGCTGATTGAATTGCTCTCTGAAATGGGGCTGAGGGCATGTGCCGCCACACCTCGGCGTATACCACGTAAGTTCATACCGAACTTCGGTTAGATTAGATGAGTTCTTCATTCCTACCCCCCCCCCCCCCTCTTTTTTTTTTCTTTGCTTCGAGTGTGCGGCCTCCGAGTCACTATTATCGTAAGCCTAGTCGAACAGTCAGCCTGTGCGCTCGCTCGTGCACGTCCCACTTTCGCGTCGAGGTAACCGAGATGCCGCCGCGTCTCTCCCTTTCTTCGCCCATACCGCAACTTTTTCTCGCTTACGTATAAACGAGCGTTTATACCGCGGCGTATATATGTAGGTCTGGCGGATGAAACAGAAATAAAGAAATAATGAAAGGAGAAATAGCAGAGCTAACAGCTCCGCCCGCGTTCCGTTATTCCTGGCCTCAATGCTTTGCGCGCTGGCTTCGAAGGTCGCCCGGCGGCACTGCATATTCCGGAGGGAAGCCGCTGCTCTCGACGCCGGACGTTAAACAATCGGGGCCAACCTCCTTTCTTTATCTTTGTCTTCTTTTTCTCTCTCTCTCTATTTTTTTTCCGCCCGGGTCGGCTGCAGGCTGGCGGGAGTGGTGCGTCCGAAAACCGCTCACCCACTTGCATCCGCGGGCGCATACTACATGCTATAGCACACTGCATAGGCAAGAGCCCCCATTGTGTGTAGCGTATAAACAGGGCCCATGCACCTATACGGAGGGAAGTGGGCGGCATACCTACTTGTGCGCGCGCGTTACTGGATCGAAAGACGTGGGCGTCCCAATATCCTTGGCCCCTGTGCTCGGCCGGGCCGGACAAGCTTGCAAACACGACCGCGCGCCGGACGTCCTGCCGGGCGAGGTAATATTACAGACGTCCCTTCGAACTCGCCCCCTCCCTCTCCTTCCTCCCGAGCACCCATCCAGAGCCGTTTTAGAACGTGTCTCGCGAACGCTGAGCCAAAACTATACAATCACACGCAAAGCTCTTCGCTGACTGACTGCGTGGTGGTGGGGGGGAAGAGGCAAATGCGTGACCCTGTCTTCATGTATTTCATCAGGAAGGATGGCTCATAGAATGTGAGACGGATTTCAAGGCTGGTGTCACAGCTACAGATAAATAAAAAGAAAGAAAGAAAGAAAGAAAGACGAAGTGAAACATGGGACAGCAGTCGCTCGATCGTTATTAAACGCATCTTTTTGTGAACTTGTAAGCTGCATTTTTTCTGGAATCGCAAACGTCGCCGGAGGTATGGCCATGGTCTTCAATTGATTATTGTTGTGAAACTCGTAGCTCATTTACACTTTCGTGCACTCCTGCCCATCGTGTCTAACGCACAAAAGCAAGAGGAATTCAGCTCGCTGCTTGTACAATCATCTAAATAACTGTTTTCCCCACTCTAAGAGGCACATAATTATCCTTCGCATTAAGGAATTCGCTCGTTTCTTTGTTTGTTTGTTTCTTTGTTTAAAAAAATGAAATAATGGGGTTTTACATGCCAAAACCATGATCTGATTATGAGGCACGTCGTAGTGGAGGACTCCGGAAATTTGGGCCACCTGGAGTTCTTTAACGTGCACCCAAATCGAAGTACACGGGTGTTTTCGCCCTCATCGAAATACGGCCGCCGTGGCCGGGATTCGATCCAGCGGCTTCGTTCGTTCGTTCGATTGATTGATTGATTGATTGATTGATTGATTGATTGATTGATTGATTGATTGATTGATTGATTGATTGATTGATTGATTGATTGATTGATTGATTGATTGATTGATTGATTGCAACACAAGGGCGCCCAGAGATCGAAAGCCATGCATAAGCAACACAGAGACAGAGAGAGGGGGGCACCCTTCATCCCTACACCTGCACTGTTGATCATCTCCACCGGCAATCGGGCCAGAGCGGCGCCTCCACGCGCCTTCGTCTCTCATAATCGCTCCGCGATGCCGCCTGCTTTGTTCCACTTGCGCAAAGCTTCGGCGGCGTGCCGCAGGTCTGCGACGAGGGCACGAAGCCGTCGGTTCAGCGAAAGGCGGCCCGGCGGCAACCCATAACGGTTGCCGATCCTTCTTTTTTTTTTTTTTCTGTGCGTGCGTCAGCTCGCGCGTATGGTATACACCTCACCCACGAAGCAGAGAATGCGCGACTGACTGACTGCTCGCCTTGTCTGGCAGAACGATCTTGCAAAGCGCAACGCCGGAGCGACATCTTGCGCCGCAAGTTGCTGCAGCTCTTACACACGCAAGCGAAGCAGCTCTACGCGGGCGCTGCTCGGGGGCTTGCTCGCTCGGAGCACGTGTGCGCGCGAATGTGTTAAAGAGCTTTCCGATCGTTGTCATTAGCGGCGCGGCACTCGATGCCTACAGCGTTCCGTGACCTTCGTCGTTCCTGTCCTCTTTGGTTGTCGTTTCTGATTTGCAGCTCCGTATTCCGCCCGACCTTCCACGACGTAGTTGGGCCCTTCTAGTCCGTCTATGGCTTGGACTCGCATTTTCAAATGCGTACTCCATTATCATCGGAATGGTCCACCTTGTGGCTTCTGCGGGTGCAACGAAACAATCGCACACCTTCATTGTGAATGCCCTGGTTTAAACCCCGCAGAGAGCAGCCCTCTCAGCCACCCTAGGCCAACTGGGAAAGCGCCCAATAACGGAAAACAACATCCTTGGAAATTGGTCTACGTGAACTTCAGTGCGTCCCGCTGTGAATGCGCTGTTGCGGTACTTAAAAGACACGGGAATTTGTGACAAATTGTGACTGCACACTGGGTGACGTAGGATGGGACGGTGACACTGCGTAACACTACAGGAACGGCCTCGCAGACTGCGTGACAGTGCTCAAAGAAACAGTTCTGTATTGTATGTATGTGTGTGTGCGTTTCTTCTTTCTTTCTTTGTTTTTCGTTCTTTTTCTCTCTCAGCTATCGCATCCCTTTGTCCCTCCCCCGGTACAGGGTAGCCAAACGGAGGTAATCCCTGGTTAACCTCCCTGTCTTTAACCTACTGTTTTTAACCTCCCTGTCGTTACTTGCACTCGCTTTTAATGAAACCGAGGCGCTTCCGCGCACCCGCTGCTTAAATGAACTAATGCGTAACGGTGCCGCAGGACTTGCCTTTATTTTCCTAAATACCGTGTACGGTATATATTTCTTCAAAATATGTTGCATCTTGCTACTGACTTCTTTTTTGTCTCGCCCTTCTTTTTCCCCTTCATTAATCTGTTCGTATGAATCAATTAAAATAAATTCTGAGGTTTTACGTGCGAAAAAAAAAAAAAAGAACACGATCCGATTATGAGGCACGCCGTGGCGGGGGACTTCGGAATAATTTTGAACACCTCGTTTTCTTAGCGCGCACCTATATCTACGTACACGAGCGTTCCTTTTTTTTTCAGCGTAGTAGTTTTCTTTGACCCATTTGTCCGTTTTCAAATGTCGTTCGTACGTTCGCTCGCTCGATTGACAATCATTGTCAACGATTGCTTGCATTTTCTTTTCTGTTTGCAGGACTGCGTTTTGTGTACAGGCTTTATACGATTGCACACGCGCAATGCCGATTGCGTGCGCGCTGCCGCTGCACGCAGCTGGTTCGACGTTGCATATCGTGTCGGTGACCCCGCTACTCCCCCGCGCATGCCTCTGGCTTGCGATCGTTGTCTATGCGGAACAAGGGTTGCAGCAAACAAGTCGAGCGCGAACAGAATCGCCACGTATCGCCCGAGCTTGCGCGCCGCGCCGTCCTTGGACTCGTGCGTCTTCCTCGGCGCCCACGCACGCATGCGCAGATGCAAAAGCGAGAGTTGTGAAAGTGGCACGTGCGAAGGCGAGCACATTATAGCGCGAGTGCTCGACGACGTGCCAGAAAAAAAAAAAAATATAACGCAAATTTTCCAGCGATGCGCGCAAGTAGGTGGTTGGTCTCTCTTCATAGTTGTCTTTCCTGCATCTATTTGTCCTAAGTACACGTTCCAATGTGTTCTATGTCATCTCTGTTGTGAGCCGTTCTTTAGTATACACCTATATCCCCCGACTTTTTCGTCCTTGTAAGCTTCTTTTTTTTTTCTTTTTTTTTCGTACCGGCTCGTCATTGCATAATTAGCATATAAATACTCGTTATATTATGCGAAAAAGTGTAGCTGGCCTCGCGTAAGGAAGCCAACATCTTCCAAATATCATATAATAAAAATTAAGGCAATAAAGAATTGTCTAAAATTGCGTGCGGACCGGAAACAAAACCCTGTTGAAAATTGGTACACAGAACTGACCTCAATTTTATCACACGGCCAGATTAACAGGCGCGGCCATATCTTAGACAAAAAAGTATATTCCAACTGCTGAGAGCGGCGAAACGCCGAAGAAGAACGCGAGTGTCAAAATATGCAGCCGTCCCCTCCTTTAGGCAAAGATGTAGGCAAGCGCCCACTCCGTGCACGCTTGCCTACATCCATGCGGATTCTTTGTGGACCGTGTGCAGTTAATGTATAAGCTCACTTCTATCACCGCGGAGATTGCTGGAGAGGGCTGCACAGCGTTTCCCTTTCGCGGCCGCGTAGAAACGATTCCACATACGTGTTTGCTCAGTGCCGACGGTAGACAAGGCCTTCTGCGATAACAGACGCGTAACCGGTACACCTATGTCTATAAAGCTGTACACGCGAGGTATGCGCCCTCTGTTACGAATGCCCCGAACGGTGTACTTAGCGGCCCAGAGCAGAAGCGTCGCGATCGTCCCGGCAGCGCCTTGTGCTGCTCCTCGACTAGCGGTCGGTTAATGACCTTCTCCCTCGTCCACCCGCGGTACGCTGAGGGACGCTACGAGACCACACACGTACGGACGCCATCCGAACCTGTTCGGTGTGTGTGTGCCGAGGAAAACCGCGACGCGACGCAGCGCGCGACCGACTTTGCGTATTATAGGCCGAGCCGCCCATCTCGGTGTGCATATAAGTCTTCCCGATATCAAGTCGGGTCTCGACCTGCAGACTGCTGGAAGTTTTCTCGTGCTAAACCTTAGTGGGAGTCTGCACTCGCGCGGCGCTTCCCCTGTCACAGTGAGGCAGAACGATACAGACTGACTGCAAGTTTATGAATAGGTGCGGGTTTAAGTGGAAGTGGGCCGGTGAGGGGAAGAGAGAGAAGTGTGGTTTATATGGTGATACACAGCGCAAGAAAGCGCAACTGTCCGTCCGTCCGTCCGTCTGTCTGTCTGTCTGTCTGTCTGTCTGTCTGTCTGTCTGTCTGTCTGTCTGTCTGTCTGTCTGTCTGTCTGTCTGTCTGTCTGTCTGTCTGTCTGTCTGTCCGTCCGTCCGTCCGTCCGTCCGTCCGTCCGTCCGTCCGTCCTCTGAGAACGCTCTCGCTCGTGTAAACTAACTTTTGCATAGTTTGCCCCTTAAAAAAATTTCACGTGCTGCTTCCACTGATCGTCAAAGACAATTGATCCTTTCTCGAAGCCATTTCAGTCTCGATATAGCTTTCCTATTAGGCACGCTGCTTCGTGGAGTTCAAGACCAGCAACACGTGACCAATCGATACACGTGCGTGTACGATCCACTGTATCGTCCTCTGACCCCCGTATTCTCACACTGACCTGGATTGGAAGCACTTACTCCACTTCCTCCAAGTTGAGCAAAGCGCCGCCCCTCGACTGCAGAAGATATTACGCTTCTCCAGAATCGCCGTGAAGTGTCAATGAAGCGCAGCGACCATTTCTGCCAAGGGTCGGCACTGCCAGCTACTTTCTTGAGCCGAGGTTGAGGATAAGTGGAGGGACGTTCCTGAAAGCTGTTTGCTTGCTATCAGGCTTATTCCATAGCGAGTTCACGAACGTAGTGCAGCAGCACGTACCAAAGCGGCGGCTCCGTCGACCCGAGAAGCTCAGGGGAAAACATTAATAAATAAACAAGCGCAAGATAAAAAAAAAGAAAGAAAAGGTGCTTGCTCGTATCAGCCGCCTTCGGCACTGGCCAAAGGCAGACGTGCGCCAGAAAGCCAGCTGCGCGTCTCTGTTTCTTTCCGGCGTCGCGAGATCTACATGGGAAAAAAAAATGGAAGAAGGGCGCTGCACTTATCGCCAGCAGGAGAGCGCCATATTTTTCTGGGGCATCGCGGAGCCCGTTGATTGCAGGGGTTGAACCTGAACCGTGACGCCCGGTCAGCGCACGTATAAGGTCGGCCCAGGGCACGGCCTCCGAGATTGCGGGCTTCGCGGGCAGCAATCTCGCCGTTCATGCGCCGGCCAGACAGCTTCCTTTGAGAATTGCGATACAACTACAAGGGGGAAATCTAGCGCTAGTGTCAACGGGAGCAGCAAGTATGGCGAGCTATTCAGCCAGCATGCGAATGAGGGTTAGTACATGATTGATTGATTGATTGATTGATTGATTGATTGATTGATTGATTGATTGATTGATTGATTGATTGATTGATTGATTGATTGATTGATTGATTGATTGATTGATTTGTGAAGAAGAAGACGCGCCTCGCGGCACAGCCGCATCGCCAACACGCGGCTCGTCTCCGCTCGCGCTGTTGATCGCTGGCGTCCGTTTGGACAGTGTTTCGGGCTGCCTCGCCGTTCCCGGTCGCTGTGCCTTCGCATTAGGCGCCACCAATAAACCCTTTCACAATTGGTGGAGGTGCTGGGACTCAAACCCCGTCGCTTGAAACCCTGGAGCTAAGATCAAGAACGCTACCGCCCGCCATGACCGACAGCTCATCCCAAACGGCACCGACGCCACAGTCCGTCACCTGCACCGGCGTTCCACGACAACGGGACCCCAAGATCTTCAGCGGTGCAGACGACGAAGACGTAGAAGACTGGTTTGCGTCATATGAACGGGTGAGCGCACACAACAAGTGGGATGATACAGCCAAGTTAACGCACGTCATCTTTTATCTGGCTGGTGTTGCCCAACTGTGGTTTCACAACCACGAAAGTGACGTACCCACATGGTCGCTCTTCAAGACAACCTTTACGGAAGTGTTCGGCCGACCCGCTGTTCGCAAGCTGCGCGCCGAACAACGCTTGCGCGCCCGAGCACAGCAGACGGCCGAAACGTTCACAAGCTACATAGAAGACGTCGTGGACCTTTGTAAACGAGTCAACGCCGCAATGCCCGAAGCTGAGCGAATTCGCCATATACTGAAAGGCATCGATGACGGCGCATTCCAGATGCTCCTAGCCAGGAATCCGCGCACTGTGTCTGAAGTTGTCAGCCTATGCCAAAGTTACGATGAGTTAAGGAAGCAACGCGCTTCGACTCGGCGTCCTCTGGGAAGCGACGACTTATTGGCGAGCCTTGACAACATGTACGACCCATCCTCATTCCTTCAGCGGGTCAAGGACTTCGTGCGTGAGGAAGTTGCCCGCCAACTTTCTTTAGTCCCCTTCACTCGGGAGCCCACCTCCCGTATTCCAAACACGCTCCGCACCCTCATTTCAGAAGAGGTCGCCCAAGTTGTCCCGTCCGCACACCATCAGCCACCTGCAGCCGCGAATCTCAACTCTGCGCTGGCAGTGCAGCCTGTCGCCGCGCCTCTCACCTATACGCAGCCAGTCCTGCCTGTGGCCGCGCCTCTCACGTACGCGCAGGCAGTGCGCAGGCCTCCACGGGCGTCTTTCGCGACCCAGTCCCAACCGCTGCCACCGGAAACCCATGCTGCATCTTGGACTGCACCGCAAGCTAATCCTTGGAGGACACCTGACAATCGACCTATCTGTTATTCCTGCTGCACTCCCGGACACGTCGCCCGATATTGCCGCCGTCGCCCTCAAGCGTTCGGCGACGCCTCGCGGCCCTTCCAGTACGGCAGCCAGCCATTTCGCCAATACGCCGCTCCTTCCCCCCAACCGTACGCTCGTGCTGACATCCCAGAATTTCCTTCACGTCGCTCGCCATCCCCTCGTCGACGCTCGCTCTCCCCAATGCGTCGGCGACCCGCACCACCTGACCAGGAAAACTGAACGTCGCAGTTCAAGAGGCAAGAACTGCGCCCCATTCGAACTGTCTAAGTCCTCGCGCCTCTCCTGCTAACGTGGTCGAAATTTGTGTAGAAGGTGTTCCTGCATTCGCTCTTGTGGATACCGGCGCTGCCGTTTCTGTGATAGCCGCCAAACTGTGCCGTTCGCTGCGCAAGGTGACCACGCCGCTTTCTGGACTGTCGCTTCGTACGGCAAGCGCGCAGCACGTCACTCCGCACGCAGCCTGTACTGTACGTGTGCTTATTCACGGCATTGTTTACATCGTCGAGTGTATTGTTCTTCCCACCTGCTCACATGACGTCATCCTCGGATGGGACTTCTTATCCAGCCATAAAGCCGTGATCGACTGCGCACGCGCCGAAGTTGAATTTTCCCCTTGTGACGCACCCTTGGACGAAGATTGCGACTGCCCTTCTAAGCTTACCGTGCGCGAGGACACAGATATTCCACCTGGCTCCTTCGCCCTCGTACCTGTCTCTTGCGATGCCATCGCTGATGCAACGGTCTTCTTCACACCGTCCGACGTCTTCATGAGCCGTAAATCCCTCCCACTACCCTTCGCGACGCTTGACATGGCTGGCGGCTGCAGCAATATATACTTTTACAATCCCCTCTGTGCGCCTATTACGTTGCTCGTTGGCGAATGCCTTGGCTTCGTGGAACTCCTCGACTCTTCGTCTTTGGTTGACGTCCCCGGAGACTCTTTTGATGTCGACTCCGGCCAACCGTCTTCGATGTCCGCGCTTGAGGAAACGTCCAGGGATGCGTTCTCGAGTGCCATCGCGGATACCCTCACACCTGCCGAACGCGCCGACCTTCTTGATCTCCTGCACAAATTTAGAAATTCATTCGACGTTTCACAACCTCGCCTGGGCCGCACGTCGGAAGTGCAGCACTACATTGACACCGGTTCACATCAGCCGTTACGTCAACGACCGTACCGCGTTTCTGCCGAAGAGCGTCGTGTCATTACCACCCAAGTCGAAGATATGCTGCGCCGTGATGTTATTCAACCTTCGCACAGTCCCTGGGCATCTCCTGTCGTTCTCGTTCGCAAGAAGGACGGGTCTATTCGCTTTTGCGTCGACTACCGTCGGTTGAATAAGGTAACGCGCAAAGACGTCTATCCTTTGCCGCGCATCGACGACGCCCTCGACAGTCTTCAGGGAGCAGAATTCTTCTCGTCCCTTGACTTGCGTTCAGGGTACTGGCAGGTCCCGATGGCTGCTGCCGATCGCCAGAAAACCGCATTCATTACACCTGACGGCTTATATGAATTTAAGGTGATGCCTTTCGGGCTTTGTAACGCCCCTGCCACCTTTGAACGACTCATGGACAACACGCTGCGTGGCCTCAAGTGGTCTATATGTCTGTGTTACCTCGACGATGTCGTGGTTTTCTCGCCTGATTTTCCTACTCACCTGCTCCGCCTCAGACAAGTTTTGACCTGTCTAACGAACGCTGGCCTTCAACTCAACCTCAAGAAGTGCCGCTTCGCCGCGCGAGAGCTTACCATTTTAGGCCACGTTGTGTCCAAGCATGGCGTTCTACCCGATCCTGCAAAACTTCGAGCAGTCGCTGAATTTCCGAAGCCTCAGACCATCAAAGAACTTCGAAGCTTCATGGGCCTATGCTCATATTTCCGGCGCTTTGTTCGAAATTTCGCATCGATCATGGCGCCATTGACTCAGCTTCTACGCGGTGACGCCGCCCTCTCCTGCTGGTCCACTGCATGTGACTCCGCCTTTGCGACGCTGCGTCGTCTTCTCATCTCCCCACCTATTCTTCGCCATTTCGACCCGTCAGCTGCAACTGAAGTACATACAGATGCCAGCGGGGTCGGTCTCGGCGCCGTCCTCGCCCAACGAAAGCCGGGCTACCCCGAATACGTAGTCGCCTATGCGAGTCGCACGCTGACGAAGCCTGAGGCCAATTACAGCGTGACCGAAAAAGAGTGCTTGGCTTTAGTATGGGCACTTGGCAAGTTCCGACCATATCTGTACGGGCGCCCATTCGACTTAGTCACAGATCACCATGCGCTTTGTTGGCTCGCCACCTTGAAAGATCCCACTGGCCGCCTAGCCCGTTGGGCACTACGCATCCAGGAGTACGATATTCGCGTCGTATACCGCAGCGGACGCACACACTCCGACGCAGACGCCTTGTCTCGTTCACCTTTACCTCCAGACTCGGCCTGCGGAACAACTTCCGCACATTCCGTGTCATCTCTCGACATGGACTCCTTTGTCACCGCACAACGTCGTGACCCGTGGATCGCTTCTCTTTTCGACTATCTTTCTGGATCATCGACCATCCCTGTATCCCGAACCCTCCGACGCCAAGCAGTTCATTTTGCCATTCGTGACCAGCTGCTGCACCGACGCAATTACACTCCTGAAGGTCGTCGGTGGCTTCTGGTGGTTCCCCGCAGCTTAAGGTCTCAAATATGTGCCGCTTTCCACAACGATCCGCAGTGTGGCCACGCCGGAGTCTTCAAGACGTACGAACGAATTCGCCACCGCTACTACTGGCGCGGCATGTACAATTTTGTACACAAGTTTGTTCGGTGCTGTCTTGACTGTCAACGCCGCAAATCGCCGCCTTTACGCCCGTCTGGTGCCTTGCAGCCGCTCCCGTGCCCTGCCGCACCCTTCGATCGCGTCGGCATCGACCTATACGGCCCGCTTCCTATGACGCCAGACGGCAATCGGTGGATCGTAGTTGCTGTTGACCATTTGACACGCTACGCCGAAACTGCTGCTTTACCGAGTGCTACAGCGCGGGATGTAGCCTCTTTCGTCCTACATCGCTTCGTGCTTCGACACGGCGCACCTCGAGAACTCCTCAGCGATCGAGGTCGCGCCTTCCTCTCCGAAGTCGTCGAAAGTTTGCTTTCGGAATGCCACATTATTCATCGGACAAGCACGGCATACCATCCACAGACTAACGGGCTCACAGAGCGATTTAACCGCACACTTGGTGATATGCTCTCTATGTACGTGGCATCTGATCATGGTAACTGGGACCGCATCCTTCCATTCATCACGTTCGCGTACAACACCGCGATCCAGGCCACTACGGGATTTTCACCTTTCTTCCTCCTGTATGGTCGCGAGCCCACGCATACCATCGACACGCTCCTTCCATACCGTCCTGACGCCTCCGAGTGTCTACCTGTGTCCGACGTCGCCCGACAAGCCGCAGAATGCCGCCAGCTAGCGCGCTCCTTTACGGCAGAGCAACAGCAGCGCCAGAAAGAAAACCGCATCGACACGCGTCCAAACACCACCTACGCTCCAGGCGTTCTTGTGTGGTTGTCGGTCCCTTTCCACACGCCGGGGCTTTCCTCGAAACTCGTCCCAAAATTCGAAGGGCCTTACCGAGCCTTGGAACAAACGTCCCCGGTGAATTTTCTCATTGAGCCCCTGTCACCACCTGAAGACTTGCGCCGGCGTGGACGCGACATTGTCCACGTCTCGCGTCTCAAGCCCTACCACGACCCTCTACCTCCCGATTCTTAAGGCGCCAGGATGGCTCTTTTTAACCGGGGGGAGATTGTGAAGAAGAAGACGCGCCTCGCGGCACAGCCGCATCGCCAACACGCGGCTCGTCTCCGCTCGCGCTGTTGATCGCTGGCGTCCGTTTGGACAGTGTTTCGGGCTGCCTCGCCGTTCCCGGTCGCTGTGCCTTCGCATTAGGCGCCACCAATAAACCCTTTCACAGATTGTATTTAGCGTAGCAAGGAAGCTTTGGAGCTAAGAGAGCGGGTGGAGGGCTTCGGTTTAATTTTGACCACTTGGGGCATTTTAATGTGCACCTAAAAATTCACGAGCACTTTTTTTTGCATTTCGCCCCCATCGAAATGCTGCCGCAGCCGCCGGGAAACGAACTCAGAACCTCGTGCTCTGCAACATAACGCCATAGTCAAACGAAGACTACCGCGCTGGGTGGTCGCACACGGATATGGCTAAGCTTCGTCCTGGCTTTGAGCAATGGTGTGGCTTTGCGAATTGGTAATTTTCAACGAAATATTGCTCCACGCGCGATTCGCCACGATTACGCCAGCGCGCGGAGACAATTATTGCCTTCGCCTTCGTTTTGACAAACTACGATTTCTTGGAGATTTCGAAAAAGAATTAAGTAAACCGTAATACCCAACGCCACAGCGAAGTCCGAAGCCACAAACACGAATATGGCACTAAATCCACGTACTATGTATCCATCAGTTCCGTCACATAGCTAAAACGATCGCAGCGCCAGAGCTCCCTGTGGCAATTGTGGATGGAAGCTATACGTCCCGGGGCGCAAGTGCACGAACTGCGACCGACGGCGTCGTGGAGAAACATTGGCAGCGACCGTGAAGCGAAGAGGCCACGGAGTCAGCCGATTAAGAAGGCTGCCCAAGCGCGTCGGTCTCTGGCGCGCTAGTGAAATAGGCGCGCAGTTTCCCGGTATGTGAGAGGTCACCTGTACAAACACGCGCCCGTACCTTCTTCTTGCCTTCCTTTTGAGGGCCCGCGATTAGCGCTTTCCGTTCTCAATGCGATTCAGCGACTGACCCGAAAGAGTGCCCTTCTAATGAGATCCGGCGTTAGTAGGCTACAGCATATATATGCGGCCTGAACACGCAGTTATACGTGTTCCGAATGAACGAGAAGTGCGTATGCAAACGGCATGGAGGAAAGAAAAAAACAAACTAGGAAGGAGCGTCACGTGATAATCATGAAACGTAGTTGCAAAGAAAAATCTAAAGGAGGAATAATGGTAAAAACCGATCAAGCACGTGATGACAAGCGGTCATTTATATATAGAGTTTCCTACTGCGATTACTAGAGCAATACCCGGCACTGCCATCGCTCATCTACCATGGGAAGGGCGGTTAGTAGGTGGATTTGTCTGATATTCGTGCTCGTACACTTTCTTGTGGCTATTTCGATTTTATCTGCTTTTATTGGCCTAAATATCCAATGATCCAATCTGATTTTATAAACGAAACAGGCAATAGGACCCTGCGCACACGCAGAGTCGTTAGGAATTGTTGCACCCATAACGACACATTTGTGTAGAAAAATATGAATATGCAATGTCACAAAACCGTTTCAAGCCAGAAGGACAAGTGTTCCGGCAAACCCATGTACCAGCCATCATTCCCATCCTTGCTGAACCTCCATCACTGCAGCTCCCGTGCACAGCAGCGACAGGATTTCAACTAGTCATTTCTGTAGGAAACGCTATGGTTCCTAGCGTGCCCTCTGAGATATCGCCGGAGTAAATGTGTGGCAGTGCGATCTCGGAGGCCCAGTTTCTGGTACAGTAAACGGCACGGCTGCGTTAGCCTGAAATCGTGCCCGCGTTCCGCAGCTTGTGTGGCCCCTGCGACGCCACCAATCTCTCCAAGTATCGGGGCCATTAGCTTGGGGCAGCATACGGGGCAAGCAGACAGCGAGCTGCAGAGGCTGGAGAAAGTGGACGTCACACAGACGGCCAGCGGCCCTCAAACATACCGCGAATGAAGCCTCGTACGGCATGCTGTTCCCAGAATCGAACGCGCCATCTGTGCATTTCCCATAATTCCCCAAGTGAAAGCAATGAAAGAAGGGCGTGGCAGGAAGTTGGGTGTTGCCTTGCGAAGGCTGACTTCCTGACGTAATGCCCCTTCCTGACGCTATGCCCCTTCCTTTTTCTTCTTCTTCTTCTTCTTCTTTTTTTTTTTTTTTGCAAGCGGCTTGCTCGAACTAAAATGTGAGTCGTCTGTAATAATAACGCACGGGACGAAGCTTTTTACTTTACTGGCAGTTTCAAATGCGTATAATCGTTTGGCACAGCTTGGAGGACGCGGTCTTGGTACAACGAGCCTACTTTCTTTTGTTCCCTAGGCCTTCTGGTAAGGTTGCTAGTACTGTATCGTCCTCGTGGTACTGTGTTGTTGTCGTGACTGGCTAAGTTCACATCATCATTTAACGAAATATTCTTTTTTCCTGACAGTAAAATGTGCAAGTCAAGCTTGCGACCACTCTTCGGCGCTCGTTGCGATCTAAAACACGCTATCTACAACATTTCACCTAGCGCTGACAAATTAACGCCAACCGTTTCCCCTCAGTCTCGTCTCTTGCACCGTCCACATGCTAAGCCCGCAATAACACCCACGGCGATCTTCTTCACCCCAGCATTATGAGACGCCTGGCAGCTGCCAGGTTGATGTTCCTTCTGCGCAGCAGGAGTTACCTTGCGCGCTGCGCCGCACCAGCATGCAGCCTCCGTCCTTGAGGTTCAAGCGCTAGAGGCTAAACCTTCATTCGCCCTTCGAACGAGACTGCCAAATCTTTTTTTTTTCTTTTTGCGTCTCATGACATTGGAGCCACTTTCAGATCACTGGGATACAACTGCTCTACATATGCAAACTCGGATATATAACAGGCCTTTTGTGATACTGTGTTAAATAATATGCGCCTTTATTGTAGTAAGTCGAGGTTACATTAGTGCTTTCCGCTTCTTACGAATGTCGAATAGTAATCTAGACAACCTCGACGTTGAAACCGGAGCATCCATTCCGAAAAGATTTCGAAAATCAGCTACTCCGGTGCAGACGCGTCGCACTCTTCTGAGATCGAGCACTTGATGAAAGCTAGCCGCCCGCGTCTTGCATGAATCCGAGGCTGACAAATAACCTTTTTTGCACGTCACACTGTAACAGTGTTTTTGAAGAGTCAGTGCCAGTGCCCCCCAAACAACACTTGCTGTTATGAAAAGTACAATTACCTCCGGCCGAATGTAGACGAATGCTACAAAAGAAACCCGCACGGTTTACTCAGAAAGAAAGCTTCGCAGCTGAGGAAAAATCCGTCATGGTGCGTCTATACATTCGGGTGGGTGGCACGTTTCCCTTTCATGACACTTCCTCCACATTGCCGGGTTTCGCATGATTGATTTGTCACCACTTACTGCTGTATGTGTTTCATCTGCTTTGTTTATATCGAGTGCAACATACTGCAGGCATGGCGAACATTATAGTGTAGTCATTGTGTGCACTTGTATTGGTACATACCACTGCTGCAGTTGTGCCTACAGGTAAATAAACCTTCCTTCAGTGCTATAGTAGTGTTCTTGAAGTGACAGTTGCTATAGTGTGCACCAAACGACACCACTTGTGCTTCTCTTTCTTCAGCCTGCTTGTATATATCGAGCGTGTTGCATTGCATGCACGATATTGACACGTGTACTTGCTTGTCTTTATCGGGCGACACGTTTCACCACCTAACAAATGTTATCGCACAACGCAGGACGCGCCTGCGTGTATCGTAAGTTTCTGGAATGTTGTCGATGCTTCCATCCGCTGTCTGTGACCAAACCTTGGGTAATCGGATCGCATGTGTGCGCGACGCCAATAATGCAGAACTTTGTGGAAGGCATGCGTGTCCCAGCTATTACTCTGGAACATTCGACGACTGATGTAGAAAAGCCGACGCGCTTGACCCGCTGATCAGATTTTCGACGATCGCCGACTGTGTTCGCCGCTACCATTGTGCTTTAAATGTAGCCGGTCTTTGTGGGTACAGGTTCGTCCAATAAAAGCTAGTTTTGTCTTTCACAGTATTGCTACTGCGTTCTTTAACGTCACTGCCACGTGACAATATGTTGCACTCATTGCACGTATACGCACTTTCATATACTGATACGACTGCTGTGCGTGTGCCTACGCGTGAACTCATTTTTCTTCAGCCCTGCTAGCGGATTGGTAATTGCTGTTACGCCATATCAGAACAAAGTGCGTTACGTTAAGTCTTCGAGTTAGGCTATTTAATGTAAGGCCTTATTTGCTCAGCCGTCATCCCCGACATCCCGACGTCTGTCTGGAGAGTGCGTTTCATAGCCCGTTTCTCCTTTTAATAACGGGACGCTGGCATCCAACGTCGCCAGCGTACCGTTCTTCAGCAGAAATCGGGGAGGAAACGTTCTCTCCTGACAGACGTCGGTGCCGTGAGGGTGGCGAGACGGGGCGGACTGATGACATACATTTCTGCATAAAGCAGAGATCGCATGGTGTTGTGAGCGTCTGGCAGCGCCCACATGTGGGCGCATGTGTGACTCGCCTTTCATATATGCGCATATATTTTGCCATTGAGTGAGAGTGCCCCTCAAGTCCAGAGCGACCCAGTGTTTTAATGTATGACATAAGCGCTTCCGGTGATGCACTGCGCATTTATTCTTTTTTAATCACCGCCCAAGCACTCTGTACAGATACTTAACGAGCGAAGCTGAAACGCGCGGCCCCGGTGTTTATCACTGTGTTAATCCCGACGGTTCATTAAACGACGGCTTTGTTGGCTGTTGCTGCTTGCGCTCGGCTGCCCGAGCCTGTTCTTGTGCCCGGGCTGCAGCATCGGCACGCTGTAGACGAGTTCATCCCTGGTTCTGCTAGCTGGGTTGCTGATCGAAAGCTGCCTGCTCCTCAGGAGTACGTACGGCGCCTGGCCTATCCATTTCTGTACCGGAGAGAAACTGCTGCGCTAGCACTCGGCTGCGACGGAGAGCAACGACGTCACTACTGGCACAGCTAATCCAACACCACCTAGATAGCACAAAGCACTTTCACTCCTATTTTTGACGTCGTGTTACCTGGCCCGACTGCCATAGAATCTAATGGGGCTGCTCCCAAGTAGGCAACAGTGATTTTGACGTAACCGCTTTCATCACGTCAGCCTTGTCAATGGAAATTTCGAAAGCTTTGCAGCGTACAAACACAGTGTTCACTCTCCCCCTCTTTCGTCTTTCTATTCCCCCTTTTCAATAATCCCAGTGTAGGGTAGCAAACCAGACGCTCGTTGGGTTCACCTGCCTGCATTTCTTCTCCTCGATTTATCTCTCTCTCTCACACACTCTTCCGAGCCACCACTGCTGCGGGAGCAATGCGGACGACGGCGGCATCTGGTGGCATACGGCGCCGCAGAGATCGGCGGACGTCGTGTTTAGCCCCTTTGCAGCTGCCCGCCTTGCCTGACACGGCGGCGCCCTGAAGGGAGGGCGGTGACCATGCAAGAATTGAGTCAGCGGGAGACGAACGTATCGTGAGATGGTCAACCTACAGGCAATCCTACTTTTCTAAACGACAAAGGCCCTTCGCGGGCACATGCATGCATAATCGCTGCGAATAGTGGGATTTTTAACGCACCATTCTGGTGAAAACTGTGGCTTTGCAAAGCCACAGTTTTCATGGACGAAGTTTATAGGCTGTGTGGCTATAGTCTATGTGGCTGTGGCTTTGCAAAGCCACATTTTTTTCTTTTTGTAGAAAAACTCTCGTTACGACGCTGCTGTTTGCGACGCGAAGTTCCCGCAGCGCCGTGGCGGAGTAATGAACTTCGTTCAGCGGAAGCCGGCCCGCCGAGAGATGGACGTCGTCGAGGTCGAGCATCGTCAACGGTCGTGGGGCCGCCATACACACCGCGGCCCCGGTCGTGGCCGATCGACTCACGGCGCCGGCCACGTAAGTACGTCGGCCTTGACGGCGCCGTCCGCAGGGGCCCGCATGTACAGAGCGCATTCGACGGCTGCGTGCGCGTCAGACCAGCTCGTCATTAAGAGTTGGCCCACTGGCACATACATATATGCACGCAAGAAAGAAAGAAAGAAAGAAAGAAAGAAAGCGGGGCCTCGGTTCTCGATACTGCGCACCTCGTGACTGCATGCAGTTGCGTCCATCGTAAGCGCGTCACATCGACGTGCAATTAGCGCCCTGTCAGGCAGTCGCAGGGAAGCTCTCGACCCCTCCAGTATAGTCTTCACGAACGAGGGATACAGGAATTATTTTGTAAAAGATGAAGTGAAAGTAGTGAGTAGTGCGCAAGTGCTGCAGACGTATACCCTAGCGCATGCGTGTCACGTGTGTTGTTCTTGTTGTTTCAGAAAATGGCCCACGCTCACTCTGGGGGCATACACCGAGAATCGGGCGTTAGCATAGAAAAAGAAACCGGAAAACATAAATGAAATAATTCCTGAAATAACTTGGAAAATATGACGAAATGTACTCCCTCAGGGGCTCAGTGCATGCACGGCTGCGACACTCTGATTACGATCGCGAGGTTGCGGATTCCGAGACCCGCCCACGGCGGCAGAACATGGATGGGAGCGGAATGAAAAAAAGAAAATAAGGAACGCTGGTGCTTACCTAGATTAGATGCACGTCAAGATAACCTCAGGTTGTAAACATTAGGCCCCCTCTCCTTCCTCCCCAACCCACCTCCGTCCCATGACGGCGTACCTAATAAATAGTCTGTATGTTAAGTCGGACAATTTGACTTGATGTTATCGGTCTGTTCGATGGTTCAAGATGCCTTACGTGCACAAAACTAAGGCAAGCGAGAACAAACATTTTGCTTTCAGTCGTCTTGCGACGGGTGTTCAGGTCTTTCGGAAAGGTAACACGAATTTTGAACGAGCATGTTTCGCAAAACAAAGCAAATAAGGAAGCAGCTATAGAGGCGACGGTGGAGAAGCGGCCTGTAGTGAAAACATCAATGTGCGTTGAAGTCATGTCGATGACATCATGTGCAGGCCTTTAGCGGCGTGCAACTATATTCTCGTTCTTTCTGAAGAGTACGACTCCAGAAACGTGGACCACTTGGGGTTCTTTAACATGCAGAAAAATCTTAAGCACACGGGTGTATGGCTCAAGACATGGTAGTAGTCCCTTACATACATATATATCCAGCGCGGTCACAAGGATAGCTTTTTTTTTTTTTTTAGCTGAATGAAATACCAGCGCACATTAAGTGGGCTATGGCTTCTCGTGTGTAAGGACCTTACGCGCAGGACGCCGCGGCTGTGTCCTACGGAGTGTCCTTCTCGCACCGGCTTCTACGGCTTCACAGGAGGTCGCGAAGTGTAGCGACACGCAGACACTGCCGAGATCGGTGACGGGGGGCCAGAAATCAAGTCGTACACGTTGCGTAAGCCCCTGTCACGCAGCTGTCCCTCCGGCGAAACGTTACGGGCGGGGTGTATACAGTGGCGGCAACGTGCCACACGGTCGCCCGCAATCATCGCAGCGGCGCGCCGGCCCGTCCATTCAGACCCTTGCGGCGTCGCTGCGGGCTCACTCGGCCTCCCGCCATGCAAAGAAGGAGTGCAGCATCTTCGAATCAAGGATGGAAAAAAAAAGTATGGCCGTATGGCCGAGCCCCCACTCCTGCGGGAGGAATGCGCACGACGGCGGCATCTGGTGGCAGACGGCGCCGTAGAGATCGGCCGACGTCGTCTTTAGCCCCTTTGCAGCTGCCCACCTTGCTTTGACACGGCGGCGCCCTGAAGGGAGTGCGGTGCGCGGTGCAGGAATTGAGTCAGCGGGATGATCAACGTACAGGCTGGCTCGCACCGGGAAGCCCATGTACCGGACGGAGACCGCAGCGTGGCTTGCCGTGTCCGGCGGTTTGAAACTAGAGTTGCGTGCGCCGTTGTCGAGGCGTGCCTCGGTTCCGTGTGTGATTTGCATAGGTGCGCGATGTATCTATACATGTAGAACTTTTCTCGTTCGTCGCGTATCACTTTTGAACGTTGGTATACCTTGGGGTACGTTGCTGTGCTCACGTGGACTTCATGCTTTATGAAGGAGACTAGTAACGCCGTCGATGTGTTATGTACCAGCAGTGAACGCGAGAGCCGGCAACGGTATACCGGGAGCCTGCGGTCTCACAGCCCACCAGCCCAGAGGGCCGGCCACACGCGCGAACCTCTACAGTAGCGAATGGGCCAGACTTGAGTGAACGGCTGTGTATGTAGACACACTGATAGCGCCGCTGACTACAATACACTCTTGTGGTGGCTCTTACACTGTCATCTTACCCTTCCCATGCGTAGAGAAGAACAACGACAAGGCATACACTTAGCTTCCCTGCCTCTTCTTTCTGCATACGTCTCCCTTTAGCCGCAATTACATTAACGCGACCGTAGCGCATTGCACGAGTGCACCCGCTCTTGTCCGAACCAAACCTTAACTTACAGCGGAATTCACAAAGCTTTCCTATCGTAAGTGCTTTCTTTGCAATTGGCCGGCTGTCTTCGGCAATATTATGTCCGACATTGCGACAGTCTGCGCGCGTGTGCGTGTCTGTGTGTGCGTGTGTGCAGTGCATCATGCGAGACGACTTATTCCGGCCCGAACTACTGTTTGCTGTAGCGTCGATGCGATTCGCTTTCTTAGTCTCATAGAACCTGCGTCCCGACCCGCCGCTGTAGCTTAGCGGCAACGACGGTGCGCTGCCGAGCTCGAAGGTCGAGGGTTCGATCCCGGCCGCGGCGTCCCCGCATCACGACGGGGGCGCGAAATGCCAAAGCACTATGGCGTGCCTATAGGCGCACGTTATATTAACTCCGGGTGGCCAAAACTTAACCCGTGCCTCCCAATCAGATCGTGGTGCTGTAACGAAAAATTCAAGATTCTTTTTTATTCCTTTTCTATTCCTTCTTTTATATAGTACGCTTTAGCTACACCGCTTTTTTTGTTTACGTTGTGCTTCGCCCACTTTGTGTACAAACAGGCAGACCTTTTTTTTTTCTTTTTTTCCCCGCAAGCGAGGCGTAGGCGACTGGAATCCGCGTGCGCGTTTCGCTTTCGAGACGATCGTGACGGGCGCCGAGGCGTCGTGCGCGGGCCTCGCAGCGAACCGCGCGCAGACGGGCTTGGCTGGCGGCACGAAGGGCGCGCTGTTATTTGTTGGCCGCCGCTTCTGCCGTTTGTCGAGGTGACGTTGTGTTGCAGGAGCGCCCACCTGTGCCGCGCCGCCCGCGCGTTGCATACCTGCTGCACGCGTACGCACCACGCGCAGCGCCCGGGTCTCTTCATGCATGCCGTACCTACGCTTTTATTATTGTTATTATTATTATTATTAAACAGACAGAACCCGTTCGTTGCGGACTCGCTGCGGGCGTCCGCTGCACCAGGCGCAACCCTCGCACGTATCGCGATATACCACGTGCTCGATCAGGTTCACTTTAGCGACGTTTATTTCCTTCGGCATTGCGTCCCGTTGGAAATACGTAGCTACGCCTCGTCGAGTGCGAGCTGCGCCTTGAGCTGCTACCGCTCAATTATGCGACCGAGCTCAAAATTTCGACGGTCATCCGTGGGTATATAGCGCATGACGCCGTGCAATAGCACTATATCTTGCTTGCGGCAAGTGGTGTAACCTGTAACTATACATCGGTGAGCGTTTTGTATATTGTAAGCACTATTAAAGTACTTCGTCGTTTTCATTTGTACATAGCCATCATCATCTTCCCTGTTCTTCTACTTCGCGCGTGAGCTGGGGCGCTGCCTTTTTTATTTTTGTTTTTGGAATAAACAGCGCTGGACAACTTGATCGGTCTCGGTATTATAAAGTGGTGGAGGTGCTGGGGTATCGATCCCAATGCCTCTCGCTGTTACATTGGAATATTACTTTGGGATGCGTTCTCACTTTAACTGCGGCTGTATATATAGCGCTGTCAAGTTCGCGCACGTATCTAAGGCGTTCGTCTTTTGCGTTCGTCTTTTGTTACTTTTTCGCGCGGCCGTGTATATTATACGCACACACACTGCTTTCCAGGATTGGACGGCCTTGGCTTGAAGCGTCTTCTGCCTACCGTATCCACCCCTCCTGCATGAGTTAATATGCATCGCAAGACCAGTGCATGTACGACCTAATTTTGCTCGCTCTATTATAGTCGCAGCAGCTGTCGTGTCGCCACACGATAGCGAATATCATGCCCTCAACATGTACAGCAAACGATGCCCACCGTACGCGCGGGGCATCGATAACGCTGCCGACCGCTACATCATAGGTCTCGGGCCATGCAATTCTCGTGAGCGCATCTTTCGAGAGATCTAAGCGACCAAGCCCATTAGCGCGAGTCGTGGTTTCGACACTGCGATAATAATTGCGCAACCCACACGTGAAGCATATTTTGACGCATCTGCGAACAGCGCCATGTTTGAGCATCCCCTATTCCTGACGACGTGCAACGACACCCCGACTTAGACATCTGTTGTCCGCTTATATAGCATCTGTCACGGACGCGAGCATCTCCTATACAGAGCCGAAACGCTTGCACGCGATATATACATCATTACGACGTCACAGCAATGAAACAAGTTGCCCGTGAACGTCGGTCACGTCGAAGCACGGAGTCGGCCTACCTTTAGTCTCAAAATGCGGCCAGGCACACGCGAGCACCCACCTTCGTTTTACCGTGACACAGCCTCGAGTACCTTGGCCCGCCACCGACGTAACGGGACTTTTTAGGGCTTATACGACGAAGGCCCAAATTGTGCGCGGAAACGCCTTGCGCATGCGACGGTATAATGATGACCGACCGCTCGGTCAGGGTGAGTCGACGCATGACCTGCGAATTCATCATGCGCAGTTCCTTCCGCGACCCAAGGTCGCGTGTCCGCCGTTTGCAAGGTAACCAGAATGGGGGAGAAAAAAAATATCATGGTAGACGAAGAGGGAGGGAAACAAATGGGCGTGGCGCGAACTGTCATGGCTAGACGCGTGACAGCATATGCGATTCCCTCCCATATTGAAACAAGGGAAACCCGTGAAGCAACTCGCGTCCACTTCATCCGTTTTATGGCTGGAAAGAAGATGAGAAAGAGATGATAAGGCACTCAAGAGGGGGAGAGGAAACCGAGCGAATCCAAAGTACAGCGGCGCAGACGACACGATGGTTTTCGCAGACGGCTGTTTCGGAAGACGGCGTGCGTACACACGCGCGCAGACGGGGCAGATGGTGCTCACGCGGGTCGACACGCAGACGACGTTATATCGTGAGCAGACGTTAGCATCAGCAGCAGACGACAACGACGTCGACGATCAGGGGGCACCGTCGTCAAGCAAGCAAGCAAGCGATCTGGCCAGGAAGAGAGTTAAAATGGACGGGACTACGGGGGATGGCGAACTATGCGACCTCGACGTTCTATACGCTCGGCCGTGTACTTGCGTGCCCACGCCCTCTCTTGGTCGTGCACTGCCGTGCCAGGAAGTGAAACGGCACGGTGCGTGCTACGAGGGAAAGGGAAAAGGTATCTACCTGGTGGCGGAGTTGGGGGAGGGGGGAGCAGAAAGCAAAGAGAAACATCGACGCAACCCAAACAGAGAAGAGCTGCGATGATGATGGCGGCCGCGGCAACGATGAGAGATGCGTGCGGCGAGAAAGGAGGCGGTTACGCGCGACCCGCCGCCGCGCTAAGCGCGATGGCGTCACGCTCGCCGTGACCCAAGAACCCCTCTCGGTGAAGAAGAAGGCGGACCAGGGGGAGACACGCCAGACGGAAGAGAGGTCGCCGTGCAAACACGAGGCTTTTACAGGTGGCCTCCCCTAGCTATAGGGTGGGCGCCAACGCCTGCTTCCGCGCCCGTTTAGAGACCGCTATACGTCTAGTCGCCTGCAAGGCAAGGCCGACTATGAAGATGTAGCTCATGCAATGTACCGCGCCAACGAGAATTCAGATTCTGATCCGATTTATTCCGCGTCTTCGGAGACGCAAGGAGCTCGGCCGAGAAGCAACCGCAAACGTCGACTTGAGGAGAACCACACCCATGTCACTAGGCATTACACTTGCATGCGGTTGTTGACAGCAATAGTTTACTGATGCCAAGGTGCGCAGAAAAGACGAGACGTAACCAGTCTGTATACCGCGAATACCAGCCCTTCTGCTTAACGAAGAGTAATTGTAGTAGTAAGTCAAACAACTGCTCGTGGGGATCTTCAAGTAAGCGCTAGCTATAGCACGGCGTCGACTACAACGACGAATTCGGGGGATAGCGGTGACCTCGATGAGGGCTCTTCTTAGATATGCACTAGCCTTTCTGCCTTTATATATGCCACATTATTTTTATTTTATAGTTGCCAAGGCGATATAAGGATGAAAGATGGTTTGACCTTATTTTCTTTCTTTGTCGGCACAGCACACTGACGGCATAAGAGCCGAAAGCAAGCAATAATAGCTATCTCGCAAAAGAAATAAAACGAATATATTATTTTGAAATAATAAAATCGTATTATATACGATAAAAGAATAGAACCAACAGAGAAATAATCCCGTCAGCCCGCAAAGTAACCCTATCGACGGCTCACTAGATTGCATTTAGACTCATTAGACTGTAGCAACGCAGTATTAGGTGCTGGACATCGTGTTTTCCTTCGCCACTTGGCATTCGCAAGAAGAGTGAGCACATATAGTTAGCCTTCAAAGAGGACGCACATATCGATATCAAGATAACCGCTGCACCAAGGTCGTAACAACTGTTAGGCTAGTGAAAACTACTAGCTCTCACTCTCTCCCCGCTCCCCCTCTCTTCCTCTAGTGCAACGTTTCTTAACTGCCTTCTTGTCCTCTCTTCTTTATTTCCTTAGGCAACTGAATGAATGAAATAATCGCCAGATAATGAAGCGAGAAACCTGTTCCTGCAGCCAGGTGTGCACGCTGTGGGCGACGGTGCCAAGTGTGGAGACGAGCGGCCCGATCTTTATTGGTCATATCATAAGAACTGTCCTTGGTGCCTTTGTTGGATTATTAATATATATATATATATATATATATATATATATATATATATATATATATCCCGTGTCGCATTTCATATTCAGAGCGTGAAACAACCCTGAAGCATGATACGAGAGAGCCGCGAATCCTGCGCCGCGAAAGAAAGAATAAAATAAACATAAAATAAGGAAACCGCCGAAGGTCACCGCTTTCCTTTCTGAAACACGAGAAAGCGCGGGGACAAGCACCGTGTGTCCTGCAAGCGGCGCAGTATCACAACTACTGCATGGAGAATATAAACGCGTCCTCGCCATGCAGATTAAATAATAAGAAAGAAAGAAAGAAAGAAAGAAAGAAAGAAAGAAAGAAAGAAAGAAAGAAAGAAAGAAAGAAAGAAAGGCGAGGAATCGTGCCTGGCTTCGGAAACCGCACTCCGCGCGCACGATGACGCTTTCTCATGAAAGCTGCAACCGGACGTCGTGAGAAAGAAGAAAAACGGCAAGCTCGACTTCTGGCAGCGCGCTTGGCCGTTTTCGCTGCGAGATAACGTCTCACGCCGTGTGACTCGACTCTACACGCGTACACGTTTCTGTATAGTATGCGCGCAGCATTCACTGTAAACGGGCAGTCACTCTGCTGGCTGTAAAAACATAGGCCATAGGATCTGATCCGGGTGTTCTCTAGCTGTTGTCGAGCTGTATAGCGAGAGACTGTTCGAACGGGCACGCCAGCGCGTGGACGGGAACCAGACACGCTAGCAACGGACTCGTACAGCGCGTCCCAGAGCCAGCTGACACGTAACAAGTCCTCTGGAAAGATGAAACCACCTATAATGTTGTTCAGCGATGTCCCATACGTGCAGAAGCCTTTGGCGGTGTGTCTGTTTTCACTAATTAAGTCATTAATCATAATCATGTAGCGACGTTATAGCTATTACCTTAACTGCCACAAGGCCGATGCGGAGATTCTATAGCATGTTTGAAAACACCACCCGCACTGGCTGGTGACACGTAACAGCTTGTGTAGCTCTATTGCCCGTGCCTTTTTGTACGAGAGCCCGCAATACCTGCAAAAAGCGGCAGCAGCTTTAACTGCGAAAAATATAGAAGAGAGTTATGCCAAAAGTACCGAGTCGCTAACAACCGAAAACGTTTTCAAATGTGCTCTACCCTTATGGCATTAGCAGTGGGGCCGCGAAGTCAATCATTTAAAATGTTAACTGATCATTGCTAATTACTTAATAATAACAACACACAAAAATATACTGCAGGCTTCCTTAGGAGATCGCAAACAACACTGAGGTGTTTGGATCCTCATGGAACGCTTCTGTTTATTTCAATAACTTGCCCCGCGTTGGCTAGGAGGTCCGGTGCGTGATCGATATACCTTTAGAGGTACGTGGGCAGGAGCAAGAAGTTCACAGGGACGAGGGAGGACACGCGCTCCTGTGGACAGGACATGCACCTGTCCTGCGTCACCTCCCGTCCCTGTCAAATTTTGTGCTCGTTCGCACCCTTCACGTACGTACCAACTCGCCCGTCAAAGCACTTTGCTTATATCGCTATGCCTATAAGAAAGAGCGAAACTGGCCAATATCAGATAGCTTAAACTAGCGATCCAAGGCTGAGTGTAGGATTGAAAAAGGGGGCTCCCTATAACATGCGATTGTTCGCCTCGAGCGAGCAATCGCAAGGGGCGCGAGGTATCGGATCATCCGTTTACGACTGATCACGATACCTCGGGGTCCCAGCTGCCAAAATGGCCCAACGGTGGCAAAGCGACGCCGTCGGGCAGCTCGATCTGCCGATTCCACGCGGGTCGCGATAACGTCCACGGAGTCGCGCCGCGGCCGTACGCAAACAAAAGGAGTCCACACCGCCACGTACAGAGAGACAGAAGTACGGGAGAAAAGCCGCAACGGTGGCATGGCACCCGCATCCACGTCCTTTGTCGAAGGTTATACGCGGCACCACGGCGTGGCCCTCGCGCTGTCCGCTGTTGTCTCGCGGCGTATATATATAGCAGCTGACCGTGGTGGGGCGAGGTTTCACGCTGGGTCCGCGGATCGCCGTTCCCTGCTCCAGATTCGCGATTTCCGCGAGTTCCCTACCCCCACACCTCCCTGCCACGCGAGCGGCTATGGATGGCAGTACGTGTGTCGCATGCGGATACCGACCGGTGTCCACAACCGTTCAGAGCTACCGACCCGAGCACGTGGAAGGTTCCTGCCGCCTGCGGAACCGCAAAACGCGCTTCTGGCGTTACTATTCGTGCATGATTACAGCGCGTGTTTAACTTGGTTTGAGGGGCTTCCCTTCTCCTCGACGAAGTACCATCGCTCTTCCGGCGCAGTTATACAGTTTGCTCTTGCCTGTGCAGAAATATGTAGCGTCAGTTTGAGCCACTAGTCGAAGCGTGAAACCTAGTTTTGCGCTGTACTCGCGGCACGAGTCTTAACCAACTCACCTAGCGTTCCAGCTTGCTGTAGCTCGCACTGTAGCTACAGTGCACGCGTCGTTTTTTACAGTAATAATAATTTATTGCACGCATTCAAACAAAGAAAGAAAGGAAGGAAGAAAAAGGAGAGAGAGAGAGAAGGAAGGAAAGAAAGAAACTAACCAACCAAGCATCTCACTAATTAACTAACCAAAAGTATAACTGACCCAAAGCGGTAGCTTAGCGGCTATGGCGTCGCTCTGCTCTAAGCTCGAGCCCACGGGTTCGAATTCCGGCCCCGGAGGCTGCAACTCCCATAGGGGGCGAAATGCAAAAACGCTCGTGCACTTGGATTTAGGTGCTTGCGCTGGGAAGCCTGAAGGCGCGGGATGGAACGTATTTTGACGGCCACGGGGGCGAAAAGCAAAAACACCCGCGTACCGCGCATTGGGTACATGCACGTTGAAGAACCCCAGCTGGTCAGAATTATTCCCGAGTCCTTTGCTATGGTGTGCCTCATATTCAGATGCTGGTTGCGGCACTTAAAGTCCCAGGATTTAATTATTAAATGAAAGAAAGAAAGAATTCGTTTGAAGGAATACGGAGTACGACTTGACCGCCCACTTCTTGTAAATCAACGGCTCACATATGTCAAGTGTGAGAACGTTAGGAAGCACGTATAAAACCTTTTAAACTGATACTAAAGCTGGTCTCGAGATGCCGGAACTGGATACGTCATCGATATTATTGTAACGTCATTTCGCAAAGCTCAATTTGCTGTCGACGTGCAGACACAAACACAGTTTTGAATGAATGCCAGTTCGCGGTCTTCGAACGGATTCAGCGTTTCATCACAGTGTCCCTTCCGTCAAAAAAGATAAATAAATAAAAATAAAAAATAAACGATGCAGCTACGTCGAGCTGCGCCAATCTTACACAACACTGAGGCTTATACCGCGCGATTTCCCGGCGTTATACATAGCACTGCTAGTTCCACGTGTCGCGTTAAGGACTCGCTGCCAACGGAGTAGACGTATTTTAAGTTTGCACACGTACTT
Organism: Dermacentor andersoni; assembly: GCF_023375885.2. NCBI lineage: Eukaryota > Metazoa > Arthropoda > Arachnida > Ixodida > Ixodidae > Dermacentor > Dermacentor andersoni. Next base: position 155,668,442 of record NC_092816.1, on the reverse strand, counting down.
AATTTCGAGTCGACGACTGTATATCCCCCTTGGCACCGACGGACAGCAACCTATAACAGACACTGCGCGCTGTCACGTACGCACTGGTGGGAACACCGGCGTGGGTGGAAATACACGGATAACGCGCCAGGGCTGCATCATCGTCGCTGCCAAAGAAATCCCGCTATAGATGATCCAGACGCATGATCTATAGCCAGGCGCCAACTTAGAACTGGAAAGTGTGCGCTTGACTGCACAATCACGTTCAGCCCCTCGGTCACACCGTTCCGGTCACGCGTTCCCCAAGCCAGACAACGAGAGAGAGAGAGAGAGAGAGAGAGAAACGAAGAGGGAAAGGCAGGGAGGTTAACCAAGGACGTGCCCGGTTGGCTACCCTACTCTGGGGGAGGAGGAAAGGGGAAGAACAGATAGAGAGAGAAAAGAAAAATAATAGTCAGTCATTCCCAGTCAGTGGCAGAGGAGCAATCTCCACTGTCCCAAGCGTGCTTACGACCTCCACAATCACATTGTCCCGCAGAACGCGTCCACATTAAGCAAGAAGTGAGGATTCGAGTCAGATCTCGCTGCATTGGTGAATTTTGTCTACAGGGCGACACACATCCTCGTTAAGCGCCGGAGTTGAGAGATTGGCTAAAGAATGGCACTTGCCACGGACGACAGTATAGTGTGCTTCTCTCACTCCTCTTCCTTCCTTCTTCATTTATTTTTATTTATTTTTTGTCACTACAGAGCGGCACGCAGCAATATAAATGGTATACGGAGTGTCACGGATTGCGCAGGCCATGTCGTTGGGCCACTGAGGCCAAGGACGGTGGCCTTGCGGCAGCAGCCCGTTGGCACTGCGGAGGGCGACCAGCGATGGCCATCGAAGCTGCACCGAGCCCTGCTGCGTGAAACTAGATATTGCGAAAGGGACAGGTCTGCCACGGGGCCACGCGTCGTAAATTTGGGTCGCGACTGGCCGGCTCTAAACTTGTTTTCTATCCTTCTTTTTCACAGTTCGCCACCACAGAGTCCTTTAAAGTACTGAACGGCTCTGGGCACCACCGGACAATCGCTTGCACAAGATTCGCGCGCACTGAGAAGCCGCCAGACACGTGGCCGACGGTCCACAGTTCCACTGCGATCGTCTACACGAGGACCAAGGTCTCGCAGAAGTAGCTCTTCGTATCGTTAAGGTAGAGGGTCGCCAAGAAGAGATGCAAATAAAGAACAAAATGTTGGAACAGATGCCCAATCCCGTGGCGCAACGAAAAGCGAGTGTTTTGCTGCGTGTGTTGTGCTGTGTCACAGTGCAGGGAGCGCCAAACATGGTGGCGGCACTCAGCATTCCAGTTAAGCCGTCTGGAGAATATACTAAAGCCGTCTGGCAAAAAATTAAGTATTTATACGCAGTGCTCAAGGTAGGCTGCACAAGTATAGGCACTATATGACAAGGGGCATTCCCGAGTGCTACAGTTCTGCTCCCAATAGCCAAAAGTTGGATCTCCAACCATTAAACACCAGATATCATCGTCTACCAGAGCTCTAAATACCTCCATGCAGATGCCTCCATCTATCCGTTTCTTACTTTTGACTGCGTCGACCGCAAGAATGCAGTCGCTCCACTTCCACGACGACGACTCCGTATTGTTGCACCGTGCGCATGGTCTACGCGAACGTGCATTGCTTCGTAGCTTCCGCGTGTGATCATGCAGGGGGGTACGCGGGGACTGAAGGCCGCTGCCACCGTTGCTGCCAACCCCATTCTCCCGCTTGCGCTGCAAACTATCCCCGCGTACCCTCCAGCGCCATCATTATTTTCTCGACCGTTCATTTCGTAGCAGACGGCGGCATGCAGCGAGCACGCTCACCTCCCCCCTTCCCACGCAGACGTACACACAGATCACACACGCACAGCAAACAAACACATACACAAAGAAGCACACACACATACTTCTAGAAGAGCGCGTGCGGGGGCGTTGGTGAAAGCTGTCGCCGTATACAGCCATACAGCGCGGATGGACGCTCTTTCCTCCTCCAGGCGTCACGAGCGGCGCCGGGGCAGACGGCAGAGAAGAGCCGAGAATGAAGAAAAAACTGAACACGGCCATCACGATCGGACGACTACCCTCCCCCCGTCCCCCCCGTTGCCCCCTCCTATTCTTTGACGCTGCATCCAGGCTGAGTACACAAACGGGCGATGCAGCAGCGCAGAATAGTCAGTCCTCCGATGCGCGAATGTTTCTCGCGCCAGTACGTGCGGGCGCTTCGCTCGACCTCGTTCATGCGCAAGGCCGCTCAGAATGAAAAGGAAATAGGTATCGGTGTGTGTGCATATATATAGGGCGATTATCCCGAGCTATTTTGCTTACAGCGAGCTATGTCGGTCGTCTCCATTTTCCTCGCCTATCTGTTAGCTCAAGCATAAGAGACGGCCACGTCAGTTTCTGCGAGCCTGTGGCTCTTGATGGCGCTCGGAGATTACGGCGACTCTGAATAGAGCGCGCGCGTTATGCAAATCGCGAGTGATGTTTAACAGGGAGGCCACTTATGCGAGACGCTTAATGTGACAGGCAGACCCGCTTCTGCCTGTGCGTGTATGCATGTGTGTGCATACTAGGAGAATCTAGGGGAAACCCTTGATTAATCAGACCCCAAAGACTGACGGGATCCAAGCATAGCTTGCGATTTTTTTTTTTATTCTTGGACGTATCGAGCGTCGCGCTGTGGCAGGCGCAAGTATACATGTACAAGAGGAAGGAGTTACAAGGTCTGCTGAGCCCCTGTATACATTGAACTGCCGAGTTATATCCATGTTTTATCCTGCAGAGCTCAAGATCGAAAGCGTTCACTTCGGCATCGAGCGACGGGCGAAAGAAGGCCGCTTGCTCACGTGTTTACAGGCAACAACCTCTTGAAAAGCTCTCAAAGAGATGAAGCAGTGCACCACCGGCACGCATGCTGGCCGTTCTACAACAGAGTTTCTACAGATAAGTTATTAGAGAGAGCTCTGGCGCTGGCGATATCTTATGCTGGCGTAGGAATGATGGATACTATGCGTCGATTTGTCTATTCTTGGTGCTCGTGGCTTAAGCTGTGATTGTGGCGTTGTTATTTCCGCTGTCTTTCTGAATTCCCAACCAATCGCAGTTTTTCCAAATTCAAGAAGGCAATGTATATTCCCACGCACATGCGCAGTCGTTGCAAATTATTCCATTTATCATCATCATCATCATCATCATCATCATAATCATCATCATCATCATCCTATTTTATGTCCACTGCAAGATGAAGACCTCTACCTGCGATCTTAGATTACCCCTGTCCAGCGCCAACCGATTCCAACCAGCGCCCGCGAATTTCCTAATGGCATCGCTCCGCTTAGTCTTCTGCCGACCTCGACTGCGCTTCCTTTATCTTGGCACCCATTCTGTAACCCTAATGGTGCACCGGTTATCTAACCTGCGCATTACATGAGCTGCTCAGCACCATTTCTTTCTCTTAATGTCAATTAGAATATCGGCTATACCCGTTTGCTGTTTGATCCAAACCGCTCTCTTTCTGTCTCTTAACGTTATGCTTTGCATTCTTCCTTCCATCGCTGTTTGCGTGGTCCTTAACTTATTCTCGAACTTCGTTGTCAGTTTCCAAGTTTCTTCCCCATATGTCAGCATCGGTAAAATGCATTAATTGTGCACCTTCCTTTTTCAATGATAATGGAAAGCTTCTAGTCATGAGCTGACAATGTCTGCCTTATGCACTCTAACTCATTGTTATTCTTCTGTGAATTTCCATCTTATGATCAGGTTTCCCTGTGAGCAATTGACCTAGGTAAACCTACTCCTTCACAGACTCTAGAGGCTGACTGGCGATCCTGAACTCTTGTTCCCTTGCCCGGCTGTTGATCATTATCTTTGTCTTCTGCATATTAATCTTCAACCCCACTCTTACACTCTCTCGGTTAAGGTCCTCAATCATGTGTTGTAACTCGTCTGCAGTGTTGCTGAACAGAACAATGTCATCGGCAAACCAGAGGTTGCTGAGGTATTCGCCGTCAATCCTTACTCCTAAGCCTTCCCAGTTTATATAGGTTGAATAGTTCTTCCAAGCACGCAGTGAATAGCATTGGATAGATTCTGTATCCTTGTCCGACTCCTTTCTTTACAGGTAACTTCCTAGTTTTCCTGTGTAGAATTAAGGTAGCTGTGGAATCTCTGTACGTATTTTCCGATATATTTACGTAAGCGACCTGTACTCCATGATTACGTAATGCCTCTATGACTGCTGGTATCTACGCTGAATCGAATGCCTTTTTCCGTTATATACAAAAGCCATATAGAGAGGCTGATTGCATGTACTCTGCGGATTTCTCGATTACCTGATTAATGACGTGGTTGCGATCCATTGCAGAGTATATTCCTCCCTGAAGCCAACCTATTCCCTTGGTTGACTAAAGTACAGGGTTGTTGATGAATATTTTATATAATACTGGGAGTAAGCTGATGGGCCGGCCTATAATCTTTTAATTCTTTGACGTCTCTCTTTTTGTAGATTATTATAATGTTTGGATTCTTCCAATTTTCTGGGACCCTCGAAGTCTTATAGAAAGCCGCCAGTTTTCCAAGCAGTATGTCGCCTCCATCTTTGATTAAATCAACTGTTATTCCATCTTCTCGTGCCGCTTTTCTCCGTTTAATGTCTTGCAAGACCCTTATAACCTCATCGCTAGTTATAGAAGGAATCTCTGCAACCTGTTCATCGTGGCCCCTCTGGGTACTGTACAGGTCAGTATAGAATTATTCCGCTGCCTTTATTATACCTTCGAGATTGCTGATGATATTACCCTGCTTATCTTTCAGTACATACATCTTGGTTTGTCCTATGCCAAGTTTCCTTCTCACTGATTTCATGCTGCGTCCGGTTTTTACGGCTTCCTTAGGGCCCCCAAACAATGAAATCTTCCTTACCTCAGTAAGGAAGCCTTCATTGCGGTGAGGCTACCTTATGTCACTCTGAAAGCTTCCTTACTGAGGGGCCCTCGGTGAGGGCTTCCTTGGTGCTTCCTCAGTATAGGGTAGATCGAAAGCTACCTTCATGCGTCCTTACGCCGCTCCTGGCCCTGGACTAGCGCTTCACCTAACTGCTTAACCACGTGAAGTTTGCTTGCGGTTGCGCGATGTCGCCCACCTGCGGAGAAGCGCGAACACGGTACGTCTTGCCAGGCATATTCGTTTCAGTCACGCGTGCGGCATGAAAGCGTTGCTAGGCGTTGCTAGGCGTTGCACCTCGCCGGCGTGCCAGCGTTGCTGGGTCACATCAAGCTTTGCACTGTAATGCTCTACTTTTTTAAACTTTAGTGAACAAAACTATAGAAGAAAGCGTCCACGCTTCTGTATATTAGCTCTTCAATTTAAAGATTGTGCGACGATACAACATTTTTAAATAGAATAATGGTGTTCGCGTAAAGCTTTTAAGAGATAATCTCGAACCGAGGCATGCAGCAACCGCTCCTTACGTGAGGACGGGTGAAGGGAGCCTTCAGAGTACGCTTGCTTCCCCCATCGGTCCTTCTCTGTAAGGAGGCCTCACGTAAGGTTAGGAAACGCTAGAAGAAAAGGAACGTTTCATTGTTTGGGCCTTAGTCTTTCACAAGTTATAATTTCGAATATCCCTTATTTTTCCCTTGTTGATCAGTTTTCACTGTTGCGCGAACTCTATCCGATCTCGCGAGCTGGACACCTTCATTCTTTGTATTTTCTTTATTATTCTCTTTTGTTACTTGGGAGAACTTGCCTACTGGTTGGCTTGGTGCCCTTCCTCCGACTTCAATATATTGTTTAAAATTATTAATTTACAAATGCACGCAGCTGTTTGGATTCCCTAAGGTCGAACTTTAGACAAATCCATGTGTTCGCCATGCGTGCTATTCTGGACACGCTAAAATTCCGCCGTTTTTTTGCTATTCTGTAATGTCCACATTTTGAACCAGTCACAGCCGTCTTGTGATACTATCGGGGCTGACAAGACGATTGCATTCGACAATATGGCGGAATTTGACAATTTATGAACCGCCACACTTGCAACGCCCACAGACGGTAGCGCCAGAGTGCCCTCTAGTTTATTATTATTATTATTATTATTATTATTATTATTATTATTATTATTATTATTATTATTATTATTATTATTATTATTATTATTATTATTATTATTATTATTATTATTATTGCAGGAAACCGAATGGTCCTGGCCCGGCATGCCCCGCTCACCTAAGCTGCACCTGTCTCCTGCCAAACCGACTATCACTGGTTCAGCGATCCGAGCACAGCGGTCACACGCGTCCGCCCCGCTGTTTTGAAATAGAAATCCAGCTGCGAGTGCTATGGGACGAGAAAGGGTCACTGGCAGGCCCCGGCCAACGAGGAAAGAAAGCTGGCGCTGTCACTCTGGCCAGCTGGCGGGCACAGACCGAGTCAGCGTATAGTGCGAGTTGATGGCGATTTCCCGCGCCCGGAATCTGTACGGAGCGCGTCACACTTGTCCAAAGCGCTCTAAGCGCTGCAGAAGAGAAAAAGAAAGCCCACAACCCACATGCAAACGTCTGCCGCAGGTTCATGGTATACGCGTTCCTTCATTTGTCTTAAGAGGCTGGCATTTCTGTACCATACGTGACCCACACGTCTGTACCTGCCTGTATACGCTGAAAGTAGTTTTCTCCTAAACGCAACAACTAGACGGTGTCATTTCAGAACCTGTTTTTTTTTTTTTATCTAAGCGCTGTTTTTTTCTCTTCTTAGGACATATTATGCCCTTTCTGTCTGTCTGTGTCTCTAACCTTTTCCGCCAACTTGGGGTCATTGAGTCTAATGTGTGTAGCATTGGGCTGCTGTGTCGTGGAATCCGGTTTCGAAACGCGCGGTCGGACAAACTTGGGTCGCTTGGTATGCGACACTATATATATATATATATATATATATATATATGACCTCGTCCTTAGTAGGCCAACAGCCTAGCCACTAAGCGTATACCGCGCAGGAGTGACGGACTGTAACTGACGATGTGTGTGCTGTGCTACGTGCTCTCTCTCTCTTTCCACCCCATCTTTCATCCCCCCTAATCCCGCTCCCATGTGTAGGGTAGCAAACCGGTTGAGCTAAACTGGTTAACCTCCCTTCCTTTCCTTCTCCACTTTTTTCCTTCCTTCCTAGCCACTAAGCAACAACAGCGGGTGCACAGAAGCTAGTGTACATGGCGTTGATTCGCTGCACCGACGCTAACCCGTCTCTACGTCACCAACGCAAAGGGGTGACCACCCGTTCCACCATGCCAAAGAAAACTTGGATCGCGTCCTACAGAACGAGTTTAGGCGCTTAGACACACACCATCTTCCTACTGTAACCAAGGCGTGCGCTGCTCGGCTTCTCGAGCAGCGTTGAACCTGAGCTCGCTGCGTCTTCACGCCACGGATACCGTCCACGATGCCGTGCTCAGAGACGTGCCTCTCGTGCGCCTGTCCGAGACATGGACGGATGTCCTCTTTCGGGTGGATGGCTACAGTGGCGTTGTGTGCGACAGGCGCGTCGATTCCCGAGCGGGCAGCGTTGCGATCTATACGCAAACGACAGCGCGGCCGTTGCACCCCGTGCCTTACCGACGACGGGCGACAGCCTCGTCGTGGAATCTGCCGACGCGTGCGCCGTACAGGGTGGGGGCGGAATCGTTTTCGCCACCGCAGACGTTCGTCCCGGAACGTCAGAGAGGGACCTTGAAGAATTTATTAAGGACACACTTGGGTTGATCCTCCCGGTGGACCCCAATCCCATCGTCATTGTGGATGGGTTCAACGTCGATGTGTCTCGTCCCGGCGGAAAGTGGTTTTTGGCGTTTCTCTTGGGAAGGTTCGGCCTTCGATGTTACACCAAGACCAAAGTTCCCACGACGTGCCATCGGTCGTGCGTAGACCTAACGGTTGCTAAGAACACCTCCAGTGTCGTCAGAGAGCCCATGCATGGCCGTCTATCGTTGCGGCCACAAAGCCATAATTGCGGTCACGGGATAAACGTGAATTCAAATAAACACCAAAAAATGCATACGTATGCAAAATTGTTTTGTTGTTTTGTTTTACTTATGGTTATATGTAGCTCCTCTGGTCATCCACCTTCACGGAGTGGAATGGCTCTGAATTTTCTGAATTTTTTTTCTCTCAATTCCTTTTTTACGCTCTCATCATCTCACCTGGAGTAGCATGCCGGGCGTCTCGCTAAGCTAACCTCTCGAAGTAAGGTTAAAGACTCTCCTCTCCATGTCTTTTTCTCTGATTGGCTGAAAGTGCGAACGTTGCGGGAAATAGCCAATAATTAACTTGGGGCCGAATTCACAAGGCTCCTTTTTCGTAAGTGATCTTTGCAACCCGCCGATCTGCTTCACTAATTACACGTCCGGCATCACGATTGGTTGGGATTCGTTGTTACGAACAGTTGTAGTGCAAGTGCTTTTTTGCGTATAGCGGGCTACGTTGTTGCGCATTACTGACGGCCACGTAAGGAGCACACGTGCACATAGACAGGTCGTGCGCTGTCTCGTACGTTGTCGCCTGTTTGTCCTTTACAGATCTCTTCCTCCAAGAATCTGCATATTTACTGTCACGCACCTGCTAATCCCAGCAACGGGGAGAAGTTAGGCAATGTAGAGGAACGCTCCCGTCGCACATTCACGTTTACACCATGGCAACGATCAAGCCTACAGCTCTTTATAGCAGCTATATGTAACAACCCTGTACACAAAAGTTTATCTTGAATCTATTGATTCGTCTCAGCGCAGAAAAGATAAAGGGCATGTGTTAAAGGCCATACGCTAAAGGGGACGTTCTTATTCATGCTCAGATATGCATTGCGTCCCCTGCAATTCTGATGAAATATCGATGTAAAACCCGCAATGAGAACTTGACCAACAACGATGAGTGAGCGTGTTCAGTTGAGTCAACGCAGTGGAAGCTGGGAAGACCTCTTGCAATGATTGATAGTTCGTTGTTGTGTTCCTTTTTTTTTGACAGCAATTGTGCGCAACTGTTGTTTATATATGCTCAATATTGATTGAAGCAAGTCTCAATCCTTAGAAATAAACACACTGTGGTACACGGCTCCTAATGCAATTCTTCTAGGTCATTTTTATTTTTGTTCTTTTCGGGTTCTTTATTTGCTACCCGTCGCGAGAAGCCTCACATGCACGCTTCCGCGAGCAAACGCTGTTGGCGCGCAGCGAACCATGGACAGAGGCCGAGCGAAGCATACATAGACGGAACGCGCGTATAGTGATATAAATTTTCTCGTCCGAACTTCTTGCGTAGCTTCCGCAGCGTTGATCACTCCATAAATCACGAATAGTACTCTTCCTATCTGTGTGACTTCTCGTTTTGTGTCAATGTATTCGTTGGAGTAACGCCAACCAACGATACATAACGCCTGGTATCGCGAGTCTGGTATCGTTCTGGTTGCATCATGCCTTTTCAACATAGTAAATTATTGAAATGGAGGTTTTCAAGCCGTGCATGTAGCTTACAGTGGCTAGTAGTGTATGGCGGCATTGCGTCGTCATCGTGACCCGTAAGGCTGGTGTATTCACCAAACTCTCACTATTCGGTGATAGTTTTTAACGCGACAGCGTTAAGGAGCTCGTGTCGCAGAAAAGCCGGTGTCGTCGGCGTCGACGGCGTTGGCCGTGAGCGATAAATTCCAGAAGGCACTTCATAAATAAAAAACATCTTGCAAGATGGGCTTGTGGGAATCGAGCCAGGGTCCCCGGAGTGTGAGACGGAGACGCTACCACTCAGCCACAAGTTCGTTCCTTCAAAACGGGACAAAATCGCCTCTAGTGAATGCGGTGTTCCCTTAGAAACGGGCCGTAGAAAGTTGTACTGCGGTGTATATCGGTAATTATGACCATGTGACTTACAGAAGTCGCAGTTTCACGAGTAGCGAAGTACGTTTCCGCTACATTTCTTCTACGCTCTGTGCACACGCAGAGCCATCTTGCGTCAAACACAGAAGGCCCCCTCCTCGCAATGTACGGCGCTGCCCCGACACGTGGCGCGCCACTCGCCCCATGATCACGTCCGCCTTCATGGCGTGTCGGGGCCCGGCTATCTGTGCCGATCGCGACGTTTGGGTGGCGCAGCGCGTTTGAGTAGGCGGTGCGAACGGGGTGCGATAACGCTATCGCGTTCCACTCTTGAAGGCGAAGCTTAAGCGTCCTCCAATTTTTTACTTCTTCTTCTTCTTAACAGTGAACGACCACGCGACTTCTCAGCATTTCAGGTGTTTAATTCCCGCCTCTTAGAGACAACGGTTGACGTACTATATGTGTGTCGCAGAGACAGCGGCACGATCGCTTCGTGTTTGGCAAAACGGGTAATGATTCTCGTGCGCGCTGCGCACGGTACGTTTCGGGAGCGTCTAACGTTTCCTACCGCAAAAAAAAAAAAAAAAGAATGCAGGACGCAAATGAATTGCGATAAAACCAGAACTTTCCGCGGATTACTTCGTTCAAGGCCGAAAAAACATATTAAGTTAAAATTAATTAAATTCGCTAAGTAACGTGATGACGATGATAAGTGTGGGTCAACGTTTTGGTGTTTTTCTTTTTCGTTGTCACGTGTAACACTTCTTTTATCTTATTTTGACGTTCTAATCTTTTCACTGTTAGAATCGCACCGCTGGCACGAGTTGTTGGGGTCTCGGTGCTGACGCCCGTTATTGCCAATGGGTCGCAAGCCCCAAGGGTAGCGTTGGCCTGGCGGCCTGGGGCACTGGAAGCATCCGAAGGTCCCGGCAAAGCAAGAGAAGACTGGTAACAGAACAACTTGTTTATTCTAACATAGCAAAAGAGCGGCCGGTCAGTTCGACCGAAGTGGAGAGACGGGAGAGCACGTAACTCAACAGTACAAATCGGAGCCTCTCTCCTGGCATCCGGGGGCAGCTGCTCTTATACTCTCGGCGTCGCGGTCCAAAAGGGAAGGTCACGGGAAGAGCCCACGCGACGGCGCGCCCGGTCGAGCCGAGAGACATGTTGAGCCGAGAGACATGGTGAACCGAGTGTAGTGACGCATCGCCAACCCGCCCACACGACGGCGCGCACGGTCGAGCCGAGAGACCTCCTGGCTCCTCATTTGGGGAACCCCGCTCCCCGGCTGCCGCGCTTTGACAAGCGAGGGCACACACACACACACGCACACACGAAGACACGTGGCACTGAAACACGCCTGGACACGCTTGGCGGGGAAGCGTTGCGGCGGCGTCGCGCGGGCCAAAATGTCCGCCGCTTTGAACGAAGCCCCGGCGTCCGTTGCATCCGCGCCGGCATTACCGCGCGTTGTAGGCGAAACGTAACATCACCATATCGTGTTTTTTTTTCTTTGGTTCCTTAATCATTCCTCAACGTCAGGCCATCATTTATTAAAACTACAGCTTTCAATTACTTACTGCGGTGTGCGAGTAGGCGGTCGGTAAAAGGGGAATAACAAACCCCAATTTTCTAAAGCGGTATCAGAGCTCGATATTGTGTTTTGCCTGGATATATGTGGCTTTGATGCAGCCGGATGGCTCGTTAACGAGTTCTGCGGTGGTTCTTTAGAAATAGAGAGGAACGGAGGCACACAATGTCCCCCCTTTTGGGTAAAATGGAGGCTACAGGCATTGAACGTAGACAAAATCCCTTGAGGAATTTTTACAGGGGCATATCACTGGCTACTTACTTCCCTAAAAGGTCCCACCCCCACCCCTTCCCTCCCTCCGCCCCAAACATGTATCGAAGACTCTAAAAAGCAAAATCTCGTTAAAGGGTCCCGAAACCGATGAAAATTTATGAAAAGCCAACCCCGGTTGTTGTCCAAGGATGGTTTTTTACCGTGCTTTGATTATTTGTGGCAGTACGTTCCAATCTGCTTTACGGACGTGGCTGCCCTCTTTACCACCGCGTCACTATTACCCGAGCACTATAGCAGACAACCGGTGAGAACCCCACACCGTTGTCTGCGACCAGAGTCTCAAAACGGCAGCTCCTCTCGATCCTCTCTAGGAAATATTTGTCATTCGATCCCATTTTCGGAGCTAGCTTTTTTCTATCGAACATTAGTATCCCATTCGATTCGAAAGATTTGCAGAACAGCCCAAGCTTTTCGAAATTTATCGATTTGATTAGCAAACAAGTCAGCATTGCTCATCAAATCGCGCTGGAGGCAGGTACCTTTCCTTTATATATATATATATAAAAAAAACACACACAAGAAGAAGCTCCGCTGGTTTTCACGGAACTATGCGCTTAGGTATTTTACTTACACTAAAGGGAATTGCGTACGCCTCCAACATCAATGAATGCGTGGGTTACCTCGCTTTGAGCGCGCAGGAATGAACCGCAGACAACGAAAGAGGTCAAGATATGCAGATGAGCTTATTCGCATTGCGTTGACAGGTCGTGCTGCGACCTTAAGGCACCAGGACGCATGCGTAAGCCTACGTGTCAGTGTGACAGGAATTTGCAGGAAAGTCCCTAAGAGAAAGTGCTACTTCGGGAGCTTTCTTATTTAAATACGTGGGAACGGAGAAATAGTTCTCCTCGTCGTCCGCTACATCGAGTTTGATTAAATCTGTGTTAGTGAAATGAAAAGAAAAAAAAATTAAAATCGACCGATTCTAGGTAGTGGATTTATTTTTTACGGAAATTCTTGCGAAAGGGAAAATTAAGAAAGGAACTAAGGCGTCAAGCCTTAGTTCATTTCTAAGAAGTTCATTTGTAACAAGGTTTTAACCTTGTTACAAAAAGAAAAAAGAAATAAAAGGAAAACGATGTCACAATTTTGTAAACTGCCTCTGTTGGTATATCTGAAGCGGACAACACAGATACACCAGCACGAATTATCACACAAGAAGCTTACAATACTGCACGTAAGCTAGCTGTAAATGAATGTATCAAATTCGCACACTTTGGACAATGTAACAGATATATACGTTGAAATTCTTGGCACAATATAACGAGGTTATAACTTTTCTGAAGCTTACCGGCTTATGGCACTTTTTTTTTAAATACGTGAACTCTTATATCAATATTATGCTTTGCAATCAAGAAATTCCATTTCCCTTTCAAATGCAACAAATTGCACTCCTGTTGGTTCGGCGGTTGTCTTAGAACCTTTCTGCAGGTTATTGAAACGCATCCCAATATGTAAACCGGAGTTGACCACGCGTGATAAGGCTTCTTCTCCCATGCATAGCAAGTCAGCGTAAGGATTCGTCCGTGTAGTCCTTTCCTGCACTGTATACTAAAGTGTAATGCGATACAACCAACATGCGTGCACAAACGCACTGGCGCTTGTGTGGCTTTGTACATTTTTCTACAATGTGTCAGACGCACGAGGTCATGCGGTCCCAAGAACTTCACTTCGGTGTAGGATTCTTCCGACGACATTGGCACCTAACGCAGACGCTTTAGGCGCTTCGTGGAATTTAGAACCTCGTACGAACATCCACAGCTGGCAAAAGTTTCGTCAACGTAATAAAACGTCTCGGCGCGAGCAGTTGGTTCATCTCAAATGTAAGCCGAAACTGCGCGGCTGCAACGACTGCAGCACAAAGAAAAACGCCCGCCACAGGACAAGCGCTGACTGCCAACTGAATTTTTATTCAAAGAACGTCACCCTTTTCGTATGCTTTCTTTTTTTGGAGGGCAGGCTACAAAAAGGCTGGCGTTCTTTTAATAAAAATTCGACTGGGCGTTCAGCGCTTACCTTCTAGTGCGTGTTAGTCCATAATTGTGCCCTTGTATCAGTCGCGTATGTTTCAGCTGCTTAGAGTGCCTGCAATGATTTCGGATGGCCTATACTGGCTAATAACCGAGCTCCCAACGTGCTCCCATGTGTTAAGACAGCTGTTGGACAGCTTCACTCTTGTCGCAGTACGAGAGTGGAAACAGCCTCACTTGTTTGATCAGTTGTAAAATCGTCGGCTGAAAATTAAAAAGAAAAATTGCTCTTGTGTGGCCGTTTGTGGTCTTTCGCTCGCCAGTATAGTCACGTGTATACACTGCAAGCTTCGAAGCCCAGTATATGTCCCTCAGGATGTACTCCGCTCGTACCTCGGGCTTTGCAAGCGCTGCGTTCAATTAGCAGCGATGCAGCGCTCTTCATCACGACTGCAGTACAAGGAACATCTGTAACAGCGACTCACCTCACAAGCGGGGGCAGGCGCAGAGGAGGATTCGCCGCGTTATCTGCGGAAGAAACGAAGGAAAGATTATTTAGCGCAGAACAGCTAAACAATTAAGTCGGAGAATTCAGTGCACACACAAACGGAACATCTGTGCGCGTCGTCCCCTCGCGATAAGAGATAACGGAGGCAGGCGGCATTAGTATGACTGTTGCTGCAGTTTTGAATAGGCTGCAAGAAACGCACGCTTTACATGCGCGCGAAACCCATGACGGAAAGTTGCCTACAGAACTTGCCGCTTTTTACGTGCGACGGTTGGGACGCGGCCTTGTCGCAAAAGTGCATGGACCAGATGATGTTAGCCTTCGCGGAATAGCAGACCGGTGCAGGCAGACACTCAGCGCTCGAAAAGTGCCCGTATACTACACGTATTTTGCACTCGGGCATCATCGTCGTCGTCATCGTCGTGCAAAAAGAAGACCTGTCCTTGTCCTGCCGTCGTCCGACTCCATTATATGGCTGCCAATTTCCTATAGCATCATCAGCCAACTCTCTGCTGCATTAGACTGCGTTTCTCTCTGCTTAGCGCCAAATGTATTTCCCTAATAGACTACAAGGTATACCTGTTTTGGGCATCGCGTGACGTGGCCGGTTAAAGAGCCACATCGTTCTCGTATTCACAGTTTACTTTTTTTTTTAAATTCGCGTGGGTAGCCACGCGGCATAACTTCAGTGCGACAGAGAGAGATATATATATAAGGAAGGCAGGGATGTTAACCAGTCAAGAGTCCGGTTGGCTAACCTTTAACTTCGCCCTGCAGTGCGAAGTTAAATATAAGCATGTAGGTGCGTTTCATGCAGATACTGCAACAGTGACTTGTAGAAAGTGTTGTCCGTATTCCATCGTTCGTGGTCTTCAGGCTGGTCGCTGTTCAATTTCCCACCTCTAAGCGCACTTTCGCCGCAAAACGAAAGTCACTGACGAGAGGAACAAGGCGAGAATGGAACCACACAAACGCTTTCGCACTGTCGAGCCTTCTAAAACACTTCGGCGTGTCGAGACACGTGCAGATGCGTGCGACGTACAGCGAACGAGTCTCGTCGCCGCCGCGTAACAGGAGTCTCGACAACGCCTCCGCCACAGTTCTTCCCACTGCTTCCTCTCGAAGCACGCGGAACAAAAGGGCCCGCGCGCCCAGTCGAACAGTAAAAATCGCGTTACTTCTCGACGTGAAACACAAGAGGGCGCGCCACTTGAGCTGAACATAAAGCTCCTAGCTGAAGAGCCAGCCTCAGCGTCGGACCTCCTCGAGAGGAAGGAGAAGCGACGAAGGAGGAGAAGTAGTTGGCGTAACAGGAAGATGAAGACGTCGATTCGAACGCGGCGCTCCGCAGCGTGGCACGCCCGGTTGTTCGGGCCGCTCGTTCCGCACGGCGATCACGACGCCGTGCTGCGCGCCTGTTCCGCGAATTTCCGCGCACATGCAGCCAGAGAACGAG
Source organism: Dermacentor andersoni (assembly GCF_023375885.2). Lineage (NCBI taxonomy): Eukaryota > Metazoa > Arthropoda > Arachnida > Ixodida > Ixodidae > Dermacentor > Dermacentor andersoni. The sequence continues at coordinate 155,652,765 of NC_092816.1, read as the reverse complement.
CAGCTTACAACGAAAAAAAGAAATCAGCACCGAGAGCAAACGCCGATCAGCAGCTGAGAAGCAAAAGCCCATTAGCATGCCCTACGCGTGGAAGCACGCGCGCGCGTTTTTAACCTTCCCTACACGCCGAACGAAGAGGGAAAGAAGACGGATTCCTCCTCTCCCAACACTTGGCGCGCACACGGACGCACACGTGCACAGTCCAATTATGGTTACAGGTGGGGGGGGCTTATAGCTAGCTACACACGCCCAGGAATTCGCGCGGCAGTAGCTCGACCACGATCGCGCAGCGGCAAGCGTAGATGTGCGAGTGCGTGAAGCGTAATCGAAAGTGGCGTGTGCAGCGCGAAGCGCACGGGGCGGGAGATGCAGAAGGCGGCAGTGACGGTGTCTCGGTGTTCGTCCAGGCGCGGCCGTCGCAAAGAAAGCCACAGAATAAAAAGAAAGAAAGAAAGAAAGGGCGTGACAGAGAAAGAATGCGCGCTCTTTCAGCACCGATGGCGACGACAATCCAGCGAGCTCGACCAGGCTCGACGCGCAGTGGCAACGGCGAACTCGGGGGGCTGCACGCGCACGGCGCTTGTTGCTGCTATTGCCCGATGTTGTCCGTTGCTACGTTCTCGCGTACTTCTTTTTTCACTCTGACAGGCGAAAGAAAAACGTAATCACAACGAGAAAAGACGGAAAAGGGAAGAAAGGGCGTCGAACGGCGACTGCGACGCCACGCTTGGCGCGCACAAACGCGTTCGCTCGCGGACAGGTGTGCGTATATGCATGCGCTAGGCGCCTCGCTGGCCGTCTTCCTCGGTCCGCTGGTTCGCAATGAAAGTGGCCGCAGATCAAAGCCGAGCGCGGACTCTCATCTCGGACACGTACGGCGCATCGCGTTGTACCCTCTCCATCTTTCCTTTCGCCTTGGATCAAAAAGAAAAAAAAGCTCGGACAGGGGCCGACGAACCCCGTTCGCATCGCGTGCCGCACACACACACACAGGTACACAAAGTGCGCCGCTGCGAAGAAAGTTGCCTGGGAAGGTCAGGGGAAAGGCACTGGACGAATGGATGCGTACGCTTCGCGCAAGAAAGGGAGGTGTGCGGGCATGGTCGCACGTATATACAGTCACGCATGCTTTAATGCGAGCGCCTCTAACACCGCGCGGGAGTCGGAATAAAACCAACCCCGTCACAGATTCGAAGACGAGCCACCGACTTGCGCGCCGGACTGAGACGGCGACGCCCACCTTCCCTTGGGTCGCCTCACCAGGGCAGTGTACAAACCGGAAGATCAGAAAACGAAGCCGATAACTACATTCTCAGTCCTCTTCCTAACCCCTGTCTCCCAACCACAGTGTAGGATAGCAAACCGGAGACTAATATCTGGTCAACCTCCCTGCCTTTCCTCTTCGTCATCTCTCTGTTTCTCTCTCTCTACCATATTATTCGGGATCTTGAGTAAAGCAAATTGATTAGTGGGCCAGTGGCATCAAGCGTTGCGGGCATGCTTGATGGGTGGTTTGGAAGATATGACATATGCTCTCAACTTATGCCGTGAGTGTGCCTTTTGTGCATGTTGACATTGGCGCGGCAATGCCAGTTGATGCATGTCCAGAGTCCTTCTTGTGTAGCTCTTGAAAAGAGGCACGTAAACACACACGCTCTATTCTGTTCTGCGCCACGTTCGACTCCCGACCCAACTTGCTCGCGTCGAGTTCTCATAAACGGAGCTACAGTTTAAGTGCACAAACAGACGTTAATTAGTGCGCTTGAGTTGCAAGGAAAGACTACAACCATGCACTGTTTCGTGGACAATTCAAGGTACGCTAAAGAGGGCCCGAGAAGAGGCACAGAAGTTCACATTGGAAAGTAATTGTCTGGGAAGGAAGGAGGGAAGACACGGCATGAGGAAATGGGCGACTTCTGCTGCAGTTTCAAGCGGACGTGATTAGGATATAGACTTGATTACGATACCTTCGGTAGACGCCCCTCGAATCCCGGACGAAGTTCCCTCAACGGCTTTGAACGGCTAGTGAACCGACAGCTGGTCCACGAACCCGCTGTCCATGCAAAGGGCAGCTGGCTGAGAACGAAGCTGCCCGAAAAATGCCGAGTTTGACGCTGTCTACACGTGCCAGCGCGACCGTGCGGAACGACCACTGTAACGTTTACAGCGGACCCCGAACGCCCTCACCTCTTTTTCAGAGCATTCACCGCAGTGGCTCAAAAGAGCATTGAACGGCGAAATATCTCAGTAGGCATGTGAAGGAGGGCCGCTCTCGGTGTTTCCTTTCACCTCGTAGGAATTCCGCGGGGTATTATCTCCTGACATTCAACACGCATTGCTTTGAAAGGTTACAATGTGCGGCCTATTTATATTCAGAGCAAAAATATTTGTACGGTCATCAAACCTTTCCAAAACAATGCGGCATATATATTCGGCTTTCCTGATTTCGTTGAGCCTTAAACATTAAAGAACGCAATCACTTTTATTGCCGGTCAATGCTTCTGTTCTTGTCGTTGAGCCTATAGTTACTGTGCGCCACATGAGGTGTACAGATGAGGTGAGTAAAATATCAAACGCTGCTCGTACAGTAAACGCACAAATTTATTGTGCCACGCTGTATGTACAACCTAAAGAATGTGGCACCGGCCCCTCGCGGTCTCAGTGGCTGGGGTGCTGTGCTAGTGAGCACGAGGTCGAGGGTTCGACTACCGGCCACGGCAGTCGCATTATTATCAGGCCGAAATTCACAAAAACGTTGTTCTACCTGTATACTTAGATTTACGTACACGTTACAGAACCCCCATGGTGGTCCAAATAAACCATGAATAAACCATGAGCCCTGCCTTACGGCGTCTATCATAGCTTCAGTGTTGCTTCGGGATGTTAAGCATTATCGACCAATCGATCGATCGATCGATCGATCGTTCAATCAATCAATCAATCAATCAATCAATCAATCAATCAATCAATCAATCAATCAATCAATCAATCAATCAGTCTTTGCGTTCAGTCCTGTGGCCTACACAAAATACAATACCCAGGCACATGCTGAAAAAAAAAAAGTACACAACACAGAGAAACGGGGTTGTTTGTCAGCGCTCGTGTCGTGTGGTCTCCTCGAGTACCCTTTGCGCTCAAGTTTCGAATGAATGCCAACTTGTTTAGTTCACCCTTATTCTAAGCTTAAATAAGACCCAGCCGCCGGTTCTGGCGTCTTCTTTAACGGGTTCTAAATACAAGATAATACCGGCAGGAAATATTAAAACAAGGGATTCGTGGGTTACGGTTTTCGGAAACACTATAATAGCTCGGCACTCAGAATCAGCGCTTGCACTCGGAACGCGCGTAGCTCGCGGGTGACCTTGCAGACGACGGTGTATCAGGAAGCGCGCAGTGCAGATGTATGTACATTCGCTTCCTGGTACACCGTCGTCTGCAAGGAGCACGGCGAATTAACGCGGTCGTCTGCTCTGCGGCCAAGTCGGCGCGGCGGCGCCATCCATCCGAAGCGAGGCCATTACAACAACGCTGTCACGATAAAACCACGATAAAACACGCCGCCACTTCTGTACACGAACAACAGCAAAACGCGCGTTCGCGCAGACTGGCGCAACGTCTCGTCTCCGCCGGTCCCCGAGGCAGTGGCTTTCATGACTCTGAGCGGTGGTTTGTGGGTATAGGTGTACACACTACACCTGCCGCAGCAGCGGGCATGGTGCGTGCGCCCTTGCGCAAAGGTGCCAGATGCGTTGCGCGTGCGTGCGTGCGTGTTGGACAGGTACACGCGTGCTTCGTGAGAATGGAAGGCGTGAGCGAGTGGCTCGCCCCGGGCAAGCTGGTACACGCCCTGGACACGCCGCTCTCCTGCAGGAACGAAACGCGCGCCGCCGGCAATGCCGGAATCGTCTCGCGCCATTAGGGAATCTCTGCTGCGGAGACGCAAGCGCGCTTCAACACGCCGCCATTCGAACGTCTTTCTTTCTTTTTTTTACTTTCCTTCCTTCTTTCGCCTTCCATCCTGCATTTGATTCGCTATTCCTTCTTTATCATTTCGATGGCTTTCATCGTCGGTGTTTCTGCAGTCCTTTCCCTGAGGTTTCTGTTTTCGTTGTGGGCGATCACCCGTTCTTCCTCGCCGCCTTGTGTCTTTTTTTTTTCTTTCTTCGTAATTTCCTCGCTTCTTCCTCTTGGCCCACAGCGGGTGTTGGGAAGACGCGCGCGCCCCCTCGCGAGATGTCGTGACTTCTTGCGGCCGGGTGGGCGTGGGCGCGCGAGGCGTTGCAGTGCTGGCCGCCGCTTTCTATAGAAGCCCCCCCCCCCCCCCCAGCGTGCCGACCGAAACCGGCCGCCTCGGGGATTAACGAACTTGATTGGTGCCACACGTGCACACACGTACACGCGGTTGCGAGCGAGCGCATACACTGAGCCGTTAGCGCGCGCGTGCCGGCATCGCTTACGTCGAGTGGGTTTCAATATAATTGGAACCTCCTTGGTTTGCTTGGCGCGTACCGTGTTCCGCGAGCATGCGCCAGCGCGTGCTTTCCGCAAAAAACGCGGGTGGGGACTTCCCACGGAACGCACTGCTGAAGTTTTCTAGCAATGCATTTGGGTCCAGATCAGGGATCGCCCGTTTCTGCTTTCTTTGCGCAACTATATCTGGCTGCATTAGAGATGTCGTAGCGGCACAAAAAAAAAAAAAAGAAAGAAAGAAAGAAAGAAGAGGGACGTTTGACGGCCTCCCTCCTTGCTAGTTTAGTTATCGCGCCAATTTGATCGGCAAGTGAGGATTAACTAGCAGCACGCCTGCAGAGATACGACACACGGCGTATAACGGGGCTGAGGGCTTCGAACTAACTCTAAGCACCCGAAATCCTTTAACATGTACCCAGATATTGTCACGATGTCAAAAAAGAAAAGAATAAAACAGGGCGCACGACCAGGAGGCGAGAAACAAAACCAGCTCTGTATTCGGGGACCACGAGGGGTAACGCGCCAACTTCGTCTTCTTCCCAAAAAGAAGCGTGGTCGCTGCTCGTGTAACTCAACTAGTTTCCTTCTGTTCCTTTGCTATCCTTTAGTCGTGACAATACGTGTACGCGCGCGCTTTCGTATTCAGCTTCCATCGGAATGCGGCCTCCTCGTACACGGGAATCGCGCTCGCAACCTCGCGTTCGGTTCCACGGCCCGCCATTTTCGCGAGTACTTTGCCGACATGCGAAGTATGCGGTCTATCCATTGCCTCCGAGATCGAGGCGTGCGTGCTGGACCTCGGAGGCTATTATGCGGTTCAGCTGAGTCCCGCACACTGGGCAAGACATTGTCTGTGGTGCGCCCAATGTGAAGTTATTCCCAAGTTAAGCTTATAGGATTGTCTCGCGAGCTGGCTGGTATATGTGTGTTCCGGAGTCAGAACTGCGTAGGAGTGGTTCGCGCATCCCTCGCACCGCTGTGGCACCACGAGTTTAATTAAGCCCTCAAAGGAAACGAGGTGGCGAAACTCGCGACCAGTCCGTACGTGAGCGTGGGAGGCTCTGGGCGTCATCAGGCTAAAAATCTCAAGCAGAAGGCGCACTCAGGCGAACACACATTGGCGAACGCTGACAAACAGCAGTGCGATCATTTACGTTGCCGACGCGCCTTCTTTCATTTCTTTTGCGTTTCTTTCTTTCCTTTCGTAGGGGCGGACGCCGCAGAGCGCAACAATTTCACCGCGCTCGACTGAGGTCACCCGCGGTATATAGACCAAACGTACAGGGTGTACACACGCTGTATGACTCCCAAGTACACGGTGCACGCGTGCACGCTCAAATTTCCCAACAATCAAAGCGCGGCAGTAATTAGACAATGCGCGTAGGTCGTCGGGCGGCAGCGTGAACCAGCCAGAAAGCCTTGTCGGCTGACTAAGCTAGCGCAACTCGCAGACACGCCTTGCACGCGACCCACGCATAATCAGGCTCACGCTGGGTGGCGCGCTGCAGAGGCGAAGCGCGTCGCCGCGTGGATGCCAGCCCTCTTGGAACTCGGAGATGCGCACAAAGTGCTGCCGTCAAAAGAGACGCGTTAGGTGTGTGCATACGGCACGGCCCACCCGCCTGTGCCGCCTTCTTTGTTCTCCTTCCTCAAACGCCAACGACACCGTGGGATGCCCGAGTGACATAGGCCTAATGGGGGCGTGCGGCAACCAAGCAATATACTCGCCGCACGCGTGCGCATTGGAGCGACAATGGTGGCGGCATTTCCTTTTTTTTTTTTTTGCATGCGGGTATACGCAATTCGGACGCCCACAACTGGGCGCGCTATAGTGAATCATCTGCATATATCCTATATCGGTATCTATATATACGTAAAGTGGAGCACATGCAAATTGAAAGTAGTGCAGGACATCTTATATCCGGTTCGTCTATAGTCCCCTCGTTGATTGTACAGAAGGGATTGTACAGAAGAATGACGCCATTTTAACGTAGTGGCGTGCTTAGCCCCACACGCGTTATGAAAGGAGACGCGATCGGGCCGAGCACTGTTTGCTGGCACGCCTCAGCAAGGATGCATCTGCGCGTCGCTAAGACCGCCCTCTTGCTAACTTTCTTTCTAAGTTGCGTCGTACAAATCATTGTTCACTATCTTTGAGCAGCTTATCGCACCATTCTGTCTCTCTTTCTCTCTCATTCACTGCATGCGTCTTCCACAGCACGCGTTCCTTACGTGAGCTGGCGCTGAGCCATGCTCCCTCCAAGATTGCAGAAGATAGTGCCAACCTTTCCCTTCTCACACAGAACCACCTTTATATCCCTGCGCGGCTCACCCGACTTAGTTCTCCTCAGACTCCACCTTATACGCTCGAACAAGAGCATCCCGGACGTCGTTCGGCATGCTCCGCGAAACGCACTCCTAGGAGCGGTCGCCAGTTAGTTCTTTGACTTTGACTTTGACTTTATTGAAATTTAGACAATATACAGTTGTCCGGGTGAAGAGGGCTAAAGGTGACACACGTGGTCACCTGACTAGGCCCTAGACACCCTGAATTCACGCAGGCACAGTTTCGACATGGTAAGTTGCGAAGTACAATTTTTTGTTTTTTTTTACGGCAAGATTATAACAATTCACATACAGCAATATACATACACTGTACATTCAAATCAATCTAATTAATTATGTATAATACCTACAAACATGTTCACTTGACCAAGAAAAGAAAAAACAAAGCAAGGAATCCTAACTGCATCTCCCATACGACAAAAAAAAAATGTTCACATGACAAATATGTTCACTTGACAAAAAAGAACAAAGGAAACAAATTTCTAACTGGTTTATACACGATTTAAGAAAAATCTCTTTGCCTGGCTTCGGAAAGCAGGCAAAGAGGAACAGTTTTCCATAAAGTCTATCAGAGCAGGATAAAGGTTTAACACATTAGGAATTTGCCAATTTAACAGTTGTGTACCGTAATTCGTCCTGCATTTAAACTTGGTGAAGTGGGTTCGCCTAAACTCGTAGTGGGATTCATGTTTGGTATACCTCAAAGAGAAAAGTTGTGGATCAATTTTGAAATCTGAATATGCAAGCTCTGATAGTCGCAGTTTGTATAGTGATTCAATGTCCAGGATGCCATTCTGCGAAAAATATACAGATGTTGATTCACGTTGTGGTAGATTTTCAATAAAGCGCACACTTTTTTTCTGTAATCGATGGAGGCTTTCCATGTTAGACCTAGTAGTGGTGCCCCAGACAAGCAGGCAGTAATGCAGTCGCGAATGAACGGTATTAAAATACAGTTGACGTCGAATATAACGAGGCAACAATAAGCGAAACTTATTAAGCATACCAATACAGTGTGCAATATTACGCTTAATATAGTGAATATGGCAAGACCAACGAAGGTTTTCATGAAACTGAACACCTAAAAATTTAATTTGTGCTACCTTCTTTAGCGGTCGCGACTCGAATGCCACATCATTATTAATATAAACAGGTCTGTTAATAGGGGTAAAAACAATGTACTTAGTTTTGTCAACATTTAATGAGAGTTCATTTGTAACAAGCCAGTCAGATAGATTCTTAAGCCATAAGTTTACACGCGGGATTAAGGAACCTAGATTTTCACCAGAAAAAAATACACTTGTGTCGTCAGCGTAAAGGATAATAGAAGGGGTTTGTGGGATCGATACCATGTCATTGATGTATAAAAGAAACAGAGTAGGTCCTAGGATTGACCCCTGAGGAACCCCAAATTTTATTAGCTCAGAATTAGACGTAGCATTATTAATAACAACATACTGGGAACGACCGGAAAGGTAGTTTTGCAATAATTTAAGTGAAGTGCCTCGTATTCCATAATACGGTAGTTTGCTAAGAAGTATATTATGTTTAATAGAATCAAACGCTTTGCTGAAATCTAGAAAAACACCTAATGTGTACAATTGATTTTCTATGTTGTTAATAAGTTTATCCTTAATACTGAGCAATGCAGATTCAGTTGATTTCTTTCTCTGAAATCCGTACTGGCTGGGAAAAGCTACCGTCCCCTTTCTTAGTCGAATACACTGAGGGTAATGCCTACAACAGACACGTTGACTTCCTGGAATATAACAGCTTAAAGTCACGCCAACGTCAGGGCCGGCCCGGAAACCTTCCACTTCCGTTTCGTGCAGGCAGCGCACTTTCGTCGATCACATTGGACAAAAAATACAGAGGCACGCATCTACATCGCCGTTCCCACGCATAACCCAAGGACGTTCAGAACCACCAACGGGATCGCGAATTCGGCGGCGGAAGTATTCGTACAAAGCAGCGGACGCGGAGCAAGCCGCGGGGCGGCCATCACGCAACGTCCAGACGTCCCATGGAACGGCGACCGTTCCAGAAGTGCCCGCCGTCGTCAGGGGGCGGCGAGCGCACGACCGTTATACGGTGCGGCGGACAGACGATGCCCGTAGCGGCCCGCCATGCGCGGACTCCTCCGCCGTTTCCTGCTCGCGCGGCATCGCCATCGTCATTAGCGGCCAAGACAAAAGGAGACCCGATGACCTCCCCCCACGCAACGCCGCCCCATCTCATCTCCGCAGTGCGAGTGTGCGTGCGTGCGTGCGTGCTAAGGCGCTCACTGCGTTCTCTCGTTGCCGGCACGCACGTGGCAGCAGCGTCCCGCGATGCGTGCGACGATGCCCGCCGCACTCCCCTCCGTGGTTCCGCGTCGCCGCCGAGGATGCGACGGCGGGCGCGGGTGCTCCGCGAGAACGAGCGCGTCGGCGACCGAGCATCTCTTCCGCATGCTGAGGGCGCACCGGCGGTACATCGCTGCGCTACGCGCAAGGAGGGGGAGATATATAGAGGTATGCGCGTACAACTATCCCCCCCATGAGCTCTCTCGGTACGGATTCGATTACTCGCCACAATGCGCTCGGTGCATATCGACGCCCGCTCTGGACGGCCCTCGTGCATTTTCGCTGCACCACGCGGGCCGGGTGAGGCCGATATCAAGTGGGCCGTGAAACCGCCAGCGGGGAGAGAGAGCTCTCCCGAGTGAAACAACGCGCGCTCAGTGAAACGCGAGGGGCAGCCTGGCTCACGCGCCTGCACGGCGGGTGTGACGAAAGATAAGAAAAGCAGCTTCGCGGACTCTCTGCACATGCGCGACCCCGCGATGAAAGTGGGCGGTCCGCGGAGTCGGTGGTCGTGGCGTGCGCTGTTGAGATAACAGAGCGGCTGCCCCGTCACGAAGCCGCTGCCGGTGCCTTGTGTTCTAAGTGTTGGCCCGCGATAACGAGAAGCGAGGAGGAGACTATGGGCGTACAGGGCACGTTAAATAGCTGGCCTGGCCTTCTCTTCGTAGTGGAGCACAGGTTCCCGAAGCGCGCTTGGCAGGTGCTGAAAGTGTGTGCTTTTCGTTGTATTGATATGTATTACTTTATTTATTATTACTTTCTTTTGTGCCGGGTTCTCATTCAAGCAAATTTGGCCTGCTATAGTGTAGTCAAACGTTATGCGACTGTTCTGCGATGGACAGGCGTAGGAGGTTCGTTTAAAAAGATATAATTTTGTAGTCTTGGAAGGACAACCTTCTCCCCAGCATGACGATGCTACTAGCTGGGTTTAAACGTCACTTTATGCGCAAACAACACACACACACACGCGAGAGAGAAAACCACACACGCATAATCAAGAGGGAGCCAAAGATTCCCCGTGCACATGTACAACTAAGGCGCCGCTAAAACAGCCAAATAGCATGTGCCGACACTGGCTCACCCGTTGGCCAACCGAGCGGCTTGAGTTGGGCGATGACAGATGTAGTACATATAGTTCGATGTCCCGCTCACGTCGAAGGTTTCAGGACCGGCGTGTGGCGGCAGTTCATGGGATCGGTGGCGTGATGATGCGAGGCGTTGGCAGCAGAGCATGACCGGCCATCCAAAACATTTACCTCTACCTCGTGGACCTTTTGTGACGGAAACTTGACACTTGGGCCCGGTCATCCCGACTGCATCCGACATGGAGGAGGACGTCGAGTCTTGAGGCTACGCGGAGTTCCACGTCCCGACACGTATACATAGCCTTCGCCAGACACTCGGGATTACACCGGACCGTGTATATATGTGGCGGAAATCCTCCCGTCTCGTCCCTGTCACTCGAACCACCCTGTCGATCCCGCCCGACTCTACACGTGCACTCTCCTTTTCCTTCTCTCACGACACCGTGTAGTATCCGTGGTGATGCACTGCCTACACAGCAAGCGAACTCGCGTTTGCCCTTACTGGTACTGCAGGGTACGCCAATATATCGTGCGGTGTCGGAGGATACTTACTTTTTTTCAACTGTACCACGGTATGCCTTGATTTATACGTATAATATGTTACTCTGTACTGTCCATTGGGTTAGCACAAGCTCGTCACCAATTTGCGGGGATTCGGGCATTCGGCTGCATGAAACTCAGAAGGCGTCGCATGGCGTCGCGGATCCCGTAGCGCCATCGATTCGGCGCTCGGCAAGGTGATCGCTGCAACCGGTTCTATATTCTGCCGGATCCAAAACGCAACATTGCGACTCGAGACAAATGCAAAAACGGAAGAGCAGACACGGACACAGCGCTCTGTCGCAGCATAATTATGAGCCTTCGTAAACGGGAGCGCCGCCATACTGTTTTGTCAGACTGACCCGGAGGAAAAAGAAAGATATCGCTCTGAAAATGGGCCCGATTACCCAGCACACTGCCGGCGGAACAGTGCGACTTCTCACGGCTACTTAAGCTCCGCGAACCACTTATGCAAAATAGTCAAGTGCGCGAATCGGCTATACAGCGGACGCATTAAAGGCAAGAAAAGGGCTAAATGCAAGGGAAGGACGCTATCTGTCGTTGAAGCACCGTGAGTGTGCATCTATAGTCTTCCGAGGACAAGTCCAATCGTCGGGGTGTGTGCACCGCGGCCGGTCACAACGGCGCTATTAACGAATGTCTATAGACGGTACAGTTGCTCCTATACATTTTTCGTCTTCAGTCCTACCCCCTGTCGACCCCCGTTTTTTTTTTTCTCAGCGCTACCGGCGTAATACGCATCTGTACGTTCCAAGGGCAACTGTGCAATTGCAGGATATCAAGGCTCGAGGTGTCGCACGGAACCCAGTTTTGCGGCGACGAAGACAGGTTGGTATAGCTAGTCGCTCGACACGCATGGCGAGGCCATAATTTGTCGTTTGCTTTCTATATATATAATGCGGCTCGCGTCAAACGCAAAGCCACCGTTACGTTTCCCACGCCACGAGTGGGACAGGCGCAGGAACTGATACGGCTGTTCCCAGCAGCCGACGGAGCGCGAATTATTACAGGCACCGCGAAGCGGCGCCCAGCGAGGTGTCATTAATTGTTACCGTGCCCGAACGAGCGGCGCACGAAACTCAAAAGCTAAAAATAAAGCCTGTTTTGTCTCTTCGAGGTCGTGCGTGAAGGCTTTCTGTTGCGCTTTTTTTTTTTTCGTGCAGCAACCATTCGCAAGACAGCCTAACCCTCCCCCCCACCTCCCCCCCCCCTTTTATACGGCAAGGCCCAGCCGTACAAACACCTGTCCCTGCGTGCGTGCCAAGGTGCGTAGGTATAAAAGCACGTGACACAGTCGCGACACACGCACCGCATTGAATGAAACACAAGCCGAGCGATACGTCTTTCTTTTTTTCTCCTTCTCTAATGGACAGAGGTCGGACGCGGGGCGAGGCGCAATGCGAATGGCGGGTTAATTAGGGATAACGGTGTTAACATGTCGATCAGTCGATACGGTAATAATGGGGCGGGGTCAAACGGCTATGAGGGGGGCACCGTGCTTGAAAGCTATATACCGGCGAAGCAGTAGTCACCCTGCCCGTATCTGCTCACTCGCGAAACGTGTGACGTGGAAAGAGCGGTAATCAGGCACGCTTTCGGTTGAAAAACAAAACGAAAAACACAAAAGCATCCGCGAGGTGTCGCTGACCTTAAATACGCGCACTCCCCTGTCCATGTTACTATATCGCTTACCCCGTTGTTGTGGCTATATGACTACATGGAGTCCTGCTGCAGAGCACGAGGTCGTGGGTTCGATTACCGAACACGGATTACAATGAGGGCTGTTCGCAAATACGCCTCTGTGGCAATCTTTTGGGCGAACGTAGATAGATAGATAGATAGATAGATAGATAGATAGATAGATAGATAGATAGATAGATAGATAGATAGATAGATAGATAGATAGATAGATAGATAGATAGATAGATAGATAGATAGATAGATAGATAGATAGATAGATAGATAGATAGATAGATAGATAGATAGATAGATAGATAGATAGATAGATAGATCTAAAGGAGTCATAATGTGACAGTAAAGCAAGACGCTGGTAGGCTGCCCGTGGAGCGGTTCTTTACACCTGCTGTCCCTTATCCTCCGAGAAATCAGGGAAAGGGGAAGTAGGCGGGGAGGGTCAGAGGCACGTTTGGTCCCCCCGAGAATGTTCTCCGAGACCTCACGGCTAGTAAACGTCCAAACCATTTTAAAAATAAGTCTGCGCCCACATTCACACAATGAGCCCGCGCTGTTATATTTTTTTCTATTTCTGTTAGTCAATTCTATATTTTGCTGCAGTTGGTGTCGCGGCAAAAAAGAATAAGAAAGAAAAAAAACGGCGCACGCCAAGCCGTCGCCGCAACTGCATCGGTCCACGTACGCAGACTCCCGCACGCGCACGCGTGCGCACATTCGAGCCCGTCAATTGTCTCGCCGAACGAGGCGAGCAGCCTGTCGGTCCCGTGCAGTCGACGGCTTAGGAGACGAGGAGAGAGAATACTTCGGCGGCCCCGTTCTGTCGAAGGAACAGCTTTATCTGAGAACCGTGCCACAGCCAGGCGGCCACCCCTCCGGCCTGCCGACTCGAGGGGACAACAAGGGAGCCGCATTTGGCAGTGCCAGACGTAACGAGTTCGTTTGTGCGGACAGTGGCGATGACGCCGTCTAGCCACTCCACTCCCCCCCCCCCCCCCCCCCCTGTCGACCGCCTTGTTTTAAGTTCCTCCGAAGCGAATTAGCTCTTATCTATCTCGCTATATGTATACTGTTTCTGAGGAGACAGCTTTGCAAGGAATAAAAGAAAAGGACCAGAGTATAACTGCGTGCTTATAATACAGCCAGCAGAATCTCAGACTACAGATTTATCGATTGATCCTTGCGGCTTGACGTCCCGAAGCGACACTGGACTTATTCGGGACGGCGTGTAGTGGAGTACTCCAGCTTAGCTTTGACCGACTGGAGTTCTCTGACGTCAACTTAACGTGGGCACGCAAGCGCTTTCGCGTGTCGCCCTGATCCAAACGCGGCCTCGCGCGGCTGGGAATCGAACCCGAGACCTCGCGGTAGCAACGCGACGCCACAGCCATTCGGCTACCGCCGGCGGATCCTCGGTAACAGTAACAGAATGGGTACCAAGAGTAGAGCATTGAACTCAAGGACGGCAAGGCGAATAAGGCATTGTGACGACATTACGAACTGATCATGCATATCACGGAGACAACGCAAAATCGATGTCGTCACAGACCGTCTTGCACTCTGGCGGCTCTCATCATTGAAAGGTTCCTCAGGCCGCCTTGCTCGGCGGGCATTTCGGATACGAGACCTTGACATCCGCGTCGTGTACCGAAATGGACGCCGGCATCCTGACGCCGACGCCCTGTTGCTATAGCACTTGCCGCCTCGGACCCGAATTCGAAGGTAATCATCACAGATTCGCGCAGAGCCTGTGAGCACTACCTGGCGGGCGAGGTATCACCTTTAGCCTACCGCATTTTACAGCGAGCCGTGAGGGAATCGGACCCCTCACCCAAACGCATTATTTGGACTCCGGGCCACCAGGGCCTTAGAGGTAACGAGGCTGCGGACGCGGCCGCCCGAGCGCTTACCCACCGGGCACCTCAACCAGACTCTTCCCGCTCAGAGATTAGACAACCGCTTCTGCGGTTCAGGGAAATTCTGGCAGACTATTGCGAACGTCATCGGCTTTTCCCGGTCCCTGCTAAGGGCCTGAGTAAGGCCGATGAACGAACACTGCTGCGCCTGCAGACAAACACCCTGTTGTGTCCTGCAATAGCAAAACATTTTGACCCAAAAGTTGATGGGCGATGCCCTCACTGTGGGGAAGTCTCCGATAACTTTCACATGGTGTGGACATGTCAGATGAATCCGTCCCTTCCCCCAAACCCTTCCCCCACTAGAGAGGCATGGGAGGCAGCCCTACTCAATTGCTCGGCGCTGGAGTCCCAAAGGGCTCTAGTCCAACGGGCGCGGGTAGCAGCTTCGTCCAGTGGGGTCCCAGACTAAGGACTCCACCTATGTAAAGGGCCATGTTCGGCCTGCAAAATCTCAATCCGTTGAATAAACGTTTTTCATCCATCCATCACCCAACCACATTTGCTGTTGCTCAGCGTCTCAGTCTACCATTTCGTCCATTGACGCTGGAACCGTCGTTTGTGAGTAAAGTATAAACCCCATGCAAGCGATGGAGATGGCTGTCGCGTTCGCTCGTCGCCCAGAAGTCAAACTCCAAGCGAGCGACCGCTTCGCGCAACAGCTCTCCAGTGTTGCCGGTATTAGGGGATCGAGTGAGCGCCAAACCTGGCGTGGCACTTGCTATAATTATTTAAGTTGATTTGTTTGGCTGTACAAAGCAACATAAAGTATTTCTGAAGGGTCTTGGAGTAGGCTTCTTTTCGTTTACATATCGAAATTCGGTAGTTCGCTCGTTCCGTTTGTATACCGAGAAGCGCGCACGTGAGCAAACCGGTAGTACGTCACTAATGTACATCCCGTTCCGGCTGGCTACTGTTGGCTAGTCGTTCATAGCACTTCCGGGCGACGACCGACGAATTCTAGATTTGCAGAACGAGCGATCGCGCGACAAGACCGAGCGATCTGTTCGCGCGACGGCCCGATCCGTCGCTCGTAGCCGTCGCTCGTCGCTGTCGCGCACAAAATCGCGCTCATGGGGGTTTAGCCTTAAAGCAAGAACCACAAGATTGCCTACCTTAGTGTCTCCGATTGGTCAGCACAACCGACAACTCGCATGCTGCGTCGTAAAGCTAATCTTTTCACCATTCGTACTAACCTGCTCCATCGGTGCATAATTATTTCACAAACGGCCGCCAGCGGTTATTGGCAATACCTCGAAGCCTGCGTTCCGAAATTTGCGCGTCATTCCATGTCGATTGGCAGTGTGGGCACTCGGGAGTTTTCAAAACTTGCCAACGTCTTCGACAGCGTGGCATACTGCTGGCGAGGGATGTACAGCTATGTTCGCTCTTGCCCCGATTGCCAACACGGCTATTGAGAAAAACAAAATTTCAGGAATGGAAATTAAGCGCGGGGAATATCTTGGAGGGAAACGCGCACTCCATTCGCCGTCAAGGAGCGCCCAATTGAAAGTCAATGAAGCACCGCTACGCCCAGCGATACGCCTCCGCGCCTACGTAGTTAGGGCTACACTGAGAAAGCAAAGACACCACACGTCGCCAAAGGCGAAGCGATCGAGCTGGAATAAACACTGAGGCTGATCAACCACAAAAAAACAAAGCAAAAAAGAAAGGAACAAGAAACTCGCGCATGGCATAGCTAAGCGACTCCGTCTCGGCCTAATTACCGCTCGTATGGTCGGCGGGCAAATGACCTTCGGACACCGAAGCGCGATTAGTCCCCTCTCCGTATAGGACGAGGCCAAGGACGACGGTTTGTTTACTTTTTTTTTATCCCCTCATTTTTGTACAGGCCCCCCGCGTTTAGCTTAATCCGCCAAGAGACCCACCGACCGGTCCCGTTGCGTAATTATTTCTAACGACGCAAAACGCCATCCGGCGGAACGAGGTTGCACGGCTGGCAGCTGCAAAGGAGCGGCGAACCAAAATGGCGCACGGGCATGCGAGGAATTTCGCGTATGCACTTAAACGGAAGCGGCAGCCTGAGCAGTACTATCGAACAATAAAGCAGGGGCGGCTCGAATTGCCGTTCCCGTATACCCAGGACACCGTGCACAGCACACGCACAACGTGCATATGTACCACGTTGATACCCAGGCATGGCAGGCATTGTGCTCCACAGACACGGGACACTTGTGTTTTTTTCCTGAGCGTGAAAGAAGCCCGCGCATACACGCAAACTGTCTCGAGCGGCCAGTCGCGCGCCAATTTTGCGTGTATTTGCGGGCTTCTTTCATGCTCGTGAAAAAAAAAAAAAAAAAATACACACACTTTTTATGTAGCACGTACCGAGAAACGGAAAGCTGTATAGGGACTTTTCTTCATGTTGCTCTACAATTTTCTCATTGACACTTTTCATCTTATTATAATATTTGAAAAATCTATTAACTAATTAAGACTAATCATGCAGTTACGCGGAATGAAAAATATAATCTGAGTATCTCCAAGCGACGACAAAGAACGTCTTGGCTCTGTCCAGATATTGCAATGCCGGGCCGACCCGAGGCGGAGGTGAAGCAGGCGTTGAGCACTCCCCGTACGTGGACCGATCCCGAAGATAGTGCAATGCGGGGCCGACCCGCGGCGGAGGTGCAGTTCGCCATTAAGGGGCCCACATACACAGCTTCGCTGGTCATCCTTCTTCACAGAGCGGAAAGGCACTGAGTTTTTAATATTCCGCTCCAGTTACGTGGGACACCCTGTATACCACGATCAATTTCGAGACATATAGTTCACATCGACATGTCGGTTCCCGCTGCCGGGAACTGTCAGCATCTGTTGAGGCGCATCTTCTAAGGTGCTCAGCACATTAACAGAGCTATAAGAGCTCGGCCACCGGGCAGGCAAACACGAAGGCCGAGAAGGCCGCACGGGGGGCCGCGCTCGCTCACACGCGTAGCACGGAAGCTCGTTCTCCCCGCTACGCGGACCGCGCATCCCGTGCACGGCGAGTCGGTGACCCGACGGGATGCGATACCGCGGGACTGTTGCGGTCGCTTCTCGTTCCTCCCTCCTCCGCGCCGGGCCACAATCGCTCGGTGCCCTTTGCCGTTGTCTTTTTCATTTCTTTCCGTGGGAGCGCTCCGTCACGAAGGGGACAGCACCGTTCCTCCCACTTTCCTCACGCAACTGCTTCTCTCTCTCTCTCTCTCCGTGGACGCAGCAATGCCGAACGACGCGCGTTGCTGCAATACGGAAGCTCTGCCGCTGGGCAGCCTGCGCCTGTTTACAGCCAATTTCTCGCGGCGAAGAAAAAAGGTCACGTGGCCAAATGGAAAGGTCACTCGGAAGCGCAAGCAACCGCGGAGGCTTCGCAGCAACCCACGACAGTTCCTCGGTCACGTGCATAATTAAATAAAGAACAACAACGGCGAAGATGTTGTGGAGAGCTTCATGAAAGCTCAAGCTGTCAGACGTGCTACATGTGATGCTTTCTACACCAGACGAAGGACTCCTTGGTAGCCGATGCATACGAGCCTCCCTGTACTCTTGACACGTGCAGTGTGCTGCTGGTGAGAACGCGCCAGTTGCACAACGGCAAGTTACATCCCTACCGCGCTCATTCGTAATGGATGCCATCCGCGTGCTTTTAAACAACCAACACACTACGTCAGCTCACAGCGCAATAAGTATACTCGAACACAGGACTGGAGTGCTGAAAACCCTCGAGTAGAGGAATGCTCCACAAGCTATAACGTCGTTTCGTGTACAGAAGATTGGCATCACGAAAGCGGCTCAATAACGCCCGAGCACTCTACCACCGGGCAACTCTAGAGCAGCCAGTTCCAGGGATAAAAGATAGCATGATCACGTACAGGGAAATTGTCGATCACTACAAAGCCGAAAGAAGAATCTTTTCGCCTCCGCATCGGTCTCTCTCTCTGGAGGACGCTCGCATTTGGCGACGCCTCCAGGGAAACAATTATACATCACCACATTGGATCTACTTAACACAGACGAGGGACTATAACGACGCCCTCTGCAGAATTTGTAAGCAAAAAAGTACGCTAGACCATATAATATGGGAGTGTGCTGGCTCCCCAGGGGCCAAGGAAAACATTAACAGTAGAGAAGCCTGGGAGGCCTTACTCCAGAGCGAGGCTGAAGACGACCAGCGTCGAGCAATTCGCCTGGCCGTTGAGGCCGTGAAGACTCACCGTCCTCAACGCGCGGGGAGTGCTTCGTCCTCCCCCCCCTACCTACGTGTAGGTTAAGAGGCGGGCACCCCAGCTCGGTGGAACAATAAAGTTTTCAATCAATCAATCAATCAATCAATCAATCAATCAATCAATCAATAACGAATATGACGCGCTGTATTTTGAACAGCTGAGCTGTCCGAACGACTGCAACACATGTTCTTTTTCTTCTATTTCGCACTTCTGCACGCCCCGATGGTGCACTTTATCACTTCTCTTATCCAAGCATTCTCCGCCTTTCCCAGTGTAAGGCAGGCAATCGCCTATTCCCACCCGGTTAAAATCGCTGCCTTTCCCTTTATTTCTTCCCTTTCATACAATAAAAATCGTATGAAAGTCAGTCGAAATATGGACAAAGAAGTTTAAAAGTTAAATGCACAGAAACCAATCGAGCACGAATATTCAAGGTCAAGGAGTGCCTATAAGATCCAAGTGGCGCGGCGTACGAGCGCAAAACAGCTAGACCCCCGTAGCTTTTATTCCGTCCGCGATACTTCTGCAAGGCCACACAGGGAAACGATTTGTACGTACCCGCCCGAGCGTCGTCGAGTAATGTCTTCGTGCTGTCAATTGCACGATATGGGGTATAATATGCAACGCCGTAAAGGACACGGAACGTGCTAAAATGTCCTCAATTATCTTGCAAAATACGGGCGAAGTGGCGGACTTTGCTGTTTGAGAGGACGGATAAGTGTATATATATATACACGCCTGCGGCTGAATACAGGGCGACAGGCGTTGAAAGTGGAACCGCCAAGCGGGTTCTGCTTGAAATCCCCATCACGCTAGCCGTGCCAGTTTGAAGACCTCCTTTCCGGACACTTCTTTCTTTTTTTCTAAATGTCGAAACTCTGACTCGCCGTACATGCGGAGATCAGAGAAATGTCCTGTCACCCGTGCGTTGCGATGGACGCCTTCAGTTGTCGGCGTCATGGGCAATACTCATATTTACACTCGGACGCGCCTTGCATACTTAGATTCCTGCGGAAGCGTCAATTTCTTTGACAAAGTCAACTTCTTAGACTGTTTTACGCATTTAATTTTCTATTTTGCTCTTCAGAAAGCACGTCCTGCGTACAGAAAATCAGGAAGGAACAAGTAAGCCTTGCTACATGGCAGTCTGAGAAGTCACCTTGATTCGTCCATTCTGATTTTCTTTCTTCCTTTCTTTCTTTCTTTGCCAAACAGAGAGAGAGAGACCTGTATGAACTGCTCCAAGTTACAAAGCAGATGAGAGGCTATAGCTCCAGACAAACGATATGCATGTAGCGCTTACGCGTACCGTTTCGTTTTCGTACAACCGCCTCTCAGGCCGCTGAATGAGCGCGTATGCAGACATCGGTAATGCGATGCACCCGCACAGACAAACCGACTTCTTGGTCGCACATTACGTACACCTTACCAGACACGTCACCTCTCCATCATTTGCGTTGAAATGGTGAGCTGCCTTGAACACGTGCAATATGATCCTATATTAAAAAAAAAAACAAGCAGAACATATTCTGCCATCGATTATCACGGATATATTATATTAAAGCTCCGAATAGACCAACTGCATATAAACCAACAAGTTAAATATATCAGCCACTTTTTTTTTATAAAGGCGAACAATATTTTTTTCAGTTATATGGACTTTATTACTCGTTACAAGCGGTAGCTTTCGCGAACCATAGTGTATACAACATCACAATTAACCTCCTGGTAAAAGCTGCACTGTCTCGTGCCTCCCCGGGCTCCCGTGGGAGACGTTGCGACGGATACTGAGAGAAACCAAGCAGCGAACCAACTATACATACGTGCACCAGAAGAGTACCAAGTACGTATGTACGCTACACGGCGTTAGATACGGGCCCTTTTCCTGGCATCCTTCGAGTTCACCAGACCACATCGAATCGCCGTCGCACCTAATTAAGGTGCGCGGAAGCGCGTCTACCACGTTCCCGAGGCGCCGCACGTCCAGACAAGTGGGCGTCCCCCACCTCGTGCGCCGCATGTGGAGCTATTGTCCCACTGCTTGACTCTTCCCGACAGCGTAACGAGATCCTGGACGATTCCAGGTAACCTGGGGCCCGAGCAAAGCTGCTTTGCGGCTCTGAAATGTCGCTAGAGAACAACCCGCCTCCCCCCCCCGCTGAGCGCTTGCAAACCCGGAGGGAACGATGGCTGTAATTCACCGTGATAACCTGGGAGCAACCCCCCTATCCGCCTATTGTGACGGCAGTTGCAGACGAGAAGGGCAATCAGGAGGCAAGTCATCCCTCGGACAGTGAAGCCCATGGAGCGACCCCCTGAGTCGAATGGGATGGATGGATGGATGGATGTTGTGAGCGTTTCCTTTGGAACGGGGCGGTGGGTTGCGCCACCAAGCTCTTGCTATTATACTGCCTAATGTCCTACCTAGGTTAAACATTAAAAAAAAAACACAATGAATTACCACACCCAAATTTTCTGATCCGCTAGTGCGAACTGTGCTTTTGTACGTCTCCGTCTTTTGTCGTTTCCCCACTTTTCTTCCACCAATCCTCCTATGACGACACCTGAGCGGGCTCGACGATTGGCCGAACAGGACGTGACCTCGAGACACCGAAGGGGTTAAAAGCCAGAGACCGGGAGCAGAGAGGAGCATGCATTCCTTCATTCATCTCTTTCGGGCTTCTTGCCATGGGCCGCAGCGTCCGATTTGCTGCCGGCCATCAATGACTTTGACTGTTAATGACTTCATGTTTTTACTGTAAATAATGTAGATCTTCAGTTTTCATCTTAAAGCCCTCCTCAACCTCGGCCAACTCCCGCACTCAACGACAAGATCCAATATCTGGGGGACAGCGGTGGGATAGTCCTCCAGATCCAACAACGGCCAACTGCATGCAGCGAGCTGGCGCCTGCAGATTGCACGCCAGCGCGTATAGCCCACATGTGACACCCATGCCTCCTCTCCCTATGTGACGCCACTGCGCGCTCGCAATTGCAACGCATAACGGAATGGTGCAGGTGAGGCAGAAGTGACGAGGAGCGAAGAGGCCGTGCCGATCTCGTACGCAGGCGGGCACGGTGAGGGGGGGGGGGGGGAGAGATGGGATGGGCGTCCTATAGCCCTGCGGCTCGACTTGTTACACGGCGTGTGCGCCCCGTTCCGATAACCTGTCCCATGACCCTCAGCTGCTCGTCTCTGCGCGAGAAGCGCGGCCGCGTCTTCCCGTTGCCCGGCCCAAGTCGTAACTCGCCGCCGGGGACCGAGTGCCCTCCTTCTTCGCCTTAATTTCTCTCTCTCTTCTTTCCGCCGTAACTCGCTGGACGCGGGTCGGACAGAGACTCCGCGCGGGCAGTCTCCGAGTAACCGTGGTGGGGATTTATAGCTGACCCTTAGCGCCAGGACAGCTGGGGTTGACGATACAAGGAGCGGCGCATACATGTTCGTCGTCTTGTATGAATGTCCCGGTGGCCCGCGCAGTGTATGCAGACCTGCTCCAGGCCATGACGCTCCAAGCCATGACGTAGTACAGGCAGCTGCATACTGTTGCCTACCGCGAACCTGTTGGTCCTGTCAGGGCCATGATTATATATGTTGGTCCTGGGACTCTTTATCGTCGTACAAGAAAAAAAAAAAAAAAACAGCTAGGCTGCGGATCACAAGGGCCACAAATTGAAACGGCTCGACCAGAAATAGCAAAAGGAGGCTCATTTCTATTCTGCCCGTGCGTGCACGCTCTATAGACGGTGCATAGGTTTACCGTTTGATCTTCTTTTCGGTGTTCTTTTCGACACAAGCGTTCTATTTAAAGGAGCGAAATTACTCACGCGAAGACGGAATGGCAAGGATAGCTGCTCGCAAATTATATGACCTACTCATATCTTAAAAAAAAAAAAAAAAAAAAACACTATAGACACTGGTGTGGCGTTCCGTTCTTCACAGTGTTCTCTGCATTTTTAACACAGGAAAGAACTATGAAAATTAGTGCACGAGGGCATCCACTAACGTTCGCTAATCACACGTCAGTTTGGCCACCTGTTCCCAAAAGGTGGGTAGAATTCAACAGTTTTGTAACACCTCCATTTGTTATTATCCTTTTCAAGAGGGCTGAATTCGAGGAGAAATCGGTTTCAAACCGATTATCGTAATTTTTCTTCGGGGTGCAAAAAATCAGGAATTATTTGTTTTTTATG
Organism: Dermacentor andersoni; assembly: GCF_023375885.2. Classification (NCBI taxonomy): domain Eukaryota; kingdom Metazoa; phylum Arthropoda; class Arachnida; order Ixodida; family Ixodidae; genus Dermacentor; species Dermacentor andersoni. Next base: position 155,629,930 of record NC_092816.1, on the reverse strand, counting down.
CCTTAAACGCTATACTATACTATACTATACTATACTATACTATACTATACTATACGAAAGCCCTATACTTATAAGTGTGGCGTCCACGATTATTTCTCAACACTTGTCCGCCAAGTTGCGATCACGCATTGTTGTACAGGCAAACCGCAAAGCCATTGATTGCTATGGTAACATGATAGGATTTAAATATCCTCCTTAGCGCACATCACGTGCGTGACAGCTCCTCGAGTGTTCAAACCGCATGCCCGGTGCCACACCTTTGCGACCAGAGCACCGGCGCCAAACGCTCCTTCGCTTCTTATCCGTGTCGACACAGCGGAAAGTCGGCCTCGACGCCCCGGTCAAACGGCTTCGTCCGATTTCTGCGCGCCGACCCGCGTACAAGCGGTGCCGGTCAATGCACGGCCCCGCGAACAGCGTCGCGAGGCTTTGCCGGCGATAGACGCGATACGCAGACGCTCGCGCCGCGGCTGCAGTGGAAGCAGAGACAGCAAGAACAAAATACAGAAAGCCTCAACAGCAACAACGATACCACGACGACCATATAGCGAGAGGTAGCGCTCGGAGACTTCGCACGCGCTCATTACACGCACTGCGTCGGGTAGCGCCACGCGGCGGCAACGGAGCGCTTTCATGTATGCCGCGTGTCGCAACGCACGGTGCCCGCCGAGAGCGCAGGCGTATAACTACACGCGCAGGCGCGAGTGAAACGGTTTAAAGCCGCGCGCGTTCGCCACTGCCTAGTCTCGCTCGGTCCACGAGGCGCGGGGTAGTACAAAAGAATTCGCGACAGGTACGGCTATTCGACTTGTGTGCGCGCGTACTCACCCACACACAGACAGACACGCACACAGATGCACGGCAGTCGACGCACGGGGCCTCGCAGTCGACGTTGCAGCACAGCTATACGATGCGCAGTGCGTTGCAGCGCAACAAAGCGGCCCGTCCTCGACCGCATGCAACGCACGGTCGCGGACATGTGTGCAGTGCGTACCCGCGTACGCACAAGCGCGGCAAAGCACAAAAGACGGGAGCGCGCTGCAAACACTCGACTTCGTCGTGGGCGGTGCGTGGTGGCTCTCGGGACGGCGGTGACTTGCGCAAGCGAACTTCTGACCGAGAGCTACGGGTAGGCTCCAAGGCGTTGTTGTTGTTGTTGCAGCTGCGGCTGTCGTCGTCTTCGTTGTTGTTACAGGCCGTCTCGCGTGATGAGAATGCCGGAGAACGAACGAGAGGCCGTGGGACTCCACTTCGACAACTGAGGAAAAAGGCACCTGGCATGCGATCCCGACAGGTCGGCCGCAGACAGACGTATACAGACACGCATGCAGTCACCGCGGCCACATCGGTTCGTATTTCATGAGGGTCACCCAATAAAGTTTACCACCACCACCACCACCACCACCATGAGGGTCCGCCTCTCTTCTGTGGCGGAGATCGTCCTCGAGCACGCACCTCTACCTTTGGAGCATGTACTGTGCTGAAGAAGTAAGAGTGCTTATTCCTTAGCAATCGACGAGGGAGGTTATGTGCCACAAAATCCCATATGCCATACACTTCTCAGCGACATTGTTCCCTCGACAGCAGACATCGTACCTCGCTTTCTTTCTTGTGACCTCGCTGCGTCCGTCGGCGTCTCACAGTGGTTCTCCACCTGATTTGGTGCGTGCCTTTCGGCTTATCTTGTGAACGGCGTAGGGCATCAACATAAACATCGCACGATATTAAAGTAGTCACCTGGGAAGGGCATAAACATACTTTTTCTTAGAAAATACCGTTTGCATTGAATTTATTCTACAACAAAGTTGTTAAAGCTCGTGATTTAATCTCATGCGGTAACCCCACGACATGAAAGCTGTGGCATGTGCGAGACATAAATATAAACACTGAATGAAGTTACACGTCGCATAGGACGAAAATGAACGCAATCGCATTAATTCGCGCCGCCTTTAATTAACGACTTCACTTATGCTTCACTTCACACCGATTGCAACATCTGTGTTGGATCCGCATGATGTTATTTGTTACTTCAAGACAGGACAGAAATACTTGCGCAAGCGCAAGTAGTCGTATAGATTTCAAAGGTAAACAAATTGTTAGATCACACTCTTGGATCGAATGCAGATCAGTCGACACGAGTGGAGGCTTGGACTGCCAAAGAGGACGTAAAGACGGGCGGTGACGTCATCCGCAAGACAGCCGGTGAAACTGTGAATTTTGGCGGCGTCCGGCCTCGAAATTGAGCGAGCGCTCTTTCTGGCAAATGTTGCAGCACTTTATTGGGCAGAATGAGTCATGCGAACTGGGAGAAAATATACTGACATACACGATGTGACGATGGTGACGTGCGTATACAGTGAAAGTTTCAGAAAGATGAGTTCGTCTTCCTCTTTGTCTGGTAATAGACGGTCATTTCATCCGCCGCAGAAATGCCTGGTAAGTTTCGAAAAAAGTAGTAAACCAGTCTCTTAAGCGTCCGGAGGCCTCTTCAGCGTCCATCCAAAATGTAGAAGGTTATCAACAGCCGGAGACAGTACGACGCGCCGTCAAAGGGCCGAAAAGGGTGTGGCGCTTTCCTCTTATAACCAGAGGGGACAAAAAATCGCAGTGTCAGTTCAGACCTGCCCGAATTATGTATGTGCTTACCTTACTTGTATTTGTAAGGGGCTGCAGCCGCAAAATTCACCACGCAGGTCCCAATTCTTACGGTCATTTAAGTAAAACAATGAAATTAAGTGGCGCATATCCTCACTGAAGTCACCATCTTTTGCTTCATTCTCAATAAGTATCCCACAAGGTAGCCCCGAGTTAATAATGACAGCAGTAAACAGCACCAATGCGCGGTTTCGCCTCCCGGGACGGCTGCCGGTGAGAAAGAAACCATGCGCGGCTGTACAGCATATCGTATTTCATCCGTGAAGCGCAGTTTCCAGAATTTTCGTTATCCCTGACGAGTCCCGCTCAAAAGCATCATTGCTTTGGCGGGCTAAGAAAATATTTGACTGTATGTTTTATGTCCTAATAAAGAAAGAAAGAAAAGAATAACTACCAAAGTAATAAAGTACGAATAACTACGACCGATGTCCCTTGTAGTTTTTCGGTATAGAATAAAGTCCCTTACAATCAATCAACCAATCAATCAACTCAGTGTCATGACATGCACCATGCAATTTGCCATGACCTATACCTACCCCGGTCGTGCGGGACCAAACGAATTTAGTACGCAAGCAATACTCGAGCTTTGTCTTCGCTTGGGCGCCAGTCTGCACTGCATAGCGAATTTTATCGCTTTGTGCCTCTGAAAACAGGTGGTCTGAAAACAGACGGTGGTTCGGGCTACCAGTGACACGGTGAAATATGGCGTTCTTTCGCTGCGTCAAATGCACGAATCCGAAACAGCCCCTCCGAGAACGAATTCGCTTCGGCAACGTCACATACAGGAAGGACTGCGACAGCCCCAGCTCTTCGACCGAGGGCCTCTTCACGAATGGAGACGTTCTGTATGCCGTACTATAGACGTTCTGTAGACGTACGTTCTGTAGACGTACGTTCTGTAGACGTACGTTCTGTAGACGTACGTTCTGTAGACCTACTATATGCGCATACACTACAGGCACACGTGGGAGGGCGCGCGCCGACGCACCGACACCCCGTTGAGCGACGCGTCGCAGAATTCGGCGGCCACAATAGAATTGGCTAATGCGCTTCTGGACTCTCCGCTTGACGCAGCTAGTAAAGCGAGTGAAGCAAAGCGATGCGTCTCGGAAGCCACGGAAGTGGCTAAACACCCTTTCCTCCGCTGGCCTGGCGGGGCTAAAACCACACGCGCGTTCTATTTCGTTCGTTTAACAGCACTTTTGAGGATTCACTCAAGTAACGAAGGAAAAGGTTTCATACCTCCTGACGCTACCTTTATTGGGCCTCGTTAAGACATATCATGAACTATTAGGTGAGTAAAAAACGACAAGAAGGGGAACAGAGGGGCTCCATTTTTGTTAATCACAACCACACGAAGCCAACAGACAACGAAGCGAAGGGAAGCACTGAGTAAATTATTCGTAGTTTTAACTGAGATGCACGAAAGGTAACCTGAAGCGAAATAAAAGTGGACGAAAAGATAGAGAAAAAAAAAACTTGGCGCCGGTGAGGGCTGAACCCAGAGGTGAGTAAGGTCACTTATGGTGCAACTTTTCTGATGGCCAAATTTCGAAGTAGTCGTGGAGTGCTCCTAACACACTCGTGGGGTTTGAACCCAACTAACGACGCTAATTTCTTTTTATTATTATTTTAGTTGCGCTGCCGCGGTGCTCCAGGCGTATGCTACAGAGATAGCCGGATTCCGAGCTGCTGGCATGCGTAGAGCAATCTAAAAAAAAAAAAAAGCTGCTGGCGACTCATGTGTCTTGGCTGTGCTCCCGCTGCAAGGCAAAGACCACACGCAGCTAACCACTCGGCGCGGAGAGCACGCGCACTGTATTATAGCAAGCGTTTGCTTCCGCATCCGCGTTTTCCAGCCTTCTCATTCGAAAGATTCCGAGCAAAACGTCGCAAGGCTGGACACTTACACAAACATCACTTGCGGTTGTCATTACACGCGCCAGTGAGATGAGACACAAGGGGACAACAGCCATTCTTCCCCGAGTGCAAAGCAACAGTACAGAATGCACGCAATAATCGCATACGAGCAGCTATTACAATGTCCAAGCGCTAATCTCGTGACCCCGCAAGTGTTGCGCAATTTTCCGTTGAATTTTCCTTCCCGCTGGATTTCCAGACCCGGCTTCGAATTGGTGGGTTTCTGTCAGAAGGCTCGTGGAAAATGAGCCCCTGATATACGATGCACTATAGCTGCGTTATGGGGCAACAGTCGAGCGCACTGTACAAAGGCAATGCGACCATTTTCGCAATGCGAAACCACATGATGCGGACAGAGCGAGGTTTTCCTCCTCTTACCTTTTTTTCCCCTTTCTTTCTTCCTCTCTTTCGTTTTTTTTTTCTTCTTCGTCTACACGCCATTTCAAGCTTGCCATCAGAACCTGAGCGGTTTTCCGGCGGTAAATAGCGTGTCCCACGCTGGGCTAGCTATCCACGCCCCTATAATACGCCGTCGTTCAAATGGGAACCCGTGCTTCCGTCTTCGAAACCGCGGCGAAAATTGCAAAGCTGCACTGCCGTCAACGATAAATGGCTGTCGAGCCTCCTTTCTTTTCTTTCTTTCTCTTCCGTTTCTTGAAGGTATTTATCCTATCCGGGGGAGAAAAAAAAAAGAAGAAAACGGGGAAAGCAGACTGCACGGCGACGCGAAGTCTGCATTTGGTTACGAAACGCACTTATCCTGTACACTGCATGCGCGCGGACGTTGCCTTATATTGCCGAGTCCCGAAATAGGAGCGAGTTTAGAATGGCAGCCGGCTTCCAAGAGCGGCCGCTCAGTCGAGCCGTCTGCGTGCCGCCGCAGTCCCTGTCGTCTGCTACGCTTTTATGCGCGCCAGACGGGACGACCGTTCAAACTGCGCCGCGCACCGTACGCGCAGACCGGTCCTGCAGCGCTCGCTGCACAAAGTAGACAAACGCTATATGAGCAGACGACGGGTGGCTGTAGCGTGCAGACGGGTCTGGGAAATTACGCGCTTTCGAAAGCACGCGAGATTGTTGTCTCTCATACATTCTCGTGCGGACGACGCCGATGATGGTGGTGCCGCGGTTTCGGCTTCGTCTCTCTCTTATTTTTCTCTTACGCTACTCGACAGGAGGCGCACGCGGACACGCGAAAGCGCACGCGCGCGGTGGACTAAATTTGTATGCCGTACACCAAGAGCCACCGAGGAGGACGACGTTCCAACTCGTACGCATAGCGGTCGTGTGTCTCGTTTGTCTTTGTTTTTTTCCTTCATTTTTCTTTTCTGTGCGTATCGACACTGTGCATGGCCAAGTGGGGCATTCAAATTAGCCGGGATTTTACGTCCTATAGAGGTCGCATATTTAGATTTCGTATCAAGGCCGAAGAAAAAGCGAAGCGACTTGGAATGGAGGTCGATGAAAGGCGCAGAAACCTGCGTTCACTAGGCTGTTGCAATAAACTTGCGACGCTATCGCTGTGTGGACCTGCCTGTCGACCCGGGAAGGATTGTCGGGAAAGAAGAAGACACAGGGGAAATTTTGACGAATGCTCGTTTCCGACAGTTCTCTTCGTTTAAGGAATCATGGATCGTCCGCCTTTCAACATTCGGTAAATTTCCAGCATTTAAACCACTTCAATGGCACGCGGAAGAATGTTTTGTTTGTGTAGAATCGTCTCCAATCTGTTTTTTTACCTTTAGTGGTACTGTTTTCCCAGTTTTACCTTTGTTTTTCTTTATTGTTTTCCTCTTTTTCTCTTTGTGAATAGAAACAAACTAATCATTTTTCCCCCGCTGCCGCTTGTCCTCCTTGCGTAAAACGTTTCTCGTTTCTTTTTCTCATCCTTTTCATCTCGCATTTTCGATGTCCGTTCGGAAGTCACCATCATATCGAGCATTTCAGTTTAACAGCAGTCACAGGGCAGTTTACGCTGCATTCCACAAATTAATCCAAGATACTTACTGCAGTTACGCTAAACCACGTTGGCGGGCTAGTTGGTTAGAATCCATGATAGAGTGTATAAGCGCGACTGAACGAGGACGTAGAAAGAAACAGATACACAGAGACAATGCTTCTCTGTGTATCTGTTTGTTTGTACGTCCTCGCTCAGTCGCGCTTATACACTCTATTATAGTTACGCTGCTATACGATGCCGTCTTCGCTTCAATACCTTTTTTTTTTCTTTCATATTTTTTTTCCACGTGTCGTTTCTTATAGTTTCCTGAATCTTCCGTTTCCATTTTTGTTCCTCCTTGTTTTCTAGACCCGTTCGGTTGCGGGCGGGTCAGCTCTTCTGGGTCTCAGTCCCCATTCTCCTCGATAGTAGGCCTGCAGTCTGGGTGGTACACTCTTGGGGGGGAGGAGGGGGGGGGGGCGAGATCGCTGTGCAGGCCAGCGCTAGTTCGGCCGGCCATTCGGAGGCTTCTTCCGGCACTTCCACGCGGTAGCCAATATGCGCGTACGAAGCGGCACATAATCCTAGCATGTGTGGCCGTATTGGCCTCGAGCGCCACCACAGGAAAAGCTGGCGCCACCGTCGGCGTGACGTGCTATTAGGGATCACGTGGACATAGCGGCCGCGTCGGCTGCTTCGGGAGCGCCGAAGCGAGCTGAAAACGACTTTAAATTCCCTCGTACGCTGCGGCCCTCATTTAGTGGCGAGATTTTCCAGCTTCGAGTGTCTCCTTTACAAGGATTGAAAGCACTACAATAGGTAGTGGCTGCCTTTGAAGGCGCGCAACATGGTAGGCTACTGCACGGTGCCGCAGTGCCGGACGTACGCAACGGAGCCCGGTCTCAGCCTTCATACGTAGCCGCAGGACAAGAAGCTGCGTGAAGCTTGGCTCGCGAAACATAAAACCGGCAGACAGCCATCGGCTACAACTCGGGTACGCAGCAAGCACATACGCGAGGAAGATTTCTGCTACGGCGCTGGGACTGCGATGTTCGGAAAACGCGCACTGAGACGCTCGCCCGAGTCCGCTGCCCGACTAATGTCATGACGGTTTCATCTATGAACTTGTCGGTGCTATAGATACTGGCAAGTTCACTGGAGTGGAAAGGGAGCGGTAAGAAGCACATTAAAAAAAAGCATGGCATATGGTCATGTTTGTGTTATGAATTAATGCACTGGATTACAAAAAAAAAAAAAAAAAAAGAATCAGCGGGAAATCGCACGCTGAGAACACCGATAAACATACAGTGCGACGCAACTCGAGAAATAATACTGAAACGTCCAAGAATTTAGAAAAAAAAAGATTGAATCGTCGCGACGGCACATCGTAGGCGTCGAAGTCTCTACAATGAAATTATTTTTGAACAGCTCTGATAGCGCCCACGCAACAATGGTTGCTTGTATACTGTCAAATGCTCATATTCTGTGGCCTAAAGCTCATGGCACGGTGCGAAAATGCGCACGCGACGAAAGCGAAACAGTGCGCGGACAAGCATGCAGACGCGCAGTCGGTCGCTGCTAACCTGTGCGATCGCTGCATTGAGGCTTCATTCTATTACGCTCCATTTAGTTATACAAACACTATAAGAACAGATTTCACATAGTTTGCTCTCGGCGTTTGCCTACATTTCACGCAAGAAGCCGGTTCGGGAGACTCCATCGCGGCGACCGCGCGCAGTGGCGTTCACTGTACGCATTCGGTAAAGAGATAGCGTCTGTAAACGATTCTGTGCTTTCAGTTTGCCCAAGATTATTATTTAGACACTAAAAAACTTCTCTCGTTTCGAACGTACTTACAGAAATGTCCGGGAGAGCTTCCGCGTGGTGTTTTCAGTGAGCGCTGACAGCAAAACCTATGAAGAGCGCGCCGCGTGATCCCTCATACTACGCCAGCGAGGCGCTACCAATAGATGGCGACTCCGTAACTCCTCGCGGCCAATACCGGCGGACGACACCCGGGCTTCGAGCGTGCTCAGTAATCGGGGCAGCGCCGCAGCACCGGCGGTTGCCGTTGCTTGATATACACGGACGAGGCGAGTGAATCCCCGCCGATCCAGCGCAACGTTTTCACCACCACGACGGCTATGCGGTGCTCGAGCTCCTCGGCAGCGGGCCAGAACTCGCATTCGTAAAGCGCGACGGGTCGGACGGCTGCGCGAGATCTCCGACTTCTTGCGATTGCATTCCAAATCTTGGTCCTACCGTTTCGTTTTCTCATTCGCCCCCCCCCCCCCCCCCCATTCCCCCTCCTTCACTGTTTTACGTTCGTAAATTTCGTCGTTATTTTGCCGTTCGTTCACCTCCTCGTCGTGTGTCTTCTGGGGACTCCACATCAACTGCCAGTGAAGCGCGCATGCGCGCACCCAGCGACCGTCTCCACTGAACCGAAGGGAAGTAGCTTGCGACTTCGATTAAATAACTCTGATCAGGGAATTCCGAGTGAATTTGCCCTCCGCGCGCGCTTCCCTGTGATCGCGTTTCATCCTCAGCCGGCGACACGCCTCTTTCCCCGCCGAAGCGGCTAAACGGAGGCCACGTGACGATGCCTGCGCCCCATTAATCTCGCTCGGCTCTTTTGCCTAAACGCACGCACCGACGACATGCGAGCCATAAACCACCAACGCGGCCACCCATTCGCAGGCCTCGAGGCGTTCTCCCCCAGTGGTCTTGGGTGCCGACATTCCCGTCACATTTGTAACAAACGACGCGCCACCGGCGAATGCTGCCGCGGGAAGTGGGGGAGGGAGTGATAGATAAGGGAGATAGAGGGCCTCCAAAGCCGTGTACAACGCACTCCCGTTATTTATGGCATCGCGGACGACCGCGCTAATTAATTGCCCTGTATGTGATGCATCGCTGATGTCCACGATGCGGTCGTTAGCGGTACTTTCGAGTGAGCGAATAGAAGGCGCACTCTATGAGAGTGCCCCAAGAAGCGCTTTTGCGAAGGCTTCCGTCGCGAACCTGTCATGTCGCGTCGGGCAAACAAAAATTATCCAGGCATAACGCACGCGTTGGAATCTACGTGAAGCGAAGCTATTAGTGAAGGTTAACTAGACGCCACTCAACCAACTGCGACGCCTGTTATATTGTTAACGTTGATCATATATATACATATTATATATATATATATATGTGTGTGTGTGTGTGTGTGTGTGTGTGTGTGTGTGTGTGTGTGTGTGTGTGTGTGTGTGTGTGTCCAAATTAAACATAGGGGCGCACATATCTCTAGAAATGGTCATCGAAATGAGTCGACTTTGCAGACTGTAGCATAGCCTGCATCGCTTTCCCAGCCAGCGACGCATGCATGTGGCCACGGGGACGAAGGCCTAGCACCGTTGCAAACAGCCGCACAAGCCCCCGGACCTGAGAAGGGGAAGTAGCGTATTCAACTCACCTTCGCTGAAGCCGATTGTCCTAATTTGTGAGCGTGACATTTGCAGATCTCCCGTGAAAGCTACTAATTTCACGCAAGCTGTAAACTCACGTCACGTATGTCCACTTCACATGCTCAAACGGAAGGAGCTCGATATACTTCGAAAACGGGCTTTGGAGAAGAGTTACGATTCGCAAAACTTTTTCTTCAATACTTTTTCATTTACACATTTCCTGGCAATTTTTACACCAAGTACGAAGTTCTCTGCACGAATACACTCCGTTGCTCACGACGCTCAATAGGAATGACCTTTCTGTACGGGTGCGTAAACAATATAAATTTCGGATGCGGATCTTCGCTATTCGGTTCTTATTCAATTCGTCAATTCACTATTCTAACTTGTCGAATATTCGTTCCATTCGAATACTACAACGAACCCCGGAATGCGTTGCAGTCTGCAGGGAGAAATAATGATGCAAGAGGAGACTCTTTCGAATGATTCTGCCACAGGAGTGCCGCGGTTGTTGCACAGACGATCTATAGTTCTTGAACAAACACACGGAAGGGGGTCACCCATACGTACAATATTTACCAGTCACTTAGTAAGCGTGTCTCACCTTAGGCAGCTAACGAATTTGTTGTCCCGATTTAGTAAAGGCATTTTTTTTTTTATTTAGCGTATTTCACCGTGACTGTCCCCCTGTGCTGTTGGTATATGTCCATCTTGTTTTTTCAACGAGCACTACAAGTACATCTGGTGAAGTGCTGCTTTGCTTTTTTTCTTCTTTACAGTCATTGTAGTGGTCCACCCGACAGCGTCCCCACTTCCTTTGCTTCTCGTTTGCAAGCTTCTCTGTTGATCTGAAATGCAGTCGTTAACGGCACCAGGTGTATCGAATAGCGCTAAGTCTCTCATTTCCAAACAGACCCCACGTAAGCTTTTCGTTTCTCTTTGTGCTAAATATTGGAAATATTCGGTATTCGGTTTGATATTTGAAGGTCGTCTTCCTCGTATATTGGTATTCGTATTCGATTCGAGATTTCGATATCCTGAAACAGCTACCTTTGTCGCGCCGAGATAGGAGAAAACTGATTGTACACTTATACAGCTTGAAAACAGCATTCTGAAACTTTAAAAAAATACAGCAGCAAAACAAAAAGGGGTGTGGCAGAGTGGGGTGGGGAGGGCCCTCTAACGTGCCTCAACGGTGAGGAACTGCAACAGACGCAGCAATTCCTAAGCCGAACAGCGTTCTGCTGAGGGAAACGATTGCAAGAACGTCTTACAACTTTAGGTAAACCGGTGAGAAAAAGAAAAATGCATACCACAGTTATAGTAGCCAAACATTTTCATTACTGTCTCTTAAGATAATTTATTTCCACACTATTGCATATAAGACGCAAATTATAACAATTGAACGGTATGGACAAAAAGAAACGGTAAGGAACGAACATACTTGATAACACGTATGACAAAAGAAAACATCAAGTATTTCACGATACTTTCACCAAAGACGCTGCACTTATGCACATATATGTAGTTGAAGACAGGAAACCCAGTTTTTGCTATTGACACTCCTCAGTACTTACGATACTGTAAATACTTCTCCGTTCAATACGGTCCACTGCATTTCGTTGGCCAGCGACGTAGGAAAAGGTCCTCACCATCAAACACCAACTGGTCCCGTAGGTAGCTCCGGCTTTGATTTCTAATCCGTTTGGAGATAGGATACATTGCTAGCTGCGGCTTACACGTACCGCTGACATACCGGCGAAGGAACGCCGCCGCCACAAAGCTAACACTGCGGCTGCAAGCTATAGGACTAACCTCTCAAACAACGAGGGCTTGCATCTGTATGCCGTATGAATCTGTATAAGAGTGTGTTCACAAAACGTTTGTTGCTACATTGACGACTGAAATCTAATAACAGTACAGTGCACTGTACACGACCTGGAAGACGCAAGTCCGACGCACTGTTATTCCACAACAAGCACTTATGCAACAAGCGTGGTATTAAAGCTTTCGAACGCGGTATCGCGCTTCCGACGCGTTATCCTGCCGAGCAGTCGTTGTTGCTAAACTTTTCTGCCTTGCAGATTTTTTGTCAGACTAAATTTTTTTTTAACAAGCAACAAACGCGCTAACTGCGGTGTATGTGGAATTTGCTCTCGGCGCAGCTGTCTTTTAGCCAACTTTTACTAATCAGTGAATTGGGCTCCGCGGAACATTCGCGGGTTTTTGTGCACGGAACTGGCAAGGACATTCGAGGGGTCTCTGGGGCGACCCGGTGCCAATGCAAATTGCGCCAGCGAGGCCTCGATAGTTACGCCGTAGCCACAAGAAATGAACCCATTCCTAATCTCTCTCCCTCCCTCCTCCTTTCCTTCCCCTTCACTGGAGACCTGATAATAATAATAATAATAATAATAATAATAATAATAATAATAATAATAATAATAATAATAATAATAATAATAATAATAATAATAATAATAATAATAATAATAATAATAACGAAAGCTAATCGGAATAGTTGTATTGTAATCACAATCGAGTGATATCTGTAATCATTTTGAAACCTGCCTTTAAGAATTATGTGGACACGAAAGCACATTTTGTGGTCTAAATGCAGGGACTGCTACATGTCCTGGAGAAGCTTGAAACGCAACGACGCAGCCAAGTCGCTTTTGACCTGTTCGCGTCTGGATTTCTGGTGATGGTACAATGGGTAACCTTCGCTTAAGAATATCAAAATAATATTTTGCGCTTACCGATGCTTTGTTCTCACACGAATTTCACCGTGCACAAGGTTGATGTTGCTTGAATATTCTCTCTTTTTTGTCAGAGTTGGTCAGTCAAAACTTGGGACCACATTTTGTCTAATGCTGAGTTTTAGTTGCTGACAGGTAGCGAAACAAGTCCACATGCGTTACAGTTCAACGATACGCACCGCAACATGCCCAATGCCGTTGAGAAAGCCGAGAAACAAATGCAGCTGTAAACGCGTGTTTTTTAAACGTTGCTCGAATAAAAACGGATACCATTGTATGTGCTGGATGATGGAAAGAGGATATCGAAAACTACTTTCGTGAGAAAATGCTGGCTACGCCGCTGAAGTTATAAGCCTCTACAAAACGGCGCTAAAACTGAAATTCGCGCAATGCCCGCGCTCTTGCCCGTGGCCTTCTTTTTCAGCTTTTTGAGGGAAACGCCAGCAGCACCGCGAACGCTGATAGAACGACTGCTGTGGGCCGCTACACACTGTAGCAGTCCCCGCAAAGAATCACCTCACGTGGCAGCAGCAAACATGAGGCGTTTATGCACCGTGCTCTTACTGTTCCTCACGAACAGTCACGACATCTATAAGAACAAATACATATCTTCCACGGACCAAAGAACCCCTCTCACATATCTCTACGAAGGTCAAATCAAACTTAAATTTGAAGCAAACGAACGACTTCTGAGAGTCGAAGAAAGAAATGTCTTTTCCTTTCTCTCTTTCTTCTTTACACACCAAGTCAGTATGATCGATTTAACGTATCTTGAACGTAAGAGAATAATAGCTTCGTAAAGGTAATTTACGGCCATCCCCGTATTACGACATAAAACGGTAACTCACTCACACTACCGCCTGGCAGTGTGCATACTGTGCAGACACTCGACTTTAGTGCTACTGGATAAGATGCCGTAATTTTGCAGACCTCCTTACCCGATACCGTATTTATTTTTAAAGAAGGTTTTGACAGCACATCAGCTGGAAAGTTGGCTATTCAATGTTCGAACAGTAGAGGAGGCTGATTCCATTCGCGTACTTTTCTCTCTCTCTCTCTCTCTCTCTCTCTCTCTCTTGTTTTAAGCGGATGGGGCCGAATGATCCTGGAATTCGAGAGGCTACAGAAACTTCATGTGCGCAGTGGTGCATCCACTTAAAGAAACCGATTAACTTGCGAGAGTGCAGCAGAGGTTCGATGAACAGGGCATAAAAGAGGCAGGGTTTCATTATTTCATGTTTAGAAAAAAAAAAAAAAAGAGGAAAATGTAGTGTATACTTGCTTGACGCTACAAGTAGCTTTCTCAGTGGTTGTCAGTGTCCCCAGAGACTAATCAACGCTGCGTACAACGCCGACGGCATTGCCACGAAACTTCACTCACCCGTAATCCGAGCGCTGGCGGTTAAAATCCGAGCAGCCAGCCGTCGGGCGAAAAAATAAATAATAAATCCAGGCTCGAGTGTAAATCACGCACAGACAACAACCAATAGCGACAGCAACACAGTCGTTAATCCCCACTCGAGAAGTCAACCGAAGGCACCAGCGATCGCGTCGACGACTGCGTAATCCGGAGGGCGACGGATGGTGTGTCGCCGCTGACAGCAGTTCGTCTGTCGGAGGAACTGCAACACTCCCGCGCTCCTTTGAAGCCACGCACCGAATGCCGGGCCACTCACTCCGGTTCGAGCAGAGGGAGCAGCAAGTGCGTGCCGTCCACTTCTCTCCTCTACTCTTTCCCAGCCACACACACCTGTTCCCTGAGAAAGAGCGTTTTCGAGGCGAGGAGGCCTACGCGCGAAGCGGCGGAACTTGCGCAGATTCGATTCACAAAGCTAGTTGAAACACTGGGGTGTGCCGAGCGGTGCAGAGCGGCAGACGCCGCGGCGGGGCGCTGCGGTCAGGAGTCCAGATCATACTCCCGGAGGAGCTGGGATTTGCGGGGGAACGCGACCGTAGAGGTAACATAACCAACTCTTTAAACGCAAAGGCCGCGATGCAACTGTAGACGCTCTATAGCTGTAGCTTCAATTAAGAAGTAAGTATACTTTAAGTAGTGGACAGCGGGACAGTAGACGTGCTCTTTATCGTTCGCAGACATTTCCGATTCGCATTTTAAAGAAATGTTTTCCCCTCTCCCTTTATAATGTGTAAGCCCTGAGGGTACAATAAATAGATAAATAAATAAATAAATAAATAAATAAATAAATAAATAAATAAATAAATTGCATATACTTTCTATTGCAGTGCCTTTTTTGTTTCTTTCTCGCTTTCTCTCCACTTAAGGTCAAGAGTAACGATGCTCTTCTTTGCTCACCCGAATCAAAAGGAAACGGCACGATCATCCTCCTCATTATCCCCATCATCATCACCAGTTTCTTCACCGCTTCTAATGAGTCGACCAAAGCTGGGAAGCGAATTAACACGCAGCCACACGCCCAGCCAGGTAGATTCCCACTCAAGGTCACCAACACCAAAACGTCTGCGCTCGCTCGTAACCTCCTGCCTCCCGTCAACGGCACTCGCGCGGGTCAAACCACTGCATCCATCTCATCCTTTCGCTCGCCCCCCCTCCCCTTCCTTTGTGTGAAGTGTTGCCCACCTTCCGTAGTCTCCCCTCCTTTTTTACAAAAGACCCTTTAAAAGCTGCACACCGCCACCCCCGAAGAACAACACAGAACAACAGAAGAAGAACCCAAATAGGTTCCGAAACGTCATCGGGCTTTAATAAATTCACTTATTTGGTAGGAGTCAGTCTCAAAGTACTAATCAATTTCCCAACCTGACAGGCAATTCTGTCGAAATGTTTAGCTTCAAAGTTCACCTTTCGAACGAAAAGTGTGTGGTATATTTCTTCTTTTTTTTTTCGTGCTTGCCAAAATGTCATACATCACATACGGTATAAGGTTACGCGAGTTTGTAAAGGAAAAGTTGGAGGGCGATTCAATCCATAGTTAAAGCCGATCAAAGACAATCTTCTCATTAACGAGGTGGTATAGCTAGAATGTGGCGTGCTCATTGCGCATTGTACTCCGTCGCCTCACTCCTCGCGTGATGGGAGTAAGGAGGAGCGTCGAACAGCTTAATTTTTGTTTTTAACTACACAACCTTCGGGATCGGCCCCCATTTATAGAGTGCACTACCTACGTGAGCGCCACACATTTTTAGACGGCGCATACCCACAAAAATGGCCAATACCTTTATTTATTTAATTATTTATTTATTTACTCTCATACCCACAGCGCCATTTAGGCATTACAGTGGGCGGGGAGGGGGGGGGGGGGGGGGGGGAGTTACATACATCAATGTAAACAGACTGCACTATCTCCGGGATCGGTCCACAGACGAGGCTACAAACACGCATCCGTAGCGGAAAAGTCAAAGTAAGTCGCCAAGAAAGACATCGTAATTAAAAAAAAAAAAGCACAGTTTCGATCACTTGCGAAGGAGATATATCGAGAGCTATAATTTTGCTACCCGCAGCAGTAAGGTGTGCACTGTTACTGTATGTATCAGCTTTAGAAAACACGAACAAGGCAGATCATTATGCTGACGACAACTACAGCTTTTACGCCCATCTTATGATACATTTCATACGTTAAATTTTTTTGCCAGTCTTAGTGGTGGCATACACGTCTTTACGGAAACACTCGTTCAGGGCTTGACTTCAGCCCTATCTCCTACGTCATTGCACCGAGGCCAGACTTCGTGAGGCAAGGAGGAGCGTGTTATCGGTTAGAGCTGGACTTACTAGAGAGCCTGGTTTGCTGAAAACGGCGCCAGAGAGCACGAGGGAGAAGCAAGGAGACCGAGACGATTACAAGGCGCTCGTCTAGGCGTCCCAGCTTGTCCCTCGTGTTGGTTGAACAGAGGGCCGATTGCTGCCTTGAAACGGCACATTTTGAAAAGCCTAGATCGGCCGGTGCGTGTTGTCTCCCTCGCAATCACTACATGTTGCACAAAACTAAAACTTCTCGGTCAGAACTCGAGAAACGTTCAGAAATAGGTGTGCTTGATTTTCTTTTTGTCATTCATAATCCTCCTTTAGTATCTATAGCTACAGCTGTTTTCCCATCCTGCTTACGTATTTTGAGCACGAAATAGAGTGCCTGCGTACGCTCGTGGACACTACCCGAACGAACGAATGAATGAATGAAGAATAATGAATGAAGAAGAATGAATGAATGAATGAATGAATGAATGAATGAATGAATGAATGAATGAATGAATGAATGAACGAACGGACGGACGGACGGACGGACGGACGTATAGATGGATGGATATTAATAATGTCCCATTTCACACGGAGTTGCTAATGCTATCGAGGTCGTTATTCTTACTTTCCTGCCTTGCTCATTATCACCCCTTAAGACCCGTGGATCGCAGCTAAAAATAATCAAACCTGACCAAATTTCGTTGCCGTTATAACAGTTTAAGTCTTTTTGATCTGAAGGTTCCTTGCATTTACGCCACCGGACATGCGACTGGCCCGCCGCCTGGTGAGCGCACTGAAGGACACAGTGGCGCAGCCGCCAGAGTGCGCTGGCACTTCGCTAGTGGTAGTGGTTAGCTCGTTCCACGAACGCAGTGCCTCGCGCCACCACGCAGAGATGCGAGAACAGCTGGACGGTCCGGACGGACCCGTCCGTCCTGAGCGGACGGACCGGTGGCAGCGGCAGGAGGAAGTGGGCCTTGGCCGCAAAGCTTGGAGGCGGAGGAGTGCAAAAGAAAGAAAACGAGGGGATGAAATTAATAAAAAGAAAGAAAGAAATGAAGAAACGGACGGTGGCGTGCGCACACAGACCGAACGAGATTCCACCACGGGTGTACGCGTTGCTTCGCCGGCCAGTCGACGTCGTGCTGTGAGCGGTTGAGGCCGTTGTTATTTCGGAGACGGTTGCCGCTGGCCGGCGGCTTTGTTTTCACGGTGTGCGGGCACAACACTCTGGACGTACAACACCGGTCGGGCAGGCGCCTGTGCACGTTCAACCGAGCGACTCCCCCCCTTACAGCCGGCGGCCCTATTAAGCTGTGCCACTGTGGTCACGCGGAAGAACACGCTCCTTAAAGGCTGTCCGACACAGAGGCAGGCGCACGCTGTGCCAATATGCATAGCCAGTACGGCGGTGCGCTCTTGCGACTATTGAAGCGGACAGGTGGCGTTAGGCGAGCGTGAATTCAGCGGGGGGGGGGATAGGGGCGTTGCGGTTTCTTTCACTATCGTCATCGTCGTATGTTCTTTTTATATATCGATAAATATGACCGGATCGACGACGTTAAATCGACGACGTTGCAAGAAAAGCTCGCGGCTAATTAAATTAATTAACTGATTAATTAGTTAAATACATGAATGAATTAATGATTTTACGCATACTGCTGCCTTGATATCGCAGGAGATTGCACGGTGGGTACATTGTAGAAACTTGGACAATCATTTATATATAAATTCCACAGTATTTATATCAAAGATCGTTAAACTCAAGCAAGATAAATACAGGGTGTTCTTTTTAGATAGATAGATAGATAGATAGATAGATAGATAGATAGATAGATAGATAGATAGATAGATAGATAGATAGATAGATAGATAGATAGATAGATAGATAGATAGATAGATAGATAGAAACGTTTATTATTCGAAACATCCCGAGCGAGGCCCGGTATCACCCTAATGTGGGAAGGCGCCTTATTCCAGGAACCCTCTGACTTCCACTGCCCTCTTGGCGCTGGCGACGAGTTGTCCTTGGTCATCCACGTCCCTGAGGGCGAGCTTGGTCTCCCACGTTTCGAATAGGTGGTTTGCTTGTTGTGCTCGTTTTGCGACCGTTTCTGGTTGCATTTCGCTGCCTTCCTGTCACGGACATTCCAGGAGCAGGTGTGCGATAATGCAGATTCTTATTCTTAAATTTTTTTAACCCTGAAACAACTGTTGTCTTCGCATACGAGCCCCAGGGTGAGGCGGAAATGGTTTGCCATAGACTAACTAACCAAACTTTATAAATTAGAAAGTTTTAGAATAGGCCCCAATGAAATGGCGTCGAAGACACTGCGCATGCGCGAGACCCAAACTGTGTTCGGGTTTTGCGTCTTGCACGCTAGTTCATTGGATACTTTTAGGTTAAGGGACGCAAGCGGGCTTGCGCACGCAAGCCGCTTGCGCCCCCAAATCTGAAACACTCTATTGATTTAGCAGGAGCTCCAAAAGCTGCCGCAAAAGCTTTGCGCCAACAAACATGGCGGCACCCATCGAAGCAGCGGCTCTAACCTAGCGCCAAACCGAGCTCGATTCGTGGTAACACGTGAAGTTCGCAAGCTAGGAGAAGTGACTGCGGTTATCGCTTTCTCTCAGCTAGCGTATGTTATGAAGATTGATTCATTAGACGCCGCTGATTCCGGATTCGATCGCCGATTTCATAACACGCAGGCCTAGCGCGGATTAACTTGGCTGGTGAAGGCACGTAAAGTTGGCTACTGAAAACGAAGCGCAACAAATTGCTTGCTGATAATATAACAACCTCTAAATTGTAATTTAATGCGAAAACACGAAAGTCAATATTACCCTTCTTATCATTAAATGGTTAAATTTATTTTAATATGTTGAATACCTTTTCTTTGAAGCCGTAGTACGTGGTGCAGCAAGCGCAAGGCGATATCCGCAAACGCTAAACCCTATTCAAAATCTCTTCCCGCCTGCGTGCCCCAACGCTAACACCCGCAAAGCTCTATGGGCCGCATACTTTTGAGGCCCCAACCTTTTGGGGCCCCTATTCTAAAGCACTCTATCAACTTTTCTAATAGTGCCTTAGGGACAGTTGTGTAAATCGCGACTTTGAAGGGGGTCACATTTCAATCCGCCCTCATTTTTTTTACATCTTGAAAATCTTGATATTTATCATCGAATATTAATGGTAAATCCAGGCAATATCGAAACCGAGGGCAGAAAAGAGCAGCCCCGCGATTTCCTTTCAAATCGAAGCGCTCCGTGCCGACAAGCGCGAGGAAGATTGAAACTGACTGAACGTCTCGGCCAGTCGGCGCACCCGCTGATACGACACGCTCTGCCTGGCAAGCTCGTGCCGCTGCCTGTCGAGACGGGATCTGCCGCGGCGTGCTGCGATTCAAACTTTGTCCCACACTTTTTTACGGGGCACTGCCGCCTGACGCACAGCGGGACGAGCTCAGTCTCGATATCGCCTGGATTTGGCCTTCAATTGCGATGGTGAATATCTCAAATCACGCGCGAGTTGCTGAATTTCAAAAAGAAAAATGGGCATGCCGTAAATTGGGACTTCTTGCATGGTTTCCGTATTTAACGATGGTCCTCAAGTTATAATAAAAACAATTAATTACCATTTTTTGGTTCATTAGCCTTTTCATTTAAGCAGTGGCAATGTACTCGTATTTCAGCCTCGCTGTATAGTGCTCGCATGGGAAGACGACAGACGTCTCACGGTCGTATAGCTTTCCTTATATATATATATATATGCATTGTTAAAAAAAAACACCCTGTATAAAAGAAATGAGGTGACAGACATCCAGGGCAAACTGTTCGATTGGCAGTTAGTTCCGTCACTGCTCCATCCAGGTTATTCCATAGTTCCACGGTGTAAGAGAAGAAAAGGAAGCTTAAAAAATTCAAGCGCGATGTAAATGAAGCAATCTTCAATGGTTGGCTTCGACGAGTAATGCGAAATGTTTGCAGTCACGACAGTGCAAGCACGTGCAATTTTATTATATAATGTAACGAGGTGGTCCCACTTGCGACGACGCGTTAAAGGTACAAGCGTTCAGATGCGCGAGCACGTGTCGAAAGTGAAAAGTGATGGTCGTACCGGCCGTAAACCAACCTCGAGACTGCTGCCCTCTTTTGGGTGCTTTGAAGTGTGTCAATGTCAAATGAGCAATTCGGTGACCAGGCAGCAGAAGCGTACTCGAGTGCAGTTCTTACTAAAGATTGATAGCAGAATTTCAATTTTTTTGTCAGTTTCTTAATTTGCGTTTCAGATAGTGCAGTATTTAAAGCGTTCAACTTTCTCCAGGAACTAACCGTAATTTTCTTGTGACTGTCTAATGGTTTTCCTGGGCCGACACCGAAGATAGTGCAGTCGAAACACAGCGTTACAAGCAGAACGGTGATAAGGTGGTACCGTACCGCGCGGCGCGGCTGTACTACAGTGAAGTAGAATACACGTGCAGTGCGCCGACAGACGCACGCCGCTCCTTAGCGCACGTATCGCACGAAGTGCTTTGTGCTCGTAGCGAAGTGCTTTGTGCTCGTATTCGTTAAATTTGAGCGCATTTCAAAAACTGAAGGCGTCAAAAAATTCTAAAGGTTACTCTATCGGTGGAGTTGTTGCAAGTCACACTTTTTCTGGAGTACCTGAACTCTACCAGAGGTAGTGCAGCTGTACTTAGCCACTTCCAAAGAGAGTATAGCTGTCGCAGTGTACTTTAGCTCTACTGGTGCAGGAAGGAAGTATGCTCTTAGACAAATGTACACCATTTAGGGTGTTGATTTGCCGCATATTGATAATCGTCATCTCTCTTGCTTGCGTTTCCTTTCTTGAAAACGCCGCGCTTGTTACTTTCCTGTCGAGAATGACCTGTCATGCTGATGACGGGCACGCCGTTTGTGACTTGGAAGTACCGGGCTCTTCGCGTTAAAGAAAGCAGATGCGGACAAGACACATGACGATTATTGTTGTGTGGCAAGATACGACCCAAAGGGTGCAATTTTGTTTAAGAGCGTAGTTGTAGTAGAGCTGATTTTACTCTGAGTTAGAGTAACTGCGGTGGTGCGTATTTTGCTTTATTGCGGCTGGGCAAGCCCCCTTTGCCACTGCTTTTGTTTCAGTTTGTTTCAGAAATTACAAGAGCAGGAACGCCCAACATTGAAGGATTGTAGTTATGCCAACGTACGGCGTAGCAGCGCTTGTTCTAGGCTTACCACTACGTTTTACGTACGTCGAAACCCTAAAGCGCCACCCTCAGCTAAGTAAAGCTTTCATGTATATGAGGGTACCTTTCAGTGTTTCGAGTTGCATAGTCTGGATTTACATACACTGAGGTTCTCTAATGAGCGCTGCCACATACGTACATTCCATTAAAGCCTACTTAGTACCCTGCATGTCAAAGTAAACAAGAAATGAACGTCGTCACGCAAATTCTTAGTCGTAAACCCTCGTGAAAGCTGTACAGCAACACTGATCGACTCTGAGGCACTCTGAGACGACTCGGACGCGAACGATTCTGAGGCACTTGTGCGCATGCATAATTAAAGAAAGTGTGCAAATTCCCGTTACGATTTTGTACATGGGGCGCACCACGTGGGCGAGGCTTAGGGCTCCACTAATATCCCTGAAGGCCTGTCAGAACATTTATTAGGCATCTCCGTGCTTTTACTGTGACAGGAGACGTGACGGTGGGTGCGCGCGAGGATCACACGATATTCCGTGACAATGACCCCTTTCCACTCTTCGTCTGCTTCACAGCAATACATTCTGTACGTTTGACCGCATAACACACAGGCATTGCGGCATCATTGTATTGCGGTGCAGCTGACTGTAGGGAACCTGCAACACGATAGAAAACACATACACGATCAAGAGCTTTTCGTCACTCTTGGCTCCTCTCTATTGAACAAAACGGATAACGTACGTCTGTGACCGTTATAAAAAAACATCTATAGAAGAGTCAGGGCACCCAGGCGCAGTGCTTAAAAAAATATAGCAAGCTTTATATGCAGGATTCAGTGCTCCAACTGGTTTCTGCAACTGTTAGCGCAGGCCTTGATACCATACAGCATGTGAACGGAATGTGTCATAAGCGGACCGCTCAATCACATTGCAGTTCTAGCCTTGCGAGCAGCAAGAGCTAGGTGTTCCTAAAGATATCACCGCCCAAGCCCTCCGTACAGATGGTTAACCAGTTAAGCTGAAGAGTGCGGCCCCGGTGTTTATCACGGGGTTAATCCCGATGGTTCATTAAACGACGCCTTGTAAGGCTGCCGGATCCTCGGTACGCAGGTGCTGCTTGCGCTCGGCTGCACGAGCCTGTTCTTGTGCCCGGGCTGCAGCATCGGCACGGCATAGACGAGCTCATTCTCGGTTCTGCTCGCGGCGTTGCTGATCGAAGGCTGCCTGCTCCTCAGAAGTACGTGTGACGTGTGGCCTTCCAATTTCGAAGCCTGAGAGAAATTGCTGCGCGCGCGCCCGCCTACGACGGAGAGCAACGATGTTACTACTGGCAAAGCCAAACGCGCTCTTTCCCTTTCTTTTTCGCGCATGCGGAAGAAATTGAGGCGTACATGTAACAGATACACGAATGGACGGATTGATCGGTTAACCACATACAGCTTCGCTGTAAAATAGTTGAATTGGCAGTGCTCGCCTGCATAGAACCACGTGCAGTATCATGTGGTTCTGGAAGTGTGTCAGCTATCTCTATGTGTAATGTTCCATTAAATTTGATGGAGGATAAACTCTGACAAACTCTGCATTCAATCAGTTGTAGATTCAGAAAAGACTAAATACCAGAGGAATACTTGTAAAATTACAAAATTGCAACTTTATTTGGTAAGTCGAAAGTTGTTTGCAGTAAAGAAGAACCTGCACCGATGGAAGCTGTGCGTTGCAGTAAGAGTTAGACTTAAGAATGTGAGTGCCACTGACGTACATTACATCAACTTAAACACGATTTCGCTACACGTATAAAAGAAGTGTTGCTTGGTATCAAAGCATCGTTCTTACCTTTTGCTTTCCTGTTCGCAAGTAAGCGCTGCGGATTGAGACTGAGTCATACTGTCTAGTGCAATGCCTTTGTTACTGGCTGACCACAAATTAGGCACTAACATTCTGGTGTAATATCAACAGTAAAAAGTTCTCTTCAGTTCCCACTTTCTGAGAGGGGTGAAGACCGACGAAAAGCTCTTGAACATGTATGTGTTTTCTATCACGTTGCATAATGTCGGTTTTCTACGGTTAACTCCACTGCAATGCATAAATGTTACACGGTCAAGTACATTTAACGTATTGTGGAGAAGCACACCATTAGCAACAAGGGGCCACTGTCAAGGGATATAATGTGATGCACGCGCGCCCCGGCTGTCACGTCTCCTGTCACAGTAAAAACACAACAACGCCTAAAAAATGTGCTGGCAGGCCTTCAGAGCTTTTTCGGACGTGGCCGCGGCGATATTAAAGTTAATCTCGGCCACCTAATGCGCCCGTATTCAAGATTGCTGCGGGAATAAAGTACGCGCTTTATCACCACGAATCTGTACCACGTAGTCGATCAGGGTTGTTGTACAAGGGCGCTATAACGTAAAGCTATTCCAAATCAGACCTCCGCGATTGGTCAAAAAACTTTTTGGACCACACCCACTTCGCCTGTCTGTCCCGCGGCGGCATGAAAACCGCGATAGCTCCACATCTGATATGACGTGTACACACTGATAACGCATGATTGGACCGAACAAAAGAAAAATAGTTATTTTTTAATTCGACGCATTTTCACCATTACCCCTCGCGACTATTGGTCAAAAGTTTTCGGGCTGCACCCACTTCACGGGCCTGTTACGCAACGTCGCAAAACCACGAAAACTCACAGCGTCAAAGCGACCTGTGCGCGTTAAAGATGCATTAATATGCAGAACAAAACTGATTTTTCTTCTACGTAGCCGCAGGCTGCCCCGTTCCGAAAGGAATAAAAGATGGCTGCCGCCGATCGCTCAGGCACTGTCTATTCGCACCTGCCGGAGAGCATGGGTTTATTTGTGTATAATAAAACTCTTTGCGTGGCCGTGTAGCCCTTTCGAGCACTTTCGGCACGTTTACCACCTCGTTCTGCCAACTGTTCTTTGCTGACGATCCAATTTAGTGGCATTTTTAACTTTCCGTTGCACGCGGCCGTGATTTTACGAAGGCGACTAGACGACACTGCTCGCAAGTAAATTCTTCGCGTTTTTGCGCACGACTGCGCAAAATGTGTTCACGTGATTTGTGCCGAATGCTTTTGTATGCATCTTTGCAGGTGCTGTCGGACGGCTGTGCGCCGAAGAAAGTGGGCGCGGAACCACACCAGTGGCACGTAACGCTGCGGTACGGTTTTCGCCGGTCGACCCCAACAATGGATTGAAATCCGGTTAGGCTTAGCGTATCCGAGCTGTGTTAACACTACGCGATACCGACCTGTTTCCGTAGCAGACCGTGCTATCGAAACAAACTGCGCACCCTAAGAGGTTAAGTGTCAGTATTTTAATTAACGGTGTTAACGTTATACTTTCGGGTGACACAGCTTGGGGCCGGCATGCAAGCGCTGACGGCGGAAAGGCAAGCCGAACGTGATTATCGGTGGCTAATTTGAACAATAACAGCTACTTTGTTACCTCTGTTAAATGAGACTGCCAAGCGCAACTGCGATAATCAATGCTAGCCAGGCAACAGCCACGTCTACACCGCAGCGACAGCGATTCAGTCTGCCGCGCGCGTTGACTTATCACTGCTGTGACCCTCAATTTTCCAGTAATGGGCACAGGTGCATGCTAACGGGTGTGCTTGCTTATGTGACTGATAAAGATGCACGCGGTCAACGACCATTTGCGCACATATAGGCACCTTAGATCGGTTAACACATGTATGTGCGGCCGGCAATACGTGCGTTTTACTGGTTCGCAGGCGTTATCAACGAGATTACGTAACGCGCATGCCGGGGCTCGAGGCAGGTTCTATTCACGAAAGGGAGGAATTCAGTGTCGTCGTCGGTGCGATCAGAGCAAGATAGCTGCACTAGCTGGCGTGGGGCTACAAGTGTTTTTTCGTCGAAGAAGCCGAGCCATGGCAGCCTGTCATTTTCCGCCAGTGTAGCAAGTTATGTGCGATGCGCGGGTTAAAAATCTTTGTGCATGATAACGGCGTGGATGGGTATCTGGTCACGCGATCGCGCGTTGTGAACTGATCGGAGGTCAGTACCACGTGACATGCATATAACACAGCACATGCATATATATCCAGCTGGCTCACCCAGTCAGCTGAATATAACTTTTCTGGCATGCATAACAATGCAATGTTTTTGTTGTATTGTAAAATGAACATATTTTCCTTGCAGGATCTTCAAAAAGGATTGTCTTTTCAACATTTCTTTGGCTGCCAGCAAGGATGGAACTCATTTGCAAGTCAGGAGCCTTTTCCTTTGACGCAAACATGACATATCACAAGTGCTGTACCGACACTTGCCCCAAAAGCGCAAACTACCACCTGATCTTCAAGAGAAGGCAAGAGCAATACGTCAGATGAAGGCTAACAAGAAGCTTGTTAGGGAACAGCTCGAAAAGCAGAGCCAGAAAGTCGTCACTCTAAAGGACCTCAGTAGCATAGCTTCGAAAGGCAAGGGCTAATCACGCAATGATATGGAAGCAACAGTAAGGATCCTTCACAATAAGTACACTGCCACTGTCCGTTTGCTGGTGGATGAGAAAAGTCAGCTGATGGCCTTGTACTTTCAAGACGAAAATAAGAAAAAGTCTTTTGATGCTTATCCAGAGATTATATTTATCGATGCAACGTGCAAGCTTTTGGAAACACGGATGGCCTGTTTTCTCATCGTAATAGAGGATGAAAATGGGCAAAGCGAGACTGTTGCGGTCGGCCTTTAGCCCCAAAGGACAGTGAAACGGTTCAGTGGGTTTTTGATGCATTCAAGGAATTAAACGCGATCAATTAAGACTTGAAGGAACGGCAGGTCGTAACGCAGCTTTTACTCCAATCCGCCCTTCACATCTCTGTATGCCATACCCTGCACACTTTTCAGAGGGAGATCAGCACACAAAAGTTGAACATATCAAGGCCTTTCCAGAAGACTGCACTTGACATTCTGCAGCAAACGGCGTATGCGCGGAGCGAGAAGGAATACAACATGTTGTATTAAGCATTGAAGTTGTCTTCGCCGCGAGCTTTTCTAGAATACTTCAATTCTAACCGGTATGGTAGTCATGACATGTACAACGGGCCTTAGATGGGCTTGTAGGAGCCTCCTGATTTGCACAAACAATCTCTGTGGGACCATAAATGCAAGGCTAAAAGGCATCATTGACCTTTATAGCTCGCTTGAAGATTTTGTGATAAAATATTTTTTATTTGTGTGCTGAATGAGAAGGGAAACTACTCATAAAGTAGCTACTATGCTGCAGAGGAGGCGGGTGATCCACAACAATGATGAAGTTCACGTTTCTTGCTGCCATCTTTTTTTTTTTAATTGTGGTGTTTTACGTGCCAAAACCACTTTCTGATTATGAGGCACGCTTTAGTGGAGGACTCCGGAAATTTCGACCACCTGGGGTTCTTTAACGTGCACCTAAATCTAAGCACACGGGGCCATTTTTTGACGCCCTACGCTTTCAAGTACGTCGAGCAGCAACATCAACTCTCAAATGAAGTCATGGCGGAATCTGATGATGGTACAACAGCACAAGGTGTTATCAGTAGCAAGTTGAACTCAACATCTATAGAATGTACCTGTGGGTTCAGGAATGCAATGTATTTTGACATGCTGCCACATCTTTGCAGTGAGGCACCACATTGGACTTAACAAGTATGATGAGGGCCTTTGCAGCAAAAGGTGGGCTGCAATGTTGTATGCACGAAGCACAACAATGCTACTTAATGATAGCTCTAAAAAATCAAAAGCATTAAACATAAAACAGCAGCAAAACCACAGAATCATTTCAAGCCATCAGGAATTTATGAAAGCTTCTGTAATCGCAGCAAAACTTGCTATCATTGTTTCTGAAGATTCCATGGTATAATTAAAAAGGAGATAGAGTTTCTGGAAGCTCTTTACCAATGGAAGAATGGCTTCGATGTGCGATTAGAAAGGAGGCAAGAATCCTCGGAATGTAAAGGCATGAAGTGCGCCGGTGAGAGCTCCAGAGATGATGTTCTGTGAATCTTTTGACAGATGTCCATGATGTCGCTTCAAACAAGGATGGAGACAACATAAGTCCTGATGTCAACCGGAGTCCTTGCGAAATCGATACAGCCGTCAATCTGCAAGTGGCACAGTTGCAGGTTGGACCAACAGATACCCACAGGAAGGGCTCCAGTCAGCCTCTGCTTGCAAAAGGCACCAGGGACCACAATGGCGGGGTTACTGCGAGTAAAGAAAGCATATATTTACAAGAAAATGATAAGATCCACGATATTACCAGGACATTGCCTGTTACTGTGCGTAGTGAAATTAAACCCACCGTGGTTGCTTAGTGGCTGTGGTGTTGGGCTGCTGAGCACGAGGTCGCGAGATCGAATCCCCGCCACGGCGACCGCATTTAGATGGGGTCGAAAACAGCCCTGTACTTTGATTTAGGTGCAGATTACAGAACCCCCGGTAGTCAGGAGTTCCCCACTATGGCGTGCCTCATAATCAGAAAGTGGTTTTGGCACGTAAAACCCCACAATTTATTTTCTTTTTGGTGAAATTAAAGTACCACCGCCTATGAAGAAGTGTGGGCGGCCAAGGGGCCATACACTGACTGTAGTCGGCCTTCTTAAGAGGAAAAAGAACGTCACTACAGAGAGCGTCCCTTTCCAGTCTCTCTCAGTGAGGAAAAAATAAAGATTATTCTGAGCTAGCTGGTAGGGGAATATAAGGCAAAATTTGAGATGCAAGGCAGGCAAATTGAAGATAGCGATATAGAACAAAGGCCAGAGTTTGTATACTGCGCGGTGATAGACGAAAATGTCGACATCAACTGTGTGCGAAATTTTCTTTTTTTCGAGGATGCTTGGACAGCTGTAACAAGTCTACTAAGATGCAAAAAAACTGCAGAAATTGGATTGTCAGATGTGCAAAAATGATTTAGACATATAACTCTGTCATGTGCGAATGGCGCTTATCACGGTATCACTTGCATTCTGCACATCTGAACAAGCCGGAAAAAGCCAAGATGTGGCATGTGTTCCAGCTGTGATAAACTGATTGTGTTTTTTATAATTTCTTTTATATTTTGTGATTGCTAAACAAAGTGTAACATATTTTGGATTGAATGAGCCACCGCGGCACGTACTAGAATGCTTAAAAACTGCAGAAAATTGAGTGTGGGATGTGCAATGATGATCTAAACATATATGAGTGTCATGTATGACTGGGGCGTCCCATGGTGTTATTTGCCTTGTGCACATCTGAGGAAGCCGCCAAAATCAAAGATCTGGCAATATCCCAGCTGTGATAAACTGATTGTGTTTTTGTAATTTCCTTTATCTTTTATGAGGGTTAAATAAAATAACATATTTGGGGTCAAATTTTTATTTGAAATACTAGTATCTATGCTGTGGATATTTTCTTTTAGATATATTGAGTTACATACAAACTCAAGGGACTTATAGTGCAGAACGAAGGTCCAGCGGTAGCTGACATACATCCAAAAGGGTCATACCTATTCATTTGCCAAGGTTGAAGACTGGGCGTGTCCGTAGAGCATATTAGAGGTTCGATTGAGCAACGTTTCGACGACACACAGAAGCGCTCTCCATTGTGTATCTCTTTTCTGTGTGTGTCGTCCACATGTTGCGCAATCGAAACCTCTAATACGTATTCAATGTTGTGCACAAAAAGTGAATCCAGAAATACGTCATGTTAGACTAAACCAAGTCAGGAAATCCCATTCTGTTCCAACTTTGCACTACGCCTAACTTTCTTGATGGGGAAAAAGCAAATGAAGAGTGCAAAATTTCTCTTGGATGGACACACTTTTTTTGCAGGCGTATTGTGCCAGCGTCCCCCCTCCCTCCTCAGTGCCCTGATCTGTGCTACGGTGGCATGTCAGAATAGATGTTTCCGCTTGCGTACATTCGTAAATAATGCAAAAACTACACGGTAACCTCCTGTGACGCCATAAAATGACACATATAGAATGAAATATTTTTGCATTTTCATCGACTGCAATGCCGACACTAATTCTCAGGAGTGCAGGCGCAGGTTGCCGCCATATTAAGTGGGACCCGATAAATGCCACCACTCTGGTTTGTCCACAAATTATCAGAACTGCTATGCCGGCTGCAAGCATTGCGTTTTCCCCAAACACGGCGCCTGCTGAGCCAGCTGCCGGCAAATTGCCACATCATCTATTGTCACGGCACAATAGCAGTGATACAAAAATGCTGGCAGTTCGGTCACGTGACTGCAGCCAGCGAGTGGGGGCGAAGTGCCGGCAACACAGACAGTTCCTGCTTTATTAAGTCCTTTGTCCCTCGGACAGCTTACCTACTGGTTGCCGTGGTGCCTTACTTCCCACTTCAATTGCTGCTTCTGAAGCCAGTACCATTACTTATTGTAAACCAAAGCAAACAGCACACAAAGCTTCACGTTTATCGATTCCCACAGTGCGCGGGATCAGTATATTTTGAGTGTGTGGTCAGTACTGGTTAATGCGGCGAAAGCACTTCACCTATATTTGCGTTTATTAGCTGTGCGATCTCCTTGAAATTACCTGAGCAACAAATTGATCGCCGCGCTTCTTTCTGCAGGACTCATCCTAACACCGCAACTCTGTTTACGTTCAAGACCGCGTAACTCTCAGGACACGGACAAACACTCTACCAGATTTTCTCATAAATAACAAGCACCTGCGGCATTGCGCACAGAACGTCACAACTTGCGTACCAATGTATGGGTAACTGATTAAGTCTGCACGGTGTCTTCAACGATTGATAACAAAAGTTTGCGCGACATATTCCTCTGGTATGCCTCCGACGCTGCTGGAATGACACGGACAGCAGCAATGCTGACGCCGCCTCGAGGACAGAACTACATATGCGTGGTATACGCACCACCGTGCTTAACAATGACACTGTTATGCACAGTAGGCGATGATAAACCAACACACTTACCAGACCCAGTCAAAATGGCCGCAGGTGGTGAGTGGAAAATTCTGCTCAAATGGTAGCCGTAGTTGTCCCGTCTAGAAACCAACAGTCACATGCAGGAGGCTCTGAGGATCGCTCAGGTCAAGGTACGTGGCTCCATTCCTGTTTACATCGTTTGCAAACAGGTGCGATACTGCGCCGTTTTCAGATGGGAAGAGGACTTGGCACCCGGAAGTTGCCACGTCCCAGAGCTTTCATGTGCTCATCAACAAAGCATCATTCGGTACATTGACTCCGGCGCTCCCCCTATACCCGCGGGCTGACTGGGCGCGCGGCGGGCTTTGGTTCGGGCCAACGGTCCTTGTTGGACAGGGGGGCTGCTGTGGTGCAGCAAAACTGGCTTTCTGTACTCAACAGACAAACAGCCATGTCGGTCCTTATGGACCTTTTCATCGGGCGAGGAGGAAAGGGAGCGCGGCGAGTCTTTCCTCCTCTCTGGCTTGGGCGAAGCGGGCGGCGCTGCTTGAAAGTATTGCTGTCGCGTGCTGCGGAACGATTTCGAGATGTTTCAGATCGCACTCTGTGAAATTTACGCAATGTCCGTTCATATAAGGTCGGCAGGGAAGCATTTCTATGCATCTTACCGATGCATAGTACGCGGAAATATTTCTTGGGGGCGCAAACATGTGACGTGCATTATCAGCAGTATCAGCCGCGTTGTGTGTAGTGTTGTGAACCTTTTTGCCTATATCGGTGTTAATCCAACGAAGAGAACCGTTGCCTCTGTATTACCAGCATGAAAGGGAAAATCTGCTCGCTATCTGATCGCTTGGCGTAGGTGCTAAAGCGTAAAACATAAGAGCGCATGCTCGTGTACGGCCAACGGGGGCGTGGAACCGGCGACATGGCGGGAGCGCCTACCGGTTTTCTTCTGGTTACGCAGGTCGTCACATCGGATGACGAGGTGTGCTTGATAAATGTGACCGAGGCACTGCAATGTTCGTCAAGCGAGGATTTCTGGACGTGCCAAGTATCAACCGAGTACGGACTTTTTTTTACTTCGAGTGTGCAACACTGTGTACTGGGCGGCAACGGCGGTGGCTTATACGGCTACAAATTCATCGTAGCGGCACTTCGTCGGCGGGGCGTGGAAGGCGACATGGCGGAAGCGCTTACCGGTTTTCTTCTGGTTACGCAGGTTGGTCCTGTCACTAATTGTCTAAAGCGGCAGTATCTTGCTTTGCCGGTTCCACCCCAAACTTTGTTTACCGTATACTATGCTCTCGTCTATCCGGAACCGCCCGGACAAAGGCACAAAACAAACGAACATTTCTTCATTTTCGGAGACCCGCCTTCTACCTGCTGCTTTTATTATTGTGTGGAGGGGATATAGAATTAAATCTAGCGCCTACTGAACAACTGCTTGCGCAGTTGCTTGAAGGGCAAAATGCTATCATGGCAAAACTAACGTCCATGGAAGAAAAACAGAATAAGCTCACTCTTGATGTAACAGATTTGAAAGCTCGTTTTCTTTCGTTGGAACTTAAAGCTGCGAAAATTGATGGCATGAGTACTGCTTTAACAGCTATTGAAGTTCAGCAGCGCCAGGATCACGAAGCACTGGCGACAATTGACAAAAATATTGACGACGCTGAAAACAGGGAACGACGCAACAATTTGGTATTTTATGGTTTTACGGACGCAGTTGCAGCTGAGACAGCTTTAAAATCTGAGGAACTTGTCGCAAATTTGTGTATCTCAAGGCTTGAACTTACTGGTGTCAGCATTGAACGTGCGCATCGAATATGGCCGTATCGTGAAGGCATTCCACGTCCAATAATTGTTAGATTTTCTTCTTTTAAGGCTCGTCAATCTGTGATGTCAAGAGCCCATAAGTTAAAGGGAACAGATTATAGCATATCGGAAAATTTTTCGCGTTTCGTTCGGGACAAGAGAAAGAAATTGTGGGAGTTTTCAAGGGAGCATAAGCAGCAAGGAAAGAAGGTTATCTTAAAGTTCGATACGCTGCTCTTAAACGGCAAACGGTATCAAGCAGATAGCGTCACAGGCTGCGCGGTCCAACAATGATAACTTTGTACGCCTAGAGTTGCGCAGCCGCTTACCGATATATGATTATCAACTGTCTGAGCATAAAGAACAAAATCGACGATTTTTTTATGGTGGTTCGATCGATACGAACCTCAATCATTTTGGACACAGAGTCGTGGCTTGATTCTGCAATTGCTGATTCTGAAGTTCTTCCTCTTGCGTATCAATGCTTTCGTCGCGACCTAAGTGCAAGAGGAGGAGGGGTGTTTATACTTGTAAGTTCAGATATACCTAGTATATTGTTGGATTGTTCTGTTACTGATATTGAATGTTTTTTGTAGAATTCGGCTGCAGATTGGGAAAGCTGTCGTAGTTGGTTCATATTATAGGCCTCCTTGCACAACGTTCGAACAGTTATTCAAATCGTCTGAGTGTCTTGAAACGATTAAAGCGGATCATATTTTGATAGGGGGTGACTTTAACCTTCTACATATTAATTGGTCAAGCAATGAACCAAGGTATACTGCCGGAGGCTGACTATATGCGACTTTTTTGTATATTCTGGACGAGTACACATTTAAACAGTACGTCCGTGAGGCATCTCGAAATGACGTTACCGGTCGTGTTCTTGACTTACTTCTTTGTAATACGCCTAAGATTGTATCGAATGTCCATGTTTTACCCGGTGTTAGCGACCACAATATAGTTGTGGCTGATGTAAATGTTGAGACTATATCTGTTCCCAAAAAAGCTGCCAGAAAGGTGTACGCGTATACTAGAGCAAATTATGACGCAATTGATTCGGCATTTGAAACCTATTTTCCCACTTTTTATACACTACCAGCCGAACTGAATACTGAACAGTTATGAAACGTGTTTAAAGAAAAACTATTTGATCTGCGTGAAACTGTCGTTCCCATTCGAATCTTGTCAACTAAACGCACTAGAGTTAAACCATGGTTTAACACTCGGCTGCGTACTCTACTGCTACGTATAAGGCGAATGTACAGGAAATGTAAAAAAAAAATTCTTTGGAAAACAAGGGTGAGCTGAAAAGAATGAAACTTAATTTTATAAGTCTAACTAAGGCAGCTAAGAATTCTTACTTCTCGAGCCTTGGTAAGAAGCTCGTGGAGGACTCGAAGCAGTTTTGGAAATACGTTCGTTTCAATGGTAAAGAAAATACATCTATTCCTCCTCTAGAATATTCTCACACAATCGTTGACGATGATGCGTCTAAGGCAGCCATCTTTAGCAATTATTTTTCGTCCGTGTTTAGTCCATGTTTTTCACGCGTTGTTAACATGGTTTCTTCAACTGAGGCAGAAGTGATGCCTGAGGTCACTTTTAGTGTGCCTGGTATTCGAAAATTGTTAGAAAATGTCAAACCAGCTAAAGCGTGTGACCCAGATGATATACCAGCAGTGATAATAAGGAACTGTTCGGCAACGTTATCATTGTACTTTCACCGTCTATTTCAGAAGTGCTTAGTTGAGAAAGCACAACCTTGTGACTGGAAGTTAGCACGTGTTACACCTGTTCATTAGAATGGGCCAAGAAATGACCTTGAGAACTACAGGCCGGTGTCGTTAACTAGTATAACATGTAAAATATTTGAACATGTCCTTTATAGTTGTATGATACATTTGGTTAAACATAATCTTCTGCATCCTAGTCAACACGGATTTCGGCAAGGTTTTTCTTGCTCAACGCAGCTTGTCGAGTTCACGCATGATTTGGCTCTAGCAATAGATAAGCGTAAAGTAGTTGACTGTATTTTCTTGGACTTCAAAAAAGCATTCGATGTTGTTCCTCATGACCATCTTATTAGTAAATCACGGGGCTATAAACTGAATGAATCTGTTATTGCATGGATAGCCGAGTATCTCTCTCTAAGACAGCAGTCGGTAGTTCTCAACGGATGTTCCTCCGGATATGTTCCCGTGACCTCAGCAGTTCCCCACGGCTCAGTTCTGGGCCCTCTTTTGTTTCTGTTGTATATAAATGATAGTACTATGGGCCTCAAATCTTCGTTCAGAATGTTCGCGGATGTCTGTGTAGTTTACAGGACTATAGAGAATGAACGTGATTCAGAATACCTGCAGCATGATTTGAATGTAATATCAACCTGGTGTGCCCATTCAGAAATGTCGTTGAATGTTAAAAAGTGTGTTTACGTCACCTTTACAAGGAAACGTTCATACCAGTTGAATACGTATACCATAAATAGCGCTACTTAAAGCACGGCCAGGGAATATAAATATCTAGGAGTTTATTTAACGAATGATTTGAGGTGGGGACTAAGCACGTTCACTACATCAAAGTAGAGGCTGCTCGTGTTCTGGGTTTTTTTTAAGACGAAATTTCAGCGAACTTGCATTTAACTTAAAAGAACAACTGTATATCACTCATGTGCGCTCATTGTTGGAGTACGCATGCGTTTGCTGGGATCCGTATACCAAAGAGCTGGCCGATACGCTTGAAAAAATACAGAATAGGGCAGTGCGATTCGTTCTAGGTAATTGGGATCGTCAACTTAGCATGAGAGAAAGCAAACGTAAACTTAAAGGGGAAGACTTGAAAGATCGTAGACGAAACCTCAGGTTGAAATTTTTCCATAATATCTACCATTCTAAAGCTGGAATCGATGAGCAGAAGTACATTCAAGAGCCGTCCTATATATCCCAAAGAAGGGACCACAGTGTCAAAGTAAATGAATTTTCCTTTAAAGGTGACGTCTTGCGCTATTCATCTTTTGTTAGATGTATAAAAGAGTGGGATGATCTTCCGCCTATGATTGTATCCAATGTGTCGAATGATTTTTAACGCGCTTTGAGTAATTAGTTTCTTTATTGGTCTCAAATATGATGCTTATTTTTATGTATCGCCCTGCTGTAATGCCTGGAAAGGCGAAGCAGGTATCAAATAAATAAATAAATAAACCTAAGGCAACTACGAAACATCTAAGCGGCAGGCGCTATCAAATATTCGTTATACACCGGCATCGTTCTCACGCATTTCAAATCTAGTAGGCCTGAAATCACTACATGTCTACGCTAGCTAGCCTTCCTGCATGAGGCCGATGGCGCTGCTCAACACAGCGATCACAGCGTTTGGTGAACCAGCATGATATAAGCTATGTGATTCGGCATTGCCTTTTTGTCCTGTAAAGCCACAATATATGAAAGGGATCGCATAAAAAGAATGCGATGCTTATTTTTGAGGACGAAATTTCCGTAATACGTGGAAGTGCTTAGTAGAGAACGGAAAGAACTCAACCGAAAAAAAAAAATTCGGCATCCTCTTTCTCGAAAAAGAACGAGAAAACGGGCTAACGCCGCAATACGAGCTCGCATAGTCCCGCCACACAACGTTTATAGATCTATAAAGGTTGATGCCGCATGCTTGGACCATGCGCTATATACAACACAGATATGTGTAATCCAGCACCGAGCACTGCTTAGGATGCTTGCACGGTCGCTTTGCTGGACAAGTATAGTTCACACTATAAGGTATGCGGTTATTACTAACCAAAACTATTTTATTTGTGGTTGGAAACCTCATCCATAGAACCAAGTAGTCACGCAATGTAATCTGCAGCTAACAGTTTGAACGGTTGTCAAAGTATAACAGCACAGCTCCTATCATAGCAGAACGGTACCCACGCTGTTACGATCGTCGCGTATGTTTCATTGCTCCTAAACCGCAGCTTAGAACTAGAGGATAATACTGCAATAAGGCCACATTAGTGAATGGACAATTCAGGAATGCAGAATTGATCTCCGAGGCTGATGGTAGGCTCAAACATTCGCGCACACATCACGCTGCGTGCTCCGTCCGCCTCAACGCCAGCGGAAACTTCGGCCATACCGACCATACCGGCCATAAGCACCTCTCACAAAACCGTTTACCACGTAGAAGACGCACGCCATACTAAATGAACCGCACTAGCGCGAAAAGAAACGTCAGAAACTACCGCCGAGCGTATGCCTGCCATGTAAGAGCGTATGCCTGCCATGTCGGCATGCTGGCTCGCCCAAGCCAGCATGCCGACGGCCCACAGATGGCGCCACTGCGTAGCAATATGTAAAGCCCAAGGGACTTTAGCAATATGTAAAGTCCCCTATCAAGGTGCTTTAGCAATATGGTAGCGGACCCAGGCATGGATGAGGGCGATATAAGGCTGGGAGACGAGGTTCTGATGGTGTGCTCGACATAGATACTTGGGAGTCCTAATATCAAGTGAACCGGAGCTCTGGGGCCACCAAGAGGACATCCTCCGCCAGAAAGCACTTCGGGCGCAGTGCATCCTTCGTCGTCGATGTCTGTGGGGCTGCAACCGGTTTGTAATGGTCCGCGATCTATAGAAAATCGTCCATGTACCGGCGCTAACGTTCGAAAATGCTGTGCTCTGCCTCTCGGCGCCCACGCGGGAGTGGCTGGAGCGACGCCAGCGAGAGGTTGGTCGGATAGCTCTCGGCTGCCATGGTGCGGTGGCCAACGAGGCTATACAGGGCGAGATAGGCTGGTCGAGCTTTGAGGCTCGGGAGGCGGTCAGCAAAATCTCGTACCGTGGCCGCCTGCTCGACATGCCTCGAGAGCGGTGGCCGCGGCGTGTATTGGATTACTTGTCGGCGACATGCATGCGCATACCGTGGGTGAGGCGCCTATACCGCATAGAAAGTAAATATGGCCTGTTTCGCTCTCCTATCAGTGCAAACTCACCGGCGGATTGGATAAAACATGCGCGGCAACGAGTACAAGATCAAGAACAAACACGTTGGATGCGAAATATAGCAGCAAAGTCGGACGTTGGCTGTGTACCGATGTCATGAGAACTCTATTGGCATGGTGCACCTATATGACAATTGCCTCTGGAGTATGTTGCTCTTTGAAGCAAGAGCTGGTGCGCTCCGTACACTTGTGCGCCTTCGAAGCATAAACAGTGATGTGAGTGATGTGCGGTGTCGGGCGTGCGAAAAAGCGGACGAAAACATTGAACATGTGGTGCTACGGTGTGAGGGCATCGGGCCATCTGCCGCGCAGGGTTTATCTCTGGAGGCTGCTCTTGGTTTCGATTAGACTAGTAGAGAGGACGGTGCATGCGGCATAGACAGAGCCGTAGTCGCGGAGACAAAGAAGCGCCTTGAATGCTGGCGAGGGGCACTTGCGGATGGACCCCAATGACTGCTTATCAGTGTAGCGCATTCTCTCCTTTTCTCTCCTTTCTTTTGGTGTTCTTTCCTTTTCCTACCTGTGCCTGTTTTGCTCGATAGGTAGGCAATAGAGCGTCATTCTGGCTTGTTCGTTGTTGCCACGTCCACCCGATACAAAGGGTTGGCCACAACATCACCATCATCATGGAAGTTCATAATGTTCTTTTGTTTTTTTATTGTTTAACCTAGGTACGACATTAGGCAGTATAATAGCAAGAGCTTGGTGGCGCAACCCACCGCCCCGTTCAAAGGGGACGCTCATGAAATCCATCCATCCATGGTAAAGCTAGGGAGACTATGGAGCATGTTTTATTAGAATGTGAAGACGTCTATCCAGCAGTCGATTTAGGCACCACTGGCCTACACCACTGGCAGTTTGTCGTGTGCGTATCATGGCTACGCACGCTTATATCGCATTCCGTTTCTCTACCACGGGTGCGCTTTAAAACCACGGCGCTGCAGTTTTTGCTTTTCTTTTCTTTCTTCTTCTCCGCCCTTAAACTGGCTTTCTTAACTATACTACACGCAGAGACAAAGCAACAGCGCGCGCATGCGATCCCATAGATGAGATGAATATATATATATATATATATATATATATATATATATATATATAGAAAACTATCAGTCATAGCTCTCGTAGTATAGCCCTCTGGGCCGTTTCCCTTTTTTTTTTTTTTCGAGAGTAGTCCTATTAGGGTTATTATAATTACACGAAGGTATTTCGCCCTCATCAGCAGCAGTCCTTGGTATAGTTATTCTGGCGGCTAGCTTCCCACGCTATGCGTGCCGCCATCGCACCTGGTTAAGCTTTTCCTAGACGCTAGAGTTATGCTTTATCCGCGCAACCTTGAGCGATCGGAAAGCGCGTTTCCCCCTCTTGGCCGACGGAGAAGGGAGGCTTCGTTCCGGCCGCGAAGCTCTCCACATCTCTGTAAGGTGCCTTGTGGATGTCTCGTGCTGAAGATGCTAAAAAACACCCGTATACTTAGACTTAGGTGTATGTTAAAGAACCCCGGGTGGTCCAAATTAATCCGGAGCCCCCCACTACGGCGTGCCTCATAACCAGATCGTGACGTTATATTTTATTTGATTTGAACCTCGAGGGTCCCCAGAGGCGGGACATATTACATGAGGGGTAAAGCATGAGGGACTTCACATTTTGGCACGTAAGGCCCCATAATTTACAGTGGTTGTGGTTTGCATGGCTTCACTTTCCGATGGCGGCAAGGAAACGCCCGCGCAATGCGCTCGCGATGAAGACGAAGAAAGTCATCGATGACTTTGAGAGCTATTGCATTTCCTTGCACCTTGTTTCATTTCAATGAAATGTCTGTTAGTATCTCAGAATTTGTGTCTTCCTGGCTCAAAGTATGGTATTTTCATTCCGAGACAATTTATTGGGCTATCTTTAGTAGCTTAGCATGAAAGCTCTTTATACGTTGTGCTGTCAGTGGATTTTGCTCGTCGATTTTGTAACTGATGGGGGTCGCTGCAGCTGCTTCCGACGGGCTAGTGGGTCGCGATCTAATTACAAGAACGTCAGCAATAAGCCTCTGCACGATGGCGGAAATACCGCTGTGGAGTTTTTCCGCCTGCCGAGCTCGCTGGAGGGCTCTGGCGGAAAGATAAAAGAATGTCGCTGCCTCTAGTTTTATTCAGGTGGCTTATTGGCAGCAGTATCAGCTTGAGAAGTGGAGTTCAGCCAACGTTTATAGTTCTTCCCGGTGATGTTGCGATAGCAGTTTCTTGTATCTTAAGGTACACGATATATTCTTTCATGTATCGGAAATACAGATGCTGACACACGTCTTGCCAGACGTATCATGATACAGATACAAGATATCTAAAGAGTATATAAGATAGTATCTAGGATACATGTGTCTTCCATACTGCCCAGCACTGCCATGAAATTTGTCTCTGCTGGGTTAAACCCTTCTTTCGTTAAGTTGATAAACCGTAAGTGCAGCGGTGGCGTAGAGGTAGAACACCCGCCTCGCGTGCAAGAGGTCCGTGGTTCGAATCCCGGTGCCGGCAATTTCCCACCGGATCAAAAAAAAAAATCCGCGTGTTGATAAAATTGCACAAACAGGCCTGGAGTGTGGCCTGATCCCGGTGACCAGAACCGGTAACGCACTCCCTCACCAGAGCAGGATTGGCCACCCTGCTGCAGTACTTGGCCACAACCTCCTATATGAACACAACAATCATACCCCGGCCCTCAGTCCCCAGCAGCTACGAAGCAACTGACCACGGCGGCGGTCAGACCTGCGACGCTGCAGAGGGTGCTAAGAATCACTGGCTCCGGACAGGCCGCCATTGGAATATGAACCTGGCAACATTTAACGCTAGAACGTTATCTAGTGAGGCGAGTCTAGTAGTGCTATTGGAGGAATTAGAGGGCAGTAAATGGGATACAATAGGGCTCCGTGAGGTTAGGAGGACAAAAGAAGCATATACAGTGCTAAAAAGCGGGCATGTACTGTGTTACCGGGGCTTAGCGGAGAGACGAGAACTAGGAGTCGGATTCCTGATTAATAAGGAAATAGCTGGTAACATACAGGAATTCTATAGCATTAACGAGAGGGTGGCATGTCTTGTTGTGAAACTTAATAAGAGGTACAAAATGAAGGTTGTACAGGTCTACGCTCCTACATCTAGTCATGATGACCAGGAAGTCGAAAGCTTTTATGAAGACGTAGAATCGGCGATGAGTAAAGTCAAAACAAAATAGACTATACTGATGGGCGACTTCAATGCCAGGGTAGGCAAGAAGCAGGCTGGAGACAAGTCAGTGGGGGAATATGGCATAGGCTCTAGGAATAGCAGAGGAGAATTATTAGTAGAGTTTGCAGAACAGAATAATATGCGGATAATGAATACCTTTTTCCGCAAGCGGGTTAGCCGAAAGTGGACGTGGAGGAGCCCGAATGGTTAGACTAGAAATGAAATCGACTTTATACTCTGCGCGAACCCTGGCATCATACAAGATGTGGACGTGCTCGGCAAGGTGCGCTGCAGTGATCATAGGATGGTAAGAACTCGAATTAGCCTTGACTTGAGGAGGGAACGGAAGAAACTGGTACATAAGAAACCAATCAATGAGTTAGCGGTAAGAGGGAAACTAGAGGAATTCCGGATCAAGCTACAGAACAGGTATTCGGCTTTAACCCAGGAAGAGGACCATAGTGTTGAAGCAATGAACGACAATCTTATGGGCATCATTAAGGAGTGCGCAATAGAAGTCGGTGGTAACGCCGTTAAACAGGAAACCAGTAAGCTATCGCAGAAGACGAAAGATCTGATCAAGAAACGCCAATGTATGAAAGCCTCTAACCCTACAGCTAGAATAGAACTGGCAGAACTTTCTAAGTTAATCAACAAGCGTAAGACAGCGGACATCAGGAACTATAATATGGATAGAATTGAACAGGCTCTCAGGAACGGAGGAAGCCTAAAAACAGTGAAGAAGAAACTTGGAATAGGCAAGAATCAGATGTGTGCGTTAAGAGACAAAGCCGGCAATATCGTTACTAATATGGATGAGATAGTTCAAGTGGCTGAGGAGTTCTATAGAGATTTATACAGTACCAGTGGCACCCACGACGATAGTGGAAGAGAGAATAGCCTAGAGGAATTCGAAATCCCACAGGTAACGCCAGAAGAAGTAAAGAAAGCCTTAGGAGCTATGCAAAGGGGGAAGGCAGCTGGGGAGGATCAGGTAACAGCAGATTTGTTGAAGGATGGTGGTCAGATTGTTCTAGAGAAACTGGCCACCCTGTATACGCAATGCCTCATAACCTCGAGCGTACCGGAATCTTGGAAGAACGCTAACATAATCCTAATCCATAAGAAAGGGGACGCCAAAGACTTGAAAAATTATAGACCGATCAGCTTACTGTCCGTTGCCTACAAAGTATTTACTAAGGTAATCGCAAATAGAATCAGGAACACCTTAGACTTCTGTCAACCAAAGGACCAGGCAGGATTCCGTAAAGGCTACTCAACAATAGACCATATTCACACTATCAATCAAGTGATAGAGAAATGTGCAGAATATAACCAACCCTTATATATAGCTTTCATTGATTACGAGAAAGCGTTTGATTCAGTCGAAACCTCAGCAGTCATGGAGGCATTACGGAATCAGGGTGTAGAGGAGCCATATGTAAAAATACTGGAAGATATCTATAGCGGCTCCACAGCCACCGTAGTCCTGCACAAAGAAAGCAACAAAATCCCTATAAAGAAAGGCGTCAGACAGGGAGATACGATATCTCCAATGCTATTCACAGCATGTTTACAGGAGGTATTCAGAGGCCTGGAGTGGGAAGAATTGGGGATAAAAGTTGATGGAGAATACCTTAGCAACTTGCGATTCGCTGATGATATTGCCTTGCTTAGTAACTCAGGAGACCAATTGCAATGCATGCTCACTGACCTGGAGAGGCAAAGCAGAAGGGTGGGTCTGAAAATTAATCTGCAGAAAACTAAAGTACTGTTTAACAGTCTCGGAAGAGAACAGCAGTTTACGATAGGTAGCGAAACACTGGAAGTGGTAAGGGAATACATCTACTTAGGGCAGGTAGTGACCACGGATCCGGATCATGAGACTGAAATAACCAGAAGAATAAGAATGGGGTGGGGGGCGTTTGGCAGGCATAGTCAAATCATGAACAGTAGGTTGCCACTATCCCTCAAAAGGAAAGTGTACAACAGCTGTGTGTTACCAGTACTCACATATGGGGCAGAAACCTGGAGGCTTACGAAAAGGGTTCTGCTGAAATTGAGGACGACGCAACGAGCTATGGAAAGAAGAATGATGGGTGTAACGCTAAGGGATAAGAAAAGAGCAGATTGGGTGAGGCAACAAACGCGGGTAAACGACATCTTAGTTGAAATCAAGAAAAAGAAATGGGCATGGGCCGGACATGTAATGAGGAGGGAAGATAACCGATGGTCACTAAGAGCTACGGACTGGATTCCAAGGGAAAGGAAGCGTAGCAGGGGGCGGCAGAAAGTTAGGTGGGCAGATGACATTAAGACGTTTGCAGGGGCAACATGGCCACAATTAGTACATGACCGGGGTAGTTGGAGAAGTATGGGAGAGGCCTTTGCCCTGCAGTGGGCGTAACTAGGCTGATGATGATGATGATGATGATGGCCTCTTTGAAGCCCTTGGGTACAGCGAGAGCAGTGGGAAAATAAACATATCCGTAATAGGCATTAGTAAAAGGCGATTGGAGGATTGGTGGAATAAAAGTAGGGAAACGACAAAAAACAGACGTACAAAAGCACAGTTCGAAATAGGGGATCAGAAAATTTGGGTGTGGTAGTTCATAGTGTTCTTTTTTCTTTTTTATTGTTTAACCTATCTAGGACATTAGGCAGTATAAGAGTAAGAGCTTGGTGGCGAAACCTACCGCCCCGTTCCAAAGGGGACACTCATAACATCCATCCATCCGTGGGGGCGCCCATGTAAAACGGTCTATAGACGCAAGCCTGAATGACCGTCGGATTACCTCTACACAAAAGAGGTCAAGGCGTACAACGATGGAGACTACCAAGGCCATCCGCAGAGCAGCGCGACCACACGAGGGTGCGCCACGACCGGTTCTGGCTCTGGGTTCCACTGAACCAAACAAAACCCCGTGGATCGACTGACACACACGGCCGAGTCGAGCGACCTAGGGAGCCAACTTAGCAGCATGCATCATTACTTAATGGAGAGCTTTCCACCTGACTCATCAAAAATCACGCCAGTACGAGCCCACACTTCGTAAAACTTCTTGTCGCCCAAGCGATGCCGCTCCCAGGGGAGATGAAACCAGACCTCCTTTCGTGCTTTCGCAAGCACTTCGTGAAGGCCCGTCGCCCGTCCCCTGAAAACGGCCTCACAGCGTGCCAACCAAACTTGGTATGAGCACTCGACAAGAAGAAGCACCAACTGGTTGATCGCCTGTTTGGGCAAAGGGTGCAAAAATCGAACAGTCTGATACGGAACACCTGGGAGCCTAAAGAGACTAGCATTCCTTTGGAGAAGATTTGCCGGAAGCTAACACTACGTAAGGACATGAACCAAGTCCTCGCGACTGCTACAAAAAGGGCACACTTCCCGAGCTCGGATGGCTGTGAAGGGCCTGTAACTCAACGGCAGGCGCACCCTCGCGCCAGGCGGTATATGAACGTAGCTCGCCTAGCGTCGTGGAAACTGGCCGTGATGAGCTTCCAGCTAGGCCTGTGGATGGACAGATCGTACCATTGGCAATGCGGGGGGAGACTGAGCGAGGATATCGACTAGTTTTTGGATTGAAGTCGAAACTACGTCCATGCCGGGGTGAACCTTGCGTAGCCTTACCAGAGAATTGGCAGCCGCCGCATAAATGGTGGACGGAGAACCTGGGCGATGCACACAGTGGGAAAATGTGCTCTGCGAAAACAAGCGGAGTCGAGTGCTAAGAAAAAAGGAAGTAAAGCTTCGAGTCAGGAGCATATCCGAGTTAAGAGCGACCTGGGTCCACCTGACGTGTAGTGCAGTAGCCACGACGCCCAGGTCGTGAATTCCGACTCCTCCCTTATCCTTGGGCAACTTGAGCACCTGCCGAGCTACACAACGAGTTTTCCTTTTCCAGAAGAAGCGAAAGAGGACCATCTCCGAGATAATCTTGGTTCGAGTTGGAACAGGAGACACACATGCCACATACGTAAGCAAGGAAAACAGAAGCGAGCGAAGAATTGTCGCCCGAGCCGTCAATGGGCATGAGAACGCGCTGAATTTCTGAAACCTGGTTTCAAGTTTCTCCTTAGCCTGATGCCAGTTTTCAGGAGAGAGACCGTCTGGTTCGAATTGGAAACCGTGAATGCGCAACCGCGTTTTTACGGGG
Organism: Dermacentor andersoni; assembly: GCF_023375885.2. NCBI lineage: Eukaryota > Metazoa > Arthropoda > Arachnida > Ixodida > Ixodidae > Dermacentor > Dermacentor andersoni. Next base: position 155,585,207 of record NC_092816.1, on the reverse strand, counting down.
AGACCATGAACAGGCTGCGGACTGGACGGAGTGGAGTTCAAGTACATGGCTGTACTTTTCGACGTATTCAACCTTGCACCGCTTACCCTGCAGTAACTATCCATCACATCCAAGACAATCCAAGCTGATGCCTCGTTCGGGAGGACAATAGACAAGTCATCCGCACAGGCAAAGAGTGCAACCAGAGGGGAACCTGGTGGGAGTAGGAACCTGCCGATTCTACTGTCACAGGACAACCTCTACAGAAGCGGTTCAAAAGCGAGTACGTAGAGGGCAGGCGAGAGACGGTCCCCCTGCAGTACGCCACGCCCCACAACAAATGCCTCCAAGACGCGATCTTGCATGAGAAAAGCAGAAGTCGGTCGAGAATAGAAAGCTTGGACCATCTGCCGAAAACCCACAATAAAACCAGCCTTTTCCAAAACAAACCCGGAAAAGGCACTTATGGCTTACGATATCGAAAGCCTTCTCTTGATCGAAGGAGCATAGAATATCTGGAAGTTTCCTGGTATTTGCCCACAGGAGAAGGTCCCTCACTGCTAAACCGTGAAGCTGAGTGAAGCGCCCCTGGACACAGCATGCCTGGTATGGACCCAAAACAGTGTTGAGTACTGGAGTGAGTCGCATACGCAGACACTTTGCCATGAGCTTGTAATCGCAATTCAGAAGTGTGATTGGACGCCATGCTCTTAGATTGGAGCTTGTCGACTCATCCTTACAAAGGAGAGTGATTAGGCCCTCTCGTTGAGACGCTCACAAAGTCACTTCACTGAGTAGCCTGTTCACCAATGATGTGAATGGCTTCCCTAACAGTGAATGAATGAATATATGATCTTTAATGGCGCAAGGGCCAGGTGTGGACAAAGAGCACCAAGCTAGCGTTAATTCCCTAACAGTGTCCAAAACTTCACATAAAATTCGACTGTCATACCATTGGATCCCGAACTGCGATTATGCTTGATAGACTTCCAAGTCGAAAATAGCTCGTCCTCATCTATGGCTTAGCCACAGACTTCCGGTGGCTCAGCTGGTGAAACAACTGGAAAGTCAGCTGGAGAGGCAAATGGTTCGGCATACTAGGTCATGTAAAACTGTCTCGCCAGTGCAAGAACTCCTTCTAGTGGATCGACTATGCTTCCATTACTTGTACCTACTAGGGAATAGAGTTGTGCTCTTCCTTGAGAGATGCCTACGTAGGACATTTCCGCTGTACCACGCTTCAATTTACCACTTGTCTGCTCGCGTTGTGGCTCTCAAGCTATCCCAGCGTCGCTGCAGGAGAACCCGAAATTCCTTTCGGAGTAAGGCCAGCGCCGGAGCAACACAAGGCCCGCAGGACTGCGGCCTCAAGAGCAGCAGCATCGCGTCGGAGACGATTTTAATCTCCTCACGTTCCTCGTGCGCTCGACGCTTGCACCAAGACCTCAAGCACTCGCGCACTCTGACCTTCACGTTATCCCATTCTATGCTAGCTATACTTCTGTTGTGCAGCGATCGAAAGAGAATGGATGATACCTGCGCGTTTGCCTGCCTGTTCTTGCCGAGGATTTAGACGCCACCGTCTCTTCGCTTGCGGGACTATGTTGGAATTGGCAAACCGCAGAATGAGGAAGCTGTGGTCGTTAAGAGCAGAAGGAACCAACCATGAAAAAAACATACTGAAAGCTAGTGACGATGAGATGTAAAAACGATCGATGCTGCTCCGCACGTCCCTTCCTGTTCAAGTCATTCCTGAATGTTTAGGGCGAAGCACGTGACTCCACTGGCAGTATTGCGACGGGAGCATCCATTATAGCCTCTTCTTCGGAGGAGGCAGAGGAGGCGGCGGTGGCACTCGGCGCAACAATACCCAATTACTCAGTCATAGTAAGTGACTCCAAAACTGCCATACACAACTTTGGAGCGGGTAGGGTTTGTAGGACAGCCCTAGCAATTCTATCTCACAATCCGCCAGCCCAACTTCTGAGTTTAGTCTGGACACCTGCTCACGCAGGCCTAATCGGCAATGAAGCGGCCCACCTAAGTGCTCGAGCTTTCACGAACCGAGCACAGGCAGGGGACGGTTCAGACGCCAATAATCTCCCTCCAGCATTCACCACCAAAAACAGATTACTTACATACCACGACATTTGCGGGCATTACCGCCTAGGTCGCCTAACCCTCCCTCCTTTAATGATTCGGTCATCACGCATACACGAGATACTATGGCGTAAACTACAGACTCGCACTTTTCTATCTCCTGCCTTACGTCACAAAATTCACCCGGGAATATACCCTACTTCAACCTGCAAGTTTTGTTCTGCTAGCAGAGCGGACCTTAACCACATTATGTGGCAATGCAAGAACCACTCCACTCCCCCTAATATTTGTAGAGTTTTAAGTAGTAGGGAGCTGTGGGAGGCTGCCATGCCCAGCTACAACCCCGAACTTCAGGAAGCTATCCTGAGGTGGGCTGAGGTGGTAGAGGAGGCCAACCGCGAGTAGGATAACCTCCCTCGCCTTCTTCCCGCACCCCTTTCTCTTTAAGATGGAATAAATAAAGTTGTCTCTCTCTCTCCCTCCATCACATGGACCTACTAGGGTATAGAGTTGTGCTCTTCCTTGAAAGGTGCCTACGTAGTACACTTCCGCTGAACCACGCTTCCATTCACCACTTCTCTGCTCACGTTGTGGCTCTCAATCTATCCCAGCGTGGCTGCAGGAGAATCCGAAGTTCCTTTCGGAGTAAGGCCAGCGCCGGAGCAACACCAGGCCCTATTAGATTTGGCAGACGTAGCTGTAGAGATGAACTTGGGACGACAGGACTGGGCGAGCAGGATTTAATGGCAGTATTTACATTTAAAACAGGACATACATTGGCAGACTAGCGCGACTCCCATATGGAGCCCGCAAAACTAACATACAGCAAACAGTTTACGAGCACACAGCTCACTAGTACATTTCTAGTATGACAGAGCACTCAGCTCCCGACAACGAGCACGACACGAGCACACCCTAGCAGCCGGCAAACGCTGCTTATAAGCCCTTGCTCGACGTCATAGTTCGACGTCATTCAAGATGACCCGCCTTTTTGGAGGATGAGGTGTGTCGGAGCAGGAATGGTCCGGAAGGTTCGTCCAAGCATTGTAAACTCGCCGCCGCCCCGCACTATGGCTCACACACACAAAGGCACACACATTCGAGCCCATACACACAAAGGCTCCGGAGTCGACGACCGAGGGCTTCGTAGAACTGCTTTGTACCGGGTGGCTCGGCCAAGTACCAATTTCCGGAGTTGATCGCGCGCCACGTGGCTGCCGGCCGTCCGCAGTTCTCGGAAGGGCGCCCCGACTGGTGGGCTTGGAACACGTGTAGCGGGCTGAAAACTGGCACGTTGCCACCCCGTACGGCCATTCTTACAGCTCCTCCATGGCCCGGAAAATCTCGCCTGGCCAGTGCTGGCAACCGCTGGGCAGGAAGAGAATGGCTGGCGAGCAAGATGATGGCTTTGCTCTCTGCAACCCCTGCGTACTCGGAATGCCTTCAACCATCTTACAACAACTGGCACAGAAGAGTCGACCCGGCAACACAATACCGCTTAGCGTTCAAACGCCCGGAATTAGCTGCTAACCCACCAGGCCTCCTATCACAATTTCCATGCAAGTCACTCAACTGGGAATCCCAAATTTTGCCCCAAAATTTCGTGCCGCCAAAGCGAGCGTTCACGTTCCCCTTTCAGTTCGACCAAACCTGACTGTCGTGCTGCACAAGAGCAAAGGTTTACGCAGAACTAAACCGAAGGCTCTCAAACACCAATACCCAAACATAACATAAGCAGCATGACTTCACGAACAGCCTGTTCTTACCCTATCGTAGTGGCGTACTTATCTCACGTACTGTTGCCACTGAACAGTCTGGCCAACTCCACAGGTACGCAATCACAATCGCGCTAGCTTTGTGGTCCCTATTCCGAACACGTGCTTGCATCATACAAAGTTTTCATCACGCTGACTCACATTTGTTCCTTTAGTCCACACAGGACACGTTCCTTAAATAAACAACCAAATTTGCGTAACTTACGCAACACAGAGGAACCTTCCAACAAATGTCTTCTAATAACTAGCTCTACGCACGCGTACTAGAGAAGTCAGAATACGGCTGCCCTCAACACACACGAGCAACCCAGACATAAATCTGCTTCTTTCCGTCCACACAGGACACGCGTTAATGGACTTAAGAGCTCTTCTCAGTGCAAATCGTGCACTTACTGAAAATCTACGCGCTTAACCTTAGAAAATTCAAAAACACTTAAAAAGAAAGAAGGTTAAATAACACACACGCGCGTTACGATAGGCCTCTCAACGATAACCTTGACCTTCAGGTTACTCACGTACAAAAAAGAAAGCCTATTTACTCAGTAATGAACATCTCGCGAGACTACATGTTTACACAAACCTCATCTTTCAAATCATGGAGCTTCTCAAACGAAAACACAAACAAAGCTCAAACCTCACACATTGAAAGAAATCCTAGTCTCAATTCACGAAAACTTTCCGATGCTCAAAATAAAAAACAAAACACTTCATTTTTACGGAAGGGCTCTCGGCCTCCCTTTCCAATTGCTTACGACTGACTTATACTTTCAGCCGCAACCGAGGTGGTCGCGGTTTAAGAGCTACTCTGGCTACGGAGGAACAACAAAAGGGCTGACTCACTATCAGCTCCCCCAAGACGTTACGGTCTCCTGCCAATTTGCGTCCTCGCGCCCCGCTTTGAACATGACCTCGACTGACCGCGTCGCTACTCCCCACCTGGTCTCGTCTTGCCACCTTGCGCTTCTTTGTACTGCACGCTGAGCTTCGAAGAGAACGAGGGAACGACGAGGAATTTGACTGCCCCGCGCCCTTTGTCCGCGTCCGTGCAGAACAAGCTTCTCGGTCCCCCTTTGACCGGTGGCTCGAACGTGTTTGATGCGTCAACATCGTCAGTGATGACCGCACCTTTTTCCTCGCGCCCTGCCCTTTTGGGTTTCTCGCCATCTTTGGCGGCGCTACATTAGTTACCGTCTTTCGGTCTTTACCGCGCTTTCTCTTTGCACTCGCTTTCATGTCGCCTTCTCGTGCCTCGTGCTGGCCGGTACACATTTCGTCGGCCCGGATCGGTCTCTTACCCGCACAGTCTGAGTGATTTACATTTAAATCTACTCTCACTTTGCCTCGACTGGCGGACAGCCCAACCGACTCTGGAACAATGCAGCAGGCTTTACTCGAGTTAGACAACTCGCAATCTTGCGAACTGCCCTCTACTACATTGCCCAGCTCACGCTGTGCATCTGCACACAGCCCGTCGGTATCGATCGCTGTCTCACGCGCACAGTCCGAATGATTAACAACTGAATCATCCCTATCTAGGCTAACTAGACTGGCGGAGAGCCGCACCGATCCCTGAACAATGCAGTTGTTCTCTCGTGAGCTACGGAGCTCGCCACCCCGAGAACTATTCTCAACTGCATCGTCCAGTTCGCACTTCACTTCTGCACGCAGATCTGACTCGACATGGGTGCTCGCGTCTGTCAAGTCCGTAGTATTCTGTACCTCGCTAACGACCTCGCTACCATGAGATGCGACGCACACGCGCGGTAACTGTGCCAATTTGTTCGCAGCTGGCCTAGCTGTCTCTATAGTCATCTGTTGGCACAGCACCTCGTCGCTCTCACTCTGGCCTTTAACGGCCTCTGCTGCCACTAAGGCTTCGTTAGCTGCTAGCACTTCGAATTCACTTGTGAACGTGCTGCTACTCTCACAGGTACTACTACTTTCCTCGGCTTTTGAACAAAATCTGCTATTTACTTCCTGCCACTTTCGCTGCGTCCAGCCTACAGATTTCTCAAGCCGCTGTTGTCTCTGTGCCAATAACTGATCACAATACTGTATCTCTTTGATCAGCGCTGCCTTCTCTCTCTCATACTTTTGCTGACGCTCACGCTTACGTTCCTGATACTCACGTTCGCGTTCATTCTCACGTTCGTGACGCTCACACTTAAGAGTAAGTTCTTGAAGCTCACGCTTCCGTTCATTCTCGCGTTCTTCACGCTTACGCTCACTCTTACGTTCACGACGCTCACGCACACGTGGTTCCTGTCTTTTACTTAGAATTCGTTTGCCCATTTGTTCTATGAATTTCAAATCATTGTTACTTTCTAGAATGGTTTTACGAATCTCTGATTCCCTCAAGTCCTCATCTACGTTTACCTCGATCTCCTCACACAACCACAACAGGTCAGCTCTCGTCAAACACATTAGGACCATGGTCGCTACTTTAAGCTTTGGCTCTGCTGTCACACAATACTTGTTGCGATACCCACGCAAATCAAAATACAAGTAAAAGATCCCAGCGAATCAAATCCAAAAACACAGTGAAATTGAAGCCTGGTAAATCTTACAGCCAAAACCAAACGCTTACCCACTGAAGCAGCACCATATCACCAGTCCTTCCCCGCCGTATCCAGTCAGTTGCAAGAGGTGGTCAATCTCAAGTCGCCTCCAACTTGATCAGGATGCCGGTAGGTCACCATGTGCCAACGTCCGTCAGCTGCCGTTGCTGTCTCCGAGTCGAAAGCCGATCTAGGAGCCGTAGTTGGATCCCTCCGCTGCCATTCAGTTATTAGATTCGTCGGACGGTCCTACCGCTGTCGACCATATGTAGGAGTCGTCGGACTATCTCGCCGCTGCCACCATTTGATGGAGATGAAGGTCGTAGACAGGAACTCGGTGAACAGGATTTATTTACATATTAACAGTTTAAGCAAGATACATTGGCTGTCTTGGGCGACTCCCATATGGAGCCCGCAAAACTAACATACAGCAAACAGTTTACGAGCACACAGCTCACTAGTACATTTCTAGTATGACAGAGCACTCAGCTCCCGACAACGAGCACGACACGAGCACACCCTAGCAGCCGGCAAACGCTGCTTATAAGCCCTTGCTCGACGTCATAGTTCGACGTCATAGTTCGACGTCATAGTTCGACGTCATTCAAGATGACCCGCCTTTTTGGAGGATGAGGTGTGTCGGAGCAGGAATGGTCGGGAAGGTTCGTCCAAGCATTGTAAACTCGCCGCCGCCCCGCACTATGGCTCACACACACAAAGGCACACACATTCGAGCCCATACACACAAAGGCTCCGGAGTCGACGACCGAGGGCTTCGTAGAACTGCTTTGTCCCGGGTGGCTCGGCCAAGTACCAATTTCCGGAGTTGATCGCGCGCCACGTGGCTGCCGGCCGTCCGCAGTTCTCGGAAGGGCGCCCCGACTGGTGGGCTTGGAACACGTGTAGCGGGCTGAAAACTGGCACGTTGCCACCCCGTACGGCCATTCTTAACAGTCCGCAGGACTGCGGCCTCGAGAGCAGGAGCATCGTGTCGGAGACGATTTTAATCTCCTCACGTTCCTCGCGCGCTCGACGCTTGCCCCAATACCGCAAGCACTCGCGCACTCTTACCTTCACGTCATCCCATTCTATACTAGCTATATTACCTCTGTTGTGCAGCGATCGAAAGAGAATGGATGATACCTTTACGTTTGCCAGCCTGTTCTTGCCGAGGATTTAGACGCCACCGTCTCTTCATTTGCGGGACAATGTTCGAATTGGCAAACCGCACAATGAGAAAGCTGTGGTCGCTAAGAGCAGAAGGAACCAACCATGAAGAATACATACTGAAAGCTAGTGACGATGAGATGTAAAAACGATCGATGCGGTTCCGCATGCCCCTTCCGGTTCAAGTCATTCCTGAATGTTCAGGGCGAAGCAAGTGCCAAGCATTGACCAGTCCCAGCCCATCGTCGAGCTCTCGCAGTACAGCATTTCCGGCCCTATCTTTGACTATTGGAGTCCATCTACGGGAGACGCGATCAAGCTGTTCTACCACATAGTTGAAATCGCCCACTAGAATAAACCTAGAGGGACCTACCAAGTATATGGGTCTAATGCAGCGAAATACTCTCTCTGATCTCTAGCCTTGTTTGGAGTACAAACATTAACAATTCGAATGCCACAACCAAGATCCACCGACAGGATACGGACCTCGGCGTCCCTGGGATGACGAAGAACAAGGCCGCTAAAATTCGGCATCAACATGGTGGCCGTATCTCGGCATCCCGACTCGCCATTACTCCAGAAAGACCTGGTGCGAAACATTCTGTCAAAGTGGCTGATATGGCCTAACCTATAGACATAAGTTTCTTGGAGTACGAGGATATCTACGTATTTGGACTTAGCTAAGCTGACAACCTCTAACTGTTTGGAAGCTCGAGACAAGCCTCTACATTGAAAGAAGCTATAGTAAGAGAATGAGCCATATTGAGTAAGCGAAAATTTAGCGGAAAGCTAATTAAAGCAAATGAAAGAAGAGAAAAAGACTAGAGAAAGAGTGGACTACTACTGAGTAATACTAGGCGAATGGGATACAAAAGCTAGAACTGCCTATGAGGTAGTCTCCGAAATTGGAGACCCCTCATAAGTAGAATCATAGAGGTTATCTGACAAGTTGGAACAGTGGCATGGAACCCATTTACAGCCCATACAAGGAGTTGTTTCCTGCATGTCCGAAGGGACGTCAGGCTTCGAGTCAGAAGCTGAAAGTGCCGCGGCAGTGTGCTTTCGGCAGTGCACACTGCCGAGCACGAAGACTTGACAGCACCACGTGCTGGGAAGTGAGGAAGGAACACGGGAATGGTAAATGGAAATGGAAAGGGCGCATGAGTGATCGTGTCACTTGTGACGTCAGAAATTACAGTGGCACCATCGCAAATCCGCGAATAAAAACAGCCGCCAGCAGTCGCATTCGCTGCGAGTCTGAGCCTGAGGTGCGCCTTGCAGACAACGCGGGTGCTTGAAAAAAATCCTTCGCAAATGCCTGCGAATCTAGACGACAGCGACGCTGAAATAGTGAGCTCACGCACAACTACCGAAGCACTCTCTGCTGCCTGTTGCAAGGAATCATTCATCACAAACGCCACCTGCGCAATCGTTATCGTACAGCCGTTACGCCTGCGTTGTCGTTTGCAGCCGCCGTATCTGTATAAACAGCTAAATGACCTCCAACGTGGAGACTGTGTCATATTGTCAATTGAGCATGCCTGATAAATATGGTATTTAGTATTGATCAATAAGCTTTAGTTTATCTTAATGATTTTGTATGCACCAGTACGTTTCTTTGATTCTCGGACTAATTCTTATTGCTGTATTAGCTTATTTCGCGACTTCATTAAGTTCTGCGATATGTGAAATTCAATGAACATGCAAAATTTTGCATCTAATTTTAGCCTGTGCGAAGTACGTTATCTTAAGTCTGTCTTCTATTTTTGCAAATTGATGTATTTTTCCAGAAACCGCGTGGAAGATCCCCACTGCTAAGTTTTGTAGCCCAAGGAGGCTTTCAAACAACATTTGCATATTTCCTGCTTTCTCCAGCCTTTTGGGAACAAATACTTTTCAAACTCCCCTTGAGCCCGACCGAGCCACCACGCATCGCCGACCACTGCGTCACCATCATATGATCAGCGAGGCCGAAGCTATTTCCAACTGTCCAGGCGTCTTTAGTGGTCTCGGTGGCATTGTTTTGCGCTGGCTGACGCGCTCCCACATTCCACGAGGTTGGAATAGCATGCTGCCTGCCTAGGTAAAAGAAAGTTATTGTTATGCCGTCATTTCTTTTGAATCACTTCAGTCGTCTCCTGGTCCTTTCGTGTCAGATGACGACGCTCTTCAGCTTTCATTAGTCCGTATGCGGAACAATAAAACGTGCACCGGCACAGCAGCCTTTCATTCCGCGTGTGCTTCAGCCTCCCCCTCCCTTAGACAAACTAATGCTGTTCCTGGCCGGTGCTAGTCCGGCATCAAGGCAGCATGCTGGCCCAGCAGTCACGTGATTCGTAAGTGCAAGTACTGGCGCCATTACAGGAATGCATTTTCTTTTACACCGCCTTGCCCCTCCCTGCTACTTACCCACATTATTTTAAGAATGTTCGGGCTTTGTATTATACGGCAAGCCGGTCCCATCTACCACGATAAACCACATGGCCGCAGAAGACTGAAACCTTTGTCCCTCGTGTTGCAGTGCACCGCGGACAAAAGAACGTTGCTCTCCAACGGATAAATTGACTCGGACTTTCATCGCCATTCACATCAACGGCGTTTGCAGGAGCACGTTAGCGGCGCACCGCCTTCGTTTGAAGGCGAATCACGTTGATGCGACAGAAGATGGCAGATAGTCAAGGAGTGATGTCGTTTCTTGGGCCACATGGCTGCGGCCCTGTTGTCTCCTTCATTTACTGTAGGAATGCAAATTTCCCGCTAAGCTGTCGTCTCTCAAAACGTGCCGAATAGCCGGCGTGGCGCACTAAAGTATACACGCAGTTTCTGGGCTCTGTCTCTCCGCGCGGTTATTGCCTGTGCATGAGGTGCTCGAGTGCAGGGCGAATTATCTACTGATCCCTAGTCCCTACCCGTGATTGGGGAAGCAATGACACCACCACCATAAACGACTTCGCGCGCTTTTTTGTCAGGTCTAAATGCCTACGGTTCTGAACCCGTAAATGGCAAAGGCTTTTCACGCTATCTATGACCTACAGGGAGGTGGTGCCAAGAATTCCCCAAAAGAATAGCCCAGTCGTGGAAAGCTCACAGAGGCCAGCGTAGTGATAGCGTATTATTCGACAAAAACACTCCTTTCACGGAGCGCTTGTAAATTTGCGGCGTTCGTGTCACTTCCAGTAGTCTATGAGACCGGTTCCGTAGACAAGTTATGCCGTAACGCTGCGACAGAAATTAGACCGACCCGTGCATCAAGGAATCGCTAAGTTTGTTAAGGCGCGCTCACACTAGCGGGAGACATCCCGCAGCGGCACAGCGTCAACGTTGATGCTGCGTCGCAGCTGCTCGGAATGACGATCACACTGCGCGCGTTTTCTCGCTGCGGTTGTCTTGGAATGTAGAGAGAGGAGGCGTTGAGGGAGGACCCTAACGAGCAGAGAGGGAAGGGGATAGTCATGTGACACCAGATTTCCCACGTGGTCGTCTTGACCGTCTGCTAGCTCTCCTCGCGTCGCCCTTTTTGTCACGAGGATGGCTGGTGGCAAACCGCCGAGTGTCCCACAGCACGCGCGCAGCCTCTGCCTCCGCCGACGGGGTCACTGAACTGGGACCGACGTCACGGTTCGCGGTCGGCCCCCATTGGCTGTTCTCGTCAGCGGCGCGGGAAAAATAGGTACCCGGCCCATCGCTCTGCGGGACGGCACAGCAGCCTGTCTGCGGGAGAAAAACCGGTTTGTGCGGGAGGCGGCTCGCGGAAAACGTTCTGCGTTGTCCGTTTTCCCGCCACTGTGAACGCGCCTTTACTTTCAGCCTTCCTCCTGTATCATCAACGCCGATAATGACATTGAAGAGACTTGATCAACTTCAAGGCGAAATAACAAGCTTTTCTTCTCCGAAAACGGTTTGCGGTTTTTCTTTGGACGAGGGCTGCTTTTGACTAATGCCAAGTTCCTGTAGACGCGTCTACCGTGAAAACCTCCTTACGATACGTACCCGAAATTAATACGAAGTAATGTTTGAATACGAAGTAATGTTTGGGGACAGCAAAATTCAAAAACAAGAGGTCATAATTGGCGCATGTAGCAGGAGTGAGAAAAAGTTAAAAGCAAAGCGAACTGCAATGAGAATGATAGATGTAGTAAAAAGGATGCAGATTTCACGTGCGTTTTCTATTTCGCCTCCGTCGAAATGCGGCTGCTGCGGTTGGGATCAACTGCGCGACCTCTAGCAATGCCATAGCTGCAAAGCTCCCGTGGCGCGCACAGAAGGGTTTATTTGACGGTCGACCGCTTCCGTAGTGTCGCCTGGGCTTTGCGGTGCGCTTGAATGCGGCTCTGCTTCTGCATGTCTTGTGTAGTTTGTCGGCTTGACATGTTTGCCTGGTGTTTATTTTTCAGAAATAGCAGCAACGTACTGCACCTTAGCTTGAACTTAAGCTTATTCAGTTTCCCCGAACCGCTGTCCTGTAGTGGTAGGGTTTCGTTGCCCTCTCACGTCAATCCCCCCCCTCCCATCCTTTGCATGAGAACCGCCTCTTCTCCTCCCCTCTCTCTATAGCTCTGTGTACGTCCCCTGCGGGCTCGCACCTTAGTACAAAAGGAAGCCCTGCAGTTTCTCAAATGCTTCTGGGGGGAGTCACGGATAATTACCGCTGTCAGGAGGCAAATGTGGCGAGGCCCAGGGAGCTCCGGAGGGCATTGTGCACATCCTATGCGGGGGTGAGAAGAAGTTTCTAGCGTCGCCTTTCCTATCTCGCACGTTTCTGCCATGCATACAGGCGCTCTGAATCAACCCCCGACGCGGTGTGCCGGACAGCAGCAGCAGCAGTGGGAAAGTTGAAGGAAGAGGCAAAGAAAGCTTCGCTTTAAGGAAAGAATGTGACGACAACAACATTAAAAGCACTCGAGGAAAGAATTTGGTGTGATGACGAATCGCACGTTAGTCGATAGGATGCTAGTGCCTTAGCCAACCGGAGCTAAATAAACCGTATTATAAGCGGATTTCTACGGTATTTATTTCCGTGGTTACCCACTTTTCTTGCAGCACACTTTGCTTGCTAAGCACGCGCAAACTAGATCTGCAACGTGTCGGTATTCGCATAGATATATGACGAGGCTGTGCTCATAACATGGCGGACGTAGAGATGATCGCGTCTGTGTCGAAAGGTGCACATTTTGGAGAAGAGGGGAATTCGAAGAGAAACCATCCAAATTAGGCTTTAGCGAACAAATATAAGGTATATGAATGCACCCGCATATAAGTGATTAAATGCGTAAAATTACAATAACTGTAAAAAGCAGCCCTTCGCATAGCTGACACGGAAGAATATGCGGGAATTTTTCGCGAAGAACGAAATTAACACGTATACGTCTCAGTAAATTCGCAAAAGATTTTCGGCAAAATCCTGTTCTTGCCTGCACTTTGCTACCCAGCGTCGCGTCTGGTTCCCTTCAGTGTCAGTCGAGGGCTGTCAAACGCGGCATACTTTGCCACGCTGTATTACGAGTTAGGAATCAGCTTAAAAAGTGCAGAGTGAAGTTTGCGCTTGTACAAGCAAACGAGGTAGCGACCTGACAAGAAGAGTGACTATAGAGCCATCACTAATTACTGGCGTTGTGCGTTGTCTTCTTTTTTTTTTCATTATTGTGTTCCCCCAATAAGGAAACAGCGGAAGACTCGTATGAGTCGCCATAGCTGAAAGTCGGAGCACAGCGAATTGGGAAGAGGGCAGCCTCCACCAATGAAAGCGTTCCGCCGGCAGTTGCCGATACTGAGAAGCGTTTCTTGTGGACAAATTGGATGGCGGACACACTGACAAACATCTGGGAGGACCATTTGCCGCCAGTACTCTCTCACATACATAACGCGCCCGTCTTCAACTCAATGACAGAGTTGTTCAACAAGGCGTCCGGCGGGACCCCTGTCACTTCAACGCAGCTGCGCCACAAGTTCGAAAATTTGGGGCAACAGTGCAGGTAAAGGATAATTCGCGCGTGCCCGGATGTTTGTTACGCTAGGCTTTAGTATGCGCTGTACGGCTTGTGTGCAACAATCTTAGTGCAATGGTTGGCCTCGTGGTGTTTGATTTGTTCACTACGTGCCGTCGTCCTGGCAGTGCCGCATTATCGACGTAGTATATTTTGATCGCATATTATGGTGAATGCTACAGTCACACTACAATATTCGTAAAGTGTACTTTGAGGTAGCCAGGATGTTTAGGTGGAAACCTGGGCGTCTAAAGATGTGCATTCAGTGTCGATTGAAGGCCGCGATTCCGTTTAGTCGGTCTGGCTATGTTACAGTTGAATGAACTTTGAAAGCTGACATATCGACTGTCTTTGCTACTGCTGCTACTGACATGCCAAATGACTGAATGTACGCTCCCATGTGAATTGAGTGCCAATTTCAAATGTCGCAAGTGCTATATTCTTGCATGCAGTTGATAATCTGGTAACCCACCAGCAATTTAATGCAGCGCTGTCGGCATTCAAACTGCACAGCGCGCTTAGCCCTGTCTAGAATAGCACTGTTCAATACGGCGCACTGAATTGTACCGCATCGCACTGTTTGTCAATAGTGCAAGACCAGTGACATGGATATAAAGAGCTTTGCACGGTGTGTACCTGCAATCGACTGCAGCAGCTGAATACTGCAAAACAGGTTCCCATGCATGACTAATTGCGCTTACGGTTAACGATGAGGTTGCCATAAGAAGGGCAGACTTTCAATTCATGAAAACTAAAGCACTGCTAATCTCCCAAGCCATATGGCCTAGCAGGCACATGCTCTCAGAGCCAAATAAAACTACATTTCCTGTGTGCACGAAGTAGTTGAATGTGCGTAAGCACTATGCTTTGTGGGACAGCAAAGTATTAGAAAACCACTTTTGTGTTCATTATTCGTGCAAATTACGACAATGGTTTTCAAGAATGGGCGCCAAGTTTCTCTGGAGGTCATTTCAATGTTCCTCTGCTGTATAGCGCCTTCTTCGCCTGTGCTTTCTTTGCCATTTTAGTGGCCCGTTTGGAGTCAACTTCAATCGGTTGCGCCACCCCGTCAACGACAGGTGCGTGCGGCTACTTCGTGTCGGCATTCTCATATCTTCCTTGTACGCGAATAACACGCGTCCCTTGTTCACGAGTAGCTTGAGCTCGCTGGCAAGCCTTCCGAGTAATCTTCCATAGCAACACTGTGGGCTGTGTTGGCCCATGCATCACAGCAACAGGCAACCACTTCATCCCCATACTAGGCCTCTGTGACAATGTCAACCTGAACGGATAAGATAAGAAGCGTCACATAATTTTAGATATAGTACCTCTTCAGTTAGCACCAACATATTCCCGGCGCTGACGCATTGACTTGTTGCTCATCGGGTTTGCACGTTTAGAGCCCATAAATTCTATAGAATATTATGGTGAAAAACAGACAACTTGTTTTCTTTCAGGCATGACAAAGTTGTTGAAGGATGGCTCACAATAATCTTACTAAGCAGTGAATTATCGTTTTTTGAAAACCTGTTTTCAATGCCACTCCGACAGCGACAGATTTTTTTTTAATGTCTTGCTTTAGTTTTCGTGGGCGCTACGCTGTAGCTTGTGTAGATTTGTTTGGTTTACTGACGTCTGTTAAAAAGTTATTTTCATATGCAGTATACATTTCTTTGAAGGCGGCGCCTGTCTGGTCGTCTTCTATGTTTAATCTAACCTGCGCTTTTACGACAAACCAACTTCGTGTCATTGTTTTCCTTGAGCTGTATAAATTGCGCTTATCAATAACACAAAAAAGCATGTATATGCTGCAGACATTGCCTTGCAGCAATACATATATTTAGAGCCATCATGCGTTTATCATGATACATAAGAATTGCTGAAACGTTCCAACATCAGATAACGGTTCTCTCATCTGCAAGCTCTCTTCCGCGAGGCTGAGGTCATCTGTAGCAAAGGTGCGGAGAATTCTACGAAGGCGGCTCACGGGTGCTGCTTCACCCGGTGGCCGCCTGTCTCTTTTGTCTCAAAACAAGAGGAAACAGAAACAGCACAGATGCAATACGGCAAACAGAGCTCTGAATTCAAAAGTTATCGCAGAACTTTTTTTTTATTATTATTACCCTGTTTAACAATTGATGAGTCGACAGGTACGAGAAACGTGGTTCGTAAGCAGTGCTTGCCAACGATATTGTAACATTTAACAACTATTACTGCTATCCTTCCTTGCACTTAACGTCTAAAACTGAAGTTCAAACAGAATGCGTTCTATTAGACCGTTCACGTGTTTTACCTAACAAGGGGCCAGTAAATGAGAAGGTTGAATGTCCACAGCGTTTATCAACGACCTAGCTTCCTGAAAAGTTCACTGCGAAGTTTCACTCAAGCGATGATTGTGTGCGCGGTGATGCAAAATTTATAGGGTAGAAGCTTGGCCCGTTTGGGCAGCATAGTTGAAGGTCGGCAAGGCCAGCGCTTAGGCGAGTTACACGAGAAGAATGAGAACAGCGCATTGTGTCTATTGTTATCCTTTGCGTATCTCGTCCAAGCACTGGAGTTCCGGAACTTGAATTGCAATACAAATGGTCGTTGTGTAACCGGTGTGGTTAATATGGCACTGTTCTATTGACGGCAGAAGCTAAACATCCTGGCTACCTCAAGGTAGCCTTTACGAATATTGTAGAATGACTGTAGCATTCACTATAATATGCGTTGAAAGTATGCTACGTCGATAATGCGGCACTGTTAGGACTACGGCACGTAGGGAACATATCAAACACCACGAGGCCAACCATTGCACTAGGATTGTTGAACATAAGCCGTACAGCGCATACTAAAGTTGTTAGGATCGGGCATTAGCTATTTCAGCCCGCTGCACGTGTACCGATCCAACCGGGACGGTGGCGCACTTCAGAGAACTGCGGATAACCGGCAGCCACGTGGCGCGGGGTCAGCTCAGGGGAGTTCTCGAGGGGAGGTAATTGGCGGAACCCCCCCATGCCCTTTTCCAGACACCAGACAATGTGCCGCGGCGGAGGCCACTGTGCGAGGTGCGCTCTGGAATTTAGAGGCGACGGCTGTTCTGCAAAGGTCGTCGGCCTTCGGAGAGAGCAGTGAAACCTGTGCGGCATGTGTGGGTGTGAAACCCCTACCCCCTTCTCTCAAAGGCTGCCACGAGGACTTTCTACAATCACGTCGAACGATGACGTCGAACGGAGTGCTTATAATCAGCGATTGTCGGCTGCTAGAGTGTGCTCGTCGTCGTGCTCTGTGCTCGAAATGCACTCGTGAGCGGTGTGCCAACACCTCCTAGACAGTTCTCCAGAGGGTGTTGGGTGTGCTCGTTTGCTGTATGCTTTGTCTTGCGGGCTCCACTAGGGAGTCACGCTAGACTGTGCAAATCTATCCCATGTTCAAATGTAAATAAATCCTGCTGGCCTAGTCCTGTCGCCCCAAGTTCTTCCGATCGTCCTACAAGCACGACTCTAAATCCAATAAAGTCTAGCGTGACAAACATCCGGGCACGCGCGAATTATCCCTTACCTGCACTGATGCCCCAAATTTTCGATCTTGTGGCGCAGCTGCCTTGAAGTGACAGAGGTCCCGCCGGCCGCATTGTTGAACAACGCTGTCATTGTAGTGTAAACGAGTGCGTTGTGTATGTGAGATAGTACTGGCGGCATATGGTCCTCCCAGATGTTTCTCAGCATGTCCGTCATCGACTTTGCACACAGGAAACGCTTCTCAGTATCTGCAACTGCCGGCGGAACGTTCGTTTTCATTGTTGGAGGCTGCCTCTTCCCAATCCGCTGTGCTCCGACCTTCAACTATGAGGAGGGGGTTAGCCGAGGAGCCAGATTTTTATTAGTCGTATAAAAAGCCAACAAACACTGACACCAAGGACAACATAGGGGAAATTACTTGTGCTTAATAAACGAAACAAACGATAGATTAATGGAAATTAAAGTTGATGAAGAAGCAACTTACCGCAGGTGGGAACCGAACGAATGCGAATGTTGCGGGTTCGGTTCCCACCTGCGGCAGGTTGTTTTTTCATCCACTTTGTTTTCCATTAGTCCATCATTTGTTTCATTGATTAAGCACAAGTAATGTCCCCTATGTTGACCTTGGTGTCAGTGTTCGTTGGCTTTTTATATGACCTTCAACCATGGTGGCTCAAACGAGTCTTCCGCTGTTTCCTGATGCAGGAAACGCAAAAAAAAAAAAAAATGAACGCACAACGCCGGTAATTGGTCATGCCTCCATAGTCGCTCTTCCTGCCAGGTCGCTGCCTCCTTTGATTGTAAAAGCGCAAACTTCACTCGGCACTTCTTAAGCCGATTCCTAACTCGTAATACAGCGTGGCAAAGTATGCCGAGTTTGACAGCCCTCGACTGACACTGAAGGGAACCAGACGCGACGCTGTGTAAGAAAGTGCAGGCAAGAACAGAATTTGGCGCGTCACCGAAAATCTTTTGTCAATTTACTGAGACGTATGCGTGATAATTTCATTCTTCGCAAAAAAATTACCGCATATTCTTCCGTGCCAGTTATGCGAAGGGTTGTGTTTTACAGTTGTTGTAATTTTACACGTTTAATCGCTTAAATGTGGGTGCATTCATATACCTTATATTTGTTCGGTAAAGCCTAATTCTGATGGTTTCTCTTCGAATTCCGCTCTGCTCCAAAATGTGCACATTTCGACAGAGACGCAATCATATCAACGTCGGCCATGTTGGAAGCACAGCCTCGTCATATATCTATGCTAATACTGACGCTGCTGATGTAGTTTGCGCGTGCTTAGCAAGCAAAGTGTGCTGCAAGAAAAACGAACAACTACGGAAACAAATAGCGCAGAAATCCGCTTATGATACGGTTTATTTAGCTCCGGTTGGCTAAGGCACTACCATCATACGCCGATGCGATACTCTTTTTAGATAGCGCTGACGACGACTAACGTGCGATTCGTCATCAAACCAAATGCTTTCCTCGAATGCTTTTAATGTTGTCGTCACATTCTTTCCTTAAAGCGAAGTTTTTTTTGCTTCTTCCTTCAACTTTCCCACTGTTGCTGCAGCTGCTGTGGCTACTGCTGTCCGGCACACCGCGTCGGGGGTTGATTCAGAGCGCCTGTATGCATGGCAGAAGCGAGTTAGAGATGAAAGGTGACGGGAGAAACTTCTTTTCATGCCACACGCGTGGTATGTGCAAAATGCCCTCTGGAGCTCCCTGGGTCTCCCCACATTTGCCTCCTGACAGCTGTAATTATCCGTGACTACCCCACAAGCATTTGAGAAACTGCAGGGCTTCCTTTTGTACTAAGGTGCGAGCCCGGAGGGGACGTACAAAGAGCTGTAGAGAAAGGGAGGAGATGAGGCAGTTCCTATGCAAAGGAGATGGGGGGGTAGACGTGAGAGGGGAACGATAGCCTACCACTACAGGACAGCGGTTCGGGGAAACTGAATAAGCTTAAGTTCAAGCTAAGGTGCAGTACGTTGCTGCTATTTCGGAAAAATAAACACCATGCAAATATGTCAAGCGGACAAACTACACAGGGCGTGCAGAAGCTATGCCAAGGGCTGCTTCTTAGTTATTGTAATTTTACGCATTTATTCGCTTAAATGCGGGTGCATTCATATACCTTATATTTGTTCGGTAAAGCCTAATTCTGATGGTTTCCCTTCGAATTCCGCTCTTCTCCAAAATGTGCACCTTTCGACAGAGACGCGATCATCTCAACGTCCGCCATGTTGGAAGCACATGCTTGCCATATATATATATATATGAATACTCATACGGTGCTGAGTTTTCTGATGTTTAGCAAGCAAAATGGGGACAACGACAGCAAATAATACCGTAAAAAACACGCTAATAGTGCTGTTCATATAGTGTCGGTTTGCTAGAAGCACTATTAACATACGCTGATAGGACACTCTTTTCTGATAAGCGTTAAGGACGAGTAAGGTGCGAATCGTCATCAAAGGAAATGCTTTGCCCGAATGCTTTCAGTGTTGTTTTCGCCACATTCTTTTTCATTTTATTTTTTATCATGTATTACGTTTGTCGTTCCCGTTGCAGGTCACCTTCTTTTTAACTTTTTTCTCTCTCCTTATATATGCCCCAATCGAAATTAATTTAGTTTTGACTTTTGGTGTCCCCAAATATTACCTCGTATTAAATTCTGCATCATACGCGGGTTTGTACGGTAGACGCGTATGCACAAATTTGACAGTAGTGGAAAGTAGCCCTCGTCCAAGAAGAAAAAGGAACCGAGCCTGTTTTCGGATATTTGCATTCCTCCAGTAAATGGTGCAGACAACAGGGCGACAGCCATGGGTCCCGACAAATGACTTCGCCCCTTCATTATCTACCCTCTCCTGTCGCATCATGCGATTCGCCTTCAGACGAAGGCGACACGGCGCTGACGCGTTCATGTAAGCGCCGCTGATGTGAACGACAATGAAAGCTCAGGAGTCAATTTGTCCCTTAGCGAGCTGCGTTTTCTTTTTTTTTTTTTTTTTTGTCCGCGATGCAGGGCAACAAGAGGGACAAACGTTTCAGTCCTCTACGACCATCTGGCTTAGCGTGGCACATGGGCTCGACTTGGGGTATAGCACAGAGCCCGAACAGCCCTTAAGTAAAGGAGGTAATTAGCGGGGAAGGGCAAGGAGGTTTAAAAGAAAATGCATTCCTGTACTAGCGCCATTACTTCCATTTACGAATCACTGGTTTGTGATTCCATTTACGAACAGCACTGGTTTGTTTAAGGGAGGAGAAGGCTGAAGCATACGCGGAATGAAAGGCTGCTTTGCCGGCGCACGTTTCATCGTTGCGCAGATGACTAATGAATGCTGAGGGGGGTAGTCATGCGACACGGTAGGGCAAGGAGACAACTGAAATGATTTCAAATGAATTGTCGGCCTAAACAATAACTTTCTTGCAGCTAGGCACTCAGCATACCATTCCAACCTCGTAGAATGTGGGAGCGGGTCAGCCACCGCAACATAATGCCGCCAACTCCACTAAGGACGCCTGGACAGTTCAAGATAGCCTCGGCTTCGCTGATCATATGCTGGTGACGCAGTGGCCGGGGATGCATGTTGGAAAAGGAGTTTGAAATTTTTTTCCCCAACAGGTTTGAAAAAGTAGGGAAAAAATGAGTTGCAAAGGGCAGTTTGAAAGACGAACTGCCGTCTTCGGCTACAACACATGGCAGCGGTGAGCTGCCGCGCGGTTTCAAGAAAACGCACAACTGTGCAAAAATACTTTATAAACGTAATATAACACACTTCGCAGTATACAAGACTAAAAAGAACAGTTGCACAATTTATTATGCAACTGTATTATGAGATTCCGGGTTAATTTTGACACCGTGATGTTCTTTGACGTGTCCCAAAATCTAAGTGCACGTGAGTTTTCTATTTCGCCCCCGTCGAAATGCGGCTGCCGCGGTTGCTATCAACTACGCGACCTCTAGCAATGCCATAGCTGCAGTGCTACCGCGGCGGGCGCAGAAGTGTTGATTCGACGGTCGACCGCTTCCGCTGTGTCAACTGGAACCTGCGGCGCGCTTTAATTAATGCGGCTATGCTTCTGCACGCCCCGCGCAGTTTGTGCGCTTGATATATTTGCCTGGTGTTTATTTTTCAGAAATAGCAGCAATGTACTGCACCGTAGCTTGAACTTAAGCTTTTCCAGTTTCCCCGAACCGCTGTCGTGTAATGGTAAGGTTTCGTTGCTCCCTCACGTCCACGCGCCACCGCCGGCAGTGGCACGTGGACGGAGGGGCTTTGGCAGCAACGTACTGCACCATACTTTGAACTTCAGTTTGTCCAGTTTCTACACAAAGGCCGTCGTATAGCAGTAGGGTTACCTTGCCTTCTCACGTCAGCCCTGCCTTGTATGGGAGCTGCCCCTCCTCCTCCCTCCTTCCTAGAGTTCCATCTACGTGTCCTCTGGGCTCGCACCTTAGAATGGGATGCGCTACAGTTTCTGCAATGCTTCTGAGGGGAGTCACGGATAATTACGGTACAGAGGCTAACGTGGCGACGGCCAGGGAGCTCCAGAGGGCATTGTGCACATTCGACGCGCTGGGGTGAGAAGTTTCTAGCAGCGCCTTTCCTCTCTTACTAACCCCGTCAAGTACACACACGCTCTTGCCTCCCCCCTCCCCTCTCAAACACACACAAAGCGGTGTGCTTGACAGCAGCAGCAGTGAGAAGGTCGAAGGAAGAGGTAAAGAAAGCTTCACTTGAATAAAATAAAATTTGTGTGCGCGCTTTTCTTTGCATCTATTTTGTGCCGATCTCGAAGGCAACGTGACTGCTGGCGCCTGTTTCGCATGTGCGATGGCACCACTGGAAACTCTGACGTCATGAAAATCACGCTCACTCATACGCCCTCTCGCGGGAAGGGACCGTTCCCGTGTTACGTTGTGACTTCCCCGCACATGGTGCTCTCAGGTCGTCGTGCTCGGTAGTGTCGCACCTGAGTGTATACGATGTAAACAGGAATGGTGCCACGAACCTTCACCTGAGCGATCTTGAGTTCGCCGCGTGTGATTTCTCGATTCCATTGCGCCATTGGAGCCGCATTTTCCATACACCACCTGCTGCCGTTCTGGCTCGGCTTGGTAAGTGTCTTCGTCTATCATCGCCTATTGTTCATAACTGTGTCATTGTTATACTCGGTGTTACGTATACCACGCATATGCAACTCGGTCCTCGAAGCGGCGGCAGCATTGCTGGCCGTGTCATTCCCGCAGCGTCGGAGGCATACCGGAGGAATATGTCGCGCGAACTGCCGTTAGATATCGTTGATGCCACCGTGCAGACTTTATAAGTTACCCATAAATGATTACGCAAGTTTAAGCGTTTTGTGCGCACTGCCGCAGGTGCTTGCTCATTTGTGAGAAATTCTAGTACAAAGTTTCTGCGCGTCCTGAGAGTTACGTGGACTGTACGTGAACATACATTGCGGCGTTAGGGCTAATCGTGCCGAAAGAAGCCCAGCGATGAGGTTGTTGTTTAAGTAAGGTCAAGAAGATCGCAGAGCCTAAAATTATGATCCCATACATTGTGGGAATCGATGTAAGCGAAGTTTTCCATGCTGGATACTTTGATTGACGATAATTAGCGGTGATGTTGACGGCGAAAGCTTAATTTCTTGAACGTTTAGTCTAACACGAGAGTAGTGAGCTGATATTAAACGTTACCATGCGTGCACCCCTGTTATTTGTCTGCGTAGTACAAAGAACACACATGGAGAGGTGTTTGCTTGAGGCGTTATTGTGCGCCACATTTCATTACATCTGAAAGAGCTGAGCTTCGTCATTGCCTCGCATGGCATTGTGGCAGACCATGCCGACCATGCCAATGGCCGCATATCTCACGTGTAGAGTGCGCCGGGGGTAAAATGAGGCGACACGTGATGCGGTTGCCATGTGACTCCGTGAGCCAATCACTCTACCGCTGGGAGAATTTGGAAAAAAATGTATTTCTCCCGGATGCCGGCAGACTAGCCACTCCCAATAATGTATACATGTTTTTTTTATTTGCTGTTTCTCACAGTTCGTTTTTGTTTCTTGTACCGTCGTGTTTCACAAGAATTTCGTGAAAAAATCCCCCATTCCCTAGAGTCGCGGGAAGTGCCGTGCCAAGACGAGCCAAGCCGCCTTTGGCATCGCTCACTGAGTGGCTTGGCATGGCAACGAAAGCAGCTTGGTGGTTTCTATTAGCCTGCAGCAAATAGTCGCAAGGGTAGACACCGTTTGAAATTTTAGAAGCAAGGTCGAAATTACAATGCATGAGCAGGTTGTAATGTATGCCCGAAGCCCGTAGATCTGGCTGAGCTCCTCGTGGGTCCTGAGGATATATAGATAGAATAAACTTTAATGTCCAACGGAAAAGGTGATCTACCCACCCCCCGACACACAAGTCAGGGGGCGAGTGCCGCCGCCTCAGATGCAGGCTGGGAGGTCTTGGGTCCCAGCAGCCTCTTCAGCTAGTTGGACGAGCTGGAGCTCAGAGTCCGAGCTGCGCAGCAGGGTCTCCCAGGTGTCTCTACTACCTATTTTGTGCGTTCCCCCGGGAGAGCACGGATATTCCCATATTATGTGGTCGAGGGTCCTTCTCGCCCCACAAAGATTACATTTATCGCTCCTGGCCTCGGGGAACATGTGGTTCGCCATAACCGGGTGCGGATATGTATAAGTTTGTAGTCGTCTCCACGCGACTGCTTGTCTGTTGTTTAATTTTGGGTCTGGCGGGGATACCAGTCTACGAGCCAATCTGTAATGCTGCGTAATCTCCCCATATTTTAGCATGCGCTCTCCGCTCCCTCGGTCGTCGGGGGGCCCCGTAGCGGCTCGGCGGTAGAGATCTCGAGCCAGCTCGTGGGCCGCCTCGTTGCCGGGGACGGCTTCGTGCGCCGGAGTCCAAATTATTTGAATTTTTCTATCTAGCTTTCTCTGGCTTAGGATTCTGGCCGCTAAGGGCGAGATCCTTCCCTTGCTAAACTTTTGTATGGCAGTTTTGCTGTCACTGATCACAAATTTCGCGTCCGTTCCAGCGCAAGCTAATGCGATCGCAATTTCCTCGGCAACTTCTATGTTGCGCCCGCGCAGAGTGACAGCGGTCACGGGAATACCCCGGCCACTGACGGCCGTTGCCACTGTAAAACTGCCGCTACCTCCCGCCGCGTCTACATAGGCCACCTCATGTTCCGAGATATTACCGAATCTAATTTTTAATGCTTCGGCTCGTTTATGCCTCCTGTCTTTGCTATGTTCCGGGTGCATGTTTTTTGGCAGGGGGGGAGGGGGATAATCAGATTTTTTCTAACTTCCCTATCTACTTCCACCTTTTGGGTGGGGCCTCTGTCCGGATTTATTCCAACTTTGGCCAATATGGCTCTTCCTGTCCTCGTGGTGCTAAGTCTCTCAATTTGAGAGGTTCGCACCGCTTCCGCCAGTTCTGCCCATGTGTTGTGCACTCCTAGAGCCATCAGTCTCTCTGTTGATGTACACATGGGCAGTCCCAGCGCTCGTTTTACGCATTTTCTCATTAGAGAATCAATCTTTTCTCTTTCCACCACTTTCAAGTCGAGATATGGCGTTGCATAGCTCACCCGACTGAATATGTACGCCTGTATTAGTTTAATTAAATTTTTTCCCTTTAGCCCTCGGCCTTTGCTGGCCACCCGCCTAATTAGGCTCAGGGTCTGTATTGCGTGATTCTGCAGCCTCTTGACAGTCTCGCCATTGTGGCCGTGTGACTGCAGAATCAGGCCCAAGGTTCTGATTTGCTCGACTATTGGGACCTCTTTACCCGCCACTTTAATTTTGATCTCCGACGGTGCCTTGCACCTTAAGTGTTTCGGATTGTATATAAACAATTCTGATTTCCGCGGCGAGCATGCTAGGCCTCTCTCGGCCGCGTAATCGACTATGATGTCAGTGGCGGCCTGGAGCAGGCTTTCGACGGCTGAATCACTTCCCCGGTTGACCCAGAGGGTGATATCATCCGCATATATACTAAATTTTAATCCCTCGAGCTTTGCCAATTGCTCGGGGAGTTCCTTCATAGGCACGTTGAAGAGTAGGGGAGACAGCACTGATCCTTGGGACGTACCCTTACTCCCTAGATCAATTGTGGGGGATTCCAGCGTTTGGAACTTCATGCAAGCAGTTCTTCCCATCAGGAAGTCCCTGATGTATCGATATGTTCTGGTGCCTACATTAATCTTGTTCAGCCCTTCCAGGACAGCCTCATGCTTTACGTTGTCAAAAGCCTTCGTGAGGTCCAGTCCCAGAATTGCTTTTGCATCTTTAGACCTTGAGTCTATTATATCATGTTTGATTTGGAGCATGACGTCCTGCGTACACAAGTGAGGTCGGAACCCGACCATCTCATGTGGCCACAGATCGCCCTGCGCCATAAAGCCCATCAGTCTGGTCTGGACGACGTGCTCCATCAATTTCCCCACGCATGAAGTTAAGGAAATTGGCCCTAAGTTTTCCAATTGCGGAGGCTTCCCGGGTTTTGGTATTAAAATAATGCTTGCCGTCTTCCACTGTTGTGGGAGCTCGCCTTTTTCCCAACATTCCTGCATGTACTTCGTTAGATAACTAATGGAATCATCGTCTAAGTTTCTGAGCATTTTGTTCGTTACCCCGTCAGGGCCCGGAGCCGACTTCGTTCTGAGTCTTACAATCTCTGCTCGCACTTCCGATTCTGTGATGGGGGCGTCCAACGCCTTGTTAGGCGCTCCACCATAGTCGGGTAGTGGAGTTCGCGATGTTTCCCCCACGAACGTCTCAATTAATTTCTTCATGAAATAATCATCGTTCCCTACGAACGCGTGCCTAGCTTTTGCCAATCTTATACCGGATTGAGTTTTCGAGCTTGCGGGGTCCAACAAGTGCCGGAGGATGTTCCACGTCTTGGAGAGGTTCGTGCTCCCCTCCATTTCGTCACACTTGTTGGCCCAATTTTGTTCGCATAGTGTAAAAGTATAATCTTCGATTTCCTTATTATGCCTAGCAATCCTTCTTCTGAGGTTGCGGTTCCATTTCTGATTTTTGAGATTTTTGACTTCGTGCTCTTGCCTGTTTAGACATTGTATTGTCTGGGTCGAGCATGTTAGTGAGTTATATGCGCATGTTGTTGCTGAGACTGTGAGTGTTTTCCGGTGCGTGACCCACTGAATAAGGGTTGTACGAATGTCGGTATACGTGACATACTGGGCCTTTTAGACGCTTAGAGTTTTTTATTATCGAATCAGTTTGTATTCGAAGGTTGCTGTTTCTTTTCTCGGACATTTCAGTTCCAAGATAATTATAAGTTGCTGCCTTTGTTATAGAATTTCCATCTAGTGTGAATGTCAGTCCTTCATATTCTGTTTAGACTGATCAATTACGCTTTTTCTCTGCTGAACCTGATGCATTGCACAGCCGAAACTGAGGAACAGATACCTTCTGTAGGTCTGCTGCCGACTCAGGCAGAAATACATTATCGTCAGCGAATGCCAGGCACGAGATTTTCGTGTACACATACCTCTTGGCGGTCGGTTGCTATTGTGGAGAGTCTCACGCCAGGTCCCTCGTCGTTTAGCGCTATTTATCTAGGTATTAAATATGGTAGGCGATAAAGGCCATCCCTGTTTTAATCCGGCTTGCAGTTTAACTTTCTGCTATTTTAACTTTCCATCGATTGAATAAACTGCTGTGCATTCTTCATGATGTGCCTTCAGTAATTGAATAAACTTTTGATCCAATTTCATGGTTTCAAGCTTTTCTATATCTAGGAAGGCCAGATAGAGTTGCGATTTTTCATTGCACTTCATCTTGATTGTTTGGGTGCGAGCGAAACTGTCATCACTTGTTCGTCCTTCTGGACGGAAGCTATTTTGGGATTCGCTGCATAGTTTTTTTTTCATTACACTTTTGTAATCTGCGGTTTAGAGTTGTATACTGAATATATTTAAGATGTTGCTGAGGACAGCTACTGCACGATGGACATTGATGTCATTTTCTGCTTTCCCTTTGCGTTTCTGAATGAACTATATTCAGGTTTCTTTCCAAGCTTCAGGTATGTCTCGTGTCGCAAGGGTGCAGTTGAAACAGTTTAGCGTTTCTACTGCTTTTTCTTGAAGAGCTTTGAGACATTTATATGAATTATTATCAAGGACTGATGCTTTCTGGTTCTTTATCTCTCCGATCGAGGTGTCCTATAATTCTTGCGTTGAGCTTTGTCCGGAGAAAGTCTCACTGTGTGGTGGCGCAGTGCAGCGTCACATTCCGTTGTTTGTTGGTTGGTGCAGTGGTGTCGAGTAGTTTGCTTTTACCGTTTCAAAGTGGTGTGTTGTGTATAGTTCTATTCCTGTTATGTCGAGAGTCTATTCTTCACTTGTTAGGAATGCAACAGCCTTGTGTAGGTCGTCTTGTGGTTACGCGGCCTGTATATAGGCCTAGAAATTCTGGCTGTGGTGCTGTCGCTCCATTGCTACATGCTCCTCATGGTGCTGAAATGCCTTGTCCATCTTTTTTGCGACCAACGTTTTGACTCGCTCTTTTTGCGTCAGGTATTATTACCAGATAACATCTTTTAAGGTCATGTTCTGTTCGGGTGTACGGCGGTGCTGCTTGGAGAGTGTCTTTCGTTCTCGTATCTAAGTTTTCAGCTCGATTTTTGTCGCACCATGGCGATGTCGTAGACCGCCCTTCTTTAAGTGGTTTTTTTCAATGGTTTCATGAACTGTCGGGAGACACTGTTCTGTGAATTCTTTATAAGCTAGTGGTCCTTCTATTGATAGCTTCAAGTGTCTAGCAAATGCTCTAAGCACCGGTCTTCTCCGACTTTCCAGTGTGCTTTGGTGGGCTTTGCCGCAGTGTCCTTTCGAGGTTGAATCCGCTTTACGCGTATTATAATTCTATTATGGTCCCCTCCGCAGTTGTTATACTTGTTTTCATATGTGTATATGGAGGGACATATGCATGTGTTGCTGTGTTGCTTCGCCATTGTACAGCGTTTGAGTCCTATTTTCCTACCTTTGATGCATTAGTTGATGAATTGAGTATTGAAGAGTTATGGAAGCTGTTTGAACTGCGCGATACATTTGTTCCTACTCATGTTATCTCATCTAAACGGTCAAAGGATAAGCCTTGGTTTAATCACCAGCAGCGCACACTAATACAAAAAAATAGGAGAGCTTATCTCAAGTTTCGGAGAGCGAAGTCCCCGAATACTTGGTTAGAACTGAAATGTTTGAAAAAAAGCTTTCAGAATCTTGCGGAGCAGGCCAAGCATACGTATTTCGAAAACCTTGGTGTGAAGTTGCTCAAAGATTCCAGAGAGTTCTGGAGATTTGTTAGGTGCAACGGTAAAGAAAACAATTCTATACCCCCTTTAAAGAGCTCTGAAACCATAATTGACGCTGTGAAGACAAAGTGAAACTTTTTAGTGATTTTTTCTTGTCAGTGTTTAGACCAAGGCGTTCTCGTACTCCTAATGTGATCTGCCAAATGGACATTAAACAAATGCCTGAGGTTATATTTGGTATAGAAGGTTTGCGTAAATTACTGCAGGAGATGAAGCCGACTACCGCTTGTGGCCCTGATGATATTCCGGCAGCGATTCTTAAAAACTGTTCTGGAATATTGTTTTTTCTTTTCTCGGTTATTTACAAAGTGTTTATCTGAGTCTTGTTTACCGTGTGATTGGAAGCTGGCACGGGTTGTACCCATTCACAAAGGCGGATCGAGAAGTGCCGTTGAAAACTACAGACCGATATCTTTAACAAGTATCACATGCAAGTTAATGGAACACATAATTTATACTTCAATCATGTCGCACTTAGTTAAGCACAGTATTCTAAGTTTTAGTCAACATGGTTTTCGACAAGGTTTTTCATGCTCTACACAGTTAGTAGAATTCTTTCATGATCTGGCCTCGGCAATAGACAAAACCAAGATAATAGACTGCATATTTCTAGATTTCAAAAAAGCCTTTGATGTCGTTGCACATGATCTTCTCATCTCAAAACTTAAGGCCTACAAGTTGGTCAATAGTGTCATAGCTTGGATTGCCGAATATCTTCGTGCAAGAGAGCAGTTTGTGGTGCTCAACGGTTTTTCTTCTGTATATGTTCCAGTTACCTCAGGTGTTCCTCAGGGATC
Organism: Dermacentor andersoni; assembly: GCF_023375885.2. NCBI lineage: Eukaryota > Metazoa > Arthropoda > Arachnida > Ixodida > Ixodidae > Dermacentor > Dermacentor andersoni. The sequence continues at coordinate 155,555,968 of NC_092816.1, read as the reverse complement.
AGTTTTAGGTCCCCTTTTATTTCTACTCTTTATTAATGATATTGAAAGTGATCTTACGTCTTCATTTAGAATGTTTGCGGATGACTGTGTCATTTATAGAGTCAGAGATAACGCAAATGACATTTCATTATTACAGACTGATTTAGACCTTATAGGAACGTGGTGCAATACGTGGGAAATGTCACTAAATGTTGAAAAATGTGTTCACGTCACCATTTCAAGGAAGCGCGCATTTGAGCCAGGCACTTATACCTTGAGTAATATGGCATTAAAGAAACTTGACGAATACAAATATTTAGGAATTTTAATGACGTCTGGCTTAAGATGGAACAGGCACATTACGCATAATAAAAATAAGGCAATACGTTCATTGGGTTTCCTCCGCCGTAACTTCAGTCAAATACCGAATAAATTAAAAGAGCAATTGTATTTCACTTATGTTCGTAGTTTACTTGATCACGGTTGTATTTGTTGGGATCCGTACACGGCTGATCTCACAGAACAGCTTGAAAGAGTGCAGAATAGAGCAGCTAGGTTTATTCTTAATGACTATAGTAGAAAATTAAGTATGACAGAAAGTAAAATTAAGTTATCTTGGCAGGCATTAAAAGACCGGCGAAAAAACCTGAGGTTGAAATTTTTCCACGCTGCTTATTATTCAAAAGCAGGGATTGAGAGAGAAAGATATATTAAGTCGCCTACTTATACGTCGTTGAGACGCGACCATGCGCTGAAAGTCCGCGAGTATCCTTTCAAGGGTGACGTCTTTAGGTATTCTTTTTTTGTTCGGTCTATCAGGGAATGGAATGCTCTTTCGCCTGACATTGTTAATAGTGAAAACAATGATGCGTTTTATCACGCTTTATGTATGTGATTACTTGTTCCTTCCTTTAATATGTAATCCCCCCTGCTGTAATGCCCGCATGGGCGATGCAGGTATCTAATAAATAAATAAAATAAATAAATAGACAATAGCCAACTTGCTTGAATTTTGTGATCGTGTATATGCTCAGTTGTAAGTAAGGTCCAGGTCGGCTATTTGTAGGTTGTTGTCAGAGGAAGCGGTCTGGACACCGACGAATATGGTTTAAAATATATTTAAGTATCGGCTCCCCCACGCAAGCCTTGTTCATTAGTTTGTGAAACAGTGGTACCGCGAGCGCACCTTCTTTGAGGATGGAGCGACATCCACAGCTAAAACTACTACGACTGTTTTCATTCCAGACCAAGTTACAAGATGGAGTCCGCGTCCAGCAACCTCCGCGACTTGGAGAGCGCCATCCAGTCCCTGGATTCTGTCCGGCTTTCGACAAGGTTCCAGCAGCTACTCAACAGGCTCAAGGTCCGAGGCGTGGATCTGCACGAGCCCTGCGGCAGCATAGTGGGCAGTGCCAAATGCTGGCTCACGGGGCAACTGCCAGCACTGAACGAAATCCTTTGGGCAGCGTTTGTGCAGGTCGTCGAACACGCTCCCGGCGTGCTTACGTTGAGCTGCGTACGAAGTGCCCGAATCGACAATATACCCACGGCCTCCTCACTTCTGGAGCCTTCCTGCTTGATTTATTGGCTTCTCAGGCATCATGCCTGCATCGAGAAACTCGTCCTTGGCTTCAAGACTGTTCCGTTGATGCACTTCCCTGCAGTGCTGAGTAAAGCGCTGCAGGCCAGCAGGGGTCTCGTAGAAGTTGAGGCTCATAGAAGGCGCATGTATTGTTGTGGTGCACCGATGGATTGCGCAATCGAGACGCGCGTCCTGTGGCCGCTCACTCCTCGACTGAAATCATTGGATGTCACACCATTCGAACTTGACCGCGCTGCCGCCGACAGCCTCGCCGAAGCGATAAGTGGTCGTAGCAACCTACGTCGCCTAATACTCGGCTTTGTGGCGCCCGTGGTCGCAAAGAAAGTATACGGCGCTCTGGGTGCCTCTCAGAGCTTGAGATCACTCCAACTGTTTATCAGCGAATCTTTCTCGCTGGAGAGTTCTGATCTCCTAGCAGCAGCGTTGGCGCGCAACAAGACGTTGCGGGACTTAACCGTGAAGAATCTGCATCATCCAGACGCTGCCCCTATCATACTCGCATCCCTGAAATACAACGACGTGCTTGAGGAGTTGTGGCTTGACGATGGGAACAGTCGCTACCACACTATGAGGGAGGGCCTCCCGGCGCTCCGCACTAACAAGTCCCTCAAGTGTCTCAAGCTTACGAACATGCGTCTTGATGACTTTTGCGTGGCACTTGTCGCCGACGTTCTTTGCCAGAACGACGCGCTTCAAGAAGTAACTCTAAACGGCAACGTGATTGGCGATTACGGAGCTTATACTTTAGCTGAGGCCCTGTCGCGGAACTCTACCATAAAGCGTCTGGACCTGTCCTTGAACGGGTTGTCACAACGCATCGTGCCTGACTTTGTGGGAGCCCTTTCTAGAAACAGCACGGTTGAAAGCGTGCATCTCGGCAGCATTGCCATCCACGAAGACTGGAGACCGCCGTTGCCCCTCACGGCAGGCATTTTCGCTCGACTGCAAGTAACATGGGGCAAAGCCCAGCTCGAGGAATGGACTTCTTGTCTGCAACGAGAAGAGCACTGCGTTCCGTCCCGTTGCGTTTTCTGGTACGATCGTGACCGCACCCAAGTTATCACGCGATTCTTTTCTGCGGCAGTCGTGACCGGCACATCGCTCACTGAACTCGTTGTCTACTTTCCTGGATGGGCGAAGAGCGCGGAGGCGGTCAAAGCGCTCGTGTCCTTCTTGGAAGTCACACTTACACTCAAGAAGCTTGAGATACGCCCGCTTCGAATGACTTACTCGTACCCCAGCGAACTTCTTAGCAGCATAGCCCGCAACAAAAGCCTTTGCGAAGCAGAATTCAAGCAGCCGCTAGAGCATAGTGACGTCAAGGCCCTTGAAGCCGTGCTGAAAGCCAACCGTACCTTGCAGCGACTCAAGTTCTTCAAGAACTGTCTGGCAGAAGAAGATCCGCGCATGCTAGCACGCTCCTTGAAAAAAAAATTTGTTTTCCTGAATCTCGAATTCTGGGCGGTCGATGTGCCGATAGATATGTATCCAGTTCTGAGTGCGCTCAACAGGAATCGCACCGCACTCAACAACGCAGTGCGGTGCGTGTTGGACGCTACAGCGGACGAAAGCTCGAGACGGGCACTTCACGCCCTATCCGCGAGTGACTCGCTTCTCGATGCTGTGGTTAGTGCTTCGGGCAAGACTCGCGACGCATGCATGTGCCTAATACTTGATGCAGTCCGCCGGGTTCACTTGTCCAAGCACACTGCGAAGTCGTAGGGCATTTGCGTGGGCCGGAGACGGCATTACCTGATTAGTTCGTCAGTTTCGAACACTGCAGCAACACAGGCAACGGCTTCATGCCTCCGAGATATGGAGCGTGCGTAGGGTCTCAAAGATGTTCTGCTGTACGTGTTTCCAATGGAAGCCGCGTGGCGGCGTACGCTGCGCATTTTGCCGTATAAGTGCTGAAGTGCAACTGACACTAACATGTAAAAGCCTCAAATGGAGTTCAAAGTAGCAATAAAAAATAAATGAACTAATAGCCATTCCTAACGTCCTTTCAGTCATATGCAACTTCAACGTTGCGTCAATATTTGTGTTTCATGTGCCCCTGCACAATAGCTGCACGTGTCCTTTCGATACTCGAGGTATGCTGTGTGAAAGCGTACATTTCAATAAGTGATTCCGATTACCGTTTCGTACATGCCGCTTCGCGTGGCCCTTAATGACACACTAAAGGTAAAATAAGGTTTAGGATGTAATACTAAATGCCCTTCTACAGTAACAAAACAGCCAGTCTTAATATACTGTGAGGAGAGGCTTGGTCAGCTCGAAAGGACGCAAACACGAAAGATGGCTGCGGATGCCGCTTGGAAGTTACCGCACCAGCAAGCCGCGACGCTATGTGCATCTTGACGGCGTCTGATATATAGGCAAATGTTCAATAGTAAGGATTGCCTGTCGTGTGTACTCAAAGAACCGAAAAACTTAAATTAGCAGTTTTTAAGAACTTTAGCTAGTACACAAGCAGCACTAGTACACAAATATAATTCGAAATTCCTGACGTCACAATGGCACACCAGCATTCGTGTTTCGGTGCGTAAGGATGCTTGGACAGCTGTAGCAAGTCTACTAAGATGCAAAAAACTGCAGAAATTGGAATGTGAGATATACAAAGATGATTTCGACAAATATAACTCTGTCATGTGCGAATGGCGCTTATCACGGTATCACTTGCATTCTGTAAATCTGAACAAGCAGCAAAGAGCGAAGCTGTGGCAATGTTCAAGCTGTGATAAACTTATTGTGTTTTTTGCACCTTCTTTTATATTTTGTGATTGCAAAACAAAGTGTAACATATTTTGGATTGAATGAGCCACCGCGGCACGTACTAAACTGCATAAGAACTGTATAATATTGAGCGTGGAATGTGCAATGATTATCTAAACATATATGGCTGTCATATGTGACTGGAACTTATCATGGTCTTATTTCCTTGTGTACATCTGAGGAAGCAGCCAAAAGCAAATATGTGGCAATATCCCAGCTGTGATAAACTGATTGTGTTTTTGTAACTGCTTTTATCTTTTGTGAGTGCTAAATAAAGTAACATATTTGGGGTCAAATTTTTATTTGAAACCATGTCTCTGTAGTGTGGATATTTTCTTTTAGAGATATCGAGTAATATACAAAACCTAAAACATTGCAGAACACGGGTCCAGCGGTAGCTCACAAACACCTAAAACACCTAAAGGGTGGTACGTATTCATTGTTGCGCACAAAAAGTGAATCCGGAAGGACGTCATGTTAGACTAAACCAAGTGAAGAAATCCCCGTCTGTTCTAACTTTGCACAACGCCCCACTGTCTTGATGGGGAAATAGCAAACGAAGGGTGCAAAATTTCTCTTGGATGGACACACTTCTTTTGCAGGCATATTGTGCCAGCGTCCCCCCTCCCCTACTCAGTGTCCCGATCTGTGCTACGGTGGCATGTCAGAATAGGTGTTTCCGCTTGCGGACATTCGTAAATAATGCAAAAACTATACACGGGTGACCTACTGTGACATCATAGAACGACACATCTAGAATAAAATATTTTTGCATTCTCATCGACTGCAATGTCGACACTAATTTTCAGGAGTGCAGGCGCAGGTTGCCGCCATAATAAGTGGGACCCGATAAATGCCACCACTCTGGTTTGTCCACAAATTATCAGAACTGCTATGCATGCCGGCTGCGAGTACTGTGTTTTTTTTTCAAACACGCTGTCTGCTGAGCCAGCTGCCGGCAAATTTACACATCGTCAATTGTGGCGGCACAATAGCAGTGATACAAAAATGTTGGCAGTTCAGTCACATGGCTGCAGCTAGCCAATGGGGGCGAAGTGCCGGCTACATAGACAGTTCCTGCTTTATTAGGTCCTTTGTCCCTCGGAGAGCTTACTGCATGGTTGCCTTGGTGCCTTATCTCCCACTTCAATTGCTACTTCTGAAGCCAGTACCATTACTTATTGTAAACCAAAGCAAACAGCACACAAAGCTTCTCGTATATCGATTCCCACAGTGCGCGGGATCAGCATATCTTGAGTGTGTGGCCAATACTCAAGCGGTTAATGCAGCGAAAACACTTCACCTATGTTCGCATTTATCAGCTCTGCGATCTCCTCGGCCTTACCTGAGGAATGAATTGATCGCCGGGCTTCTTTCTGCAGGATTCACCCTAACACCGCAACTATTGCCGTACAAGACTGCGTAACTCTCAGGACACGTACAAACACTCTACCAGATTTTCTCATAAATAATAAGCACCTGCGGCCGTGCGCACACAACGTCACAACTTCCGTACTAATGTATGGGCAACTGAATACCCCTGTCACACTGGGAGTTTTAATGTCATTTGAACCGAATGGCATTAGCATCGAATGACATTATTTGGTTGCTACACAGCAATATTTAATGCCATTAGCACCGAATGACTTTTGCAATCGAATGAGCTCGAGAAACTCATTCGGCTTCACACTCGGAGCGAATGTGTACTCTCAACCCCAGAAACAAAGCAAAACAGGACAGAGCGTTTGCAAATTGAAAGCCGTACTCATAAAGAAATAATAACTTTTTGCAAGTTTTAATTGACTTGTTATTTTAAAGAGACAAAATGTGTGCGGCAGGCTGTCGAAAATGTTGTTACTCTCCAGCTCAGCAGCGTCTGGTCGCCGCCCATGCCGCCGCCACTCTGCTCGTCGGCCATAGAACGTCTAATCATTTCCTCCGATTATTACGCCTTGCTCGTAATGCAAAGTACGCAGCAACAAATCACTTCACCTGCTGCAACTTAGCGTCGTCATCCAGCGTCGCCATGTCAGCCATTTTGTTTGTTTTCAATTTATCGGCTACTCATGTGGCTAAGTCTTGTTTTGGCTTATAGTGGCCACATAGTCTGAAATTGAACTTTTTTTTTATACGCATTACTAAAATAATTTTTTTTTCAGTGAAGCGACGTCCCAAAACTATTTTAAATATATGGATTGCTTATGCAAGCACTTGATACCTATCTTGTTCCATTTTAGTCGCCACGTTTTTTTAGGGATGATCGCCATTGATATCGCCACCAAATGACATTAATTTTTCTAGTGTAGCACCTCCGCGGGCGAATGACATTCGTTGCACCGAATGCCATTCGATTCGAATGACATTAAAACTTCCAGTGTAACAGGGGTATAAGTCTGCATGGTGCCTTCAACGATGGATAACAGAAGTTTGCGCGACATATTCCTCTGGTATGCCTCCGACGCTGTGGGAATGACACGGACAGCAGCAATACGGCATATGCGTGGTTTAGGTACCACCATGCTTAACAATCACACTGTTATGCACAGTAGGCGAAGGTAAACCAACACACTTACCAGACTCAGTCAAAATGGCCGCAGATGGTGAATGGAAAATTCAGCTCAAATGGTAGCCGTAGTTGTCCCGTCTGGAAACCAACAGTCACACGCGTGAGCCTCTGAGGATCGCTCAGGTCAAGGTCCGTGGCTCCATTCCTGTTTACATCATTTGCAAACAGGTGCGACACTGCGCCGTTGGCAAATGGGAAGAGGACTTGGCACCTGGAAGTTGCCACGTCCCAGAGCTTTCATGTACTCATCAACCCAGCATCATTCGGTACATTGACACCGGCACTCCCCCTATTCCCGGGCAGACTGGGCGGCGGGCTTTGGTTCGGGCCACCGGTCCTTCTTGGACAAGGGGGCTGCTGTGGTGCAGCACAACTGACTTACTGCACTCAACACACAAACAGTCATGTTAGTCCTTATGGACCTTTTCATCGGGCGAAGAGGAAAGGGCGCGCGGCGAGCCTTTCCTCCTCTCTGGCTTGGGCGATCCGGCGCGGCGCTGCTTGAAAGTATTGCTGTCGCGTGCTGCGGAACGATTTCGAGATGTTTTAGATCGCACTCTGTGAAATTTACGCACTGTCCGTTCATATAAGGTCGTCAGGGAAACCTTTCTATGCATCTTACCGATGCATAGTACGCGGAAATATCTCTTGGCGGCGCAAACATGTGACGTGAAATATCAGCATTATCAGCCGCGTTGTGTGTATGTATTGTGAACCTTTTTGCCTATATCGAATTTAATTTATCGAAGAGCACCGGTGTATCTGTATAACGAGCATGAAAGGGAAGATCTGCTCATTATCTGATCGCTTGGCGTAGGGGCTAAAACATAAAACGTAAGAGCGCATGCTCGTGTACGGCCAACCTAAGGCAACTACGAAACATCTAAGCGGCAGGCGCTATCAAATATTTGTTATATACCGGCATCGTTCTCACGCATTTCAAATCTAGTAGGCCTGAAATCACTACATGTCTACGCTAGCTAGCCTTCTTGCATGAGGCCGATGGCACTGCTCAAAACAGCGATCGCTGCGGTTGGTGAACCAGCATGATATAAGCTATGTTATTCGGCATTGCCTTTTTGTCATGTAAAGTCACAATATATGATAGTGATCGCATAAAAAGAATGCGATGGCTATTTTTGAGGACAATATTTCCGTAATACGTGGGAGTGCTTAGTAGAGAACTGAAAAAACACAACCGAAAAAAAAAATTTCAGCATCCTCTTTCTCGAAAAAGGAGGAAAAGGGCTAACGCCGCAATACGAGCTCGCATAGTCACGCCGCACAACGTTTATAGATCTATAGACGTTGATGCCGCATGCTGGGACTATGCACTATATACAACACAGATATCTGTAATCCAGCACCTACCACTGCTTAGGATGCTCGCACGGTCGTTTTGCTGGACAAGTATAGTTCACACTGTAAGGTATGCTTTTACTACTAACCAAAACTATTTTATTTGTGGGTGGAAACCTTATCCATAGAACCAAGTAGTCACGCAATGTAATCTGTAGCTAACAGTTTGAACGGTTGTCAAAGTATAACAGCACAGCTCCTATCGTAGCAGAACGTTACGATCGTCGCGTATGTTTCCTTGCTCCTAAACCGCAGCTTAGAGCCAGAGGATAATGCTGCAATAAGATCACATTAGTGAATGGAACATGCAGAAATGCAGAATTTATCTCTGAGGCTGATGGTAGGCTCAAACATTCGCGCACACATCACGCTGAATGCTCCGTCCGTCTCAACGCCAGCGGAAACTTCGGTCATGCCGACTTAAACCACTTGAGCACGTCTCACAAAACCGTTTGCCACGTAGAAGACACACAAATACTAATGAACCGCACGAGCGCGAAAACAAACACCAGAAACTACCACCGAGCGTATGCATGCCATGTAAGCCAGCATGCCGACTGCCCATAGATAGTGCCACTGCGGAGCAGTAAGGTGGCGCTTATGAAAAAGCGGTCTATAGACACAAGACTGAATGACCGTCGTACTACCTCGACACAAAAGTGGTCAAGGCGTACAACCATGGAAACCACCAAGGCATCCGCGGAGCAGCGCGACCACACGAGGGTCCGCCACGCCCGGTTCTGGGTTCCACTGAGCCAAACAAAACCCTGTGGATCGACTGACACACACGGCCGAGTCGAGCGACATTAGGAGCCAACTTAAGAGCATGTATCATTACTTAATGGAGAGCTTTCCACCCGACTCATCAAAAATCCCGCCAGTACGAGCCCACACTTCGCAAAACTTCTAGTCGCCCATCTGATGCCGCTCCCAGGTGAGATGGAACCAGACCTCCTTCCGTGCTTTCGCAAGCACTGCGTGAAGGCCCGTCGCCCATCCCCTGAAACAGCCTCACAGCGTGCCAACCAAACTTGGTATGAGCACTCGACAAGAACAAGTACGAACTGGTTGATCGCCTGTTAAGGCAAAGGGTGCAAAAATTGAACAGTCTGATACAGAACACGTGGGAGCCTAAAGAGACTAGCATTCCTTTGGAGATTTGCCGGAAGCTAACACTGCGTAAAGACATGAACCAAATACTCACGGTTGCCACAAAAAGGCCCCACTCCACGAGCTGGGATGGCTGTGAAGGGCCTGTAACTCAACGGCAGGCGCACCCTCGCGCCAGGCGGTATATGAACGTAGCTCGCCTAGCGTCGAGGAAACTCCAGGGACGTAATGAGCTTCCAACTAGGCCTGTGGATGGACAGATCGTACCTTTGGCAATGGGGAGGGAGACTGAGTGAGGATATCGACTAGTTTTTGGATTGGAGTTGAAACTACGTCGATGCCGGGGTGAACCTGCGTAGCCTTACTTACCAGAGAATTGGCAGCCGCCGCATAAATGGTGGACGGAGAACCTGGGCGAGGCACACAGTGGGAAAATGTGCTCTGCGAAAACAAGCGGAGTCGAGTGCTAAGAAAAAATGAAGTAAAGCTTCGAGTCAGGAGCATATCCGAGTTAAGAGCGACCTGGGTCCACCTGACTGTATAGTGCAGTAGCCACGACGCCTAGGTCGTGAATTCTGACTCCTCCCTTATCCTTGGGCAACTTGAGCACCTTCCGAGCTACACAACGAGTTTTCCCTTTCCAGAGGAAGCGAAAGAGGACCATCTCCGAGATAAGCTTGGTTCGAGTTGGAACAGGAGACACACATGCCACATACGTAAGGAAGGAAAACAGAAGTGAGCGAAGAATTGTCGATCGAGCCGTCAATGGGCATGAGAACGCGCTAAATTCCTGAATACTGGTTTCAAGCTTCTCCTTAGCCTGCTGCTAGTTTTCAGGAGAGAGACCGCCTGGTTCGAATTGGAAACCAAGAATGCGCCACCGCGTTTTAACGGGGAGATCATGAACAGGCTGCGGACTGGACGGAGTGGAGTTCAAGTACATGGCTGCACATTTAGACGTATTCAACCTTGCACCGCTTACCCTGCAGTAACTGTCCATGACATCCAAGACGATCCAAGGTGATGCCTCTTCCGGGACGACAATAGACAAGTCATCCGCGCATAGGCAAAGAGTGCAACCAGAGGGGAACCTGGTGGGAGTAGGAACCTGCCGATTCTACTGTCACATGACAACCTCTGCAGAAGCGGTTCAAAAGCGAGAACGTAGAGGGCAGGCGAGAGACGGTCCCCCTGCCGTACACCAAGCCCCACAACAAATGCCTCCAAGACGCGATCCTGTATGAGAAAAGCAGAAGTCTGTCGAGAATAGAAAGCTTGGACCATCTGCCGATGCGGCCTATTCAAATAAATGAAAAATCCAGAAATGCTTTTCTGAGATAACCCCTGGATCGCATTTAAATTTGTTGCATTTGAGAAAGTGAAATTCTAGTGTCTCTTGGAAGCGGAATTTCGATTTAGCGCCTGAATCTTGTTTAAATATCTTGAAAAAGTCGAACGAAAAAAAAAAACATAGAAGCACGACGTTTGCAAACTAATAGCTCTGCATCAAAAACAGACATCGCGGCTCTGTAAACGGAATATATTATAACAGTCAAAGCGGACAAACTTGGCGTGTAAATTTGAATCTTATATGAATTGGTTACGTCGTGTACAAGTGTTCTGCAAAAGCCGAATTTCCATATTATCTTTTTTGAGATTCAAGTGTAACAAATCAATTTTGTCCGCTTAGATGTAGTATTAGGTGCTATTCACAGAATTGTGATATCATTTTTCATTGTTGAGTTAGAGTTTTAAACTTGATAGTTTCGTTTGCGAAAAATGTGCGATTTTGGTCAATCTTCAATAAAGAATTGACAACCTAAATGAAAAATTCGAAACCAGCCGTCACTAGAACTAAAGTTTTTCTGTTAAATGCAACAAGAGAGAGAGAGAAACAACTTTATTGAACCGAGCTCGACATCTTCTTAGACGCCGTCGATGGAAGTGGTTCCCTCTTCACGGGACCCATATGCTTCCCTAGCCGCCTGGCCCCTGGAGATCAGGACGAGCTGGTCTTCCAGGGCGGTGCTGGTTAGCAAGGTCTCCCATCGCTCGGTAAGGGTGGATGAGGGATGGGGTAGGGTAGCGGGGTAGATAAGAGGTGGAGGGATCGCCTTGATGAAATCGCATACTCCAATGACGTGTTGGAGAGTGCCTAAGTGAGTTTTGCAGAAGTTACAATCCTCCTCGTACCTTTCCGGGTACATCTAAAAAAAATGCAACATCTAAAAAAATGCAACAAACCTCGTCAAATTTGGTGCAGTGGTTGCAGAGAAAAAGGAATTCCCCTTTTATATGTATTAAGATATGAGCACCCGAGTTAAAGCTTCCTCTTAAGAGGACCCAATTCTGACGTGGCCTATTCAAATACATGAAAAACGCAAAAACGTTTTTCTGAGATAACCCCTGGACAGATTTTAATCAAATTTGTTGCATTTGAGTGAGAAAGTCAAGTTCTAGCGACTGTTGGAAGCGGAGTTTCGAGTTAGGGCCTGAATTTTGTTAAAAAGATTTTGAAATATACAACCGTCTGAAAGAAATAGAAGCACGAAGTTTACAAATTCATAGCTCTGCATCAAGAACAGAAATCGCGGTTGTGTAAACGGCATCTGTGAGATCATTCAAAGCGGACAAATTCGATATGTCATTTTGCATCTTACGTGAACCTGTTACGTTGGGTACAAGGGTTCTGCAAAAGCTGTATTGCCATATTAATTTTTTTGTATTCATGTGTAACATATCAATTTTGTCCGCTTTAGATTTACTATCAGATGCAATTGTACAGAATTGAATTACCCTTTTTCGTTGTTGAGTTAGAGAGTTGTAAACTTGATGGTTTCGTTTTTTGAAGATTTTCGATTTTTGCCAATTTTTCATAAAAAATTGACGAGCTAACTGGAAAACTCGAAACCAACAGTCACTAGATTTTAAGTTTTTCTTTTAAATGCAACAAACCTCGTCGAATTTGGTGCTGTGGATGTCGAGAAAAACGAATTTTCATTTTACATGCATTTAGATAGGAGCACTCGAGCTAATGCTTCCTCATAAGGAGGAGGCCGAGTTGCAACTTGAGCACTACCCCCCCCCTCCCCCCCCGAACGAAATTTATGGCTACGCCACTGCATGCCAAGGAATCTACGCACTGCCTTCTTGTCGATTGGCTGCGGGAACTTTGCGATGGCAGCTGTCTTCTGCGGGTCAGGGCGGACTCCAGATTTGCTGATGACGTGGCCTAGAAACAGAAGCTCGCCGTAAGCGAAGCGGCACTTTTCCGGCTTCAGAGTAAGCCCTGATGACCTGATGGCCTCTAGTACTGTTGCAAGCCGCCTAAGGTGATCGTCGAAATTTCCGGCGAAGACAACGACATCATCCAAGTAAACGAGACAGGTCTGCCACTTCAATCCTGCTGAAACCGTGTCCATCACGCGCTGGAACGTTGCAGGCGCCGAGCACAGTCCAAATGGCATAACCTTGAAAAGAGGCCGTCTCGGGTGATGAAGGCGGTCTTTTCGCGATCTCTTCCGTCGACTTCTATTTGCCAATAGCCAGACTTGAGGTCCATCGACGAGAAGTATTTAGCGTTGCAGCGCCGATCCAATGCGTCGTCTATCCGTGGGAGGGGGTATACGTCCTTCTTCGGTGATCTTGTTCAGACGACGATAATCGACGCAGAAACGTAGGGTTCCGTCCTTTTTCTTCACCAAGACTACAGGAGATGCCCACGGGCTTTTTGACGGCTGGATGATGTCGTCGCGCAGCATTTCGTCGACTTGGTGCCTTATAGCTTCAGGTTCTCGAGTAGAAACTCGATAAGGGCTCTGGCGGAGTGGTCGAGCCCACTCTTCGGTTATTATGCGATGCTTTGCGACTAGTGTTTCTCGAACCCTTGATGACGTCGAAAAGCACTCTTTGTATCGTCGAAGTAGACTTCTGAGCTGTTGTTGCTTAAGCGTGGGGAGACGTGGATTAATGTCGAAGTCTGGTTCGGGAACTACGGTCATCGGGGTAGATGCGGCAGAATCCGAGAGGACAAACGCATTGCGCGTTTCCAGAATTACCTCGATGTATGCGATCGTCGTGCCCTTGTTGATGTGCTTGAACTCCTGGCTGAAGTTTGTCAGCAACACATTCTTGTTTCCTCCGTGCAGTCGAGCGATCGCTCTTGCGACGCAAATTTCGCGGTCGAGCAGTAGACGCTGGTCGCCTTCGATGACGCCTTCTACGTCAGCGGGTGTTTCGGTGCCGACCGAAATAACAATGCTGGAGCGAGGCGGGATGCTCACTTGATCTTCGAGCACACTCAAGGCGTGGTGACTACGAGGGCTCTCCGGCGGTATCGCTTTACCTTCCGACAGCGTTATTGACTTCGACTTCAGGTCGATGATTGCGCCGTGTTGGTTCAGGAAGTCCATGCCGAGAATGACGTCTCGTGAACACTGTTGGAGGATAACGAAGGTGGCAGGGTAAATCCGGTCATGAACGGTAATTCTTGCCGTGCAGATTCCAGTCGGCGTAATGAAGTGTCCTCCAGCGGTTTGAATCTGAGGGCCTTCCCATGCAGTTTTAACTTTCTTCAGCTGGGCGGCGATGTGTCCACTCATTACGGAGTAATTGGCCCCTGTGTCCACTAAGGCGGTAACTGCGTGGTCGTCGATAAGCACGTCGGGGTCGGCGGTTCTTTGTCTGGCGTTGCAGTTAGGTCTTGGCGTCAGATCACGGCTGCGTCGTGTTGAACTGAAGCTGGAACGTCGCGTCGTCAAGTCGTCTTTCGTCGGTGTAGTCTTTGCTTCCACACTTCGTCGGGACGGCGGCGTGTCGTTATGACGTCGAGGTAGTTTCTTGGGCGTCTTCGTCGGCGGCAGAGGATCTTCGTCAGTTCGACGAACAGCAACCGCACCTCCATCGGTTGCTGCTTTTAGTTTTCCGGATATGGGCTCGCTGACCGGCCCCGGTCTGGGCCAGTGTATGGACGGCGCTGCGGCGACAGGTAGCGGCCTGGTGACGGCGAACGGGACGGTCGTCGAGGGCTCCACTGAGTGGCGGCGAGGTAGTCGGCGATGTCACGAGGGCGTTCACCTTCCATCGGGCGCTGTGCGTTGACGGCGAAGCCTCGCAATCCCAGGTCGCGGTATGGGCATCGACAGTATACATGGTCAGCTTCGCCGCAGTGGTAGCAGAGCGGACGGTGGTCGGGGGCGCGCCAAATGTCTGTCTTCCTCGGGTAGCTGCGCTGGGCGACGGGTAGGCGTGCTGGCGGTGGTGGCGGTGGTCGACGGAATTGCGGCGTTACAGGGCCCTGGCGCGGTCGCGGAGGGGGACCTTGACGGCGGCGTAGGTCATCACTTCTGGCTGGGGCTGCGATGATTGTGGTTGTACCTCGGGAACTCCGAGCGATCGCTGCACTTTTTCTTTGACAATTGCGGCGATTGAAGCCACTTGAGGTTGCGATGAAGGGAAGATTCTTTGAAGCTCCTCTCATACGACTGCCCGGATGGTCTCGCACAGGTAGTCGGTGGCCATTGATTGAACTCCGGCGTAACTTGTTGGCTTGGTGCGTCGGTCCAATTGCCGGTTCCGCAATTCTAGTGTCTTCTCGATGCCCGTCACATCACGAAGAAACTCGTCGACGGTCTTCGGTGGGCTGCTTACCATTCCGGCGAAAAGTTCCTCCTTTACACCACGCATCAGTAGGCGGACTTTCTTCTCCTCGGACATTTCTGGGTCGGCGTGGCGGAACAGACGGCTCACTTCCTCAGTGAATATCGCGATCGTCTCATTCGGCAGCTGCGCTCTGGTTTCCAATAGAGCTTGGGCTCGCTCTTTTCGCACGACGCTTGTATATGTTTGCAGGAAGCCGCTTCGGAACAGGTCCCACGTCGTCAAGGTAGCTTCTCGTTTCTCGAACCACGTCCTGGCGGCGTCCCCCAATGCGAAATAGACATGTCGCAGCTTGTCGTCGCTTGCCCAGCTGTTAAACGTAGCGACCCTCTCATACGTTTCCAGTCAGCTTTCCGGGCCCTCAAATGTGGAACCGCGGAACGTCGGTGGTTCCCTGGGCTGCTGCAGCACGATGGGGGACGCTGGGGCTGCCATTGGGGTTGCTTTGGTCACAATCTTCTTGGTCTTCTCAGGTAGAAGTCCGTGCACCGGGGGCAGCTGTTGAAGACGACGGCTTGCTCGATGGTCGGGGACTACGTTGGTGTTCTCTTTGCGGTCCGGGCTTGGATCACGGCTTGTCGGGGGCGTCCGGTACGTGAACAAAAAGCACGTACACCAGATGTCACGTGGTGGTGACGTTGAAGAACACAGTAGCAATACTGTGAAAGACAACTAACTTTTATTGGGCGAACCTGTGCCCACAAAAAGATGCTACACTTATAGCACAACGATAGCGGGGAATATTCAATATCATGGAAAGCCTCTAATATCTCTTTTTCACTATATTCATTACCAGTATCGGTAGGTAAAGACAAAGAAGTAGAGAGTGTTTTTAATAAAATATTTGAGAAAAATGCCGCACGGTCGGCGATCGTCGAAAATCTGATCAGCGGGTCAAGCGCGTCGGCTTTTATACAGCAGTCGTTGAATGTTCCAGACTAATCGTTGGGACCCGCGTGCCTTCCACAAAGTTCTACACCATTCGCATCAGGCGATGAAATCAGATAACACAAGGTTCGGCGACAACAGACAGCGGATAGAAGCGTCGATAACTTTCCAGAAACTTCGGATACATGCAGGCGCGTCCCGCGCTGTGCGATAACATTTGTCAGGCGGCGAAACGTGGTCGCCCGATAAAGGTAAGTACGCGTGTCAATATATATATATATATCGTCCCAATTTTTGTGATCCGTGGCAACATACATGGAAGGCATATCCGCAATCGTTTTGTTGAGACGCTCAGTTAAACCGTTAGTCTGCGGGTGGTAAGCAGTTGCCGTAAGGTGCGTTGTTCCGCTCAGCTGCAGAATATCTCGGACCAACTGGGCAGTGAAGGCCATACCACGGTCTGTGATGACGACAGCGGGAGCACCATGTCGAAGGACGATATTTTTGATAAAGAAGTTAGCAACATCTGAAGCAGCAGCTTCCTGAACGGCTTGTGTTTCACAGTATCGAGTGAGGTAATCGGTGGCGACAACGATCCAGCGGTTATCAGCCGAAGACTTGGGAAATGGGCCGAGTAAATCCATCCCGACTTGTTCAAAAGGTGAACAAGGAGGTCGGACAGGCTGAAGCAGACCGGCTGGTTTCAGTGGTGGAACTTTGCGACGCTGGCAATCTCGACAACTTCTGACGTACTGCTTCACGGTTTTTGTGAGTTTTCGCCAATAGTACTTCTGCTTGATCCTCGCGAGAGTACGCGTGAAACCAAGATGCCCGGACGTTGGTTCGTCGTGGCATGCACGTAGAACGTTGTCGCGGAGAGTAGCGGGAACAACGAGCAGGAAAACGGTTGCCGTAGGGTGAAAGTTCCGCTTGTATAGGATGTCGCCACGTAGGCAGAAAGAGGACAAGTGACGCGCGAACTTCCGTGGGGGTTGTGGGCGGCTTCCTTCAAGGTATTCAATCAAGGGCTGGAGCTCGGAATCTTGGCGTTGCTGTTGAGCAAGGTTTAAAGACGGAAGAGTACAAAGAAAACCAGAATCGTCGTCAGTATCTAGTGGTGCGGGTTCGACCGGGGCGCGGGAGAGACAGTCGGCGTCAGTGTGTTTCTGGCCAGACTTATAGACGGTGGTCACATCAAATTCCTGCAACCGAAGGCTACATCTTGCGAGACGGCCTGAAGGATCGTTGAGATTCCCCAGCCAACAGAGAGAGTGGTGGTCGCTGACGACACGGAAGGGGCGTCCGCACAGGTATGGGCGGAACTTCTGGATGGCCCATATGACTGCCAGACATTCTTTTTCAGTTGCTGAGTAGTTTTTTTCAGCAGCAGACAAGGTTCGGCTGGCATACGCAATAACGCGCTCAACACCAGCTTGAAACTGTACGAGGGTCGCTCCGAGACCAACGTTACTAGCATCAGTATGCACTTCTGTGTCAGCCTCGGTGTCAAAGTGACCAAGGATCGGTGGTGTCTGTAGACGTCGCTGAAGGTCGTGGAAGGCGTCGGATTGTGCCGGGCCCCAAACAAATGTGACGTCGTTCTTGATGAGTCGTTGCAAAGGTTCGGCAATTTCACAAAAATTGGGTACAAAACGGCGGTAATACGCACAAAGCCCTAAAATCGGCGGACATCGTGTTTTGTCGTCGGTATCGGGAACAGAGCAATTGCCATGGCTTTGTCGGGGTCAGGGCGCACACCGGTGCTGCTGACAATATGACCTAGAAATTTGAGCTCCTCGTAGCCAAAGTGACATTTTTCGGGCTTCAGGGAGAGGCCGGCGGTGCGGATAGCTTGAAGAACCGCCTCAAGCCGCTGGATGTGTTGTTCAAACGTGGTGGAAAAACAACTACATCGTCTAAGTAGACTAAACACGAGCTCCACTTGAGGTCAGATAAAACTGTGTCCATCATGCGTTGAAATGTGGCCGGAGCGGAACACAATCCAAAAGGGAGGACCTTAAATTGATAGAGACCGTCGGGTGTTATAAACGCTGTTTTTTCCTGGTCCCGTTCGTCAACTTCAATTTGCCAGTACCCAATACGCAGATCCATTGAAGAAAAGTAACGGGCATGTCGCAGGCGATCCAAGGAGTCGTCAATTCGAGGAAGTGGGTAAACGTCTTTTTTCGTGATCTTGTTCAGTTTGCGATAATCGACACAGAATCGTAGTGAACAGTCTTTCTTTTTAACTAATACAACAGGGGAAGCCAAAGGACTCGTCGATGGTTGAATGACATCATCGTCGAGCATTTGTTTAACTTGATGACGAATAGCATCCTGTTCTCTCTGCGGCACGCGATAAGCGTGTTGGCGAACAGGTTGGACGGTCGGTTCAGTGATGACTCTGTGTTTGATTAAAGGAGTCTGTTTGACCTTCGACGTGGTGGCGAAACAGTCGCTAAATGAAGAAAGCAGAGTGAGGAGCCTCTCCTCGTTTAGGTCTAGCTGTGGGTTGACGTTGATGTGACTGGTCAAGTCCACATCGTTGGGTTCCGGAATCGAGATTGTCGTTACCGAAACACAGGCGTTGGACTCGGCCACCGCTTCAAAGTAGGTCATGGTGGTATGCCTCGCAAAGTGCTTGTATTCGCCACTGAAGTTGGTAACTAGAATCGTGGTTTGCCTATGTTGGAGCTCTACGAGACCTCGTGCGACGCCGATTTCGCGATCCAGCAATATGGTGAGGTTACCTTCGGCGATGCCTATTCCTAGTTGGTCTTGGGGGCATTCATTCATTCATTCATTCATTCATTCTTTATTTACATCATATTTTACAAAATACAAAAGCCTTACTGGACCCATAGCCATTGGCTAGTCCCGGGTCCATAGTGAACTTAGGCTATAAAACGCAACAGGCGAGCACACAAAAGCAGCAGACATATTACATAATAGTAATATAAAACATAGATAACTCAGACACAAAAGTAAATATAACTCAGCGTTCTTTTATCCTCAACGCGCGCGAGCAACAAAACAGACATAATACTTAACAATGACATTGACATTCACAACTTGAGCAACTGACATGTACAACTTAGACAGGGATCTAAATTTAAAGTAGTTTCTTTTTATCGACTGTATTTTTCAAAAAAGTATTTTCTCACAGCAGACCTAAAGTTACGGGCTTCTTTTATATGTATTGGCAAAGAATTCCAGATAAGTACGCCGTTAAATTCCACGAGTCTTTTCCCGTACAGATTTTGACATGGGGGCAAATTAAAGCACTGATTACTTGCAGCTCTTGTATTTCGTAACGGGATTTTAAACAAGGTAATCGGAAGTGGATTATTGTTTTCGATAATACTATGAATTACCTCAGCAATTTTCAATTCATACAATGCCTGCACTGGCAACACATGCAATGAGCTATACAAGTACGTACTGGATTGTGTACACCTAGATGAGGTAATAATTCTTAATGCGCGTTTTTGCAGACGCAATACAGGCTCAAGGTAAGTTAGAAAGGTGTTTCCCCATGAGTCAATACAATACGATATGTGGCTCTGAATGAAGGAGAAGTACAGAATGCGTAGGACAGGATATCCGAAACATTCACGAGCCTTAAGAAGAATATAACATCCGTAAGCAAGCTTAGAACAAAGGTGTTTAATGTGAGTTTTCCAGTGCATGTCTGAATCAAAGAAAATACCTAAATATTTGTAGGAGACAACTTGTTGTAGTTTAATGCCACGTAATGATATGTCCAGCATTTCAGTATTGAGCTTTTTCTTCCTGGAATGAAAAACTGTATACTTAGTCTTAGTAAGATTAAGGGTCAGTTCATTAGACGTGAACCACTTAAAAACATTATCTAATTCTGCATTTATTTTATCCTGTATATCGGGCAGACTGTCTCCAGTAAATAGAAGAGCGGTGTCGTCAGCATACATCAAAGCCTGTGAATGCCTAAGCGTTGCAGGGAAATCATTTATGTAAAGTGAGAAAAGCATGGGCCCAAGAACGGAACCCTGTGGCACACCAGTAAGTACAGTTTGTAAAGTAGACGTATAATTTTTAAGTATTACTTGCTGTTTGCGGTTACTAAGGTAGCTTCGAAGCAGGTTCAGGATTTTGCCCCTAAACCCTAGATTGTTAATCTTGTTCAGTAATATCTGATGGTCAACTGTATCGAAGGCCTTTTTTATGTCTAGATAGACAACGACCGCAATTTTATTCTGCTGAAGCGCCGTATTAAGCAGGTGCGTTAGGGTGAAAACAGCGGTGGAAGTTGATTTCTGAGGTCTGAAGCCGTGTTGGTGGGGGCTCAGTATATTGTATTTGGATATGAATTTGTTTATGTGCACAGAGAGTATCTTTTCAAATACTGTGTTGATCACGCTAGTAATAGAAATCGGCCGATAACTTGATGGACTAGAGCGATCTCCGTCCTTATAAATCGGAATTACTTTTGCTATTTTTAATTCTGAGGGATATGTTTCGGAATCAAGGGAATGATTAAATAGGTGAAGGAGGGGACCCGCTAATATGTCAATGTTGTCCTTAATTAGCTTAACAGGTATTTGGTCCAGCCCAGCTGCCTTAGTTCTTAGCCCATTAACAACTGCTATTATTTCATCCACTGTGATATCCTCAATTACCATAGTATTCACCACTGATTGGATAGGCTGCGTACATTCAGTGACTAGAGGAAGTTGGTTTGCTAGTTGCGGTCCTATATTTACAAAATACTCATTAAATTCATCAACTGTTTCCTGGTTAAGTACATCAGGCAACATACGCTGCTCTGAACGAAGCCCTACTGCACCTGTTACAATATTCCAAATTTTACCTGAGTTGCCCTGAGCATTAATGATAAGAGAAGAGTGGTATTCTTGTTTTCTTTTACGCATTAGAGACACCGACAGGTTCCTGAAACGCTTAAACTGGCTTAGATAATAATTATTGGTTTTATCACGTTTCCACTTCTCGTGCCATTTTTCTTTCTCCTTCAGTATGCGCAGGATGTCGCGAGTCATCCATGGGCATATAGGTGCAACATATCGACCAGAGAACTTGTGTGTGGTGCTCTGCAAGACGGCACTCTGGACAACTGTAAAGAAGTTTGTATATTCTTTGTTTATGTCTGTATCATAGGTGTCCAAGAAGTTTACTTGCCGCAGGTTCTCGCGAACTAATTTATAGTCAATCTTTTTCTGCCGTTCATCACCAGATATGTTCGCAGATATCTTTCCTTCGATTTTGAAAGCTAAAAATATGGGCATGTGTTCGGCTATTGGATCTAGGTAAGTTCCACCCCATCTGTTACATGGGATGTTCGTAAGCGCATGATCTATTAAAGTGCTTGAACTACCTGTGATACGCGTTGGCTCTGTTATAAGATTGCATATGTTATATGACTGTAGAAGTAAGGTGTAATTGTTAGTTTCTCCAGAAACATCTATATTAAAGTCTCCTACAATTACAACACGGTTACTTTTTTTAGAGGTTAAGATTTCTATAATTGATTCAAGTTTCTCAATAAAAACTGAAACAGCAGAACTGGGAGGCCGGTACACCACACCGACCGTTATACCACACTCAATTTTGATAAAAAGTGCCTCAATTGTAGGGTCACTGATAGTAAGGGCAGGAAGGACTTCAAAATCAATACTTTCTTTTATAAAGAAGGCAACACCACCTCCTCGTGCCCTTGAAACTCTTGGCAGAGAGGAAAGTTTGTAGCCTGGTATAAATGGTGATTCTTTATCTTTGAGCCAGGTTTCCGTAATAGCGATCAAGTCAAAAAGAAATGTGTGCTTTGATAGGTAGGCACTCAGTAAGTTCAGATTTTTTTGGATACTGCGCACATTGCAATGAAAAACTGAGAACACATCTTGGTGTTTTATTAATTGATCAACTTGATCCCAACTAAATGTCATGATGAAACAGAAAGACAACGAGAAGATATGCACAAGAAAAAAAAAAAAAAGAAACTGTACAATGTGAGCCAGGTCGCTATCACTTTCAATTCTCAATACAGTTGAGGTTTCTGTCTTCCTCATGAAGATCTTTCCTTGCGAAACCCAGGCAAACTTCCATTTTTTCTCTAGGTGCAGTTGACGTGCTTTGCTCAATAGTACTTTGTTCTCAATACAGAGATGCTCATTAACATAAACCGGATTGCATTCTTCGAAGCCAAGAATTCTTCTGGTAAGCCTTGCCTTTCTAGCTGCAGAGAAGAACTTATCTCGCACAGCACGAGTGGAAAAGCGCAACACAACATTAGGTCTATCCTTGTCCTTTGAACGGACGCGGCGCACAACGTCAATGTCGTCATCGGAGACATCGACACCCACAGATGTTGCCATCTTTTCCACTGACTTGCGCAGATTCTCATCAGGCACCACTGGTATGCCTTTTATTTCTACGTTCTGGCTCCTGCTGTATTGCTTGAGCTCGATAATTTCTTTCTTAGCTTCCAATAGTGCCTTCTGCATCTGCTTAATTTCATACTGGCATTGAGAATTCTGCGTTTTGACTTCAGTCACCTCGCGACGGAGCTCAACGACATCCTTCTTGAACTGCTCAAAATTCTCATTCATGAAACCCATAGCCTCTCGTATTCCCTCTAGTTCAGAATGGATATCAGTGTTTGATGTTCGCACGGCTGCAATTTCGTTCGTCACGTCAGTTGCGAACTTGTCAAGCTTCCCTAGTACCTCGCCTAACACTTTCACAACCTCTTTTAAGCTATTCGGTTGCTTTTCACCAAAAGCCGTGAGAACGTTCCCGAGAGTACCCGAGTTTGCCATAATTCAAAGAACAGAGAACACCAGGGAACCGCAAATGTCCCGGCAAACACAAATTTGGCGACAAGCAGGCAATAAGCAATACACTCGTTGCAGCAACAGCGACGGCGCGGCGTAATATTTCCACAAATAGGAACGGAATTACCACCAACCTGCGAAAGGTAGATCAAGTTGGTTATGACGCGTCTGTACGCCGCCGCTGCTGCTGCCAAAGTGAATGTGGCACACAGGAATGCCGCCCCCTCGATGAAGCCGATAAGCCCAGGAGCAGTCTCCGGTCAGCGAAAACAGATGGCAGCAGGCGTGAGTCCTGTTGCACTTGAAGTACTGGCCTTTCTTCAGGATTGGCAATGCACGAAGGCAGATATGTTCCGGAGCCCTTACAATATGGTGGCAGCGCGCTTGTCCTGCTCCTGCGAAAGGTAGATCAAGTTGGTTATGACGCGTCTGTACGCCGCCGCTGCTGCTGCCAACGAGGACGAAGGTGCTACTTCGAGGCGGTAACGTCACGCAGTCATCGACCACGCGTAAAGCCGAGCGGTGATGTTCGTCCTCCACACTCGTATCCGAAGAAACATAGTTAGAAAAAGTCACAAACAAGTCACGAAGGTTAATGATCGCCCCATATTCCTGGAGAAAATCCATGCCCAGTATAATAGCCGAGAACACTTCGGCAGCACAAGGAAAGACGCTACGAAAGTCGAAGTAGAAATTGCAAGTCTGGCGGTGCATCGTCCAATGGGTGACACGAGGTGTCCTCCGGCCGTAATCAGATGTGGGCCGTCCCACGCTGCCAGCACCTTGCGTAGCCGAGTGGCCAGTGAGGCACTCATAACCGAGTAGTCAGCTCCCGTATCGACAAGTTCAGTTACCGGATAACCGTCGATGGAAGCAGTAATAGCAGCAGAAGTTATTTTTGCAGTTTCGAATGAAGGCGTCAGCGGTACGTCGCGAGGGGATGGCGTCGGCGGAGGATATGTGACGGTTCGCATGACAGCGGCCTCACCCCCGGAGGTCGCCGTTTTCAGTTTCCCCGGCCCGGGCTTCCACCGCTGACTCCAGCGGAATCAAAGGCGGGTCGAGCACGGTTTGGTGCCGCATACCGACGAGGTGAAGGCGACCGTGACTGTCTTCGCTGTGGGGCAGGAGGAAGCCGGTTACTTTCTAAGTATTGCTCGATTTCGTGCGGGCGTTCGCCATAGCGCGGGCAACGGGCGTCCGGATGGTATCCCCGCAGACCAATCCGTCGGTACTGGCAATCGCGATACATGTGACCAGCCTCCCCGCAGTGATAACACAACGGACTGTTGTCGGGGGCGCGCCATACTGTAAATTTGCGCGGACCAGGATGAAAGGGTGCTTGCGGATTCGTGCGGTGGATCGGACGTGGGGAGCGTCGAGAAATCCCAGCAGGCGGCTGCGAAAAATGGCCCGTCGACGGCGCGCAAGCCCGAACAGCATCCGCGTACGAGAACGTGAGAGGTTCGGGTCGTGTTGGTGGCGAGGGGTGAACCACTTTGCCGATTTCTTCCCGAATGACATCCGTAAGAACCGCGGCACTGGGAGGTGCCGGAGCCGATGCATAGGACTTCTGCAGTTGTCGAAAAATTTGTCGTATTAGCTCGGTAAGTGACTCCCTGTCAT
Organism: Dermacentor andersoni; assembly: GCF_023375885.2. Taxonomy (NCBI): domain Eukaryota; kingdom Metazoa; phylum Arthropoda; class Arachnida; order Ixodida; family Ixodidae; genus Dermacentor; species Dermacentor andersoni. The sequence continues at coordinate 155,531,577 of NC_092816.1, read as the reverse complement.
CATTTGCAGGTACGAGAGAGCATGCAGCAGTCATGGTGGTCTGGCGTTCATACTGCGAGAGCCGCTGCTGAAGCATACGTTCCATGACTGTTGCCTCACGAACGAACTGAGAGACTGTTGTAGGAGGGTTGCGCATGAGCCCCGCGAAAAGCTGTTCCTTTACGCCTCGCATTAACAGACGCACATTCTTGTCTTCTGGCATTAGTGGATCGGCCCGACGGAACAATCGCGTCATGTCTTCGACGAACATGGCGACGGTTTCGTTCGGCATTTGGAACCTCGAAGACAGTGCCTGTTCGGCTCTTTCTTTCCTTTCGGGAGTGCTGAAGGCTTCGCAAAGCCATCGGTAAAACTCCTCCCAGCTGGTAAATGAGGCTTCGTGGTTCTCGTACCATACTCTCGCCGCGTCTCAAAGGGAAAAGTAGACGTTCTTCAACTTACGGCGATCGTCCCAGTCGTTAAAGGCGGCGACCCGGTCGAAATGGTCCAACCAGTCTTCAACGTCCTCAAAGGCGCCGCCATGGAACGGGTTAGGCGTGCGAGGCGCGTTGAGAATGCATGGTACGGCAGCATTTGGGATCTCCTCGGTTTGGCTTGCGGTAGTTGTTGACATCTTCCTCACGGAGCCTGCCAGGGGACTGTATTGCGGTGGAAGACCTTGGAGGCGACGGCTGCTTCGATAGATTTCTGCCGTCCCCGAGGTACTGGCGTTGGTAGCTTCTGGTTCAGGACCCGTAGGCATACGATGGATGCGTACCCAGCATTTACACGAGTTTGTCACGAGAGGAAAAGCCAGTCAGTCAGTTCTAAGCGAACGGCCGTTTACAGTTCGTTTTTGCAGCAGCTACCACGCACACTTCTTCCTCGACTTCCTAAAATTTTCCCTACACAGTATGAGGCTAAGTGCCCATGGTGGGGAGAGAAACCAGATCTATACCACATATCATGGGCCTGTCAAAATATTGAGTCCCCAACTATCTATAAAATTCAAAACCCGAGTGCGGAACAGTGGGAGAGTATGCTTTCCAGCGTAAGCTTGAACGGCCAAAAGCGCCTAGGAGAGCGAGCTCGCGGGTTGGCCATACTCAGTGGAGCCTTGGACTAGGGCACCAACCCTGTGATTGCGGCCAGAAGAATCCATCAGAAGATGGAAGAGGCCGTCTGAAGCCGCGAAGATCTCTTTTCTAGAGCCCAATAAATTTTTTCCAATCCGATCCTCGACTTCTACCGTAACTAGTGCGTGCCTATATATATATATATATATATATATATTGTAAGGACGAAGATAGCACAAGCGTTACGGCGGCCGCATGGTTCCTGAAGTGAGAAAGACAAATACTAAAAGGTCGGTGTCGCTGTTCTTGCTCGCGCTGGCGCTTGGCTGGACTGGTTCGGCTGCTCTCTACGCTGGACCCGACGTGACTGCGATTCCCGTTAATAGTCAATAAACCTTGTAGCATTTGGTGGAAGTGCGGGGTACCCTGACGACTCGCCCTGGAACTCCGGAGTCGTGCTTTGCCCACCGCTACCACCACGACCGTGCCAAGCGACGCCGGTGAGCGACCCTCTTCGTCAATTGTACCAATCACCTGCGGTGCCGTTCATCAACGAGGCCCACCTGGGTTCAGTGGCACCGCTTATACTGACGTCGACGACTGGCTTTCGTCGTACGAACGGGTGAGCAACCACAACAAATGGTACGTTCCGATAAAACTCACCAACGTTATTTTTTCATCTTGCGGATGTCGCCAACCTCTGGTTCCGAAACCATGAGCCCACTATTCGGACATGCAATGACTTTAAGGCTGCTTTCGTGGAGGTATTTGGCCATCCGGCCGTGAGAAAGCCTCGCGCCGGACGCCTCCGCCAACGAGCGCTAGAGCTGGGCGAGAATTTCACTAGTTATATCGAAGACGTCATCGATCTCTGCAATCGAGTGAGCCGAACGATGACTGACGAAGAGAACATCAAACAAATCCTCAAGGGTATTGAAGACAACGCTTTTCAAATGCTCCTGGCGAAGAATCGTACTACCGTTGCAGCCGTAGACACCTACTGCCAAAGCTTCGACGAACTACCCCGGCAAAGAGCGCTCGCCCGCCAAACTGTTCCGCACGTGGCCTTCCTTTCCAGTTTGGCGACTGCTCCCGGGCAGACTGATGACCGGCTTCTGCTGCCTCAAATCAAAGCCTTCATTTGTGAAGAGGTGGCCCGCCAGCTCTCGCTGCTTACTCTCACCCAGGGGCCTGTCCAACCTTTGTCCTCGGCTGTGCAGCAGGCCATCCGCGAGCAGGTTGCAGAGGCTTTCCAGCCAGCCCACCAGCATGCTCCGATGGCCGCACCGCTGACGTACGCTGAAGTCGTGTCGCGTCCTAGACCAACGACGCTTCCCTATACCCGACGCCCCCACCGCGCCCAGCACTTCTCCCTGTGCCTCAAATGCCCCCTCAGTACTTCCGGCCCCCCAAGATCCATGGCGCACACGGGACAATCGGCCGATACGCTTCTTCTGCGGTGTGGCGGGACACGTGGCGCGCTTTTGTCGACGCCACCTGCCGCGTTCGTACGACGTCGCTAATCCACACGTACCTGCAGCCCTCCAGGATGCTGATTCGAACCTGTCACCGAATTTCTGTACCGGTCGTCAGAACTTAAGCAGCCGTCGTTCACCATCACCGCGTCGCCGTTATATATCGCCGAGGCGTCGTCGCCCGCCTTCTAACGAAGGAAACTAAGTGCTGCAGCTTCTGAGGCAAGAGCTGCACCCTTTTCGAAATGCCCAAGACCTCCGCTATCGCCGGAAAACATTACAGAATCAGAAGTTGAAGGAGTCGTTACATTCGCGCTTGTCGACACGGGCGCTGCCACTTCCGTCATACGCGAGAATGTTTGCCGTAAGATCAGGAAGGTCACCACATCACTTTCTTGCCTTGTACTCCGTACTGTCACCACGGAGCCCGTCAAACCTTCAGCCACATGCACCGCTAGGATCGTTATTCAGGACGTACTTTACACGACTGAATTCGTTGTGCTGCCTTCCTGCTCTCATGATGTCATCCTTGGATGGGACTTTCTCTCGCGCCAAAGTGCCGTCATTGACTGCGCCCGTGCCGAAGTTGCTCTGTCTGCCCTTAGCAACACTCTGCCGGTTGCCTCTCCCGCCCCCTCAAACATTAATGTCGCCGCCGATACTGATCTGCCACCAAGCACCTCAACATCAGTCCCTTTGTTTTGTCCATCGGAGCCCGACGCCCAGGTGATGTTCACGCCCTCACCTGCTTTTCTTGACTGCAAACCTCTACCGCTTCCACTCGCCGTTCTTGACGTAACCACTGGTACAACTATGCTTGTGCACAACCCGTTTGCATACCCGCTCACTTTCCTTCGCGACGAATCCTCAGCTATGTCGAACCCAATGACATATCGGATTGTTTGGACGAGCCGGTCTCTTGTTCTGGACTTTCGCTAGACGAGGTCTTTGATTTGTGCGTTGACTCCAACCTTCCCTCCAACACAGCGACCAAAGTCTCTCTCCTAGATAGTTACCTCTAAAGCTTCCTCGAGGGGAAGCTTTAGCAAGGCCCCAACTCCGACGCGGCCTATTCGAATACATGTAAAACACAAAAACGTTTTCCTGAGATAACTCCTGGACCGATTTCAATGAAATTTGTTGCATTTGAGAGAGAGAGGCAAATTGTTGTGTCTGTTAGAAGCGGATCTTCGATTTAGGGCCTGAATTTCGCTAACAAGATTTTCAAAAATTCGAAGTTTGAAAAAAAAAAAAAATGGAAGCACGAAGTTGCGCATCAAGATTATGGCTTCTTTCACTAGTCGATTCGGAGCAGGATTTCTTGCTCCGCGGCAACGGATCCGAATATTACTGGCCGATCTGGAGCGGGTTCGCGCGTTCCACTGGTCGTTTCGGATTAACTCGCTCCAGGCCGGATCGCTCTCACTTGCTCCGCCGCCGAGGCCCGGATTCGGGCGGAAATAGCTCGCGTCACTTCCGTCTTCAAGCGAAATCGGTACCCGGTTCGTACGCTTCGCAAGATGGCTGCGTTCGGTGCTGCGGCAGAACTCGCGTTTAGCGATGACAGCTCGGACGACAGCGATTACGAGGTGACGCAGGTGCTGTACGAAGCCTTCTATGCACGTTGTCCATGCACAATCCTTGCGGGCGAAACATGCAAATGACGGACTCTGCGACTACCGCGGTCAATTTACGCACTGGGGACGGCGACTTTAGTTGCCGTGGAAACGTACAGAGCGGAAGTTGGACATGGTTTCCGGAACCGGTTTGTGTCACGCGTACGCAGACTTCCTGTGTGATCCTCCGCGGAGCGTTCTTGCGCTCCGCCGGCCGATACGGATTTGTGAAACCCGAGCGCTCGCTCGAGGATTTCGGCGGCCGCTCCAGATCGACCAGTGAAAAACGCCATTAGATATCGCACTTCTGTAAACTGCATCCATTAGGTCATTCAAAGCGGACAAATTAGATGTGCCAATTTCTACCTTACGTGACTTTGTTACGTTGTATACAAGGCTTCGGCAAAAGCTTCCTGTTAAAACAATGCGCAATAGTAAAATAAAACGTGTCTCGGGCCGCCGAAGCCCTAGCAACTCGACGCGCGTATAGTGTGCAACGATTCGCATTACGTAGAAGTCAACTGCAGTAAAGTCTGTCAAATGTTTTAGTCACTTGGGATTGTACGTTTTTTTTTTTTATTAGTGCGATTTTCCAAAAATGTATGAACAAGGTTCCACTGTATAACGAAGTAATGGTTATAATGAAGTATTTTCAGCTCCTCCAACCTGGTTACATTGAAATTTTACTCAGATTTCTGAATCTTCCCGAAATCTTGTTCAGAATTTACATAGTACTATTTGGCCAGTAATGACATTGCCACCTTATCTCTTAGTGCACAGTGGAGGGGGTATCCGAGACATGCCGGCACTTTTGTGTTCACGTAATTGGGGACGAAGTGCTGCTATTAGATTTCGGCTTGCTCCATTAAGAGCTTTGTAATGATTGTTTCTGAGAACTGCCCCAAAGGTTTCAACAAGAGAGATATACAAATGTTCTTAACAGGCACAAAAAACTGGTGGGCCCATTTTATCAGTTTACCACTAGTAATAAAGTGAGGAATGTGATCAGACTGGAAAATACTGGTGCCACCTCCATGGCTGGCATTTTTTCCAAGCATGCTTTATCAGCAGAGATACAACACATGATGCCCACACATCAACCAGAGACTCAAAATATAAAACTTTTACTGGCAATCCTCGTTCTAGAAGGCACACACGGACGAGAGTCAACAGTTGCAAAGCTGTGTCTCACGCCACTGCTTTGCACAGCGGGACGAGCACAGCCCTGAGCTGACGCAGCTGGTGGTGGTGTCCATAACTTTCTAAGGTGAAGAAAAAAAAAGTTTGCGTGGCAAGCTTAAGCAGCACAGGGTCGCGTGCTACACACACACAGACACACACTCACACAGTTGAAACAGAAGAAGACAAAGCAAGAGGTGCAGAAGGGCTGCCACTCCACTTCTCATCCCTGCGGTTACCCTGGTCTGGTGTCACAATTATTGTCCTTGGTAAATTAGTACAGTGCCCAGCCCACAAGTGCATGATCTGGCACTTTGCATAGTGGGGCTTTCATAAAAAAGCTCGTTTTTCCCAAGCAACTGTTGGTCGACGTGCCCACCAGGCAGGTGGCAGCCTTCCTTCTCTCTGCACTATTCTGCCGTCCACATTTCTTTACATAAAGGTGGCACACCATGGATGCTTTGATGCACTATTGCAACTGTGTACACACTGCCCCTTGCCTGGTTTGCCATTAGATGTTCAATTCATGCATACCTTGCTGTTCTCTTGGAACCTTTGCTGCAAGTTGTCAGTAGTAGGACAGCCAATCTTCACAACGACAACATAGCAAGCACCACTTTTTAACTCGCCATTGCAACCGTGCTCGGCTTTTGCCTCCTAACGGATGATTTGGAGCTTCGGGCTGGGTGCAGAGCAGATCGCATTGCCAAGGACCATTCCTGCTCTTTTCGCTGCAGAGTGGCGATGCCCTCCAAAGCTGCATAGTTGGCTCGGCAACATCCACCGCCGGCAAGCTGCAGGGTGTTGCCGATGACGACGATTGTTCGGTTCTCCTTTGAAGGCTTGCGCAGCAGCAGCTGTTGGCGAAATCACTTAGAAAGCACTCCTGCCAGCGTACAAGCTGCACTTTGAGTCAACACACTCAGGAACATGCTCAGGCAATGCTGGTCCAAGCACGTGCCATGCTCTCCCTTCCCTGCCAAGTTCATTTTTCTCACTACGTTTTGCACAAAAGAAACACTTCACGGTTAGACATTTCTCTGTTTGGGGACTTGTGCTGGCAGCCTTAAGACAGTTCAGGAGCATAGGTAGATGAAGGATGAAATTAAAAAAATGCAGTGCTCCAGCCAAACGAGGCAAACGCCTTGTGGCCCGGTTTGAAGACGATGGCCACTGAACAAGAATTGCTGACGATGGTGTCGCTGGCACAGCTCAAGCCCGTAATGATTGTAGCAGCTTGAGCTTCGAATCCAGCATGGTCCCTAGCTCCTTCAGGGAGTCTGCATAGCTTTGCTCGATCCTCTGTCGCACCTGCTTGCTTAGTTCTTCAGTTCCCTGCGGTTGGACACAGTGGTCAGTGTGAGTGTCATGCAACAGCACTGCTTTGGCCTCAATGTCTTCCTCAAAAAAAAAAAAAAAAAAAAAAAAGAAAAAAAAAAAAAACATGATACTCAGAAACAAGTTAGCCCTATGGTGCACACACAATGGTAGCTTTACATCCAGAGAAAAAAAAACATAATTAGGAAGAGACGCTACAGACCTTTAAAACAAGCTTGAGCACATAAGCTGTGAATAGCATTACTAGATCATTTTAAGAAAGCTGTTGCAGTGCTGCTGTCAAGCCTTTTTTTAATTAAAGAGACACTAACACTAAGACTAATTTGAATTTTATATGTATGTTTTGACTACGTTGTGTCCGTCGCAAGCTATATCACATACTTATTCTGTGGAAAAAGTGACAACTGCACCAGAGAGAAACACACCAAAATACTAGTTCCTAAAGTAGTAGTCTATGTTCCTTTTGTGCTGTAAGTGAAGAGTGTATACTGTCAACAATACTCAGGTCACCGTGGTGTCATATGGTGTAGAGAATGTGTAACGACTGACCATATACATACACCAAGTCATGTAATTCGCATGCTTTCCCCCTAAAAAAGAACTAGTTAGCTAGCCAGCAAAAAGTTCATTCTGGAATGAGTGATCAGGAGTTTAACCTCAGTTTACTGCTTTTTTCATTAGAGCTGCATTCGTCAAGGGAGATTACTGACACTCAGTCACACAAACATTTCGGCTAGTTGGTGAGTCATCCTGAATGCACTTACATTAGCGTAAGGCTAAACATAGGCAGCGACAACGCTGTCCATATCTTTTCTTGCCTCTGTCCATGTTTATCCCAGCGCTGCAAGCACAGTTAATCCTAGATAGAATGACACTGGTAAAACCAGCAATTTGCTTCGTTATGTCTAAATTTCGTTGTATTGAAATTAGACCTTTTATGCAAATAAGTACAGTTGCCGGTCGATTTTTCTTACGCGGAAAGGGGTCGCAGAAGTTACCGAGTTACCAGGCAATAAAAAAGAAAAAGCCAATTTTAATGAGAAAACAATTCATTTTGATAAATTTAGGACTCGGCGAGAAATGATACGGTTTCATGCCATGTACATCGACGATATCTTCACACTGGCGGTACGAATTAAGTAAAGCCAGACACGCTTTCGTGTGCACTCCGCCCCCGTGGTTGATAGTGTCGCCCACACTGGGACGGCGCTATCAGAAGCCCCGGCAGAAGGGAGCGAATGCTTCGTCTGCCTCTCGCTCCAACAGGTCACCGAAACTAAGGGTGCGTGCCTGCATATATGCTCAGCCTGGCTTACAGCCATGCGCAGCCATGGCCGAGGCGCACACCAGAAATCGCAACGTGCGTTAACTTAAGTCTAACCTAAGCCTAACCCCCCTCCCCCACCCCCCTCGCACGTGCTTGATCGTGTTTCCGGGAGCTCGCTCCCTTCCCCCTTTTCCCTCTGCTCTCCCGGGAAGGTGTCACACGTGAAGCCACCATTTTTATTGTCTCACCTTTGAAACACTTCAAATCGCACCTAAAGCACACAGTGCGGCGTGGGGCGTGATAGGATCTTATTGCATTCGGACTCTATAGGGAACATGATGCGGCTCCACTCGGCGGTCACTATTGTTGCGTGGCACGCAATTAGGTGCATTTACAACCAGCCGCTTGTAATTCAATCATATGACAATCTGCGTCCACCGAAGTTTCCACTTATTATTTTGGCACTGTTTTGCAGCGGCATGTGAAATTTTGTTACACTGAGCTTATGAATACATGGTGTTCTATGGACAAGACGTTATGAAAAGTTAAATACTTCTTTACATAGAGAATTTCATCATAATGAAGTTCGTTCTATTAAGGTATAACTGTACATATTGGGACTTATAAGTTCACGTGACAGGCCATGTGCAACAACGTTGACAACTGCTATTACATCTAAAAGGGAAAGGGGAACCAACCTGAAGGAACGGTTCTTCGTGGTCAAGGTTTAGCGATGCCATGAGGTTGGCTAGCATGTCTGCGGGCGCCTGTGCCACTACAGCCTGGAGGTCTGTTGCCGCCAACTCCAATTCACCCACCAGAGAGACAAAGCACTTGGTCGAAGCCTGCAAGTACATTGGGTGGTGCAGACAGCAGGTGTGACAAAAGTGACCCAGGTCAAGGACTAGTTGCAGCTTTCGATGGCAATCATCATGAACCACCAACTGCTAATTTGGACAGCCTCATGGCACCACTACTCGCCTCATAGAGGTATGTATGAGGACAACCAAAACGTTGCACACCTACAGCCTGCCACCTGGCAACCACAGGGATTCCCAGTAAGAGCGATGTTACTGGTTGGATACGTTGCCAGTGTCACCAATACCTCCTTGGAAACAACCCAGTGAAGCCTAGTCGACCTAGTAGTTGCCAACAATGCACAATCTAACGGACAAGCCAGGCCACTAAGATGTAAAAGCTGCATTTGCGGATTGTCGTGCATGCTGCAAACCCAGAATTTGTTCCTTTACGGGTTAAATAGTGAAAACGTCCCTGGCAAATTCTGTGCTGCTCTTCGGAATTTTTGACGCTCATAATAGTGGAACGGCTTCAGTTGCTGCAAACTCCACCCTTGATGTCTATGCCATTGAGGGCAGCCATGAAGCGAGGGCTATGACTACTGTGAAGAAACCCCGCAATCGTTTGGCAATGGGAGTGCTAGGATATGGAAATCTGGTACATGCAATGCCTATACTGTCTGTATCAACAAGTACATTAAGGGTTGAAACATTGATGGACCAGTTCACATACAAGCCTGTACGTGTGCAGCCATGTGGTGACAACCTCCTTTGGCCATTGTGGGTTAATCAGATATCCTCAGGTGAATGAATTTATTTTAGACTCTTGATTATTCTGACGTTTAAGTCTGCCAATTCTGAACTACCCATCAGTGGCTACTGAAAATAAGAATGCTTTTAGAAGCACCCAAATCCGTAGAGCGGTGTAAGAAACTTGCAGCAAGGGAGATGCATGGTCACTCAAGCGGTGTATGGGTGCCCATCACATGTCTATACATTTCCTTCTATGTTTGTGTCTTTTACATTACTTTACCAATTCTAAAGCTCCCTCCAGGCTGAACATACAAGGACGCCTCTATCGGTCCCTTATGAGTGGCTTGCTAAACTATTTCCGTACCATAGGGAAAATAGGTGTTTTTTGCAGGTTACGCCGGATATTTTTTCTGAAGGAACTACTGCACTCAGTATTTTATGTAATACATAAACAAAAAGCAGAATGAATGCACTTTTCATGCATAAAAGCTTTACTAATGAGATGTCATAAAAAAGATATAAATTGCCAAAATCAAGATTACGGGATAAAATTGAACAAAGTTTGTAAAGACACGCTTGTATCTACTACGAAAAAAAATGTAACAAAAATCATGAGATATACAATATATATTGCCGTCTAATAGGCACTATATATCAAAAAATAAACATTTTTAATTTAGTAGGTTTTCCACTAGAAAAATTTATGTGCAAACACTACAGTTTCGCTTGCCAGGCTGCGGCCGCCAATATTCCGGGCTGGCTTGCGTTGTCATCGCTCTCAGAGTCCTGCCAGATCCACTGATAAAATCAGCCACAAACGCAGTGGAATAATGAGATCTGCAATCTTTCGAAGCGCGCGCTGCTCCCCGAGGTGGCTATTTTTTATTCCTACTTTGCCGGTCGCGAAACTTCGGAGTGCGTTAAAAAATTAACACCTTGTGGGGAAAAGGCGAAATGCTTAGAAAACAAAATATATGGTTCTCCTTAACGACCCATAGTACAGAGTGTCCGTGAGCAACGTGGAAGGTTTTGAAAGCACTGTTTCAAACCATCGATAGCGGGCGGCCATTTTTGCTTGCTACTTTAATGATCTTGAAAACTTTGGAGTGCGTTTGATATCACCTGCTGGAGGGAAAAAGCAAACTGCTTGGAAAACAAAAAAATAATTCTCCTCCTTCATGTCCGATAGCGCAGTGTCTCCATTGGCGGCACGGAAAGTCTTAAAACCGGCGTTTCAAACCATCGTTAGAGGGCTAATGATGCTCAATGGGTGCGGTACAGAAAGAGTTAAGAGGAGTTTTGTCTTGAAGACAGCAAACATGCAATTACCATATTTTTTTCAAATATGGGTCAACTCTATTTTCTTCGAAGATATTATGCAAAATAGGCTATTGACCTATACTCGTGAAGAAAGCTAGCAGAAGTAGTGAGCAAATGTGTCCTTGGTCACGCCTGTCATAAAGCTAGTCTATAGTAGACCATCCAGACTGGCTTTAAGAAATGCTGCATATTCAACGCACTTGGTGGCCTTGAGGATGCCTGTGAAGCATTCGGCGAGGACAACTTCTCTCGCAGTTCTGAAGAGGATGCAGTTTGTCGCAGTGACTAGCCATATTTAGCAGCCAAGCTTACTGTAAATAAAGGCGTGTCATGTTCAAAGAAATCCCTTTTTTCTGAAAAGATATGGGTGGACATATATTCCAATTATAATTTCTTACTTCTTGGCAGGTTCAATATATCGGAGTCGACTAATGAACGTGCTTGACCTATCTTTGAGTAAATACTAATTCCGAATGAAAACATATAAGCCTTTAATGCATCAGCCTTGAGTATAAGAGATCAAGATAAAACGCTCGGAAAATGAAATCGAGGCCTCAAGACAAGGTTCAAACTAATGCTCATTTTTCCTTGTGGGTGTCCACTTACACCCCCGGTTCACCAGTGCCTTATGGAGCATAGCGACCTTCTGTTTACCTCCTCAGTGAAGCTGGCTTCTTTCGTCTTCTTCTTGCCCTTCTTGGCAACTGTCTGACGTGAAGGCCGTGCTAGCGAGCTGCCAGTGGCTGCCACCAGGCTGCACCAACCGATCACCTGGGCAGGGAACAACAACTGCTTGTCAGTCATGGATGGATATGCCAGCACAGGTGCGTACCGACAAACAAACAATCCGACACACATTAACACCACGACAGTACTGCCAACATGTTCAATTCAAAAGTTCTCGGAACTTCACCTGCTGCCCTCTTCTTTGCCCAAACAATAAACTACTGTGAAATGGTGACCGTCGCTTCTTCAGAACCGTGCCGATACGAAGCGCAAAAGTAAACAGAAAAAGTAGTGCTTGCAGCACGCACATGAAACTTATACAGTACACTTCCGTTGATTCATCCCAGCTTAATTCCATTTTTCAGTTCATTCCCGATCGGAGGTCACAGCAGGCACTGGTGCATTTATTTCTATGGGCCCAAACATTCGTTATTTCAACCGTAAAATTTATTCGTTATTTTCAACCGTAAATATTATAAAGTTGTATGCCCACCAGGCATGCTCACAACTGAGAGCAGGAGTACCGAAAATAAATAACCTACACGTGCAAAACGCAGTCGTACACGTTAAAACTCTCAAATTTGACAATTGTTCTTTCTGCTGAAAAATAACATCTTTATACCACTGTAATCAAATGTCGAAGAAAAATTGTTCAAAATGAAGCCTGTACGCAAGGGATCACGTGAAACGTCATCAGACCATTAACCCTTTCGCTGTCGGGCCTTTCTGGCCGTGACGCACCCCCAGTGTCGGCTTGGTTTCAGGGAGCGAGCATAACAGGGAATGAACATAGCAATTTATTTTTGATTATGATGGGCATACAAATAACATAGTCAATACAATATGCATATTTTAATGTTCTGCAGCTGTTATTAGTAAACATCATCATCAGCCTGACTATAACATCCGTTCAACATCCGAATCTGACGATGCGGAACTCATCTCTTCGTCGCGTTAGACGCTGTCAGAGTCCAAATCCGAGCTCGGCTCGTATTCTGAATCGTAAGAGCCACCGCTCCAATGAACAGACGAAGGTCTCGAGCTGCTCAGCTATCCGAAAGTAACCGCGCGCAGGGAGGATGCGCTTTCAGTCGCCCGCGCAACGGAGATAAATGGGACGTTGTGTGATCAAGAAGAGGGAGATGGAAAAAGGCTAAAACAAAGTTCGAAGGGCTTTACGTTTACTGCTGCAAGTCGGAAGCAAGGGTGCAGTGAGAGAGCGAAAGCAGCAATCGAGTCACTCTTTTCGGAGAGGCCACGGCGGCGCGTGCGCCTGAACTTGACGCGCCGTAGCAGACACACCAACAGAAGAAAATAAAAACCTTCAAACCGGCGGAGATGGCAGAACAACCCTTGAACCCATAACCGCACGCGCGCAACGCATGATCCAGCGAACGCGGAGCCACCGCGCCACTCGGCAAGAAGAGAGGGGGGCGTGGCAGTCGCACCGTACTCTTCAATACGTCTACTAACACAGGCCGGGGCGAAAATACGAACTTGTAGGAAGAGTCAACAGATGGCGTGGCCAAGTCCGGGAGCGCCAGCTTTGCGCTCAGGCGCGAAATTTTGAACGCACGATAGAGAACGTAGTGGTACGTCAGTGACACTGTGGGGGGGAAGCGCGATGACGTACCGGTACGTCAGTGACAGCGAAAGGGTTAACCATGATTGGGATAGCCCGTGTAACTCTGGTGGACTAAGCTTCGCGTTAACCACGGTTGAGCGAGTTAACAACGGTTAAGTTTAACCACAGTTAAGCTGCCTGTGTAACTTGAGTATAAGAGGCAATCTGTAAAAAAGCGAAGATGCAATTTACGACTTAAATTGTTTTATTCAAGTTATAACAACCCAACAGGAATAAATGCTTCAGATTATCTACAACCAGCGCATTATCCCTTCTCCCGTCTGGATCACAAATTTAATGTTCGACCATACACCTCCAGGAACAATCTTTTTAAGAATTCACTTTTCCCCAAAACAATTTCCAAATGGAATTTGTTACCACCATATTTGGTTGGCCAAAAGACTGCGGATTCATTTTATTAATTGTGCAGCCCACAATGATGCCAACAAAGGTGCTACGGGTAATGTCTGAAATAAATAAATAGATAAATAAATAAATAAATAGATAAATAAATTGATAAATAAATGAGCCAGTGAAGCAGAACCTCAGTGTTACCATGTATTAACAGCTGTTTCCTTGCCTGATTTTGAGCTATGCTTAAAGTTCCGATAGCAACAAAGCAATCAGAGTGGCAGAGTCACAGCAACAAGCCAAAAGATCAGGCCACTGGTAGAAACATCTAATGGAACATGTACCACAATCAACAGCAGCACTGAAGTTTTCCTTCAGTAGCATTTGTTACTTTTTGTAGCATGTTATGCAAAGAAGAAAGCAGAATGAAAGAAGAAGCAACCGTTCCGTCAGGCCCTGTGTCCAGTATGGGCTGCTAACAGGCCGAAGCTACACTAAAAGCACAGTGCTGTTTAGCTACAATTTAGTCATCCATTCAATTATGTGACACAGATGTGACACCGGAAAACATGCAAATGCAGTTTTAAATTGACGGTGCACCACCTACCACATCTTTCACCACGGTCGAGGAATGACGACGGTGCAACATAAGCCCCCTCTTACCTCTGTCGCGTTGGTGAGTGCTTCGAGGAAGACACTTGTGGACTGTAGGCTGTCGACCTTGAGATCCTTCACCTTGGAAATCACACCTGAAGATTGAAAGGCCAGACAAGAAGTAGTCCATGCTGAATTAACCAGTAATTAATTATATTCCTTTCATTCTTGCTGCAAACGTTTGTCGTTTTGAATTGCTGCTGTGTTCGTATTTGCAGTCAAACAACATCACACAAGCAAAGCACGCATTTTTCACTGCGTGACACCGTTCCTAGGCAGTTGGCAATGTATTACACCACTTGCAAGCTGAGCACCAGCCTGGTTTATCGCACCAGCATTTCTTCCTAAAATCAGTCTGCCCTTGCATTCTATCTTCAGCAACGTGGGCTGGCGTAGCTAGCCACGTCAACCTGTGCTGTGCATTACAAGCTGCACGAGGAACTCCATGGTATAACATTTATCTTGAAAGTGGGAGACCCATGTTCTAGTCCTGGTCGAGATGATATTTCCTTTTTTTTTTACGCTACGCACAAAGCCCAAGGAAATGGCCTTTAGCAACTATCCTGTGCAGAACGAAAATTGGGGCACAACCTGTTGCCATTGTCAAAAGCTGCTGCACTGCTCGACTGGTACTAAATGTATAAAAAGAGCTTAGAACAACAGAAAGTTGAGCTATGTGGCAGGGACTCATGTTAGAAAAAGATTCCCCTTTGACTTCACATTACATTTTCTCATAAATCTGCCTGCCTGCCTCCAAATTTTGGTGCATTACAGTTTGTTTCGTCCACAAACTGAATCCTCTATTGTGAAATTGCTATGGCTTGCATGGTCAGGTGTCACACTGATAGTTCAGGACACAAAACAGCACGAAACACGGGACAGTAGAGAGAGAAACAGACACCACATGCACATATGCAAAGAGGATGCAGCAAGTGAAAGATGCGCTGGCAAGTGTCCTTAACGAGTTCGCTGTGGCAGGACTTTCTGAGAACTTGATTCCCATGTATCAAGACCCAAATGCCCGCAAGCCTTACACGTTATATCCCTAAGGTGCGTCAGAATCTGTTAGTCACACATCTTCGTAACTAAGGCGATTGCAATTGCAATTGAAAGCAACAAAAAATTTTGCATCTTCACAGCAGCAAACACCAGGAGTAGAAACGATAATCAACTGGGGCCAGATTGCGCAAGCGTCTTGCTTTCCAAAGCTTGCTTGCAATCTCTCGACTTGCTGACAGCGCGCTTCCTCAGTGCAGTGAGGAGGAAGCGCAAATTAAGAGGCAAA
The DNA here is from genome assembly GCF_023375885.2 of Dermacentor andersoni. Classification (NCBI taxonomy): domain Eukaryota; kingdom Metazoa; phylum Arthropoda; class Arachnida; order Ixodida; family Ixodidae; genus Dermacentor; species Dermacentor andersoni. The sequence continues at coordinate 155,516,137 of NC_092816.1, read as the reverse complement.
GTGGCCACTCGGAAAGCGATATACTTGCGTCATCTCACCCCCGGTGACCAACCCTGTAACGATCATGTTGTAGGGACACCACACAGAGGAAAATAATTAAGTTGAGCTGCATTAGTAATTTACATTATGACAACACCATAAAGGCAATTCTTACCACGAAAGGAGTCTTGGTAAGCCATAAAAGACCCAAAATTGAATATCCTGGTATGTATCCATGCAGCAGATCTAATGCTCTCAGCCTTCTTGATCAGTACAAAATTTTTATCTGTCAGAAAGCTATTACATTGCAATTTAACAAAAATGTTTCATTTGCACTAAATTGCCCTTCCGACTGTTCTACATGCAAAGTAAGTTATTACAGAATAGCAACCCCACTTGCTTTGCCTATAACTCTAATTTCTTATGAACATTAGTTCGTACTAACTATGGTAAAAAACATTACCATTCACTGCCATTACACTTTGAAATAATTTGCTGGTTCTATTAAAGACCTTGACCACATTATGGAGTTTAAATCTTCGTGACTGTAGACTAGCCTCAGATAATTTGCCCCATTAAATGTTTTTGATTACGTACTGTTCTTGCCTAGCACTGTTATCACCACATTGTCTTTTGTTTATCACAATTTGTGATTATGCCACTACCTTTATTGCTTGTTTGTTTTTCCACTTCTAAAAGATTGTACACTCTATGCCACTTCCATTGTTTTTTATATTTATATTGTACAGCCTAGCAGTAAAGCATTGCTTGATGACTTTCTTAGCACCTTTTCTCGTGTTCTAGCTTTCAGTTCATTCTTCTGATGTGCTGCTGCGTTGTTAACCTACAGCAAGTATAATACAGTTTTGTTCTAATTTTTAACAGAGGGTCTTGTCAGTATCACTACTTGAGGGCCTCGTTTGCATACACGAATTTTTGTAATTATAGCTTTTGTGAATATAAACTCAAAACAGAAATATCAGGCACAACATGCCCATGCAGCGTTAACCAGGTTTCATCCAAGCTTGTGCCGAATATCCCCGCCTGCACAGTTATAAATATTTTTTGGCAATCTTGTGGCATCCCGCCAGTCTCCATAAAATTTCACAAGTTTTCATTGCCAGTCATCAAATAAGAAAGGAAAGCGTACAAATACCTCACAGCATCAGCCCAACCAGGACTTGAAAGCCGGATCCTTGGAGCCCTAAACCCGGGGCTCCAAGGATCCTGCGAACATCACAAAAGACCAAGTGCCAAAGTGACACGCACAAGTGAGCGAAGCTAAAGCAAAAGACTACCAACTAGCCATTACATACTTGCCGCAAGTTGTTACACACACTTTCCAAGCACTATATAACACAACAGCAACAAGTAAAAGAAGTCTAGAAGAAAAGGCGGCACTCACTTTTGACTAGAGGGACCAGGTTATCCCCAACTTTGATTTCGGCACTGGCCGGTGCCTCCATGCTCAGCTCTGCGAAAGCCGGGAAAGAAAGAGCTAAAGAACATTTGAAAAAATGCAAGAGAAAATGCAAAAAAAAAAAAAAAATGCTAGGGTTGTCTAGAGCTTTCAAGGCCCCGACTTAAGTATTTTCGAGGATTAAAATCCCATAATGTCAGACAGCTTGAAACCAAAACAGTGCCTTAAATGGTGAGAAAACCTTTCTATTTATTGCACACAAAATGAAAAGTGCCCAGTTTTTCACTTTAACCAGTACCAGCCTACCACAAAAGTGCTAATCGAATCAGATTGGCTGAACCCTTGGCTTGCATGCACCTCGTGGTGAAAAGCACAGATAAAATCCGCTAAACTAAGCCAAAGGTAAAATTAAAGGATTTTTAAGTTTAAGCACTCCATAAAACTCAACGGCTTTCAAGACCTCGGAAATCACAGCTTTACACTTGAGAATTGTCAACGTTTTGAAGGACGACTACAAACCCTCACCCCCAACACGGACTGCATAAAAGCGAGAAATGTTGCGGGTGGCATGCTTGCACCTTGATAAGCTCCCCAATGTTGGCCTGAGAATTTTTGAGAATAGCAGGTAGAATTAGATGCTGTGAGAGCACATGCCCGTGAGAAGGCATTTTTCTAACCCTGTGCTAGGACATTGAAAGAGAGAAGAAAAATGCACACATGCGCAAGGAGACCTCCATGTGCCACTCAGCCATCCACTGCCCACAAAGTTGCAAGCCCCACATCAATGCATGCACCCCTTCAACATTTACATATTTTATTAAAATTTTACCACCCTGATGCCCAGTTTGCAGATACATAGAATGGATGGCGGGACAAAACCCCGGAAGGCAAATCACCGATGCAAACAGAAGTAAAAAACGACAAGCAAAACTCCAAACACCTATGACGCACATAATTAAACAATGTGAACAGAGCTGTCGAATTTAAGTACTTGGGCAAAAATTTTACAGGCTGCGCCTGAAGATTCTCTCGGGATTTGTGTACTGCAACCGTTGCACACCAGGGTGTCTACCAAGCTGACATTCCCAAATACCCCGAGTTTTGCAGGTTTTCCCTGAGTGCCTTTGCAAAATTCCCTGAGTGACACAAAACTTCGCTTTAGGTCAAGACGGGTTGACATCATGTCACCTGACGCTGCCACTCTCTAGTAAGCATGTTAAAAAAAAAAAAAAAAATTTATACAGTTTGAATAGTAAGGACTAGTGGTTAACAGAAGGGCGGGGCATCTAGGCGTTAGCGAACACTGTTTTTTGAGCTCAAGCTCCTTCAAAGAAGCTGCGGCACACTTCCTTTCCCGTTCATTCCTCAATGCGTAGGCCGTTCCTGTTCTCGTCTTCCTTCCTCTGTACGTTCACCCCATGGACCACTTGAAGCATCCTCTCAGTCAGTTGTGCAGTCAACACCCGTTTTTTCGGACTCCCTAGGGGCCGTGAAAATGCCAGAAAAATCTGGTAGTTCAAAAAATAAATGCATGCCTTTTACTGCTTAAGGGCTCCTCACCAGGCCACATAGCAAATTTTGGTTATATGCTAGAAGTTGTTACGTGGCCTCTAGGGAGCGTTCTGCTGCAATAATTTTTTTAATTCGTTCATTAATAGCTGAGACTGAAATATTTCAGTGCCGTGAAACCACAATTTCAGGAGGCGAGGGCCACTGCCAAGAGAGACACTTCTTCCGCTTGCCCAGCCTAGCCTCCGCAAATGAAATTCTTTCCCCGCATTTTCCCATACCGGACCTCAAGGATTGCGTGACGCATATGTCACGGGCCCCCCGCCTTCATTTCTTTTTATCCTCGCTTTTTTTGCGGTGTGGCGCACTTCCACTGACGGCATCGTACAAGAGCTGTTGCATTTGTCTCGTTTGACACAGCACATGATTTTGCGTGCAGTGCATAAGAACACCTGTCTAGCGGTACAGTTAAATCTCATTACCACAAACCCCACATTAATGAATTTCTTAAATTTAAGAATATTTAAAAATTCCCACAAGATTGCCTATATTATTAATGTAAAAATATTCCAGAACTATGAATTTCAATACAGCACATATTTCAGAAGAACGCACATAATTTATTTTCCCTTTTATAACCGAGGAACATCAGTATTATGAATTCAGCTAAAAGTAACAGCGCTGCAACTCTTGTGTGAAACAGAAATGGCGAGTGCAGTAGCTATCATCATCACCATCTCGAGTGCCAATTGCTTCACCGAACTTCAACACAAACTTCACAACAAAGCTGCGGCGAAGCATGCGCAAGATCCAACGAAGCATGCAGCTAGCGACAGTGCCAAGAAGAAGCGAAAGCAGTTTTTGCTGCAGGACAAATTGGCCGTTTTGCAGGAAATCAACACAGGGAAAAAACAAATCAACGTGTGCAGACAGCGTGGCATTGCCCCATCGATTGTCGGGACCATTTTGATAGACCAAGACAAGATTGTCAAGCTTCACCGGGAATCGCAACTCGTTTCTACGAGGAGACGGCTGCGACTGGGAAACTTTCAAAATGTGGACCAAGCTGTTCTCACGTGGTTCAAAGATGGCAGACTGCAAAACGTTCCCATGTCTGGCCCAATGCTCCAAGAAAAAGCCCGCGAATTTGCCGATGCACTTGAAATAACTGGGTTTGACGCCAGTGCAGGTTGGCTCTTTCATTTCCGCCAAAGGAATGGAATAACTTGGCATGTAGTCTCGGGCGAGGAAAAGGCTGCTGACAGAGAAGGAAGGCGCGGATTCCTGGCGCAATGATAGTTCTCTAGAGGTGGCTGAATCGTACTATAAAGATGATAATTTCAATACAAATGAGACCGCATGTTTTGATCAGCTTCTGCCAGACCGGACAATGCACTTCAAAGGGCAGCGGTGCAAAGGAGGGAAGAAGTCGCATCTTTGCGTGACAGCCCTGCTCTGCTGCAAAGCAACAGACACGAAGAAAATTAAACTGCTCGTCACTGGCAAATATGCAAAGCCTCACTGCATGAAAAACGTCGTGTCATTACCGTATGACTAACGCACCAACAAGTGGGCCTAGATGACAAGAGAACTCTTTTCCGAGTGGCTCATCATACTCGACGACCAAATGAGGAGGGATGACCGAAGAATTCTACTGGTCGTTGACAACTGCTCTGCTCACACTGTGAATGTTCGCTTGACGCACGTTCGCTTGGAGTTTCTGCTGCCAAACAACACGTCCTTGCTGCAACACCTAGACCAGGGCATTATAAAGAGTGTGAAAGCAGGATTTCGTAAGCGCCTTGTGCAGTGACGAACTATAAACCTCCGCCTAAAGCAGCCGACTGCAATCAATATTCGTCAAGCAATGGAAATTCCCACGGGTGCTTGGTGGAGCTCGAAGGCGTCCACTATTAGCAACTGCTGGCGAAAAGCAGGGCTTGTCAAAGCGCCTGTGCAGCTTGAAGATGAACTGGAGGTGACCAACAACAACCCTGGAGACCTGTAGTCCGAGGTTGCGGAACTGCTGCCTGCCGTCTCTTCCTTCAATGGCTACGTGGAGAGCGACACCGCAGCACTAATGGCAGCGGACCTGACAACCGAAGAGATTGTTAACTGTGTTTGCGATGTCTCCAGTGACGATGACGACCTGAAGGAAGACAACTGTGGGTCACCGAACACAGAAGATGAAATCGCGTCAAACATAGATGTTTTAGTGCACATGAACAAAGTCTGCCCTTTCATCGCTCGGTACAATGACGTACCCGATGAGGTATTTATTGCGCAAAGTGGAAGATGTAGACACATTCCTAATTGGCCGCGCATGCTGCACGTGCTAGAAGAAAAAAGCTGATTTCTTCAAATAAAGCAGCTCTGAAGTGAGTGAAACATTTTTATTTGAGAGTACACTTGTCTGCACATGTGTCTACCGCCAAGGTACGTCATTTTCATTCCTAGGTTTGACCACTGGCTTATAACCGCAAGGTTATAAGCCAGTGCGTGCGTGACTGCACGACATGGGAACATACAGATGAAATGGAAGTACTTCTCTCTTGCAGCCTCTTGCCTCTCTTACCTTGAATAATTCTCGAAGTCTGTGTCGCTACAAACGACGACACAGCAGTGCAATGTACACCCGTGAGCAAAAGTATATGGACCATGGATTGAGCGGTAAAGCAGATTTTTTCCTTGGCCTGTGAATCCAACTTGAAACTGCAGTCCAAACTTAGCATTGGGAACTTTCTAGTCTACTTGTCACTTTCAGTTTATGCATACTAATTTCAAAGAAATTTAGTTTTTTCGGAGACCCTATGGTCCGTATACTTTTGCTCACGGGTGTACGTAGGCATACTTGTGCGATTACGTCCACTCTCCGACTGGGAAGCACGGCACCCGCGGGCAGGGCAGACGGCATTTGGTTTGAAATTTCAGCTCTTTCTGCGGCACGTAGCGATGTAGTACTTAGCAGACACGATCGTTAGCGCGCATAGTATGCACGGCGCTTGTCAACTCAATATGGCCGGACCTGGTGAGGGGCCTTTTAAAGGCTCAAATTGCTGCAGGCACATCCGAAAAAGCTCGGAAGGCCTGCCAGCATACTAATTAGGCATAATGGTGCTTGCACTGTGACAGGAGATGGTGGGTGCACGCGTACATGCCGTATTTACACGATTGTAAGTCGACCCCTCCATATCGCGTGAAAGGGAAAAAAAAAGAAAGGAAAGAGCAAACCCGAGGGCGCATTCAATATAGAAAATTTATTAGTAGCTGACAGTGACAGTCACTGGACTACTCGTCTTCACTAGTGCTGCCATCGTCATCCCTGCTACGGTCCCACAGCGCGCCGTCCAGCGAAATTCCACATTTGGCAAACAACCGCACCACGACATCTTGTGGAACAGCAGCCCATGCCGAATGCACCCAACCACACGCAGGTCCGGTTAGCAAAATTTGTGGTCGTCTTCTGCCACCAGCCACTCAATGTACTCACAGCGGAGCAGGTCCTTAAAAGGCAAAGATCCGGTCTTGTTTCATGACCATGTCGCACTTCACTGACAAGGTCCGATCACGCATTTCAGCGACGTAGGCCTACAGCTTGGCCTACAGCTCCGGAAAACGTCCAGACTTCGGCACGTGGGAAATTCCTCACTTGCCGTCACAGGTGAAAATTTTGCTGCGCTGCAGTCACCACTCTCGCACCACCCGTTCAGAAACATCGAACTTGCGGCCCGCTGTGCAGTGATTTGTTTCTTCGGCGTAAAGGATGGCAGCCCTCTTGAACGCTGCTGTGAACGAGTGCCGAACGATTAGTGGGCCTGGAGCATTCACAACGACTGAGGAAGCATGGAAGTAGCACGTATCCGGCAGTCAAGTCGAATGCGCCAAACCAATGCCTTTGGACGAACTATAGAGAAAAACCCGTGAGCAGTGCCTGCTCTTCCATGAGCTACCGATACTGCCCACAAGTGCCGCCATTCTGAGGGTGCCGCCGCGAATGGAACAGTGGCGCTTCCATCAACTATCGACATCCCCCCATGAGTGTTGTGTGCACTGTAAAACTCTCAAAAATGTTGAAAAACCCTTCCGAAAAGCGAACAAACACGCTGGATAGCGAAAAGCTACGGGTAGGGCCATACAGCAAGCACAAAACTGTAACCACGTTGTAGCTCCTGTTGGTCTCGCTTTTTTGGCGGTGCCATGTTTTGGATTTGATTGTAAGTCGACCTCCCCCCACTTCATATTTCAAAAAAAGAAAAAAGAAAAAAAGGTCGACTTACAATCGTGTAAATACGGTAATTACGGAATACATACTCTGTCCCATGACAATTGCCCCCATACCACACTTGTTATGCTTCACCAGGTAAGACTGCTGTACTGAGGCGAAGCTGAGTTTTGGGTACCAACATTATGCAAAGCGGTGTGCTTTCTGAGCTTCGAAACAAACCGCGAGGTCCACAAAGGTGGAGTGGGTGCCGTTGCTGACAGTGGCGAAATTTTTTTCAATGAAAAACACGGCACGGAACAGCAAGCTTAATAGCGAATGCCAAAGCAGCTAGGCCTAGCGTTGCCGCGATGGTGGCTACAGCTGCCAGCAGAGCTGCGTGCGAGGGCGCCGGTTCGAGGCGGCACGGTGATCAAAATGGCGGCGATGGTGGTGGCTTTGATAAATACGGGCCGGCGGTCACGGCAAAAAGTCAGAAAACTCGGATGGCAAAGGGTTCTCGCCTCTGGAATTTCAGACGTTCTTATACATTGACTCTATGGGGGACCAAGAAGCCGTCCGAATTATCAGGCATCTAGAAAGTCTGTTGTTGACGGTACACTGGCAGCTCCTCCAGCGGACGACACGACGTCAGAGAGGTTTCATTACGATTCCTCTCTGTTACTCATCCAGCATTACCGCGACTTTCATTCCCTTTCAACGAAATTACTACTCATTTTTCCTGATAGAAGCACAAATTCCCTCAATTTTCCCACAGTATTTCCAGATTATTCAAGATCCCTGAGAATTCCCGGTTTTCCCGGTTGGCAGACACCCCACAGACCCTTTTCGTAATTGTAAAGCTAGTTTTCCTGTAATGAAGTTTGCCCAACTAAAAATAATGGCCTAGTCATTTTTGCAAACAGCGTGTACAAGTACAATATGCTTTTATTATGACATGAAAAATGCCGTTGTGGCTCAAGTGATGAAACCATGCACAAGAAGCAATCCCCGAATATGTGCATCTAGCATTTTGTTTTCATTTGAACGATGACGAGTGCTGCTGTTGGCTGAGCAAATGTGCAGTGTAGAGAAGTGCACTTGCAAATTATGAAAAGGGTCTATTGCACGCACCGCACCCGAAGGGGCAAAAACACAGGAGTTTGCCACTGCTGTTCGACCTGGGGGCACATTCTGCAGTGTCCATTAAGCCAACTGTCCACTTCAGTGCGCACTGATTGGATAAAATTCGAAGCCAATAGGGCAGGCACCAACTGTCACTGCTGTCTCTCAAGCTCTACCCTTTCGGTGCGTGATGAAATGGACAATAAACTTAGTGGAGACTTACAGAATGACCCCCTCTGCGAGATTATCTAGAACTCTCCGTCCCCACTTACAGTCCTAGTGACCTGTACTGTACAATAGATTTGGCCTGCATACCTTCATTGACCTTGTAGAGATCGACGATCCACTGGAAAGCAGCCAGCAGGGCCCGCAGGCAGCCACCAGAGACAAATGCACCTAAGCGGCCAGGCTGAGGGCAGAGCACTGGGTAGGGCTGCGCCACAGGTACAAACACAGTTCCTTATGTAGAATCTGTTCTCTTGATTGTATTTAGTACCATGTGCCTTGGCAACAACTAGTAAGATTGATTGATTGTAATGGCCAAAATAGCAGAGGGACTAAATGAAATGGCCATAGCGGAGGGCTCCATATTAATTTTAGGCCCCTGGGGTTTCTCTTTAATGTGTGCCCAAAACTTGCTACATTGGCATTTCTGTATTTCATCGCCATCATAATGCAGCCGCCACAGCTGGGAGCCCAACCTGTGGCTTCATGCTCAGCAGCACAACACCACAGCTGCTAAGCTATCACACCTGGGACAACTCAAGAGAGGATTGGAAGCGTGTCTACAATTTAGGTGGCCCCCAGACAGGTTTGAATTCAAGAGGAAATACCAACCGACAGTGTCCCAGCTTTTCAAGAGTAAAAGAGAGCAGTCGACTTGGGCTGCATGTGCAATGCGTAGAATTAAAATTTTGGCAGAACACGCCTGCGGTGATTATACAAGTTATGCGAGGGCCACTGGCATGGCGCACATACGTTATTCAACTTCCATTGCAGCCGAGTGAGTGGAGCGTGTCGGTGCATCCGTTTGGCTGCATCGCTTTTGCAGCCAAAGACACCGTACGTCTTGAGACCTTTTAATCCTCCATGCACAAAGTGTGCATGCAAAACGATGTCGTGACAGCACAATGGCAGTGGTGCTCTTTCACTTTTTGCTCTTCTGTGTGTAACTCTGTACCTCTTTTCAACTGTTGATGGTGTGCTGAAGGATAGGCATTCGCTTGCCATACTGCAGGCCTTGGTTCAATTCCTTGTAGGGGCTAAATTTTCATAAATTCTTTTGACGCAGTTGTCGTTTCAAGGACAGACAGACAGACCTAAGCGAGGCTGGGTAGCCAAAGAAATGCTCTCGCATTTAAAGCTTTTGTAGCTGTGTGACTGGAGGAACCAGTCAATGTGCATGTTTGGTGCTAGTCACTATCTTGCACAGGCTGCTGGTGTTAACACCCCTAACATGCTCCTATAAGATCAAAAGGTGAATATACTATGCACTGCACATGTGGCACTTCCTTTCAGTTCATTTTTTATGCTCTTGGCAACTTCGCATTTGAATTTAAACTGTTAGCACGTATAGACACAACCACATACAAGTAACGCTACACTATGTCTGACCAACTCTTTAACATATGAAAAGCATTGGGTTATGTCAACCAGTTAGAAGTGGAAACCAGAGGAGATGTTTGTCTTTTGATTCCTGCTGTTCTCCCCATATACAATTCAAATTGAATGTAAGGATTGCAAAAGCATTAACTGTGGACAGTAGGCAATCCGTGCTTTTTTAGAGACATGCAAGGTCATTGTTACTTCTGATAGTTTGCTTTCCCTGCACAGCAAAGAGTTAGTGAGAAGGTGAAACCGAGTGGATTGAGGATTTCCCTAAAGCAAGGTTTATTGCTTCAAGATTTGACTGTACACAGGCAAAACAATATGCATGTGCTTGACATAAGCTGATACACGAGGCATAGCCAAAGCTGTTCAAGTGACAGTCTGCTGTCTACCTTTTCTATGCATGTTTTTTCATGCTGTACACTTGGAAGAGTTTGTACCAAATTAGCAGTTTGTCTTTCACTGTGCCCACTCTGCCGCCACCAACCTACTTGCAGCATTTCACAATGACGAGCAGACCGCTAAGAGAACTTGCCTGGGGGTGTGGCGGTAGGGCATCTGCCTCCAATGCCACCTCGTGCAATGAGTCCAGGAGAGAGGTGGCCACGGCCAGCGGGCCACCCGTCCCACCGGCACTGGGTGCCCTCTCCCCATTGGCCAGGGGCCGCTCGCTGTCATTTCCCACGTAGTCGCCGCCTGCCGGTGCCAACGGGGTCTGCTGCTGTGGCTGGGACAGCAACTGCTGGGAGCACAGCTGGTGGCAGGCGGCCAGCAAGCGGAGCAGCAGATTCCGAATGCGCAGCCACACCACCTGTCACACCCAACATCAGAGGACACTGATCGATTGACACTATAGGAAGGAGCACTAAAGAAGACTGTTAAGTTAAGCTGGGACTGGTAAAGTATGCTTCTGGAATAGATATCACAAGAAGCCAACAAAGACACAAAGGAAAACACAGGGGAAATTATGTGTACTTAATAATTAAATTAACCCTTTCGCTGTCATGGACGTACCGGTACATCATCGCGCTTCCCCCCCACGGTGTCACTGACGTACCGGTACGTTCTCTATCGTGCGTTCAAAATTTCGCGCCTGAGCGCAAAGCTGGTGCTCCTGAATTGGCCACGCCATCTGTTGACTCTTTCTACAAGTTCGCATATTCTCCCCGACCTGTGTTAACCCATGTATTGAAGAGTACGGTGCGACTGCCACTCCCCACTTTCTCTTTGCTGAGTGGCGCGGTGGCTCCGCGTTCGCTGGATCATGCGTCGCGCGCGTGTGGTTATGCGTTCAAGGGTTGTTCTGTCATCTCCGCTGGTTTGAAGGTTTTTATTTTTCTTCTGTTGGTGTGTCTGCTGCGCCGCGTCAAGTTCAGGCGCACGTGCCGTTGCCTCTCCGAAAAGGGTGACTCGATTGCTGCTTTCGCTCTCTCACCGAACCCTCGCTTCCGACTTGCACCAGTAAACGTAAAGCCCTTCGAACTTTGTTTAGCCTTTTTCCATCTCCCTCTGTCTTCTTGATCACGCAACGTCCCATTTCTCTTCGTTGTGCGGGTGACTGAAAGCGCATCCTCCCAGCGCGCGGTTACTTAGGATGGCTGAGCTTGCGGGACCTTCGTCTGCTCATTGGTGCGGTGGCTCAATTCCAATTTAGAATACGAGCCGAGCTCGAATTCGGACTCGGACAGAGTCGCATGCGATTGAAGAGGGTTCCGCATCGTCAGATACGGATGTTGAACAGATTTTATAGTCAGGCTGATGATGATGATGTTTACTAACAGCAGCTGCAGAACACTGAAATGTGCATATAGCATTGACTACGTTATTTGTATACCAATCATAATCAAAAATAAATTGCTATGTTCATTCCCTGTTATGCTCGTTCCCTGAAACCAAGCCGACACTGGGGGTGCGTCACAGCCAGAAAGGTCCGACAGCGAAAGGGTTAAAGAAATGATAAATTAATGGCAATGAAAGTGGATGAAAAAACAACTTGCCAAAGGTGGGGAATGATTCGAGGCAACATCCGTTATTTGTGTAATCTGTTGGTTCAACAGACGAATTAAAGTTTAGAGAAATAATAAAACACACATACCGAATGTCTGCGTGTCCTTGTTTTACTTCGCACTGCAGCGAGAGATATGTATTTCCATTTCGTCTGCCTGTTCCCACGTCGTGCAGTCACACATACAGACAACAAAAGTATGTCATTTTCTGTGTTCCAGTGCACGATCATGGTCTATGAACCGCTTGTGCCTGCCTCGATATTCGTGTAGCACTGACTTATACCTCTAGTCAGGTGTCCTCATGCACAGAGCGAAAAAACGTGTGCAAAAATGTGCAGCGACAAAAAAAAAAAAAAAAAAAAAAAAAGAAAAAAAAGAAAGTGAGGAGAAAAAATAAAGAACGCCGTATGTGTCACGCGATCCTCGAGGTCCGGTATGGGAGAACGCAGGGAAGGAATTTTGCTTGCGGAGGCTAGATGGGGCGAGTGGAGAGAGTGTCTCGCCATGCAGTGACCGTCGTCTCCTGAAATCATGGGTTCACAGCACTGAAATATTTCGATCTCGGCTATTAATGAACCAATTTGAAAAATTCTTGCGGCAGAACGCTCCCTAGAGGGCGCGTAACAACTTCCAGCGCTTAGCTGAAATTCGCTATGTGGCTTGGTGAGGGGCCGTTTAATATATACCTTTAATGTCCTTTTAATTTCACTGCAAAAATCCTCTACAGACATTCTGCTCTGCATTCCCCTTTAGGTTGCCTTGAACCAGAGTACCACGAAAAAGCAGTGAGTACTGCTGTGCTAGTGTGCCGAACCAGGTGAATTTGGCCCACTGCTACAGCCAAGAACCACTTGCGCTGTGGGGGGGTGACAGAGAAGAAAGCAGAGTGTACTTGCCTCTTCCTGTCGTGTTCTCTCCAGGTACTCGTCCAGCAGTTTTCTGTGGCAACACAAGGAGGTTTGGAGCTTAGCGGTGGTTGGCATGACACAGCACCAAACAAAAAAGAAAGTAGAAAGCCAGGGGTGTGGATAAACACTTTATCTAGCATCATATTATTCAAGGTTGCTTGCTGGCACGCATTGAAATTTATGCGAAAATATTTTTTTTATTATACAGTCAACGACCGATTTTTCGGCCATGTCCGATAATTTGGATGCCTTGACATTGCAGCCATGTACCTCATAGAGGCAATGTATGAAGACGTCTGAAATTTCGGACGCTGACACCGTCCAAATTTTCCAGACTTCTTGCCGTGACCCCAGGTCTGAGATGGCATTAACCAATGCCACCCCCTCTGCCATTTGGACCACCTCACACAGTTGAAACCAGCGCTCTTGCAGACCCAATCCGGTGGCAGCAGCAATGCCTAGCTGCTTCGACATTCGCTAAGAAGATTCCGCTACCAAGATTCATGCCGTGTTATCAATTCAAAAGGATTCACTGTGGTCGGCAATGGCCTTCCTCAGCCTCGCCAATGGCGTCGAAGCACAAGAAGCAGAGCAGGTATCTAAATGTTGCATAATACTGGCTCCCAAGTCAGCTTTGCCACAATACAGCGATGTTAAGCGGCCAAGAATATGCAACGTATTGCGGTGAAGCATACCAAGAATAGAAAAGGGCCACTATTACGAGACATCGGCCCCAATTTTGTAGCAATGCCTTTTCCCGATGCTAATGCCTTTAGCACTTTTTGCGCTTGCGAGTGGTTAAGAGATGTTCCTCACCCAGTGGACCATCCAATGCAGCCACTCACAAACATGAAAAATGCTGAAAGGCATCGCTACGAAATCGCAGCCCTACGTATTCTTTAATTATAAACGCGAGCATTCCCCACGATGCACCCGTCACATTATGAGCACTGATACATCTAATAGGTGTGCTAGCAGGCCTTCACAGGCATTTCGAACGTGTCTGTGGCAATTTGAGCCCTTAAGGGCACTAAAAGGCATGCACTAATTTTTTTCTGACATTTTCGCAGCCTTTATGGAGTTCGAGAAATCAGACGCTGACTGTAGTCAAGCCTCGTTAAAACAGAGTTGCATTCAACAAGAAAACACCTTCATTAAACAGTAAATCTTGTGAAAAATTGATGGTAATTGAAATTCAGATGGTATCTGGCTGCACACAGATCAATTCGAATGATCCTAGCAGTGTGCCGAGCACCATAAATGTGTTACACAAAAGAGCAAAAGCGGTGCTAGTGTTTAACTGAAACAAGGCGGTAAAGTAGGCATCATGATAGTAATCAGCAAGAACCGTGTGGGAACAACATAATGCTCTAAGCCTTCATGTTCTTGCGTATACCACTAGGCATTGGATACATGCCTTTGAACTGCATAGTTGCCATTCATGATCCGTGTTAATACTGATCACAGATTTCCCTACAGTGGTTGCAGCGAGCAATAGTTTAGTTTTGATTGAGTGCGCAGTGCATACAATGTCACAAACAAGGCAAAAGCTGTTGAGCATAACGACCGATTATACTGCAGCCAGCGTGCTGCCATCAACCCTGCTACTTACATTGTGATAAATGATATGTTGACAACAAGCTCACTGGCGAAAAATTATTGGTGTGTGCATGTGGCAGTGAAAAAGCACATCTACTCAAATGAAGACGTAAGCCTCATGCCACGGTTGCACTGCAAAGAGAGTCGCGAGGCCCTCATAGCTGCAAATGCTTATCAGTCACGAAATTACAAGAAATGCAGCTTTTGTGCCGACTGTGTGCAAAACCGCAATAGCGGCTGCTAATTTCATCAGTAACTAAAGGAATGTTGATGTACTAAGCATTCATTGTTTTCTTGATACAGTGGCGGCCCATAGATACATTGATTACTGTTGTGTTTTCCCAGCTGCTACGTCATGTCTTCGCAGTCCTGACCTAAAGCCCATTGACTCCTATATATTATGTTCCCATTTGATGAGTCACTATTCTGTAATGTTCCTGCATGTTACATACATCCTTTCTCATGTCCTTTCTTTTTCTTTTTTCGGAAACGTATGAACGAGGTTCTACTGTATTTGTGTACATTCTGGGTTTACAACAGTTCGAAAGTATACAAACAAAGCAGATAAAAAAATTATTTTGAGAGAAATACGCTGGCTGCTTTACAGTGTGCTATTCAACAGCACACACCAGAGCAACTGACCTCCGAGTGGCACCCCATTCCCGGAAGATCCTGACGTCCCGATTGTCCGTCAGGGCACTCCACTCCATCTTGTCTGCAAGGAAGATTGTAGAACCTGGTTTAGCTCATGTAAGCTTACACAGTACATGAAGACAAACAGTGAAGTGAAAGCAAAACCAATGGTATATGCATAAACTTTTTCCTTCTACTTGGATGCAAGTTCAAGTGGGGCTAAACACATAGCAACTGCATCATGCAAGGCAATGGGCCAACAGAAACACAATACCAGGTACATGTGAGCATGAAATATACAGCGCATTCTCATGAGTCTACTCACTTTATGTAACAAAAATGTTGCTAATTATCAAGCTATCAATAACTTAGGTACCTAAGAATCAAGATGTATAGTACCACCACCATAATTATCATCAGCTTATCTTTATGTCCGCTACCAGGACGAAGGCCTCTCCCAGCAATTTCTAATTACTCCCGTCTTGCTCTAGCCGATTCCAACTTCCGTATGCAAATTTCCTAATTTACGCATAGCATGGTCAACTTTTATTAAAGGGAACACACAATTAGTATGCCAGCATTGATAACTCAGTTCGCACACGAAGGTCTGGAAAACTTTTTTTCATAAATAGAATGTCTGTTCGGCAGAATCCAGTGTTTTTCTCTTCATGAAGCTGAAGAAATGGTGAAGTTATGTTGTGCTGAATGTCTTGAAAAACAAAAGACCACATGCACGTGCACGAGAAACATACCATTGACAGGGTCGATTTCCATGCTCATCAGCATCTGCTTCAGGGTCTCCTGGCTGCATCGTTCGATGCATGCAAAGAAGAAAGAAAAACCTTAACAAAGAGAACAACATGAATCTTGGCAAGTTGGCTCTGATTAGGCATTTCAAAACCAGCCAGAACATCTTGGCTGTTTGTGCAACTTCTCACCCATGTCCTACAAGTTCTGTCTGCACCGATGCTCACTAAAGAGAACTCCACTGGTCCCTTATTGATAGCACAAGTCATGAAAGTACAATTCCCAAGGTAAGCACATCAACATTTCTGGTCGTACGTTTGCAAGGACGAATGCTACAGACATGCAGCCCTTTGCTAATGAACATAACTTACTTTCACAACCTCTACTGTATGCCCCCAGAGGATATGCCTTTGTACTTACGGAGGTCTCTATACATACCTGCCAACCTGTGAACATTAAAATTCATAAATACCCTGTGGACACAACAGGGGGTGTGAGAGGAGAGATAGCACATGTTTTTACATCTTTTTAAGGTTTACCCAGAGCACCCACCTTTTTGGGGGGATGTAGTTAGCTTTCGTTAATTCGATCCTGACAAGACCAACGAAACTGGTCAAGTTATCCGGCGGCTTGAATTAAACAAGAGACAGAAATAGCACCAAAACTCACCATCGGTCCACATTAGCAGTAAAGTAAAGGCTCGTTCATTCACAACTTGTTAATTAGGAATGTTGGATAATTTGAAGTAGCCGCCGCAGTCCGCCCAACAATGTATTGAAAGCAACATGTAACACATCCCGCTAATTCACATTGAAATCCACACCGTCGCCGATAATTCGAACTCCGTGCCATCGTGGATGAGGAGAATACTAGTGTGTGGGAGCATGTTGGTGACGCTGGCATCACCGTGCATGTCGCACAGCTTTGCTCTTTCTACTTGCGGCCCTTTGTTTAGGCCTGACTGGAGAGAGCTGCATTTGCACCTGGCCAGGCATGGCCAATGCCTCTGTTGCAGGTCGGTTCTTTCCCTCTCTCAAAACCTTCAAGATAAAAACGTGCACATGGCCCTGCGTGTTCTTTTTTTCTGTTTTCTTTTTTTTACATCTTTATGTTACATCTTGGAGGCTGTGCTCTTTCTCTATGAAATGTTCTTTCGAGAAGCGGCACCAGGTAATGTCTGAAACGTGGTGGCCATGATGTTTATCAGTGCTCGCATACCGAAAAGCATAGCCTTTGAGATTTGCGGCCATTAGCAGCCACCTGTATGTGTAATGGAACTCTGCAGCATGGGGCTGGTGCAGCTACAAAGTACAATGGAGACCAACATCACAGCAGGTTGTGGCGCGTTTCACAAGTGCATTTTAGAGTGCAGCTCTCGTTCCTGTGGTGAACGTAGGCGGTGCAAAGGCGTATTTAAGTCCAACGGTTCTGGCGGGTGTCACTTGCTGCCAGTCACACTTAATGCCCTTAAATCACGGTATGCCGCTTGTACTGCTCCAGCCGAAATACATTCCCATGGAGGACTTCGTCACGCGTGCCGTTAGCTGCTCTCTTCGGAGCATGCGCAAAACAATCCCCAACATGTGCGCCACTTTGAATGGCTGTTTGCGATCGTCAGCGAAGCAGTGTGGGCACCTCTTTTCTCCGTGCGATGCAATTTGGGTCTGCACGATGAATGCGCGGATGGAGCAAGAGCCATGTCGACGTTAGGCACGTCGGATCACGTTGGTTGCGTGCGGTTACGTTGGCCATGCCAGTGCTTCGAACTATAGATGCTGTTATTCTCGCCAATGTCATGTAGCATGTGTGCTCACACTACGTCAGACTATATACGCGCCTTAACCCATTGGATTAGATTGGAGCAAACTTTATTTTTGCCTGCAGTTGGGCGCTCGCGTGCCCCGACGAGGGCCTACGTCATCTACGAGGTTGCTGTTACTAGGCGCGGGTCTCCACTCGCCGTTGCCGGCTCGCTGGGTCCCCGCCTTAACCGAGTAATTTTTCTGACTTTCATTGGTTCGAATTCTTTATAATTCAAATTTTCGTAGCATTGCCGCGGTATTCAAATTAATGAGCTCTTACTGTATTGCTTTTAAAGTTAGCCCCACCGCACTGCAGCACTGTTTTGCAGTGAAGCATACTAAGTGAGAAAAGGTGCCACCGTTACAGACACGTGCACTTTCTGATCACAATACGAGCACTGAGACGCCTAAGTTTACTGGCAGGCTGTCAGAATTTTAGATAGACTGCACTCTTTTGTTGGCCCTAAACATCTTGCTGACTTTGTTAGCTCTTTATTTTTTTTTCATTTTGCCACCTTCCATTTTGTGAACTTTCCCAAAACGCAAATGGTTTGTCTCCGCTTCTCTGCGCACAGTGCGTGCACAGATAACCGAAGAATGCGTACTAGGCCCCGTTAATGGTACCATACACGACACATGCGGACTAAACGAGGGCCCAAAACACCACAGCAAAGCCAGAAACAGCCCTGAAGGGC
The DNA here is from genome assembly GCF_023375885.2 of Dermacentor andersoni. Classification (NCBI taxonomy): domain Eukaryota; kingdom Metazoa; phylum Arthropoda; class Arachnida; order Ixodida; family Ixodidae; genus Dermacentor; species Dermacentor andersoni. Next base: position 155,497,905 of record NC_092816.1, on the reverse strand, counting down.
TGCCAGTAAGCTTATTAGGCATCTAAGTGTTCCATGCTGTGACTGGAAACGGCGGGTGTGCGCTTGTATAATTAGGAACACATACTATGTCCTGCAACAGTGCCTCCTTTCCATTCTTGGTACAATTAACCTGAATAAATTGCCTATGCTTCGCCGCATAACACATCTGTATCACGGCGAAGCTCACTAGTCAAGTTCGAATTACCGGTGAAGGCCATCTTGAGATTGAAATGACGGCTTTGGGCCTATACAAATGTAGGAGCACCGGCCAGGAGCTTTGGTCAGAATTGAATTGACTGGAGTCAAATTAACGGACGTCTACTGTATATGCACTCTTCACTCCCGAAAAATATGTAGGCAACCAAATGAGTAACACTTCCTTAAAATTAATTTTTCACTATTTCAGGAGCTCAAAGAAAAAGAATTGGTGACATAAACAGCATTTTGAAGCCAAAAAGTCCTGTCCACAAAGGTGGATCCAAGTTATAAAAACATCACCAAGAGCTGGTCGCAGCCATTTTCCTTTCTTTCTTTAACGGCCCCCTCAGCCATTGTATGCTGCTATTCTTTAGAGGCAGGGTACACCATGACGAATGCTGATAAACAAGTGCAATTTGTATGTCTCGAAACGTTTCCCTGAGGCGCACGTGGCTTTAGAGAAAGTGTCCACAAATGTGGACAATGGTAGCAAACAGGAAGATTTATAAGAACGCTCGCAGCCATTTAAAACTATTTTTTTTAACAGCTGCCTCTGTAGAGATATGGCGTTCTCCTTTAGAAGCTGAGTAGGCCATAGTTCAGACTGAGAAAGTCATGCAATTTTACTGCCTTGCAACTTTTTAAAGCCTTTCTTTGCCTCTTCCTTCGACTTGCCCACAGCTAACGCATCGAGGGGTGGTTCAGAGCATGTGTGTAACGATAAGAGCGCGGCCGAGAGGAAAGGCAATGCCAGAAACCCCTTTGGACCTTTGCACCTTGTTGAATGTGCACAATAGGCTCTGGAGCTCCGTGGGCATTGCTGCATTAGCCTTTTGACAGTTGTAATTATCCATAACCCCGTCAAAAGCATCACAGAAATTGCAGCACTTATCTTTCTACCAACGTGCACGTCCAGAGGGAAGCTAGATAGAATGGGTAGAACCGACGCACTAACAGCCTTGCCACTCTTTGATCGCAGTTTACATGCATGCAAGGGGGGGGGGGGAGAGGGGGGATACAGAAAAGGTGAAGTGAGAAGGCAAGGAAACACTTCTACTAGACACGACAGCAGATGCAGGCAAACTCATTAAATTTAAGCTCGAGGTTCGGTATGGTACGTTTCTGCTATTTCTGAAAAATAAATGTTACGCAAATATGTCAAGCAAACAACTTATGCAGGGTGTGCAGAAGCAAAGCCGCATTAATTAAAGCACACAGCACAGTCTAGTCAATTATCCGGAAGTGGTCGCATGTCATTGCTCGAGGTCATGAATGTGATCCCGACCACGGCATATGCATTTTGACGGGGGGCAAAATAAAAATCGCTCATGCGCTCAGATCTAGGGACACAAAGAACACCGCAATTAATTTGGGGTCCGTCACAACAGCGTGTCTCACAATCCGATTATGGTTTTGGTATGTACAGCCCCGTAATTCAATTAAAGTTTAATACTTCTGCCATGATGCAATGCGCCATGCGAGCCAATGAATATGCTAACCCTCTCAGAGGTTATGAAGTATAGCGCATAACGCCTCAAGCAAATATGTCCCCCTGTGTGTTCTGTGTACAACGTAGACAAACAGTAGTAGTGCATGCAAGGTAGCACTTAACATCAGCTCACCACTCTTGTATAGGACTAAACATTGAAGAAATTGAAGGTTTGCCATCACCATCACCATCACCGCTAGTTATCGTCAATCAAAGCAAATAGTACAGAAAGCTTCGCTTACATAGAGTTCCACAGAGTGTGGGATCTGCATAACTTTTTCTCAGGAGTACTTGGCTTTAGAAAAGAGTGCACAAATATGGACAGGGGTAGCAAAGGGGATGCACACTTGTTTAACAAACATTTACCTTTAGCACCTTTCGTGGAGATTCAGCACAGCAGAAGAGAAGAAAGGAGGTTGGGATGACCACTCCAGGGCCATTGCATAAGCACTGAGGACTATATGCTTATGCAATGGCTATGCTTGCAGTATTTTTGAAATCTTGTGCAAACCTATATTTCAACACCTTCAAAACCTTTCCATGAGCACAGTTGATTTTTCATAAAACTTGATGCAACATACATAGAACAAGCCCTAATTCGTAAATTCTGGCCACTTTTGCTTTCCTTGAATTATTTAACCAGCTGCCACCAATATCAACAGAACAACACACACTACAGCATTTGCTTACCTCTTAGCTTCAAGCAACAGCTCTAAGATCATCTTGTCAACAGTCAGAAGTGCAAAGTGAAGAGAGTTGTTCAGCCGCTCACGAAACCTCATCATCTCCTGAATCTGTAAGGGAATGGGGACACTTCACATTTAAACTTTTTTTAGCTGGTTTTGCAGTACCACTGATTTGGAGCAACAAAGCCCCAGAATTACATCTCTCTTCCCCACCACACTTATTTTAATTGCTTATTAGGAATTTCTTCAAGGCCTTCAAAACAAACACTATGACCTGTGTGCGAGACTTCATACTGTTGAAAGATAATTACAGTGGATAAGTCTTGGAACATTCAACAACTTGGAGCATCTTTATCTTAGTAAAACAAAGGCTGCTGAAATTTAGTTAACTCCTAGATGTTCATACCTTGATGGAGTTTGAGACTGAACATTGCATTCTCAAGTGCTACTCCAGTCAACACTATGCTAATACCAGAAAGACAAGGGCTGTGCTAACTCCAAGCTTAAGTTGTCAATAAAGCAGTAATGGCGATTACTGAGCTAAGGGTTTGTAACTAGGCAGAATCGGCCTCCGTTCTAAATCAGTGAATTAGAGGTGCATTTCTCAAACACACTGTTGCAAGAACTACCCTAGAAGTAAAGATGTGCAAACACTAAATACAGTAGAACCTCGTTCATACATTAAAAATAAAAGCGAGAGAAAACATACTAACTAGAAAAAGTATGGTACAGCGTGACTAAAAAAATCTAACAGACTCAACTATTTCCATATATGTAATGTGAAGCGTCACGCATATTGTTGCGGCACGAGACATGCTCTGTTGTGTTCCTATTGTGTGGTGCTTTAAAAGGGCCACAGGAAACCGAGACAAAATCAAGCTAGTGGGAAGCCCACCATAAGACCAATTGTACAATGCCCCCATTTGTGAGCCATCTGTGAGGCCAAGTGTTCAACTCACCTTTGTGAAGGAGCCATACTTATAGCAAGCAATGAGGTAGTCTGTTGTCTGCAATGGAAACAACACAAAAAAGCTATTAATAGGTCTCTAATTTGTTGTCCTGCACTACCCAGGACTACTTAAGAACTGCTCTATACCATATTTACTCGCATAATGATCACACTTTTTTGTAAAAAAAAAAAAAAAAAGACACATATTCAGGGATGCGATCATTAAACGGGTTAAATTTCCCGAAAAAATAAATATTTTTTTTTCATCCCGCATTTGCTGTGGAATGACAACAGGTCAACAAACAGGCGGCTGCCACTGTAACAGTGCGGGACACCAAAACAAATATAACGGCCAGCAGAGCAAGCCAAATGCGCCGAACACGATTTTTTTTTTTCTCCTCATGAGTACATTACGTGCATTGAAACAGTTCCTTCCGTATCAGTAATAATATTGTTAATATCGACAAGTTTGCAGCAATAACGTAGCCATGTCCACTTTGAGGGCACAGAAACAGAGATGGGAGCACTTAGCTGCCAGTGACATAGAAACACATGGCGGGCATGCTGCGAAAACTGCGGCATCTGTCTTCACTACTATCCTAATATGGCACGTTCCTGCACTGCTAAGGGTGGGCGAATATCCTAGCTGTGTTACAAGCGTCGGCGTATGAATAGGGTACACGTCTAACGTATCAATGTGAATGTGGCTACTATCGTTGCCGCTTGCAATTTGTTGCGTGCCTATGAGTGCAGACAAGAAGAATCGAAAGGAGCTTTCTTTGTTACTGTTGTTGTTGACCACAACCATTACAAAGCGTACAAATAATAAAGCCAAGACAAGTTTGGTTGTAGCTTTTTTTTTTTTTTCATGGAAGTGCGGAAAGTGATGAAAGGAATGAAATGGGGCATCTGCTTAAGAATGTTAGGTGTGTGCAGACTGCTTGGTATGTCTTGAAGAGTCGTTCGCGTGTCATTCGACAGCATTCGATAGATGGTAAGCGCGATCTTTAGCTAGACTTGGCACACGAGATATCGCTGTGGCAAGTTTGGGGTGCGATCATTACACAGGAAAGAAAAAAAATATCAAATTTTAATGACAAACTTCAGGGGTGCCATCATTACATGAGTGCGATCTTTATGCAAGTAAATACGGTAATAAATTTGTCTGAGCAACTGCCTCAAGTAGACCGACACCCTGTGCAACACATTTCTTTTACAGTGATGTTCTACCTGCCAGCATGCTCTGCTTTTTTCAGTTGGGCAGAAAGCAGATAACAGAGCACACTATAGTCATCTGCAGTCATCTTAAGATAGGACTCCAGTGAATGTGTGTTTATGTTATGTCAGTATTTTACACTGTGCATATTGTCCAATGTGCTTGTCTTTATACTTGTGCTTTGTCGACGTACTGGTCTTCCAAAACCTGAACTCTAGCGCTCTTTCTAGCCCCATGTCATAAGCAATATTGTACGTATCTGCACTTTATTGTTTTTTTTTTTTTTTTGCATTATCATCACTCGCTGCATGCCGTAAAGTCACTGACCACTAATTCGAACTCGACGAGGACTGCCAGAAAGTCTGAATAATCAGGAGTCTGAAATACCGGATTCACCAAAAGATAAGTGACTATTCCACAAGTGGCCAAAAATTTTGCAGTTCTGCCCAAAAGACGAAGCATCCATTGCGATAGCAAATTAGTAGACAGCTATACAAAGTAAGAAGAGTAGTTTTATCAGCCTTATAAACTTGGAGACATTCGCTTAACTGATTTAACAAGGATGGTGTCAGAACGCAGAAACAAACATGAACACATCGCCCTCGACGAGTGCCGACACTGGTGTGAGCAAGTGTGGCAGCAGCAGCGAGCGAAATGACCTTCGTGTGGTCTATCACTTTAACGCAACAGTGGCGAGAACACAGTGCACACAAAGGTATAAGCCATCTGCAGATCCCTTTCAAGATACGGTGGGTGCGACCGTGCAAAGTACGCACCGCTTCCCTGCTTTCCTCCATATTTGGCACGCGAGACTGAGCCACAACCTATCAGTTCCCCTTGCGCCTGGTCGCAACATGCGCAGCTGCTGCCAGAGCACAATGTCATCCCCTCCCTCCCTCCCTCCCTCCCATCCCCACGGCCTTTCATAGGATGGAAGATGGCATGTTTGCCATCCACTTACTTTCTTTGCGCACACCAAATTGAGCCGCGATTGTCGGCTTCACTCGCACAAACAGCAAACGATGCATGACGACGATGTATTGCCCATGAAATTTATATGGAACATCATGGCGAAGCAAAAATGCGCCTGAAGTGTCCATATATTTGCAATAAAAAGGTGAACGGTATTCTCCAATCGTCACTTCGGCGATACCTTGAATTTAATGTGGCTAGCGCAAGACCTATCGGCGCATACGAGCGACGGCATTCCTGGCCCAGTGCCAAACATTACCATCCGGTGTTAGTCAATATCACAAAAGTGAAAACATCCCCAAAAGTGATTTTCCGAGTATACAGCCCAAGTTTGTCAACGCATCGCTGTGCACACATATGCTTACCTTTGCCCTAAATAAGTCTGTGGCTGCAATTTTCAAGCGATGCATGCCTTCTATAACACAGTCAACTACTGATCTTCCCAACGCCCGATTTTTCGAACGTGCCTGATAATTCAGATGCCTTTGCGGTGCCGCCACGTACCCCATTAAGTTTAAGTCAATGTATAAAGATATCTGAAACTTCGGACGCAATAAAACTTCGCCATCCAATTTTCTGGACTTTTTTCCATAACTGGAGGGCTGAAAGGGCATTGATCAAAGGCCACCACCACCACCATTTTTATTATCTCACCGCCTCGAACTGCTGCTCTCTCACTCAGATCCGCTGGCAGGTGTAGCCACCATAGTGGCAATGTTAGGCCTAGCTACTTCTACGTTTGCTACCAAGCTTCTTGCGCTTTGGTGCTGTGTTTTTCATCAAAACAATTTGCCACTGTTAGCAATAACTACGAAGCTCGGAAAGCATGATGCATTGCATAATCCCAGTTCCCGAATGTCAGCGTCGCCTGAATACAGCTATGTTACGGGGTAAAGCATACGCAAAGTATTGCAGTGAAGCATATCAAGAGTGGGAAGGGGTAATTGTCAGGGGACATGGTATGTATTCTTTAATTATACATGTATGCACTTGCCGTCTCCTATCACAGTATGAGCACTGATACACCTAATTAGTATGCTGGCAGGCCTTTAGAACAATTTCGGACGTACGTGGGCTGATTTGAGCTCTTGGGGGCAGCAATAGTCATGCATTCATTCTCTGGACTGCCTGATTTTTCGTATGTTTTCGCAGCCCCTAGAGAGTCCGAAAAATCGGACATTGACTTTTTTTTTTGCGCTTCATCAATGGTCAGAGTGACATTCTGCCCATAGTATCAACAGGATCAGCCGTCCATGAATGGTTGATGATAAGCATAGAATGGAACGCATGACAAATAATGCAAACTGCAAACGCAGTGGTTTGGCTTATCCTGTGGTTTGCACGTGGCTGACGATTACTAGATTAACTAGGCTTGGCTAGTTTTGGTTTCAAGACACCAGCAACATGGCAGGTGACCATACCAGCGACATATCAAAACGAAAATACTGCCATTTCTGCTCAACTTGGTGGCCAAATTAGCTCACGGCTATGCAGTTGGAGTTCAAATTATTGCACGACACTCTGTAAGGTGTACGAAATTTTGGTCGTACTTCTACAATAAGTCTATGGGTCTGTGACGGTGTCATCAAGAAATATGAGTAGTCAAGCTTGTCCAAATTATTGGTGTCCGAACGATCGGTCGGCGACTGTATGCTTATAACTGTCGCATGTGTGAGACAGAACTGAAGTTTTGTTTGTGCCTATCCTCTGTGGCATTAAAATGGCTTGTTATACAGTTTGAATATGAAAAGGCACTGCAGTCAATATAACTGGTTTGCTGTGCTACAATGTCCAACAAGTTTAACTCGCCCGAGGCAAGTGCAATTTGCATGCTCGTGCACATCCACTCATGCTGTCTGTTGCACCTGTACAAACTCGGTTGCTACCTTTATGGAGGCTGAAGTGAATGGAGCAAACAGGTTACAAGGGTGAGCTGCTGCTTCGTCGAACCACAAGTGCCACAAGAATCTGGGATCATTCAGAGCAGCTTGTTTACATTACACGTTATTTGACTTTCTAGCACGAGATTTACTTGCCAGCTATTCGAAGATTACTCGACCCTGGCAAATCAAAAATACAAAACACACTGAAAAAGTTTGGCTGAGACTTCAAGCCACCATGCTTCACGATGGAAGTGAAAGATGGCCAATGCGACAGGACAGAAAAGAAACTTGCACGGGAGATACTGAGGGGGTCTAGTTCGTTGGCTATTATTGTCGTAAAGGCACCGCATTTCTGGACGGATAGACAAAAAAAAAAAAATACATGAGTGTTTGTGTTCATCTGTTTTTATCAGCAACAAAGTACTTCTGTTTTGACGTTTGTCCACGTGTCCACATGCGCACTGTCTTTACTGCGACAACAGAAAAAGCAGGAATGATCAACAGGTGTCACCACTCACATCCTTGTAGTTGCCAGTGAAGAGCTTCAGTGAAAGGTTCATGTTGGCATTGGCTGCCTGGAAGTGGCCTGCCTTCAGGTACACAGGTGTGACCAAGTAGCTGGGCAGATAGAGATAAGGACAGCAATACATCAAAGGGGCCCTGCACCACTTTTTGAGCATGGTATATGAACCTACGTAGTTCCTAGACTGCTCTCATTCACAACTTAGCTGACTAGTATTTATAAGAGTACATATTCCAGTATTCCATCCAAGTCAGCATCTATTGGTCGAAACTTTCCCTTCAACCTCTTGCTGCATGAATTTTTCTGCCTGAAGAAAGACAGTTGAATCACATTTAAATCTACTACTTGCACGTGAGCACAGAAAAACGGAATTTGTTTGACAACATTAACCGTGATCAGTTTGACACCACTTAACACTTACCAGCCCTCCATTTTCCAGAGTGCTGATAAGTGTTAAATGAAAGAACGATGCATTTCGGGACAGCTTTTGAGGACACATTTCTTGAAACTCGTGCTAAGCCCTGGATTTCTACTAAATGGATATTACTTTATTGCTGCTTCTTTTTAATATTGAAGCTGGGACGTGTGCTTTAACACGTCTAATGTTCATTAGTGAAACTATGTTAATCAGCTAACATCACTAAAATTTGCCTTGCCTCCAGCTAACGTGACTGAACTGCAATAATTACCCCAGGAAATCTTTTAATAAGTCTGTTTCCAATATTATAGACAACCAAGTATAATTTCTTGCGACAGTAAAACCTTATTAATTTGAATTTACTGGGACTGAAAAAATAATGTTCTAATTAGACTAATGTCAAATTATCGAGACTATCAAGAGAACAACAAACAAATGCTTACGATATCAACACGCTTTTATTCAGTGAATGAATGAGCAAATCCTGTTTCTATTTTGCACAAGAGCAGTCAACTTGTCAGAGCAATTCTAATCATCTCGTGACTGATTAACGCTCACAGCAGCGAAGGCATCGCGACTTCTTTTGCAATGCAGTCCCAGCGCAAGACTCGTGTTTTCAACAGACATGTTCTTCATAACCGTGCGCATAGTCTGATGGTTTCTTTTTGCTTTTTCTCTGTAGTGAGCTGGTCAGCAACAGATCGTCCGCTCATTGCCAGTTGGTTTGATGCCAGCATGCAGATCGCGGTACAATTGCTCTTCCTCTTCGATGGCGTCTGCCATGTTTGCAACATTGTGTGCACATTGCACTGAGCCAAAACAAAACAACTACTCGCTGCAACTGCTGCGGACAAAACCGCAGTCACTATCAATGCGTTTTTGAGAATTGTTACTATGCAGCTCTGAAGGCATGCGGCCAATGTGCAACAAGTTCAAATTAAAATTGTTTGCTGGGACTGCTGCAGTTGAAACGGCGGTTGCTATCTACATGATCGTGGACCGTGGCCATGCAGTTATGGAGGCATGCAGCCAATGCGTGCCCCGAGTCAAAAACGAAACTACTGTTTGCTGCAACCACTGCAGACAAAACCTCGGTCACTAACAACGTAGTCATGGATGGTGGAGACATGGTTCTCAAGCCACACAGACAAAACGATGCCACATACAGCAGTAAATGCAAGAATAAAGGCTATAAGGGCACAAATAGGCATGAAGCATTTTGGAGCTCGTGTCGTTCCCATTTGGTTTTCGCTGATGATTGGGGCAATGTGGACGTCATGATTACAGGATGCTTTGTTTTGTCTGGTTGCTAGCGCCACTCTTGCTCTTTTCTTTCGCGTCGCATGTTTGCATCTTATCATGCTTGCCACACATCGAGGGTTATCTGAATTAACCAGTGTGTGGCCAAATACATTCAAACAAACGAAAGTTTGATGCCATTAAAATGATGCACACAGCTGTCGGGACCACAGGAAGAATCTGAATTATCCAATTTAACAAGGTTTCACTGTACCTCCACACTCTTAAACATATGTACACCCTTTGGGTTGGAAATTTTCCACACAATAATATTCGACATTTGTCTTGCTTGCGTTTCCTTTCTTGAAAACGCTGCGCTCGCTACTTTCCTGTCGAGAATGCTCTGTCATGCTGATGACGCGCATGCCGTTTGTAACTTGGAAGTACCGGGCTTGCAGCATTAAAGAAAGGAAATGCGGACAAGATACGACCCTACGGGTGTAATTTTGCTTAAGAGTGCATCTGCCAACTGACCCCAATGAGTACATTCAGTACATACATGAGTTCAATCAGGTTACGTTTCAAGTAGGGTCCCACGGGTCGCACACTCACCCCAGCGTGTCATGCTGAACGTGCTTGATGTCGAGTAGCTCGGCAAAATGGTGGCATGGGCCTGCAGACCCTGCAACAAGAGACACACGAGAGAACACAAGCTGAGAGTGGCGCAGAGCACAAAGTGTAAGTCAAACGCAGTGCTGCACACAGCTGCAGGTAACGAAGCGGATGCACAGTTAACTTAATTTTATTAAACTGACATTAGTGAAATCCAATGTGCCTTCTGTCCTGACCTTCTGTTGAAGGTTACCAAGCACACTAGGCGCATATTGTTAAAATCTAATCTTCAGATGGTTCGAATCATTCGTCATTTCATCAGGCAGTGACAGTCAGTTCCAAGTTGCCAATGCCAGTTACTCACTCAAACACACATTGAATTTTTGTTTTTTATGTGCAAAAATTAGCACTACCACCTAGCCTCTGTTTCCCCTGTCATCAATTCTAGCACATTTAAGATTCGTGTTACTGATTTATTTTAATCAGGAAATGCTGCCAGCTGTCTCTTGGTAACCCTGCAGAAGAGAGCACATGAATAGATAGGCTATATAACTCTGGTAAAAGAAAAACACAACGAACAGCTACGACAACAGAAACAAACATCGGTAACAGCTACAGTTGCCGACTGATAATTCTGAGATGCTTGTTTGGACAGCTCAGTGAAACCGCCACTGGCCTCGTAGACTGAATGTATCAGGACGACCAAAATTTCGGACGCCTTACAGAGCATCATGCGATAATTCAGACTCCGACTGCACGGTCATGAGCTAATTTGACCACCGAGTTGAGCAGAAATAGCGATATTTTTATACTGATAAGTCGTCAGCATGATCATTGGTCATGTCACTGGCACCTTCTCAATACAGAAGCTAGTGAAGCCTAGTCAATCTAGTAGTTGCCAACTACACTCAAACTGCAGAAAAAGTCAAGCTAAGGGTGCATATGTGATTAGCAAGATTTGTCATCAGTTTTGTTTCGCTCTTATCATCTGCCTTTCATGGTTGACTGATCACACTAATAACGCAGGTGAAGTGCCGCTCTGACTACTGACAAAGTGTGAAAAGGAATACAGTCAGGCTCATAGATTCTGATGCTTCTTGTACTAGTCACGTAAAGTTGAAGGTACAGTGAAACCTCGTTAAACCGTGTTTGGCCGGAGCTCGGAAAAAGTATGTACTAAACGGTAGTACTGCTTAACCAAAATAGCGTGGGATCACCCACTCACCTGTCAAAAATGGAACTCGGAGCATGATGAAAAGGTAAAAAGGCATGCAGTATTTATTCACCTTGTGCGACAAAAGTGTTATTTTCGTTTGATGCTGCAGCAGCCTAGCAGCATACCATCACGATGTATCACCGTGATTGTGCAACAGTAAGTGGAACCACTTGCGTTAACCAATAAATACACAATGAGCTGGTACGGTTTATGTGGACACAAAATTCATCATGTTCAATGGCAGCTGAGTCGGGGATTTGACTTTACTACTTTTAAAATGAAACTACTGTTTAGGCGGGTACGGTTTAACGAGGTTTTACTGTATTGACAAAAGCAACAATCTGAGAATACGGCACACCTTTCTCTCCACTTATGGAGTAAAGTCACTTATTTTCTGGCGCATTAAGTATTTTGGACTCCTGATGATTCAGGCTGTTTGGCGGTCCCCGTCGAGTCTGCATTATTTGTCAGCAACTGTACACACAAGTATGTTAAATAAAGGTATTAATGGCAAACTAGCTGTTTCCTGAGGAGAGCGTCAAATAAAGCAATGTTTGAAGCAGTTGGGGCTCCCATACCAATGCGGCCGTAGATTTTGAGCAAGAGTAGCTTGATCTGAAAGCAGGAAGGACTGTTGAGCAGGGCTTTCTCCAATGCGACCAGAAGACGCAGCAGCAGACTGCAGTCACCTGCATCAGGCAGTATATAACCACATTACTACACTACAACACTGTCAAACTGCCATGCAAAGCAGAAATTTAAGAGGAGACTTTATAGAAATGCAGCAGTCAAAAAAAAAAAAAAAAAAAAAAAAAAACTACCCAGAAGCAGACAAAGGTGAACTGCCAGAAAAGGGCAAGGATGCTTTCCTAATGTGAACCTTTTATTGCCCATCTGAGTGAGAGCTCCAAGTCCCTCATGCAAAACATTCCATTGGCAGGTGCACAGTGGACACTCGACTAGCACACATGTGTATAGGTACACTTCACATGTAGGTTGGCTCCTTTAACACATCACACTTTACGAAAAGGTAACTTTACAAGTTTCCATATACAATAATAATCAGCCCATATACAGCTCAGACCTGATTCTTGCCAGTACTCCAGCAGGAGGCAGCCAGCTAGGACGGCATAGTTATCCGCCGGCTGGAAGTCTGTCGCCAGCAGCTCCGCTCCTGAAAAGAGAGAATTTCATTAACTTAATGGCTTTAGGAGGCAACCAACAACTTGCTGCTTTTGGCACAGTACACTAGAAAATTTGAGCATAAACAATAAGCACAAAGCACAGGACAGTGTAACAGAGAAGAAACAAATGAAAGCTAGTCCATGTTAAAGGGATACGGACACAAAAGTTGGTGGGTGGTTTTTTGCATCAGAACAAAAGTTGAACTGTTGAACATGATGAATACAACAAGCTGCTTAGAAAAAAAGAACGAGCAACACCTTTATTTTGCGATTTTCTGTTGCGCCTTGCCTCCAAGCGGCCGCCGCGAGAAGCTGAAATTTGACGTCATGACACCCCTGCGCGCGCGGCCAAGGTTAACTACAGCCGGCGCAGTCTTTCCGGAGTGTCGGTCCCTTGCAGGGTTTGTTTATCGCCGTCGGCTATGTTCGCACGTAGTCCGTCTGAAACATTATCCCCGTCAGCGCTCCATGCAGGTGGTGCGTCTTACACGCGTGTTCGCACGGTCGTCGATCGGTATTGACGCATTCGTCGGGGCGGAAGAAAATGCCCAGACATTACTGCGCCCACGGCTATTATAACAGCATTATCGGTGGTGACACGCCGTCGCGCACGTTCCCCAGAGACGAGAAGATGCGTAAACTTTGCATACATGCCTGTCAGCCACCACACCCAGCATGGAGACTCCTAAATAATGGCTTCATTTGCGCAGACCACTTCATTGACGATGATTATGCCACCAGCCTGGCTGTGCTCAAAAACCTTGGCATGCCGCTCAAAAGGCTCCTACTGAGGCAATACAATTCAAAGAGCGGGTGCTTAGTGATGCATCCGTAACTCTCAGCTGTCTTCGCCACTTTTGTTGTTCTGGCAACAGACCCTCTCTCTTTTGTATGCATGTAGCCGCAGCAGTGACCGCAGGAGCGTTTGTTGAAAGAAGGGAAATTACCCTTTCATTGGCTGTGCAAGAACAGATATTCTCGGGTTGTGACAGATATTGTTTACCCTGCGGAGGCATGTTTTTGTCACAAAACAAAATAGTCATGTGTACACTTTCGCTGCGTCTAATATTGAACGACAGCATACGAGCACTCTTAATTGATCAAATATACAAAACACAGCCAGTGAATGAACGCCAGACAACAGCATGCATGTGTAATAACCTAAAAGTCGCAGCACATTTACCTACACACATTTTCACACGTTGCTTTTCAACCTCAAGCAAAAAATTACGGATTTTCATAGGTCTCTGCATGATCATGCGTCGGGTTTCATGACTTGGTCGTTCGCGCAGCATTTCCCCAGTAAATGTCACAGCCAAAGACTTTCCTTTCTCTACGGCCACAGAATCGATGTAGCTAAGTGATCTGGTCGACGGGTCCTTAGCGCAGCCGCCCATCTCAACGAGTTCAACCAGTAAATGGCTTCTAATGGCGTGAATGTGATAGTAGTCGTAAACACAGGGCTATGAAACGGCTGGAAAATTCTACAAATGCCGTGCCTCGTCGCGTAAAAACGAAGTGTGCAGCGGTCGAAAGCCGACAGCGTAGGTAAGCACAAAGCGACGAGCTACGCTACCTACGATTCAGCCGTAATAGCTGCCTTTCTGCCTCAACGCGGGTCACGAAACTAGGCATTTTGCATCCTACGTAACATAACTTTACGAACTGCTGCCGCTGCACTTCAAGTTTACTAGAAAAACAAATTACCATGTTGCTGGCCCGGATTGCCTGACCGGCATGTTCAAGGCCGCCTGCTCTTCGCCGCTTGACGCGGAAGGCTCGTAACCGTAAGCGGTTATATTTCTTGCTAAGTTGGAACAGTCCTCATCTACGGACGTGTACTCATCGCTGGTAGAGGCACCAGAACCCGAATCCATGCTCGCGATAGCGGCGGCGGCGCGCCTCGAATGACCGCGGCCGGCCGGCTGGCTATACGAGGGTGTCGTGACGTCACGCCTTCCAACTCGCTTGGGCCGGGCGGCGTTGCGCGCGCTCACAAAAACGCCAAAAATAAAGCCATCCGCTGAAAAATGAGCGAAGTGACTACTTCTTTTCGGTGTACTCGCGCACTGAGGACCCATTTCCTGTATTATCGTAAAATGTTCAGATTTTGTGTCCGTATCCCTTTAAGGAAACTGTCCAGCTCAATCTCATGCTTTTAGCAAATGTGTAAAATAAGCCTTCAAATTAATTTTTAATACTGCAATATACAAACTGCTTGTCTGTCTCATTTGTAACAGCACTGAGATTATGCCTTTCAAATATGCAAAGCAGCTTTACAGAATATTTTTGAATTATTGGTTATTTCAAGTCAACTACAGTCAACGACCAATTTTTCTGATGTCTTATATACGGATGCCTTCATGGTACCGCCAAGTACCCCTAGCACCCATAGAACCAACGCATATGGACGTCTCAAATTTTGGGCACTGAAACCATTCACAGTCCGATTTCAGACCGCATGTCTGAAATGAAATTAATTGAAGCCACCACTGCTGGCATTTTGTCTCGCAGCCTCAAACCATCACGCTGGCACGATGATCCGCAGGTAGCCGCAGTAGTCATATTGTGCTGTTATTAGGCCTAGTAGCTTTAATGTTTGCTATCAAGCTTCTAGCCGTTCGGTGTGTTTTTAATTTAAAGAATTCACTGACTCTGCCTTCCTCATCCTTGCCGATGGTGTCAAAGTACAAAAAGCACTGCAAGGGTCACTGCATAATGCCAGTGCCCGAAAGTCAGCTTCGCTGATGCGGTCAAGCATATGCGATGTATTGAGGTGTTCCATAATTATACAAGCACACTCTTGTAGGCTCCTGTCCCGGTACAACAACCGAGGCGCCAGTAATTGTAATGGCTAAAGCTATTTCAGACGTGGCTGTGGCGTTTAGAGCCCTTTAGGGCAGTTAAAGGCATGCATTCGCTTTTTTCTGACTGCCCTATTTTTTCAATGTCTTCACAGTTCCCACAGAGTTCGAAAATGCGGATGTTCACTGTATGCAAAATGTAAAAGTGCATGACATACACCTGTAAAAGCATTCCTCGGCAGTTAGAATATGCGTGATCTAGATGCATGTGGAAGGCTTTTCTGCAGAACCCCCATCAGTAATATGTGGCATGGGAGGTGCTTGCAACTTGCTTTCTTCAGCATGAACAAAATTTTATTGTGATAGCAATTATACGGACACACCAGGCATATTTCTGCTGTCGCTGTGAGGTTCCAGGCAAAATTTAAGGGCGATAAAATCGTCGCTGTGCACCGTATGCCGTATTTGCGAGTCAAAGCGTGCGAGGGTACCCAAGGGAGGGAAGTGGGGAGGAAGCGCACCGTCTTTCGTCAAGCGTATGGCTCCGGAGAAAGGAGAGGGAGGGGATTGCATTCTATTCCGGCGCCTGATGCGTAGCCGCGAGTGGGTGTCCAGGTGGCGCTACCTTGAAAGACATCTGCTATGGAGACAAAGTCCGCTGTGTGCTGTGTTTTCGCAGCTTAGTTTGTGTTAGTGCAAGACACAGCGCGATGGTCAATTCACGCGCTGCTGCTGCTGCACTTCCTCACTCCAGCATTTTCATAGCAAGTTTCCGTGGTTACTGGGTGAGATGTGTTCATGTTTTCTTGTGCTCCCGTGACACCATGTTTGTTGATTTAGTTAGTATGCCTATGTTTACAAGTTTATACAGCCAATAAAACTACTATCCTTACTTTGTATAGCTGTCCACTAACTTGCTAACGCAATCGATGCTTCGCCTTTCGGGCGAAACTGCAACTTTCCTTATTTCCAAAGCACCTAAGGTATTGCCTTGTGTATGGTGATGCAAATGACTGACGGCACGTGCACACAAAAATTAATGACAATGCTGATGTTTACCTCGCATGGTTGACTCACTTCATGCTTTGACTCAGTCCGTTCAGGCTAGTTGATGACTGCCTTGCACTTAGTTTAGACTACTTTTTTGATTCAACTTTATATACAGTAGAACCTCGGTGAAATAATCCCATTTCGTGCAATTTATCAGCAATAATGTTCGCGACAACAACGAAAGAAATGACCCAATACGGTTACGCTTCTTCTTTGCCAGCTGATGCATTCCCGGAAAACACAATCTTCTGGCACTGACGTAGAGCACATCGCCAAACTGCAATATGTTTCCAGGCCACTAGATCCTATGTAAACAAGAAAAGGTACGAGGCACGCGCAATCGAGAACAGTAGCCACTCACCGCAGCAGCTTCCCTACAATACTCGCCCGCTTGTGTCACGTGAAAACGCTGCCGTGCACTCAGTTTCTAATTTTGGCACCAGCAAATCTCCACGTGGGCAATTGCACGCTGCATACATAGCTTCACCCATCTGCGTCGCAGGGTGCATGGCGTAGTGCCGTTGGAAGCGTACTGCATGCTTTTAAAAGGCAATAACCCAGACACACCACCATTCCCTGCTACAGGTGGCGGGCAGTGAGCATCATATTTTTTTCTCTGGCAGCATGATATTCTGGCGAGGCCCACCAGCTTGATTGCATTTCAAAAACCCTATGCAATAGAAAAATGACAATGCACATCTCGGGCCGCTCGGAACTCCCCGCTCGGCCTGCATTGGCGTCTCGAGCCATAATGATTTCTACAACGCTTTGCATTGCGTATATATCAACTAGAGTTAGGCCTGCCAACATTCCTGTTGCTTCAGAGTGTATGCTTTCCCAGTTAGTATGTTTCTTCACGAGTTTTTTTTTTTTTTCTTTCTAAAACGTATCCACAAGGTTCTACTGTACAAATTGTCGCTATAGCAAATGCTTTTACAAAAATCATAGGATTCACTATAATGAGGCCGAACTAAATTCTCAGCTGCAACTACTAGTACATCGTCATAGGTGCCCTTTTGTTTTTCCTGATACATCTCTTCACCGAAATTCTTCAAAAATCAGATAACTACATCTTCATGTTTCTGAAAAGTTGCTAACATACAAACACAAAGAGTCCTGTCTTTGTGTGCCTGTTCCAGTTTGGCCCTTTCATTGTTTTTGCGCACAAACTTTAGTAAGATGACAACAAACAGTCTGCACTCACCAAACTGTAGACCGTGCTGGTAGCTGGCAAAAAGCTCCCTCACCACATGTAATCGGTCCTCTAGAGAAAGATGGCTGCCATCGTTTGAATAGTGCCGCAGCTGGCAAATGGTCAGATGCCTCTGCATAGCACTAACCTGCATAGTAAAACACGTAGAATAGGCTGATCGCAAATGGAGTGGGAACAAACAAACGGTCTTATTTAATGCTCTGCAATAAGTGTCTCACAAGTGATGATTACATAGTTACAAGAATAACAAATGCGATGGACGTCAGAGAAATACAATGTATATATTATGGTCCACCGACCATAATACCACAAGGCAATGCACACAAAGTATGATTTAAATTACTTCCAGTGAAGGCTAATTCTCCCAAGTTGTGGGGATGCGCGACTCTCACGCGTCCCCAGATATGTTGTTTTCCCGCATAGCTCCCATCTCCTGTAATCCGGCTTTGCTGCGTGGCTTTACTGCAACGGTCGGTATGCTTGCAGGGTAGTACGAGAGATGGCGAGAGTTGCTCTGCTAACACCACCGAACTGCGGGGCTACTTGGGCACAAAAAAAGAGAATGCTCTTCCTCTTTGGCTCTGGGTCGGCAAGCGGTGCGGATGTTCCGCGCGTATGCCAATCCATACTTTTGCGAGACTGTGTCACGAGGTCTACACTGGAATGGACGAACACAATCGGTCGAACGCGCCACCATTCGCATGACCGTACGCGTAAATGACGAGGCATTAGTATCCAGCATGAGGCGAAGATATTCGATCCCTATCCAGTCGCAGTGAGTTGGACTTCCGCAATTAGTCACGTGCCCATTGGCATGTTTTGTGGATAGCAACTCAGCTAGCAGGCATTAGTCTATGAAAGGTGCAATAAATGCTCTTGCGATTGTTTGCACTACTGTGTTGTCGCTCCTTTGTCCCAAGAGCATGGATGGGAACCCCACAAAGTTTATTTGTTTTTGTTTTTTATAATCAATATGCTACTTCTATAGGGATGTGTGAATATCAATTTTCTGGTTCCAAATGAAGCCAAAGCGAACAGCAATTTGTGTCGAACAATTTTGAAGTGAACAGTTCGAATATTTGTGAGATTCACATAAAACCTTGACATATTGTCACGTGGTATCACATGGTAGTGACTGTGAAGAAAGCAGCCAAACTGAGAAAGACGAAACTAGCGTTTTATTGGGCGAACTTGTGCCCTCAAAAACAGGCTACACTCAAAGAACAGCGACAGCGGCGAACACAGTTGGCGATCGTCGAAAATCTGGTCAACGGGTCAAGTGCGTCGGCTTTTATACATCAATCGTCGAATGTTCCAGACTAATCGCCGGGACCCGTGCGCCTTCCACAAAATTCTACATCATTCGTGTCGCGCACACATGCGATCAGATTATACAAGGTTCGGCCACAGACAGCGGATAGAAGCATCGATAACATTCCGGAAACTTCCCACACATGAAAGCACGTCCTGCGCTTTGCGATAACATTTGTTAGGCGGTGAAACGTGCCGCCCGATTAAGACAAGTACACGTGTCAATACCCCCCTCTTAAGAAAGCATTGACCCGATGCTGCAAACAAACGAAAGTAATAAAAAAAAAAGCACTCGCAGCAATGAAAACAACAAAATAAGGAAGTTCATCAGCGTCCGTAAAAGGGTTTAAGATGCATCACGTGCGTTCAGATCGTGCCCGACGCCGCTGTGAATTCGAAATGCCGTCTGGCACGGCCTCATAGTTCAGTGCGCCAATACGTCGGATGACCTTGTAGGGTCCGAAATAGCGTCGCACTAGTTTCTCACTCAGTCCTCGTCAGCGTATCAGGGTCCATACCCAAACACGGTCGCCGGGCTGGTACTCGACGAAGCGTCGTCGGAGGTTGTAGTGTTCGCTGTCGGTCCTCTGCTGGTTCTTGATCCGCAGGCGGGTGAGCTGTCGGGCTTCTTCGGCGCGCTGGAGATAGGTAACGATGTCAAGATTCTCCTCGTCAGTGACGTGCAGCAGCATGGCGTCGAGCGTCGTTGTCAGGTTGCTGCCGTAAACCAGCTTGAACGGCGTGATCTGTGTTATTTCTTGCACCGCCGTGTTGTAAGCGAATGTTACGTACGGCAGGACGGCATCCCAGGTCTTGTGTTCGACGTCGACGCACATTGTTAGCATGTCGGTGAGGGTCTTATTCAGGCGCTCCGTGAGACCATTCGTCTGCGGGCGGCAGGCAGTTGTCTTCCTGTGGCTTGTCTGGCTGTATTGCAGAATGGCTTGGGTGAGCTCTGCTGTAAAAGCCGTTCCTCTGTCGGTGATGAGGACTTCTGGAGCACCATGTCGCAGGAGGATGTTCTCGACGAAAAGTTTCGCCACTTCCGCTGCGCTACCTTTCGGTAGAGCTTTAGTTTCAGCGAAGCGGGTGGGATAGTCCGTCGCCACAACGATCCACTTATTTCCAAAAGTTGATATCGAAAATCGTCCCAGCAAGTCCATCCCGATCTGCTGAAAAAGTTGGTAAGGAGGCTTGATCGGCTGTAGTAATCCCGCTGGCCTTGTCGGTGGTGTCTTGCGTTGCTGACAGTCTCGACATGTCTTGACGTAACGGGCGACATCGGCCAGTAATACCTTTCTTGTATCCTCGATAGCGTCCGGGAGAAACCCGAGGTGTCCAGCGGTCGGATCATTATGTAGGGCGTGCAATACTTCTGGACGCAGTCCTGACGCGACAACAAGGTAGCTGGTGCACACTGGTGAGAAGTTCTTCTTTATGAGTAGGTTGTCTTGAAGCGAGAACGAAGACAATCCTCGCTTAAATGCCCTAGGGACAACGTCGGTGTGCCCTTCCAAATATTCGATGAGCTTTTTCAACTCCGGGTCTGCTCGCTGCTGTTCAGCGAAGTCTTCGTGCTTAAAATGCCAAGGAAGGTGTCGTCATCTTCGTCATCTTGTGGCAGCGAGTCAATGGGGGCGCGTGATACGCAATCGGCATGAGAGTGTTTTCGTCCGGACTTATAGGTTACAGTGATATCATATTCTCGCAGTCTTAGGCTCCACCGCGCCAGCCGTCCTGAAGGATCCTGTAAATTCGCTAGCCAACACAAGGCATGATGGCCGCTGACGACTTTGAATGGCCTGCCATATAGGTAAGAGCGAAATTTCGCTGTAGCCCAAACGATGGCGAGGCATTCCTTTTCGGTTGTAGAATAATCGCCTTCCACTTTTGACAGCAATCGGCTAGTGTAAGCTATCACGTGTTCATGTCCATCTTTTCTCTGGACTAGGACGGCACCGAGGCCTAGGCTACTGGCGTCAGTGTGGATTTCAGTATCGGCGTGCTCGTCGAAGTGCGCAAGTACGTGGCGGCGACTGCATGCGGCGTTTGAGTTCTTGAAATGCGTCGGCCTGCGACGTTTCCCACTTGAACTCGACGTCACATTTAGTTAGCTGTGTCAGCGGCTCAGCAATGCATGAAAAGTCCTTGACAAATCGCCTGTAGTAGGCACACATGGCAAGAAATCTACGCACTGCCTTCTTGTGGATGGGCTGCGGGAACTTTGCAATGGCAGCTGTCTTCTGCGGGTCGGGGCGAACTCCAGACTTGCTGATGATGTCTTCATCGGGCGACACATGTCAATATCCATATGCTGACAAACATAAAAAAAGCTGGTTTTTTACTTTCAAAAAGAGAAACAGGTTCATTCTGTTTATTTTCGAAGTGCCGTTATATGCAGATGTTTTCTTGCAAGAATGCAAGTTCTACATTGCACACAATTCTGGCTGCACAGAAAATTTGTTTACATGTTCTCGTTAACGCCAGTGCTTCAGTCCACTTAAAATTTTGTGCTGGTTGAGGCCGCAGGAGCGCTTCGCGTTCACTCGTTATCGTGATGCTGTGAAACTGGACTTTGACTGCGCGGTACCAACAGTGGATGCTGTCTTGTGCAAATTTAACTTGATGGTTTCCATCCACACAAAAGCTTAATGCATATTTCTTGTTTTCTTTTTTTCCTTTCAAGGATTTCGCATTTCACTACTTTTTGGCTCAGACACCCAGCAGCCAGACTTCATCGTCATAACCAATAATGTGGCAAGGGGACATTGTAGTAAGCAGGTTATTTCACCATGGAAAACATACAAAAGTTGCCGGTGAAGCAGCTTCTCATTGCTTTAACCTCATATTGTTAAAACCAGTATCATTATAAGTGGGTTCGACTGTATTAAATCAAATATTTGAAAATACTGAATACTCACACAAGCCTGTAGTTTTATCAACGAATGAAAGTTGGGTGTGTGTTGAATTTTCGTGTACGTTATTACCTTCCTCTGAACCCACAGAAATGGGTGCATGCAAGATTCAAGGCAGTGTTAAGACTTGAGTAAGCAGACTATTTATTTTCATAGTATATATCATTACTCAGCCAATCAGTCGGTAGACAAGTACCTGAAAAAGGAACTCCAGGAGCATGCACATCAAGACAACAAAATCTCTTCAGCTAAAAAACACCGTAGGTTTGTTCCGAATCTATTACCGATGTCATACAAGCATTTCGAAGGCTTTCTTTATACTAGCACGGCATTAGGCAAAGTGATGTAAGATATAAGACAGCAGAAACTATCTGCTTTATAAAAATAACTTACAGTAAAAGTTTGTTAATGCACTACTCGTTAATTCGAAATTTCGGATAATTCAAAGTAGTCGCCGCGGTCCGTCCAACAATGTATTGAAAGCAATATGTAACACATCCCGCTTATTCACACTGAAATCCGCACCGCCACTGATAATTCGAACTCCGCATCATCGTGGATTGGGAGAGTGCTAGTGCGCGGGAGCACGCTGGCGTCGCCGCGCGGGTCGCGCGGCTTTGCTTTTTTGATCAGCGGCAAGGACGATAACGTTGTTGCCGTGCACCGTGTTCTTTGTGTACGAGCGTGCAAGGGTGAGCCGGCGAACGCGGCTCAATCTCGCGTGCACGAGAGGGGAAGGTGGGGCAGAGCGCGCCCTCTCCTGTCGCGCGCGAGGGAGGGACGGGAGGACGATCTTCGGCGGACGGCGCGGCCATGCGGGCGCCGCATCTTGAAAGCCATCTTCGACGTGGCCAAAGTGTGCGCCCGCGTGGGCCTCATCTTCAAAGCGATCTGCGATGTTTGCAGAGTGCGCGTAGTGCCCGTAGCTTCATATGTGATGTGCTTTCTACATTTTGTTCGCGTTGAAGCGAGAGCTGTACTAACGTCAATTCGCTCGCTGCTACTGCTGCGTGTCGTCACTCCAGCGTTTTTCAGCGAGTTTCCACCGTCATCGAGCGAAAAGCGTTCATGCTTACCTGTACATGCGTGACATAGTGCTTGTTAATTTATTTAGTAAGCGAATGCTTAAAAGTTTATATGGTCGATAAAGCTATTATCCTAACTTCGTATATCTATCTACCAATTTTCTATCGCAATCGACGCTTCGCTTTTCGCGCGAGACTATGACATTTTTTTTTCCCTCCGCCCCAGTCAGTGCGACGAACGCGCGGATGGAGCAAGAGCCATCTCGACGTCTGGCGCGTCAGACCGCGCTGGCCACGTCCGCTTACGTTGGCTGCGCCAGTGCTTCTAAGTATAGACGCTGTTCACGCCAGCGTGACGTAGCGTGTGTGCGCATGCTCACGCCACGTCAGACTATATACGCGCCTTAACCGAGCGATTTTTTTTTTCTCTGACTTTCATTAGTTTGAATTTTGTATAATTCGAATTTTCATAGCATCCCCGCGGAATTCGAATTAATGAGCTTCTACTGTATTTCCCTTCGGTACCATCAGACGTCAGTTCCACAAGAAAAAAGCACTGCAACTGGCAACCTCATTGCTTTTCGCACAAAAATTTGCACAAAAGGCTGGAATGTAACAACAGGTTAACTAAAGGTAATACAATAGTTTATCATGACATTAAACGCCCTACAGCAAAGAAAATGTGCTTTTTACATACATATTTAGAATGATTTTCAGGGCTAGTTCCTTTTGGGGATGCAGACTTGTCGCTTAGCACAGTGGCACCAGAAGGGCTCAGTGAAACATTAATGAACTACAGTTATTTCAATATATTTCAATATGAAAACTTCAATATAACAAAATTCTCAATATAACGAAGTACAGTGGACTCTATGGAAGCTCAAGGGACCAGGCAAATTGGTTCTGTTTATCAGTAGTTTCATTTACTGAGAGACATTGCAGAGAGCAGTGCATAAATACACAGCCAACCAACTATGAGGGTGCCATTCCTTTAAGCAGCAGTTCCCTTTAAGCGATTTCCGTTTATCAAGATTTCACTGTATCTAACTTTCCATAACCTCTTGTCAATAGAACACCATGTATTTAAAACCTCAATATAACGAAGTGTGTTCGCATGCGATTCAATGTAATGAAATTTCACTGCTGCCACAAAGGAATGCCGAAACAATAAACGGAAATTATGCGGACACAGATGGTCAAATGATTGAATTACAAGTGGCTGCTTGCCAGCGCACCTCTCATATTGCAGGCTGCGTGACAAGAGTGACCCCCGAAGTGGAGCCGCATCACATTCCGTATAGAGTGCAAATGCAATAAGAACCTGTCACGCCCAACCCACTGTATGCTTTAGTTGCAAGTGAAAGTGTGCGAGGGTAAGGCAAGGAAGGTGGTGGCTTCACGAGTGCTGCCTTCCTGCGCGCGCATAGGGAAAGAGGAGGACGGGAGCAAGCTCGCGCGAGGGGGGCGAAATAACATTTATTTATTTATTTATTTATTCGGTATACCTACATCGCCTGTACGGCATTATCGTAGGGGGGTTAAAATACAGGTGGTCACAATGGAAACATATTCACCAACATCAAAAGAATACATCAGTAAATAGAACATAGTTTAAGCACTGAAATTAGCAAAAGCAGAATAGAAACTAACAAAGTACAAAACAAAGTGAGTGACAAAGTAACTAACTAACAAAACAGAAAAAAAAAAAGTTGCGTATGTGCAGAGATGAATAACAGAACAATCAAAGAATATGACTCTCAATAGCATTTTCAAAACTAGAAGCTGCCATCACTTCATTAGGGAGCTCATTCCAATCGCTAATCGTGTTAGGAAAAAATGAATACTTAAACACATTGGTACGGCACTGATAAGCTCTAATTTTGTTAGCGTGGTCTCTCCTAGATGAAACGTAATGCGGCTCCTTGATGAACAGTGTTTTGTCGATACCAGTTTTACTTTTATATATATTGTAAAGGAATTTCAATCTTAGGATTTTCCTGCGTGAAGAAAGAGTTTTCCAACCCAACCCTTCCCTTATTCTGGATCCTCTGGTAGTAAAATTACAATTTCCTGTTACGAAGCGTGCTGCTTGCTTTTGGACGCGTTCTATTTTTTCTGTGAGGTTTTTAGTGTATGGATCCCAGATAATGCATGCATATTCTAGAATGGGCCTGATGTTTGTTAAATACAAGGTTGCCTTCAGTGACGAAGGAGAATGCTTAAAATTTCGTCGGAAGAAGTGAAGAAGACGGTAAGCTTTCGCGCTAATTGAGTTAACATGATTAGTCCAGTCAAGCGTTTCAGAAAACGTAACTCCGAGGTACTGAACATCCTTAGCGGTACTGAGTGCAATATTATTTAGGCAATAGGAACTGGGGATTTTTTTCTTTTTCTTTTTCATTGCGGACGTCTCAGCCGTGGCTGCGCGTGGATGTAGCGTGGCAGAGTGCATACGCAGCTGCGCACTATGCTTTAGAGGTACAGTGCTGTGCATGCAAAAAGCGGGCGTACCGAGACAGTGTGGCATAATGAAAGCCGTCTTCCTGCGCATTCAGTACTGGAGGTTGCGCAACCTTGAGTTTCGGTGACCCGTTGCAGCAAGAGGCAGAAGAATCTTTCACTCTTTGTTGCCGGAGCTTTTCATGACGGGCAATGCTATCAGCCGCGGGGGCGGAGTACACACGAAAGTGTGGCTGGCTTCGCTTAATTATTCGTATTGGATGTGAAGATATTGTCGACATGGCATAAAACTATCATTCATCACTGACTGCCAAACTCCTCAAAATGAATTGCTTTTTCATTCAAATTTGCTTTTTTCAATTGCCCGAGAATTAGAAAAATCTGCAGCCACTTTCCGTGCAAGAAAAATTGATCGGCAACTGCACTTATTTGCATAAAATGTCTAATTTCTATAGAATGAACCAAACTGCCGATTTTGCCGACTGCATTATAATAGAGGTTTAACAGTATTTCGATGGCCATGAAGTTTGCTGTCTTGCAGCAATACAACAATGAGTCAATAGAACTTGAGAATTCTGAAAGCCATCAACACAACGGCGCTTAAAAAATGCCGGTGTGATGAGGGCATAAGTCGTGAAGGTTGAAGTTGTGCTGAATTTGTCGCAAAGAAATGAGGAGCTTATGAGTGGCCATGTAGCAGCACTTACGTCGGGAGGCTTTTGCCAACTGTCGGGCAGTGCCATTTTCAGCGATGCTTCCATCCTGTCAACCAGCTGGAAAGAGCGAAGTGTAGAAAAACAAGGTCAGAAAAACCACTACGAATAAAAGCAGGCCAAAATACAACTGTCGATGCACTTAAAAAGAATAAGGAGTGAGATGGTTCAAGACAAGAACCAGCAAGCACAAATGTGTATGAGCAGAAATAGTAGCAGTAGTAGTATGGAGCATATAGCAAAGGAATTCAGCCTACTCGGGTGGATTACCTCAAGAAGCAGACATTATGATCAATCACGTCTTAGTAGCTAACTGAAACATTCCTTTAGCAACATTTTTAGAGTGTATGTTACCACTGAGAAATTGAAACCAAATGGTACAGAGGCCATGTCAGTTTTGCCAAAATCCTAGGACTAGCAGCATCGTTGAAATATTCGCCCTCACAATGTTCTGTGAAATACACTGGCGTTCCAATGAACAGTTTCCCAAAACCCACCTTCTAGCAGATGTGGGAGGATTTTAACCAGGACAATAATGCAAGTTGAAATTCTTGTAGCTGAGCTGTCCCAAAAGTAGCTAACTTGCATCAGAACCACCAAACATGGTAATGCTGGCCAAAATGTACAGCCTAACTAGTGTGCTCTACTTCTGGCGTGAAGAATCTTGGCGAAACATTCAGCGGACTTACAGAAGCAATTCAGTGTAAAAACAGTTGGAAAAAAATAATAAAGAATGAATGAAAAACTAAAAGTCTCAGTGATTTTCTTTTCTACAAAGACAGAGGTGAATAATATTTACCTTGACAATATCTTCGTTGACGAAGGAACATAAGCCGATCAGATAGGACAGGTCTAGTAGGCAGGATGGCTTGTGGCTTGTTCTCTTGAAGAAGTCCATCAGCAAGTCCGCTGCAGATGTCATGTGACAAATGAAAAAGCAGGAACATGTAAGTCCCGATATAATTGCGACAATGGAAGATGGTTCATTCAGGCGGACTGTTCTTTTATCCAAGCCACACTTGTTTCATGATGTTGCATATTATAACCCAGTTCACTATTCAAAAGCTTGCGAAAAATGTGAAGTATCTATAAGAAAAAGAAATATTGCACTGAAGGTAAGCACAGGCTAGACATGGCACCTTCTGTGGACTTTTCTGTCCAAAAGAGGCCTAGATGCACGAATATTTCCCAAAATCAACAGCATCATGGGTAATGCGGCTGAGGCACAACGTTACGAGAACAAAATTGTAACTTAATTTTCTCTGCCAGTAACCAAGCCCTTGTAGCAAGATAGAGTTTCAGGAACCTTTTCCAAGTACTTCTGTGCACAGGGCATGTTGGTAAACGAACGTGGAAGGCATTTCAGTGCAGGCAGACAAGGACAGGTGGGGAGACGGAAATCAAGCTGTGTACTGTGGCATCTACACCTTCCTCTTGTTCCAGTCTGCCCCCACTAAAATTGTGTCCAAGTACGATTTCTGAGATGGATCTACTGATCCAAACTGATTCAGAATTCTCCTTTATGATCAAGTGAACCCTCATCAATGAAATTCTCTGGGAGTCAGAGGGAGGCCATCACATGCACGCGATATTCAAGTAGTGTACCGTATTTATTCGATTCTATAGCGCCCTCGATTTTCGTGTCCAAAAAAAGTAAAAAAAAAAAAAAAAATACGCCCTTGATTGTAACGCACACCCGTTTGCTGTCACTCAAAGAAAGAAAAGTCCTTTACAGTACCGCGCACCTCATTCTTTCATACAGAAATACAGCTTTCTCTCATTTGGAAAAAAACAAAGATTTACTCCCAATGCACTAAAGTTACGATAAATAAAAAAGGTAGCAGTTTCGCGCGAAAGGCGAAGCATCGATTATGATAGCAAATTAATAGACAGCTATACGAAAAGTAAGAATGGTCGTTTTATCAGCCATATAAACTTTTAAACATTCGCTTACTAACTAAATTAACAAGCATGAACTCATCTCACTCAATGACCGCGGAAACTCTTTTAAACGTTGGAGTGAGGAAGTGCGGTAGCAGGAGCAACGGAATTTACCTTTGTGCGGCCTCTCGCTTCGACGTGAACTAAGCGCCAAGAACACATCACGATGCACCTAGATGCATAGACTCTTGTCTCCGCCACGGATCACTTTAAAGATAAGGGCAGCGCAGCCGCACCCTACGTAGCAGCCGTGGGTGTAGAATGCCTCTCCTGTTTGCGCCAGTCCCGCCCGCAAGTTTAGGGAACTCCGAACGCCCGTGATGCGGCCAGATTTCTGTCCGTCTTTGCACACGTCACAGCTTTCCTTTTAATTGTGGCATCGTGATGAACACGGCATGTCCTTGCAGTCGGCACTTCCATGCTGATAGAGCAAACGCAGAAAACGGGAAGACGGACGGTGCACTAACCTAAGCCAAAGGAAGCATTGCCAAAGCATGCGTACTGCAGCACATGGAGAAAGCTACAGCAGCGAGGCTCGAAGTGCGTACGAGGTGGCCATTCTGAAATGCCGATGACGGTATGGTAACGCAGATTTAGGATCATACTCGATTTTAACACACATGCAATTTTTGGACCCGTTTTATAGGAAAAAAAACAGTGCACGTTAGATTAGAGTAAATACGGTAATCTGACGGGCAGAGCTGGTTGCGCTGACGCATTGTGGTGCAGGGAAACCATGTGGACATGACATCGCAAAAAGAAGTGGCGACAAATTTCCACTGCTGCCCAAATAAACACAGTCGCACATTCCTAAAAAAATTGCAAACGGGTTGCGAGACCAATGTTTTAACCATAGTACTTTTAACCAGAGTATTTTCCAGAAATGTACCAACAGGTAAAAAAGAAGCGTAACTTTATTGGGTCATTTCTTATGTTCTCGATCACAAATGTTGCTGCTGGAAAACAGTACGAAAGGGGAACATATCAATGAGGTTCTACTGTAATTAAAAGAAAAATATCAAGAGTACGGTGCTTAATGAAAAAAAGTATCAGGGAAAAGAAAGGCCAAGCACACTGGACACCTCGGTCACTTGTGTGCTATTACTCCTAAAGGCCGATGTAGCAGCATACAGCAAAGATCGCTTATAACGTAAGTCGCCAGAGTCTTGAATTTACCCACTATATAACCAAAACTAAAATTTTCAGAGGCGTGCACTATGTGCGAAACATGTAGACCAAGCAGCTGCATGTGTCTGCAAATTAAAGCACACGACCAGAATGTGCCCTCACTTTTGCTAGCGAGGTGGTTCCTGTGTTTTTCTAAATCCTGTACAACCACTGCGAAGCAATTCGTTGATTCTGCACCAAACCAAAACGTTGTCCGTAGACTCCAGACGAAACGCCGCTGATTAGGCCCAGCCAGCGAAGGTGTCTGGCGGCATGCTGATATGGGAAGATCGTCCTTCAGATATGTTCGTAGCCATAGACGAATATACGTTGATCTGATGAAAAATCATGCACACAGGCTGCACCAGCAGCAGCACACGTGAAGCAGGGTTCATGGGCGATCAGCCAGCAAATCCAGCGAACGCATACAGGAAAAGTTGGTATGCTTATATACTGGTGGGAAGGGTGAAAACTCACGTGTGCACAACAGTCCGAAGTGCATGATCAATTTTCAGTACACAGTTTAAACTGATAGCGTTGCAGAGTAAAGATTGCATGCACAATATCTGCACTTCCCAAGGATGCGCACTGCGACAGGAGAATCCAAAATGCACTTGTGGCCTCATCCAATTTTTCAGCAGTGATAGAGCAGTCGGGGAAAAAGAAAAACAGCTTTACCGTCAAAATTAGTTTTTCCCACATGCCCAATGATTGTGACATTTTTGCGACCCTGTGTGAAAAACAAAATTTCAGTTGGCAACTGTGTTTACTTTCCGCACACAGCTGACAAGCGGCCGGAGCGCAATGCTTCTCCGTTTCCTAGGCAACCCCTTCCTGCCCGCTGGGCCAGTATGCTGCTGAGGCAGTTTTTTTCCGCCTTCTTCACTTGCTCCACGCCTCCTCCTCCTCCTCTTACACATCGTCCTCGTTGCTCTCCCCTCGGCCAGCGCCCCTCATTGAGAAGCATGCTCGCTGCCTCGCTTGTCTGTGGGATTTTCCGGCAACCACATTATAACCAGTATTTTGTATCGTGTGGCTGCACTTAAGCAGCACGCATATACAGAGAGTTCTACGGAAGGATAAGCCGGAGTCAGAAAAGACCGCACTGTATCCGGTCCTGCACTATACAGTGGAACCCCGTTCATACGTTTTTCACCGGACCGAGGAAAAAGAACGTAACAGCTGGGAAAACGCAACAGTGAGGAAAGCTCCGAAAATGAATGAAAAAAGTGCAGCTTCAACCACAGACAATTTATTTCCACAGAGTGCGCTTAGAACTTAAAAAAAAGTCTAGAATGGTGGCTTGCCGCTTGTTTCACTCGCTAGAAATCACCACATGTTTCTCAATAGCCTGGAAGGCCGCATTGCTGTCAGCGTCGCTGTGAGGTGCGATGTACCTGCGGAGGAGGTCCAGAGCCGCGACGGCTTCTCCAAAGCTAGGATTTGGCAACTCCCCGGCATCATGCGGCTCATGCTCTTCGTCGTCACCGCGCCAGGCAACGGACGAATGAATATCCGCGGGAAATTTTGCCCTCTTTGGCGTAATCATGCTAACGTGCTAACGATTGTTTAGTATTGCTGCGGAGCGCGCGCGTCCGAGCAGCCCGGTTGCGCGCAGCACTGCGTGGTTCCGCGAGAAACGTAAACAAGAGAGGAGAGCTGGCCCGACGGGCGGAGCAACGCCAACTTCCGGCTTCCCTTTAGCTATAGCTTCCCGAAGAGTGACGTCAGGGCCTCTCCTGAGTTTCCTTCCTCCGTGAGTCGACCCGTCCAACAAACCATGCGGCACGCGGTGACCGTAATCAGTGAGAGCATCTTTCACGAATGGCCACCTAGTGGCGGCCTCTCGAACTGGCGTGCGGCTTCTTGCAGCCAGTTCTATAGCCAAGCCCGGTCAAAACTCGTCAAAAGCCAAAATGGTGGCTGGAGCGCGTTGCCTACTTTAGCCCAGGCGGGTTCGGGTTGCGACGCATCATGCGGGAACGTTTTCACAGCTACTACGTAACAGCGGGGTTCCTTATACATTGTATCCTATGGAAGCTATGCCGGGACCGGATGAAAGCGACGTAGCAGCCGGGAAAACGCAGCAGTGAGGAACGTAACAGCGGGGTTCTACTGTAGGTGGTTATGTTATAAGTGGTCAGAGTTGGAGTGGACGACTGAGCGAGCCAGAGTGAACGTCAAAACATTGCAACGTCCAGCTGCCCCGTGACCACATACTGCGTCATATGTCACAACACAGTACATACAAGATAGGCACTGGTTGTAGAAAAGTTATTAAATTAAATTATTTAGGGCACTGCGAGGCTCGACAGTATTTTTTTCTGGTATTCAGAGATACTGGTCTTTCATCTAAAGCAATTAAAGACACAAAAATATTGTGTATGTACCCCAGCATGTTCACGTGATTTTAACAGCATGTTCGCATAAAAAGTTTCTCAGATATTAAGTTTTTTTTCCTCACTGTCTCATGTAAAATGTATTAGAGGAATTCTGCTGTACTTGCCTGGGTGCTGCCATGTTCTTATGCAATCATAGTGACCAGTAGAAGCCACCGGGCAGACTTTCAGGCGGTAAGCGAACATTTCATACTGGCCATAAACGGGCCACATGAGCGACGGTAACCGGTTGGCCTCCGTGACGGTAAAACTTATCACTGGTCTCTCCTACTTGAACATCACGTGCATGTGGTCGCCATTAAGCTTTCCAATTTGCATTTAATTTATCCCCAACAGGATACACTGTACATTTGCATCTTTAGCAATTTTGCCGTTCACGGCTTCACGTCACGTGAACCAATTAGGGCAACCAGAATCCATTCCTTTGCTTCAGCTATTGCCACTTCATGTCACTTAAGCATTGTGCCAGCTTGCACGTTTAGTTAAGGCTCCACACCAGGTTTGGCGACCGACTAACGTGTGAGGGGTGTTCTGCTCTATGCGTTTCTCATTCGCATTTGTGCTGATAGTACATCCTTAAGTTGTCTTGCACTTTCTCAAGCAGCTCCTTTTTAAACAGGATGAGACGCCAAAAGTGGTCTGCAAAATCCCAGTTTTGCATACAGGGAAGCATTGTCTGGGCAGGCCTGCTCTTGCTCACCGAGTACTTCCGGACTGGCCTTCTCCCTGATCATGACTGCAACGTGAGCCATGCAAGGACCTCGGAGCAGTCCGCCTTTCTTGCAGCTCTCCTTGAGAGACTCTATGAAGGCCAAGGCTAGTGCGTACGTGTGGTCAGCCGCCGGGCACAGCTCCTCGCCATCACTGTCACTGCGAGCAAACGCAGCGCAAGAGCTGTCAAGGTACAAATGCACACAAACTGCCACTGTAGCGTGATTGAGGTGCAAGCATTGTGCAGTCTGCCGAGGCTTCAGACTCCAGATGGTAGCAATTTTGGTCAATTTCATTGCAGCAAACATGGAAATGCCGACTTTACGGCTACACTGAACCCTTGCTGAAATTTTCCAAGCTTCACATACATTTCGAACACTTCATAACAAACCCGAATGACCGCTGATATATATACACAAGACAGGACCCAAAAGTAGCAAGAATTGCTTTTTATAAATCGTATATTTTTCTAGCATGCCCAAACTATAAACACCTATACAAAATTTTTCCCGAGATGCAATTAACTTGTGCAACTGCTTCATCTAGTGTTCAAAACTGTTTAGTGACTCATGCAAACCAATGCCCTTCAATAGTTCCATCGTTTTCTTCTTTGGCTCTTTCACATCTTAAGGGGGAATGCGACAGAAATATGCTTTGATAAACGAGAAAGCTAAATCAATGAAATTTATGCAGAATATAGAATTTAATCTCATAGTCTCGGATATCTCTTAGTTTTTCAATATCATACCTGGCTATCTTTCAGTGATCCTTGAAAGTGGGAAAGATGCAGTCCCTTGTTCAGGGTTTGGGCTTCATACCAGACATAGGAGTGCTATAAGATAGCATATTTTGCTTTTTATTGGACGAATAATTGCAATGAAGCTCAAAAAATAGGTTTCCTTTACATTTAATATTTAAGAAAAGTTTTTAATTTCTGCTGTTATCATTTGGAACATCGATTAGCGATTTTCTGAAAGGCAGACGAGCAAAATTGTTGGAAATACAATAAGGCCTCAGTACTTGCATTTTACACATCTTTATGAATGTGCATACAAAATTTCTCCAACTCTGAGTCACATTAAATGTAAGAACGTTGGTAGAAATATTTTTGCACAATTTCTCTCTCTTGTAGCCTCTCTCAAAGTGCATGTGTTGCTTTGAAAAACCCCTGTAATTTCATTTGATAATAAAAGTACACAGCAAGTGAAATTTTGATGAAACAACAACTGGCCATGTGTTGAAGAACGCAACCGAGACACCATCGGGAACAAGCTCCAAATAGTGGCAGCTGCAGCTGGTGATGCAATCGAACGACTCACTCGGTGCTGGTTTCCTCGGGCGTCCAGCCAGAAGCCTGCAGCTTGTCCACACTGTCCAGGTACTGCTTGTAGTACTGCCAGTTGTCCGGGCTGGCAAAGAGAAAGGCAGGAAGAGCGGTTTCACATGTCAGTTAGGTGTAAACACAACTGGAAGCCAAAGAAAACTTGGAAAAGTGCACAAATGCTAGTGCAGTACAACACTAATCAATGCACAAAATTGACCATACAAAATCGAGGTGCATGAATACTTGAATATCACTGAATCGAATAGCGAATGTTCAAATAATTTGATATACAGTCAAACCTCTACATGACGAAGTTGTACTTCCAGTAAAAAACTTTGTTAAACTGTGAATTCTGTTAATTCGAGACTTTATAGTTTCAGCAGTAAAAACAACTTCGCAAATTCCCAAAGCATTCCTGGTGGATAATATCTTGTCGATAAGTACTTGCAAAGAAATCGCAAGAAGTTTGGGCCATAATAGCACAGTTAGGAGCCTGCGGTGCAGATCACAGCGAGAGCAATGCATTGACGTGGCTCACGGCATCGGAGATTTGCGTGCATTGTGTTGTGTTATGTTGTGTTATGTTGCGTGCGTTGCGTTGTGTTGTGTTTGCGTGCGTTGTGTTACGCACTGCTGTAAAACTGACGCCATGGCTGACCATGCTTATTACCTACAGCCGTCATCAGATGGTGCCCACAAATTAACAATTGAGCACGTTTTATTAGAATGTGAAGATATCTGCCCAGCAGTGGATTTAGGCACCTCTGGCCTTCTTGAAGTCCTTGGAGAGGCATTTCGAAGATTGGTAGAAGAAAAGTAGGGATACAACAAACAATGGAGGCGTACAAAAACATAGTTCCCAACATAGGGTCAGAAAGTTTGGTTCCTTTTCTTTTTTTCTTCTTTAACATAGGTAGGACATTAGGCAATATAATAACAAGAGCTTGATGGTGCAACCCACCACCCTGTTCCAAAGGGGACACTCATCCATCCATTGTAAAGAAATATGGATAATCATCCTGAGCAAAAAATTAAAAAAAAATGCAATAGTTTTGCCAGAAAGGCGGAGCATTGATGATGATATATCAGAAAGACAACTACACGAAGTAAGTTTTGTAGTTTTATCGGTCTCATGTGCACATGGGCAAACTTGAACAGATCTCACTGAAAGACCATGAACTTGCTGTCACAATGCGAGCGGACACTTCCCGCCGTGTCTCGGAAACTTGAGATTATGCGACTGCCAACACGAGAGGCACAGGAACACAATGCGCATCAAAGCACCAGCCGTTTCGGC
Organism: Dermacentor andersoni; assembly: GCF_023375885.2. Lineage (NCBI taxonomy): Eukaryota > Metazoa > Arthropoda > Arachnida > Ixodida > Ixodidae > Dermacentor > Dermacentor andersoni. Next base: position 155,462,990 of record NC_092816.1, on the reverse strand, counting down.
TCGCGCTTTGCACTTGCCGCATGTTACCGCCAAGATACACTGCGTGGGTCACATGTGAGGAGAAGCGTGCGCTAGGGGGAGAGGGCAGATAAGTGCACCTGCCTGCCCTTCCCACTTCCCCCTGGCGTGTGCTTGATCACATTACCACATGTTCACTACCTCCCCGTCCCCCTTGCACAGAAGGAATTGCCAGCTCTCGTGTTTCTCCGAGTGCTGTGAGCGCGCCCTGCGCCTCCACAAGTGGTTCACCAAGGCGACAAATGGTGCAGCATTGTTTCCTGCCTACCCCGCCCCGTCCCGGCACGCGCACATTGATGGCTTTTTTGCCGTTCAAATGTTTCATGTGGAAGGACACTCGAAATGACTTTTGCGTCAGCCAACAATTTTGTAGTTTTCCGATAGATTTGCTAGTCATACAGGCTAGAAGTACATGCTCGAAAAGGCTGAAAATTTGGTTAATTGAAATTCTGTCACGAAATTGCATTGCTAAATAAAAAAAAATGCACATTTCCAACAGAACTACGGTCAGGAAATGAAAATAGTTTGTTACATCGTGAATTTTGTCAAATCGAGCTTCGTTGTTTTGAGGTTTGAATGTATTCGACGTAGAGACCCGGACAGTGCCATGGGTCAAAGTCCCGCACAGGGCCAAAGGCGCCGGCAACCGGGAGCGAATGCTTCGTCTGCCTCTCACTCCAATGGCTCATTGAAACTCGACATTACGCAACCTCCAGTACTAAATACGCGGGAAGACAGCTTACAAAGTGCCACGCCCCCTCGGCATGCCCACTCTTCGCACACGCAGCACATTACCTCTAAAGCAGGGTGTGCGGCTGTGTGTGCGCTCAGCCGCGCTTACGGCCACGATCAGCCACGGCCGAGACACAACAGAAATCAAGACGTGCACCAACTTACCCCCCCTTGCCCCCCTCCAACCCCTTGCGCACGCTTGATCACATTACCGCAAGCTCGCTCCTCTCCCCACGTTTCTCTTTGTACACGCGCAGGAAGGCGGCACTCGTGAAGCCACCATCTTTCTTGTCTCACCCTGTGCCCTTTCACTCACAACTAAAGCACAAGATGAGCGAGGCACGATAGAATCTTATCGCACTTGGGACTTTACAATGAAACACGATGTGGCTCCACTTCGGTGGTCGCTCTTGTAACGCCTCGTGCGATTCAAGAGGTGTGTTTGCAAGCAGCCACTTGTAATTCAATCATTTGGCCATCTGCGTTCGCATATGTTTCCATTTATTGTTTCGGCATTTCTTTGTGGCCGAAGCACTCTTTTGCTACATTTGAAATCGCATACAGTACAGTCCACTTACAACAATATCAAGAACGAAAAATCTGATTGTTATAACCGATCATCACTATATCAGGACTGCCATAAAAAAACAACAACAACATATGTTTGTAGCTCTGAAAGCAAACTTGCGCTAAAATACAGAGACTGTATAAAGTAGCCCGTAAAAAATAACATGTTTATTTATAGCTCTAAACAGCGTATATCAAGTGTATATCAAGGTCACACTGAAATAATCGGGAATCCACACTTGCTTTCACGGGAGTTTCAGGTTCACAACTGCGGCATCGAGCTGCTGCGCGAACACTAGCGGCAATAATTAAGCGTGAATGAAATCAATGAGCGACTCGATCAATGACAGTGCACTTCGCGTGGACATCGAGGTCGGTGTCAACGACGGGTCACTGTCAATCACATAGCACCCGTCGCACAACGCCGCCGTCTGCTGCGACAATGATCGCCCCAATCTCTTCGCATAATGAGGCAGCACTATCTGCATTAAAATACTCCTCCATTGAAGCACCACCTGTTTCATCAGCAGCAGCGACATGCTTGCAGAGCTCGAAATGCCAGCAGCGTTCACCGTGTTGGTTTCAGGGATTTCATTCAGGCCCACAAAGCCCGCCTTTTCAATTGGTCGGCATGGCCCCTGGTTGCGGCCGTCATGATCGCGGCACTCCTGTGTGAGCTCACACTTTGGGCCTTGCAAAATTTGCAGCTTCCTCTCAAGCAATACAACACTACGCTTTGTCGGTGGCGCCTTCTATCAACCGGGCTGTCCTCTGCTGCTTCCACGGTGCATTTCCGTGCTTGCTCAGAAGGGGGCAAAGCGCAGGCACCGCTTCACTTCACGCTGTCTTTTTTTCTCTCATGTGTAGCTCGATAGTGAGCGACGCGGACGCGAGGTAGCTGGCGCCATTTTGTGGCGCATGGGCAGGATGCACTGTGCAGTTAATGGCGGCAAATATGAACGCGCATAGGCAAACGCATCGCCCCGTCTCAGCATCGTATGCTTAAGGGGAACTTAGGAAAGCACATTTCACGATTTTTCTGCATCCAAAATGCCATCCGGAAGGCAAAATTTTGATCATTCTATTCGATATGAGATGAATAACATATCATTATATATGGGTTCTTTTCTCATAGCCCTATTGCAAAAGTTGACACTCTCAAATCGGGTCATCGTTATAACAAATATATTGTTATATGTGGAATATAAGTGGACTATAAGTGGACTGCACTGTACAAGCACACTTCATTTATTGAGGTATTAAATACATGGTGTTCTATGGACAAAAGGTTATGAAAAGTTAAATACTTCATTATATAGAGAATTTTGTTATATTGAAGTTAGTTATATCGAGGTTTAGCTCATCCGATTTTCTGAGTTGACAAAGGTCAAATTAACAAGGTTGTACTGTACTAAATTATGTAATTGAATGCTTTGATTTGAAACAAATGCGTGAAATTTGTATTGGAAATTTTGAACATTCGCACAGGCCTGCTCTTAAAATTTTTATAGTCTCAATGTAAAAAAAAAAAAAAAAGACTAACAGCAACTTCTGAGGAAGTGAGTGAAACAAACAACTGGGTTCCAATGTATGCTCAATAAAAAACAAAATGGCATACTTGCTGAGCAGCAGTGACTTGCAGACAGAGTTGACCTCGGGCCAGCGCCCCAGCTTAGACAGCAGCTCCACCTTGCGCTGGTGCACGAAGTCCAGGTAAGAGGTCAGGCTCTCTGCGTGCACCCACGAGGCAGGCGAAAGCAATCAAACATTGGTGCTTTTGCAGACTTCAATTAAAACCATTTATTCTAAATGCTTAAGAGAGCACTGAGAAAAATAAACAAATTGCACAACATTTATTGCATTGTGGCGACAAACTTGAAGCCAATAAGTGTGTTGCAAAGGTCTTGCATAGAATTACTGTAATTACTCTAATATAGCGCCCCTTTTTGTCTCATAAAATGGTTCCAAAAATTGCGTGCACCTTAGAATCGAGTACGACCCTAAACATGCGTTAGCATATCGCCATCAGCATTTAAAAATGGCCACCTCACGCGCGCTTCGAGCCTAGCTGCTATAGGTTCCTCCATGTGCTCTAGTACATGTGCTTAGGTTAGCACACCGTCCGTCTTCCTGTTTTTCGGGTTTGCTCTACCGGCATGGAAGTGCCAACTGCAAAGACATGCCGAGTTCATCACAATGCCGCAATTAAAAGGAAAGTGATCACATGTGTGGAGACTGACGGAAATGGGGCTGCATCAAGGGCGTTCAGAGTTCCCGAGACTTGCGTGCAGGCCTGGAGCGCAAAGTGGAGAAGCTTTCTACTCCCACGGTTGCTACGTATAGTGCAGCCGCGCGGCACCGATCTTGAAAGCGATCCGTGACGGAGACAGAGTCTACGCATCTATACACACAGCGCTGTGTTCTTGTCACATAATGCGCGTTGAAGCGAGAGGCCGCACAAAGGTCAATTCGCTCGCTCCTGCTACTGCACGTCTCGACTCCAGTGTTTCGATAAGAAGTTTCCGTGGTGATTGTGCGAGATGTGTTCATGTATGCTTGTGCGCGTATGACACCATGCTTGTTAATTTAGTCAGTAAGCAAATGTTTAAATGTTTATACGGCCTATAAGCTACTACCCTTACTTCTCGTATAGCTGTCTACTAATTTGCTATCGTAATCGATGCTACGCCTTTCGGGCAAAGCTGCGACATTTTTAATTTATCGCAACTTTAGTGTATCGGGAGTAAATCTTTGTTTTTTATGAATGAAAGTTGTCTTCCCGTATGAAAGAATAAGGTGTAAAAGACTTTAAGGATGTAAAGGACTTTCTTTTTTTAGGTTGTGGCAAATGGGTGCACGTTACAATCGAGGTTATTTTTTTCTTTTTGTCATGGAAAATGGGTGCGCGTTACAATCGAAGGCACGCTACAATTGAGTAAATACGGTAAGGTACAATGTGATGGCTGTACAATAGCGTAGTACAAACTAACCCTTTAAAACTGATGTAATGGTTATTGGATATAATGAAGTAAATTGAATGTTTGTCACCAATATCAGCATGTAACAAATATATGCTTATAACAAACATCGCCAAACACAGTCAATTTCTGTTAATTTGACCCTGATGAGACCGACAAAAGTCATCGAATTATCCTGGGAGTTGAACTAAACTAGCAGAAGCAAAATAAGCTGAGAAACACCGCTGATTCATTTGGCAGGAGTACATGAAAGATTATAAGATCAAGAACATCAAACTTGAATGCCATAGTGGATTGCAGCTTTGTTTAGGCTACAATACAGTGAAATCTCAATACCATCTACGCTTGTTACAACGGACACGCATACAACAGACTTTCTGATATAACAGACCATATTTCAACCTTAGCTTGCTCTATCTATTTTATTAATGCAACGAAGTTCGCTTTTAATGGACTGCGCTACAATAGACTATCTGCTACAGAGGACAAAATTAGCGTCAATATTTATCAAAATCGGGTGCATAAAATGGACTTTTGCCGTGTCGACACGAGCTAACAACCAACTTGCGAGGTTTGCAAGGGTCAGCCGACCATTGCAGCTCAATATCGCACGTGCAAGGGAGGAAGGAGAGACGGAAGCACACTATCTTTCACACACAAGGCACGGGGGGGGGGCAAGGCGAGGGCCGCGTGGGCGCCGTATCTTGAAAGCAATCTGCCATGTGGACAAAGTGCGCATATGCGCAGGCGCCGGATCTTGAAAGCGATCTGCGATGTGGACAAAGTGTGCGCATGCACGGGTGCCGTATCTTGAAAGCGATCTGCGATGTGGACAAAGCTTGCGCCTGCGCGAGTGCCATATCTTGAAAGCGATGTGGACAAAGCGCGTGCCTGTGCGGGCGCCGTATCTTGAAAGCGATCTGCGATGTGGACAAAGTGCGCGCCTGTGCGGGCGCTGTGTCTTAAAAGCGATCTGCGATGTGAACAAAGTGCGAGCCTGCATGGCCGCCGTATCTTGAAAGCGATCTGCAATGTGGACAAAGCGCGCATCTGCGGGCGTTGTGTCTTGAAAGCGATCTGCGATGTGGACAAAGTGCGAGCCTGCATGGGCGACGTATCTTGAAAGTGATTTGCGATGTGGACTAAGTTCGTGCCTGCGCGGGCGCCGTATCTTGAAAGCGATCTGCGATGTAGACAAAGTGCCCCCAGTGCTGGTAGCTTCGTATACGCTGCATTTCGACGTTTAGTTAGCGTTGAAGTGAGACCACATCAAGGTAACTTTGTTCACTGCTGCTGCCACATTTGCTCCCACCAGCACTTTCAAAGCGAGTGTCCACGCCCATCGAGTGTGATGTGTTCATGTTTACCTCTGCGCACGTGACACCATGCTTGTTAAGTTAGTAAGCGAATGTTTATAACTTTATATGACCAATAAAATTACTATCCTTACTTTGCATAGCTGTCAACTAATTTGCTATGGCAATCGCGGCTTCGCCTCTCGGGTGAAACTGCAACTTTTCTTTCGTATTTCTTTTACTTTGAATGTTCTTCACTCACTCTTTGTGATAACATTGTTACACATCGCAACCGAAGTTTCAGAAGTGAGGCGTTTCAGATATTACATACTTTGGATAAAATGGACATTTTTTGTCGGATTATCAGGGTCCGTTGCAACGAGAGTCCACTGTATAACGAACTTAAGGGGACCATGGTAAATTGTTCGTTATTCTGAAAGGTCATTACAGTCGCCGACAGATTTTCCGGACTCCAAAAATTCGGACATGCCCGATTATTCGGTCAGCTTCGCGGCACCGCCATTCTCCCCATAGACCATAATGTATAACAACTGCCGAAAGTTCGGACACCTTGCAACCTCTCGTCTGATTTTTCGGACTCTCCTTGAGCCAACTCGGTCGAGAGCACCGTGCACCGACTCTGACCGGTGCAGGGTTCGACTTGCTGAACGCCATTTTTGTTTTGAACGGAGCTTCCTTGCTGCCCCACGAAGTGGCGCTACTGGAAATCCCCGCTCATCATCATCGTTTCTGCCTGGTTCGATAGAGTGGCTCTGCAGCAGTTCCGGTTTCAGCTTAGTGAGCCATGTCAAGACAATCCAGCAGCTGATTTGTTTCTTCGCGCACGACGCTGCAAGCAGGCCGCGTTTTTTTCATTTGTGTGACTGGTGTCGGCACGGCGGTGTTTGCTTTGTGTGCTGTGTCGAGGTTTCAGCGATCCAACGCGGCATACGGAAACATCGCGTCAAGTCTCTAATGGCGCCGACAGTGCCCGCGCAGACTGCGCTGCGGAATGCCGGCAAGCGGGTGCCGGGAGGCCTAAGATTTGTCGCCTTCCGATGTGCTCCCTACCGACGCGGAAAATGTTCTGCCGAGACTTGCGCAGTGGTTGCATTGCGATTCCGGACACCGTCTCATTGACAGTTTCACAGGTGGTGACACTGCTGTACTGACGTGCGCAGAACTCGACGACGGCGAGATCATTCGTCCGGTTTCTGCTGCACCGCCGGACGATGACCGAGTCGGAAGTTGACGCACCATGTGCTACGCTGCCGTCGCATGCGGATCGTGTACAAGCAGTGGCTGTGCTTTCAGCCGCCTATAGTGACCGTACGACCCTCCCCGAGATTCAGGCTTATCTGATTGCGCGTAAACGGAACAGCGTGCAACGGCGCATTCACGATTTCTTTAAGCCTACTGCCGAGCCCGAATAAGTGCGTGGAAATAAAGGATTTCATTTTTTTTCCTTCTTAATCTGCTTTTTCGGACACCTGTTTATTCTGACATTTCCGCAGTCCCCGTGAGGTCTGAATAAACGGTCGGCGACTGTATAGTGAAAGTCCCAAAATTAACATTCCCCCCATCAACCCATCAGTTTATTAAGTTGTCACCATAAGCTATCCCCGAAAACGTTGCTCTGGGCTCTTGGCACCTGTTGCTGCTATATTCCATAGATTCCGCCGCCACACACCACCGAAGCACCGCATAATAAGAGTGACGCATGCAAAACAGACGCTGATGCCGAGAAAACTACAGACAAAAAGGAAGCCCCATGTCGCCTTCAGAGCACAATGTTTCTCATTGTTTAGTTTGTTTTTCACATTCCTTGCCCGTGGCCACCACAACTGTCTCGCTTGAGGCAAAAGCCTGAACAATTCCAAAGCACAAGGGTGCGTAAATAACACCGTTCGGAAAGTGCAAAGTGTGACCGTGTGGCATCCCGAGAATACAGATGTTACATTTCTTTGGGTGCATAGCTGGTACAGTGTGATAAGGCCACACAAAGATGTGCAAAAGAAAGGTGTGCGCAGAAAAAGGGCGAAAGAAGGAAGAGACGTTCCTCCATTGCTAGGCAACCCTCGCCTGGGTGGAGCATGCACACGAAAAACCCGACGCGTCGTCGCCCCCGCAATAGATAAAAACAAAGGAAAAACACGTTCTCTCCTGCGTTTTTTTCTTTCTCGGGCGCCCTTTCAGGTTTTCTGAACCCATGCGCTGGGATGTCCACTTTCTGCTCCTTGTTGTCTGCTAGCCTGTTTCAGCTGCCATGAAGGATATATGGAAATCTAAGAATCCCCAGATTTCGGAATATTAGTTCGCATTGGTATTCAGCCATTGTTAACATGACAGAAACTGAATAACGACCAGTATTCTGAAATGTTCGGTATTCTGAAGTTTGTAATACTGAAATATTTTTTACATCGAAACTATAAGAAGTCAGCAGAGAATTTCTGAAAAGTTTGTTTATGTGGTGTTAGCAGCCATGAGGTTTCACTGTAGTTTGTTTAGTTGAAGGTAGTTTCTGTGGTAGTTACTGTGTTTCTTGTCTTCTACCTTTGTGTAGCACTGCGAAACCATTATGAACCTTCATGGTAACTGCCACATAATTTCTTTTGATTGCGTTATGAAAGTAAGCAGACTGTTGACGTTTAAGCATTACGGTAATTATCACCATAGGAAAAAGAAAATAAGACAGCTGGGTCAACATGGCAGCAAGAGCCTCCATACCTCCCAGTGGCCCATGAAGGACGTCCAAGGCCTCCTGATATTTCTCTTGCATCTCTAGGACCAACAGGTAGAGTTGCACTTCTGCAACGATACACAAACCATTCGAAATTCATCAGCAGGGATACAGCGGCACCAATTACATGGCTATCGGAGCCTGCATGTTCATGCACGCACACATTACCAAGTCAGTCTGGACCAAAAGTGAACAGCTACTGCTCACAAACTGCTGTCATACTGCAAGTTGTAAGGCAGCCTACAAAAAGGTATGACATTGTCAGCAGCATAAGCCTAGAGAGACTCACTATCCTGCAACACATCTTATAGACATGTCATACGATCATCTTGATTAGCCCAATAAACCTATCCTTAAAGGACTATTGATGTGAAATTTATGCTCTTAATATTTCTTTAAATGACTATCTAAGCCCACTAAACCCGAGAAGAAAAAATCATGCAAACCCAATACACTGTGAAAATTGGTGTAAGTGAAGCTTTAATGAGTCAGCCAGATGAAATGGCACATAAGGATAAGAGACACACAGTAGAACTCGGCGGCGAACGATTCCTGCAACTGTCCCCAGCGACAGCAACAGACCTTGCAGACGGAAACATGACACAGTGTCACCACCGACCGCAGCACCTAACCATTCAGGCACTATACAAAAAAGTAAAAACACCCATCAGTAAACACGGTCTCCCAACTGCAGCCAGTGTTGTTCCACTGAAATTGTGGAGTCCAGTTTCAGAAAATATGCAATTCAGAATGAATGATAGAAAAACTGTGTGAATTTCTTTTTCAGACATAGAACTTCCATTCTACCTTTATAGTCAGCTACTACTGTACACTGCCCAATCTCACTTGTGTAATTGCTGCTGTTCGACATTACTCATGCACCAAGCATTTCAAGGCATTGCCTTGCATGAAGGAGGTTGGTAAAGGCGGTATTCTTTATATGCATTGCACATTGCATGTTGTATGCACGTTGTAAGCATCATGCTTACAACGTTCGTTGTAGCTTACAACGTTCGTTGTGCTCACAACGTTCGCTGTTCATCTCGAGGACGCCATGCTGCAGAGGCTGCAGAGGCCGTGCCTCTGCAGCATGGCGTCCTCAAGATGTCGAAAGGTAATCAAACGTAAAATCCTTGAAAAGAAAAAAAGAGAAATTCAAGCGATTGCATGATCGCACGCGGCCCCAACAGCTGCCACACGCTCATACAATAGAACCTGCTTTGCAGCCTTCTCCGCATTTCCAGCCTCGTGCGTATTTCTGCTGTTGTCCTTCCACCCCTCCGAACCTGATTGTGCTGCGCCCATGGCTCTATGTCGTGCCACTCTGAACCACCAATGGAAAGCGGCTACTGCACTGCTCCCAGATTGCTTGCTGGCCCTTCATCTGCGCAGTTCTGCCAATGGATTAAGTTGCTCGTGCTAGCCTTTGTTGGTTGCATCAAAGTCGTTCCTGGCCACGTGGTTTATCAGCCTTGTTTGACTCGCTGCTGAAACGGAAGATGGCTGATCGGCTTGCTGATCATCGGCAATGCACGACACTGCCAGTAAAAAGAAAGCGAAATTCTTTAGATTTGGAAACAAAGTGCTTCTAACTAATGAAGCAATCGTTGTGAATGTGCTTGCATCAGATAGCAACGGTGACAGTGAGAATAGCAGCGATGACACAGCAGGGCAGGCTGCCTTAACATTGCCGTCGCGTACGTTTTTGTGAGGGACCGTCTGCTGCATTACGTGGCACACCTGGATGCCTTGGAAAAGGATGTCGGCAAGCTTTGCGTAAAGAAAGCAAGGCTGACGGACATGGGGTTTCTCGTGCAAGCCAGTGAGAAATACGTAGCAAGATGCTCGCGGAGATCTCACCCCAGCGTTTCTTCTCGATTTCTCAAGCCGACACACTGCCGTGGCAACCTTCTCGCATTTTTTAAAAGGGCCCTTTTGGGGCCACCAAAGCGATGCCTTAGCGGAGTTCGCATGTCGCTTGCTGCCCGTGACCCCTTTTTGCAGTTGTTTAGCAGTGCCATTCTCGAACGCCGACAGCCGCGGCTTGTTACACGGGATTGCAGCACGCACGAAGAAGCGTTAAACAGTGAACACAATTAGCAGCCAGATGGAGGAAGGTGGTCGGGAGGGGCATTGGCCTCCCCACCATTATAGTTTTCTCACAACAGCCTTGCCACCCCCCTATTTAGATTTTCTTTCCATGCAGCCCAGTTACAACAATTATCGGTTATAACAATGGAATTTTTGTGGCACTTGAATATTGTTATAAGTAGGCTGGATTGTATAAGATGCACTGGCAAAACTTTTGAAGGAGATACCACACCTTATATATGGGAAAATATGATATACAGAAGCCAACAGATTTTTTTTGGACACCAAGAATTGAGAGTTGATGGATATTCCAGACTTCATAAATGCACCGTCAGGGTTCTCATAGAGCTGATGCATTTTCGCAACCGATTTTGCAGACGAATTTAGGCCCCAAAGTTCAATTTTCCAGACTGAATCACTGATTCCGAGCCATGCATGTAGGAAGGGAAGTGTAGGAGAGGCCCTGCCCAGCCCGCATCAGTTGAGGAGTGTGTGGCGGAAGTCACATGGTGTTTTTCGCAAGGGAACACTAGGACTCGTGTGCCAAACATGAACGTTGCCACAGCAACTGTGCTCCTGGAGCTCTGGTCACTGCTCTAGGCTTCTGAAATAACCCAAGCTTTTTTTTTTTTTTTTTCAGCCCGTGTCTTTCTTGCAGCAAATTCTGTTCACAACACAAGCTCACTCTGGAGTCTGGTGTGTAAAGTTGAAAATTGTGTTTAGGGTCTATGAGTGTGAATGTCAGCCAGCAACAGAGACACTCAAGTAATCACGACACAGGTCTTTGTTGTATTCTTCAATGCGCCACGGAAAAGCACAGGAGCGCATCTGCTTCACTAAAACTGTTACGGAAGTTTCGTAGCTTTGTTCCGGCGAGCATCGGCAGCACACACTTCCAGCAGCTCGTAGCCATGCAAGTTCAAAGCTCATGCCTATCTGCTTCGATGAGCTGATCAGAGGTGCAAAGGTAGATGGCACACCAACATGGCTGCAATTCCGCCTTCAAAAACGTGACGTCAGGCCTTCTCCTATTTTGTTTCTTTCGTCCATGGAGCCATGCTACCTGATCTTAGAGGCTGCCATGTTGGATTTTCCATTGGCTTGGCTTCTAGGGGCCCGCTCAATAGCCTCCAAGATTGGGAGGAGCACACTACCAATGGGAAACGTGCAACACCTACAAGTGGTGCAACAATTCAGTGCACCAGCGCCACATACAACAACTCCAGTTTCTACCCGCGTGCAACGAACTGCCGTCTCTCCATATTGTATGGAAGTGTGTGTGCGTGCGATGGCGAAAGGTGTGATAAAACGGATAGGTTTCAAGAAAGTTAACAGTGCAGTATTTTTTAGGGCCTTAAATGAAGAGAAGGGGTATAAATTATACCGAAGCAACATCAAACACAGCAACCACCGTCAGGCGTTGCCCCTTACAAAAGAGCAGGCCTCTTGCTAGCTCTCTGTAGTGGTGGACCATACTGTACAACTAAATGATAAATTGATTGTGGCACAGTGACAACTACAGCATGACGAAACAGATGAAAAGACAATAGATACCCTGTTTTGAGCTCTTCCCTGCTGCTCCAGTAAATGTGGGAGGACAAAGCAGGATAATGCATGCAAGTGGAAGGGAAGCAACCTACCAGCCTCGGCCTCGATGCGCCTTTCCTTGACGAACTTGTCAACCATGCGCTGCGCGAGGAGGAGAAGGGTGTTCCGCTCAGCAGGCGAGGTTGCAGGCTGGTCCGCCTCCAACACGAGGCTCATGACAGCCCAGAAGTAGTACGGGTTCTTGTGGCGCAGCCGGTGCAGTGCCAAGGCAGTCCGCCGCTGCTCTCGGGGCCGCCCCACCCGTACATAGCCCATGAACAGGTGTGACAGGAGTTCCTCGTTCTGTGGCTCCTTCTGGGTGGCACGCTCATATGCCTCCACCACCAGCTCCGCTGCAAGTACATGTGAATGAAAAGCTTGTTGCTGAGGTAACTCCCTTGACTACTAGGATAATGCAATAGCATTTCCACGAGTTTGACGTAGTAGTTCTGCGGAAACCCGCAAGGTGGAGAGAAGAGTGGATGTCTGATTTTCCCTTTAGAGTTTCCATGTTACGGTGCAAATTGTAATGCAATTTGTAAGTTTGTATGTGCTTATTGTGATTAGATATGCAACATTTGGGTACCTTTAATGCAGCACAAATGATTCCCTGCTCGTGACAGTGTGAAGTGTGTGGTATGCTAAAGTATGATGGCACATCTTCAAAATCAAGCTCTAATAAAAAAAGCCAATGTGAAATTCTTATACTTCTTGCAAATACACGATCAATTACATTTCTGGTCCTTGCAATAGAGATGAAGTTTGAATGTCAATGTACCTCACAATACGAGGGGCTTACATATTTTGTGATGCTAACTTTACTGTCACCCATGAAAACCATTCTGTGAAATAGGAGAGGAAGGTTACAACGTATAATATGACTTTTAGGGGGGGGGGGGGGCAATGCAATGGAGTTGAAAAGCAGTGGTAGAATGCCTGTTTCACAGTTGTGGGGTTCCTAATTGAAATGCAAGTAACTACAATTTTTCTCTTTAATATTTTACACTGCTTTAGCTTTGAGATCACGTAGCTAGCCAGATTAAATTAAGAGGGCAGTGATACGAAAAGGAAATGTGGTAGCATTTAACAAAGTAATAAGAGATGACGTCCAAGCCACGCTGAAGGACAGCTCTTTCAACCAATGGAAACCCACCCGTGATGCTTAGAATGGAAACAACTAAAAACAAATGCAGAACCATCTGTGAGCTATTGCTTGGCATGATCACAGTAGCACTTTTAGGAAATGTTCCATAGGTACCGTGCTTTTTAAAGTGCCTTCCAACTCCATAATATCCTGTGAAAAATAAAGCATGTGTGATGGCTCTGCATGGCCATCGAAATTATGAACGCTTCTGCCTGTACAACAAGCGAGGCAACATAACCTAGGAGGCTATGGTTTCGATATATCGTGCTCATTACCTAAAGAGGCACCAAAGAGCAAGAAATAAGCTCAGCTGTATTAATAAAACTTTCTTCTACAATATAAAATATGTTGCTCTTATCATTAAAGGAGGGAGTCTTAGTTTTTGCGTCCCCAAAGATGCAAGAACTAAGGATGGGTGGTGACACTGCTTCCACGCCAGCTCCCAATGGCGCCTTGGATTTTGAGGGCATCTGCTCGTGTCTAGTTGATTCTTTATCGTTGAAGGACTGAACTACACTGTATTCGAAAAGAGCCAGAGACTGAAAATAGCAAGTTTCAAGAACTTCTGCTGAGCCACAATGGCTCAAATACAAGAACATTGTTTGAAATCCGGGACATCACACTGACATACAGGCACTGGGGCTTCAGTGCGAAATTTTGCACTTTACACTTTCTTTTGGAATATCAGCCCCCCTTAACGGGAAATTAACAAAAACAGAAATGTTAAAATACACTTTACCAGACTGGCTCTAAAGTGGTGAAGTGTTTCTCTTTGTATCCCTTTCAGGTTGCCAGAGATGCAAAACATCTTGTTCGTGAACTGTAGAAATGCCTCGCAGAAGCAGACTTTATTCTGCTATGTAAAATTTTTGGCATCATGGTTGTGGTTGGGCGTGAGAAAACCCCAGAAAGTGTGAACTTCAGTATAGATTGGTGGCACCTGTCAATATACAAGACAGCCTGAATGTCAACTGCGAGCGTTATCTGGGTTTTTGCCTCATCTGCCCTTTATTCAGCCTTATTTGCCAATGTCTTGGAAGCCAAACATTCTTGATTTATGGGAAGCCTTATTTCAATTATGAGGCTTCAAGTCTCTCACTGAAAGCGTAGCGAGTCAGCCAAAATTTTCACATCTGTCCGAGTTAAACTCTATTTCTAATATTCTTGAAGTAATTATAGCAAGCTAGATCTCAATAATTTCTCATAATTAGAAAACCTAGATCAACAGATAGACAGGGGGTCTCTAGACTGCAAAACAAAAGAAACTGTACTGACAAGCCTCAACCAACATCCACGCATTTCAGCAAAAATGGAGGGACAAAATTTGCTCATCGCATGTGCAAATATAGTTTAAAACGACCCCCTTTCTACTGCATTTCCTGTCGTGCAGATCAAACTTTCAACATTATCATCATTAGCCTATCATGTCCATAAGAGGACAAGGACCTCTCCTACCTATCTCCAAATACCCCTGTTCGGTTTCAGCGAACTCCCTTCTACACTGGCAAATTTCCTACCCTGATGACACCACCTATTTCTCTGCCGTCCCCAACTGCGCTTCCCTTCACTTGGTGCCCATTCTGCAACTCTAGTAGACTACCAGCTGCCTTGCTCTATGCATTACATGTCCAGCCCAATTGTTTTTCTTCATCTTAATATCAACTAGAATATCACCTACCTCCATTTGCTCTCTAATCTACAATCTCTAATCCACGCTGGCATCTCCCATAGATTTGATGTTACACTTATTGCTGTTCCACTGCTCATTGTGCATCATTTAAGCTTTCACAAATTTCTTTGTTGTCCTCCCAAGTTTCAATGCCACGGGAATAGCCCAATGCACTGTTTTAGTTTTCTGTTCAAGAATATCGATAGTCCGCCATTCATAACATAGCAGCGCCTGACACATGCACTACAGCCCATTTTTATTTGTTGGACAGTTCCATTCTTATGATCTGGATCCCATGTGGCAGCATGGCCTTGATAAACATTGCCTTAAGCTTGAAGGACAATGAAAAAAAATAGGAGCATTGAAGACGTAAAGAACGAAGAACTGTGGGGCAGTACACACTGCCTGTGCACAGAATACCGAGCTACCTCTGCATAACGTGCTATTAAATTCCGGGGTATTTCTTAGTGTGTCGAAGCCCCAATAAAATTGTGAGGTTAATTTTGACCATCTGGTATTCTGTAACATGTACCTAAATTTAAGTACACAAATGTTTTTTTTAATTCCAGCCTGATCAGAACACTTGCCACCGCGGCAGAGATGAAACCCTCAACCGCGGCTGCCTACTGTTCAGTACCAGACGTAAATGGACATAAGAAGCTTCGTTCTGTTCTGTGAAAGATATGATGACAACGTTTTCAACCGACAGCCACTTGACTCGTGCCACTGTTATAACAATACAACTTGTCGAACCAAAATAACATACCCCTTGCTCTGCACTTGTCGCATGTTCGCGAGAACATGCGTGTGCCTGAGAAGCGAGTGCTACATGTGCTGAAGCAGTCATGGCCACAAGTCAGTGTTTCAGAATATGCTGTCATCTCCAGGCAGTTTACAAGCATAACAAAAGCACTGCCACTGCAAAAACAAAAGCATAAAGCGCGCAAGAAAAGCTAGGTAGCAGAATAACTATACTGAATGCTGCGCTGGTGTTCCTGGCGTCTCACTACTGCAGTTGTAAACTCCCTCACATCTACAGACCCAAAGAACCCCCATGACAATTGATCCCTAGCTCTCCCAAGAAAGCACATAAGTGGTTCAACTTGTTTTCACTAGATGATCTGGAAAGTCTTGCCCATTCCCCGACACAAAGCACAACAATAAAATTGCTAAAACTTACCGAGAGCAGCTGATTCTCCCAAATATTGGAACATGGTGATCAAGGTGCTCTTATATTGCATTAAAAATATGTGTTAATTCTACTGGGATAGAATAGCTGAACTAGAAGGTTGGGAGTCAATTCCTTGAAACAGCGCTGGCAACAGCATGGCAGAAAGAATCAAGATTGAAAAGCACCCACACCACATTACTTGTGCTGTCTTGTCTGCACTCCTTCAAGACGTTCGCATTAAATTTTTGCAGGTGGCCACAATATTGTGGTGTACCAATTGTAGACTCCTAAACGAGGTTGAAACACTTAAGAGCAAAAGTAGTGCTCTATATCCCGTGCAGTCTTATGGCACACAGCAACTTGCGAATTCTCATTTGAAAAACAAGCTATTAGGAAACAGTTCTCTGACAGTGAACACTCCATAAAATCTTCGTGGCTTTGTCCATTCATTTACATAAATTCAGGGCTCTCGTCCGGAATACAGACTGTTTCAGAAGTTCTGGTACTACCTGTTGTGCACTTTAAAAGCCAACATAGGTGTGAAAAGGTGACAATACAAACAAATGTTTTGCAGATCAGGGCTGTTGCCAGTTTGTCGTAACAAGTCCAGAAGTTTGTCGTGTTTTAAAACATCTATAAGCATTCCTGCTGCACAGAAAGAATAAGTGCAATCTTTAAAAACTTTCTTTTAATTATAAAAAGCTCAGCTCATTCGAGGTTAACACCTAGGTGTACAGTAACCTCAAGACACTGATAGTAGTGAGCCCACATAACAAGAGTTAAGAACCTCACAGAGCTCCCAAAGCCACAAGGATGCCTTCTCTTGCCGCTAACCTTGGGGAGGACAAAGGCCACATGTGAAAAGATTTTACATTTTCACTCACGTCGCTCGAGTTCCCGGTAGCAGAGGGTCATGGCCTGCAGGGTGGCATCGTCGGTGGGGGCCTCAGTCTGTAGCTCTTTGAGAACTGACAGGGCCTCATCCGATCGCGACAACCGCACAAGAGCAAGTGCCTTCAGGGCCTGGAAAAAAAAAAAGTACATTCCTCTCCTGCGACATCCTTCAGGATACATATCACCGGAAGACTGCATTCAATTTACAGAGGAAGTCCCCACTTGGTCCTTATCCAATCTTTTTGTTGCCACTGTGGAGGGTACTAGGCTCGTTGACACATGCTGCTAAATATTTAGGGCAGCAGCACATGAAAAACACCATATGTTTCCTTCCATTCACATGCTATGTGACTGCATCGGGCAAAAAAGGCTGTTCCACATCCATCCACTTTGGCTTTGAGTGGCGCTGGCTAACACTCCCAGGGCGAGATCTGGTAAACATAAATATCTAAGTTAGTGGGTGATAGCCACCACCGCAGCACAATTGCTAGGGCAATGTATACGTAATGAGGAGGTTGTGGGTTCAATCTCCACCAACAAGGTATCTTTTCATCCACTTTCATTTTCTTTATTATTTTCAGCATTTCAATTTCAGCCACAGCCAATTTTCCCTATGTTTTCCTTGGCTTCACTGACTGTTGGCTTTACAGTTAAAACTTGATCTGATGAAACTCAATTTTATGAAGTGTCCAATCTAACAAAAAAACTTCCATTCCCTGGCAGGTACCCATAGGGTTCAATGTTGTCATCAACCCAAATTACCGTAACTAACTTTGCCAAACTCGATTTAACAAAGTTTTCCCTGAAATGAATGAGTAAAAAAGTGGTTATTTCTTTCTAATTTTGACACAGATCGGTTCTTTGAATGTACGCTGCAAAGCTATTGTGTTAATACATCTAGACACCCTAGTCACAGCCTAGCATTATTTTGACGAGGCTGCACACCATGCACCCATGCACGGAACAGTGGACTCCACACCACCTCGATAGGGGTGGCGGTGGTTGCTTTCGTTATTTCATGGTTTATGCGACAGATGGCTATATTAACGGCAAATACAATGCCGCAGTAGCTTTCGCGTGTAGCTACGTTACAATTGTAGGTTTTGAAGGACCAAAAAATTCCTATCTCGATTTTACAAACTTGTCAATTTAATGAAATAATTCGAAAGTGCTCATCACTTCATTAAATCGAGTTTCAACTGTACATGATTATGATTAATGAAAAATCGAGCCGCTCAGTAGCCCTTCTCTTGCCTTTAGTACAGTCCTTTAAATGACACACAAGCACAGTGCCTGCATTAAAGTCCACATATACCGCGAAGACAGCACTACTCAATTGCGCTGCTGCTCTCCACTTTGCCTTCTCATCACGCTTGTTTCACAAATTGACTAGGCAATAAATGCGTCCAAGGCAATAAATGGCCCATCTGGGAACTTATGCCCCAGTCACACGGGTACTCACTAACTCCTTTTAACTCCGTCGTCTTTATCTCGAGGGAGATGCACTCGGTGCCACACGGTCGCCCTCCCACTAAGGGAGTTTAAAGGTGCTTTTGGTCAAGGGAGGTTGGCGATCTCCCTCGGCAGCTGAAGGGAGTACTCTCGTGCCCATACTTTTTGTTGTAAAAGTGATAATGTAATTATTGTTTGCATTAAAAGTAATGTAGCGTGTGCTTAGAATGTTTCCATTGAATTAAATAAAAGTCCAAGTACAACTCTGCAACAGTTATGCTTGCTGCTACACAATACTCTCGACCTAGGCTGCTTGGCACCATGTTTTTCTAGTCTTTCAGGGCGTTTACACAAACCTGGCACAATCGGGTTGAGGCGCCTTGTCGGGCTGGAATATGCCTGCCGCGTTCGCGTAAACACTAGGCGGTCGGACTGAACAGGCATCGAGTCAGGCTGAGTTAGCCCAACCAGTTTGCAACCTACATGTAGATGCAGACGGGTCCGGCCCGCCAGCACCGAGACTTGCACGGGAACACTGGGACGTCACAATTTATGCGGCGGCAGCGGGTACAGCATCAGGACAAGGTCAAGACAAGGCACTGTGCAGTGCAACCTCATTGTAGACATAGACCCATGAAATAGAGCTGTTGCAGACAGCAGCGGGAATCGGAAACCCTGTTTCAACGCGTTGATGTCTCGCCTCGACGGTGTGTGCCGTCGTCGTCCTGACTCGTCAGAAGTGAGTTTATGTAAACGTGGTATGGTCGGGCTCGGTCAACCTGAATTCCGACTCGACCCGCTCACGTCAGGTTCATGTAAACATGGCCTTCATCGCGCTAGTCGTGCAGTGGTCGGTGTGGTCACTCATGACTGACAGCGGCACAGTAGACAAAAAAGAAAAGCTCACGAGATCACCATGCACGAAATGTTGCATTTTAGTATAATTTGCAGAGGTTCGGGTAGCAGAACCCAAAGCCAACTCACCACGCCGCAAAGGAAAACACAGATAATCACAGGGTGGCTAGCGTCGCTGTCAGCACTGCTACGTTTAGTGAGTGCACTTTGATATTTAACGAGGTGTATGTTTCTCGCATGAATTATATTGAATAATATTTTTATTAAAAGATTGTTAATTTAGCTATGAGCGTAATTAGAAGTTACATTCTTGTACTTGTATAAAAATGAAACACCGCTGACTGCGCCTCTGGCAGCTATGTTTAAGAAGTCCTTACTGGCAGTGTGATACGACCACAACTTCCTTAAGGTTGAACTCCTATAGGAAGTCTCGCGCTTCCTTATCCTAAAGGAGTTCATGGATGCCCGTGCAACAAGAGTATTAATGGCACCAACCAATTACAGCAAGTGCTGGTGGTGAGGAAGCTAGAGAAGGAAATCACTGGGAAAGGGAGAATGACACCTCCTTCAAGTATATAACTTCAAGATTGCAAACCTAGGCTGGTTGATTAAATTAGTTATATTCTGGGAGTTTTAACGAGCCAAAACACAATCTGATTATGAGACACGCTATAGCTTAGCAGTGCAATGCCACTGACATTGGGATACTGCGGTGGGTATTGGGCTGGTTGACACATGTTGCTAAGTATTTAGAGCAACGGCACATAAAAAATACTATCAGTTTCCTTCCGTTCACCTTGTACCATGTGCTATGTGCTGTAACTCCAATTATACCTCAGCTGGTATGACACTCTGTCCCTCTGGTAACAGCACAGGGAACGAAGAGATCACACTTGTCTGGCTACTTCTAGTCTGTCTGGAACAATCAGTTGTGCTGCATAGTGCCTACATCCCTGGTTTCTTGATCACTGGACTGAAGTGTCCTCAATGCAAGGCATACCTATTGTGTCGACTGCTGCCAGTCAGAAGCTGCAGCCTATAAAATAACCTTCTTTCTCTTGCTTTTAGGTATCTTCGAATGTTCCAGTCACTATGGTAGGAGTGTGGCAGGAGTTACCTGAATTGTTACCTTTCACTAATCTTTAACTAATGCCGTTACTTTTACAAATGCTGTTGATGTTACAAATACTGTAACATCAAATGGCAACTTCTGTCTTTTCAATGAAAAAATAACGACAGGGTTGTAGTTCCACTGTGAACCCATGGCTTTGGCAGGCGCACATTTTGTGTGAAATGAGTTCGTTTATTAATGAAGCAATATTGCGATTACTGCTGCGTCACTGGCATTGGTGGGCGTCAACAGTGACACTTTCCAATACTGCAATCAGTAACCGTGTTGTAGATAAACAGCACTTCTGTATCCATTATGCAACAAGGCAAACCACACTTGACTGTCAGTAGTGTTGAACGACAGTGAACGCGCTCTGAAGCGCAGTTAACAGCGCTGCGAGCTGTATTGCAGGCTACCTTTGATGTCGACCCACCAGGACTAAGTTGCATGCAATGAGTTGTAACGACGCTGTTGAACCGTTCTCATCAATGTGTTTCATCGCCAATAATTAAAATTACGTACGCATTTATAATCTTCGAAGCGGCGGGTCAAGTACAGTCAAGTGGACAACTGAATGAGAGAAATACAAAACCTGACCGCAGGGAATGCTTATTTCTTAGTACTACATCAATCTCGCTTCTGTGCTTAATCTACGCGCTACGCGTCGCGAAAGAAACAGTGGGTCAATCAACTGAGACATGCCCCGATCCCGCGTGATTACACAACCGAAGGTCCGCGATGCAAGAGGTTGAGTTAAGACGCCTGTTTCTCTCACCTTGGCACACGAGAAGTCTTTTTGCTTTTTGAGCAGCTTCTCCGCTTCCTGCAACGCTTTCTTGTGGTTCCCATTGTCCAGGTAATCTGGCGATAAAAGCATGCAAAGGTGAAAACGATGCGCGAAAGGCCGACGTACAGGGCGGCACTATAACAACAGACGCCAGGAAACGCTCAAGCAAACAACGCTCCACCCACACTCAGCCTCATGGGATCACTGTCGCCACGAACGTGGTGATATATTACAGTCTACGAGTAGAATATGCAAAGAAATTAAAGCCCCCACTAAAGAATCAATTGGAAACACGCCGAGTTGTGAGCGGTTTGGGAAGGCACGTTTTCTGTTGCTCTAGGGCTACGGAATTTTGTGAGCACCGGGGAAGAAGGTCGGGACGCTTGGAGTATGGACAGTTGGTTTGAAATACAGATATAAAATGCAATTCTTACCGTAGACAGGCCGCAATCGCCTTTCATTTATGCTGGAGTCTGCGTGTGAACGTGCGGCTAACATGCTCGCCATTACTGAAGGCTTCCCAGTGTTAGGGGAACAAGAACAGAATAGCGCTGAATTTAGCCAAAACTTTCACTTTTGTACAATGCAATATATTGCATAAACGTTAAAAAATACGTCTTATAAATGATGCCGTTACTGAAAACAATATAAATATACGCAAGCCTTTCTTTTTTGGGCAATTGCATGTGACGAGAGGTGGCGCCAAATATAAAATGCGGAAAAGGATGGATGGGTTATTACTGAATGACAAAGAATTGTTACCACGTGCCTTAGAGCCTGAGATGTATGCTTGTTTTATACCTCGTCTTGACATGCGCAATGCGTCAATCTTTTTTTATATATGTATTTTTTCCATGCGTGCATTAAACATCCTTTGCTAGTTAGCGCTTATGGTGTGTGCGTGCCTTTTCTACGTACTGTCTCTTTATATATATAGCGCTCTAAGTTTTTCTAATAATGAAATACGTGTTCCTGCCTTGTGTAAAAAAACGGGTACCGGGAAATAGCACCGGTGACGGTTGGCCTCTGAGCAACTGCCTGCAAAAAGGGGCGGGAACAACCAAACAGTGGGAACAACAACAGTATAGAGCGAAAGGGAAACATTTGATGATGATGATGATGATGATGATGATGATGTTCTTGATGAGTTTGGCGCATACCCACTCACGGGGATTGGTCAAGAGTCGGGCAGACTTTGCTTATGTGTTCAGGAATTGAATTTAAAAATTTATAATTTTGTTACATAAATTTAAGCGAGCAAAATTCAAAATGGTTCAGTAGACTGGCATTTATAGTGTATATATACTGGCATTGAATGAAGAGGAAAGAAAATTATCTATAATATTAATAAGGCAATAGAGGAGGAATGAAACGAATAATACGGTCACCGAGGAAATCGGTTTGATTCAATAATACATTTTTCTAAGGCGAAGCACACATTCCTGTGCGAGTGCCAAAGCACAGACGCTCCAAAAGACAGCAGCACCGGAGTGTTCAAGGGCAGGCCGAGCTGTATTTGTGGCAATGCTCTGTCCACACCACCAAATAGAGCGAGACGAATTGAGGCTTCGCTCAGGCTCAATTTACCAGGGCCATTTCGCCTCACATGGAGAACATGCACATCATTAGTGCATTTCAGAATAAGCCATCTGCCCACGGGCCATTGTGCATAGCAGGAGGTTCCGAAATTTGCAAAGCTCCCGCCTTTGTCCGAGTGTCAGCTCAGTTCGAGGGTCGTCTCCCACTTTCGTAAAGAAGCGACATTGACCGTCCAATGTATCGTCTCTTCGCTCACTCTATTGCTCAGGATTGCACACATATGCCCCCTGTTGTGCTTCCGTGCGCAGAGATGACTTGAAGGCCAGAAAGCTCGATGGCTGTGTTATTTACTAAAACCAGAGTTATTTAAAGCGCAACTAGCCGACTGACGACACTGTTGACTCTGTCAACAAGGTTGAATCTCGTGGGTTCCGTTGTTGGCCCAGGGACACCTTCGCACCATAGGGATGGCCGAAATGAAAAGGCTGATCCGCTGGCTACAGCTTGCGCTCGAAACACCTGCGACTGCCCGGAAATATCGTGCAAGCTTGATGGCGCTCGTCTTCTGATTCGTCGCCACCTGCTCAAGCAGCACCCAGACCAGCGTGTCGCAAATGGAACGTCTCCGCCCTGTGTTCGCGGTCTAAACTTGCCTCGTCGCGCTAGAGCACAACCAATGAAGCTAATGGTTGGCTGTGTGTGTGAACCTATGTGAGCGTTAAAACTGACGAGGACGTGTGGACAGTCCGTCGTGTACGTCTTGCGGTCGCTGCGAGACACTCCGGCTCCTGACGTTGGAGTGTCTCACTTTCATTGCGCATTTGTCGCTCGGTGTCGCTCGGCGAATGTTTGCACACCAGTGGTTGTGCGTCTCGACGCGATCAAGCTCATCGCGGCTCGTCTATATCATAACAACCTAAGAAACAGAAACACCAGCGACAATACAGTGAGAATTGTTCTTACTAACTGAATTAGAAAATCATCGATGAGGGGAATTAAAAAATATGAAAATGCAACTGGCGAACTTTTTGTTTTCGAATGATACCACCTTAGACGTTATTTCTTGTAACATTCTTTTAGCAGCGTAACCGGTCGTACCCTGCTTTTTGTCGTTAATTGTTCTACTTTATTCTTTGAGACCTGTCGCCTAGTTCTTTACTTCCTTCCTTACTTCCATTTCTCCTTCTGCTCTCTGTTTCCAGCCTGCTTCTCGTTTTCCATTTTCTGTCAAATGCATATATATATATATATATATATATATATATATATTGTGACGCTCTTAGGTGCATAGTGGGTTCACGAATGTGACGCGCTTAGGTGCATAGTGGGTTCACGCCTCAACAAACAGTATGTGGGGGCACCGAAGGGTAGTGAACGAGGACGACGACGTGTGGCTGGCTGGCTGAGTCTCGACAGGCGCTCAGTTGACCAAGGCCATCGCTTCTAACTCTACCCGGCTTCAAAGTAACGCCTTTTGTGGGCGTAACAGAGTGGTGGAGGTGCTGGGTACGACAGAACGTACCACGGAGTCGCAACATCTAGAACTTCGCCGGAGCCGTCGTCTTGCCGGTCTCTTGCCAACGACCTTCCCTATGGCTCAGGACGGAGGTGGACAAATGCCAGCTATAGTTTCACCTTCTCAAAGGTCAGCGCCAGTTGGACCTTTGCGGCACTACATGGAACCACGCTCGTTCGCGGGAAAAGTGGGCGAAGACGTCGACGAGTGGCTGATGCACTACGCAAGGGTGAGCCGCTACAACCGTTGGGATTCTGTCACTCAGCTTGAATATGTTGCACTCTTTCTGAGTGAGACAGCGTTGATGTGGTATGAAAACCACGAAGACTCCCTAACAACGTGGGAGCACTTTGTTGAGGAAATTAAGAAGTGTTTTGGCGACACCCACGCCAAACAGAAACGCGCCGAGAGAACACTTGCTCAAAGAGCTCAAGCTCCTGGAGAAACATGCACTATATACATAGAGGAAATCCTCAAGCTGTGCAAAATCGTAAATCCGCAGATGTCCGAGGAAGACCGAGTCGGACATCTCCTCAAAGGAATTGCAGAAGATGTGTACAATTTCCTCATAAGTCGGGAACACGTTGATTCCGTCTCAGATGTCGTGCGTCATTGCCGTACGTTTGAGACGTTGAAAACACGTCGCATTGTGCCAAAGTTTGGACGCCTGGAGAATGTGACAACCATTGCCAGCGTCGATGAGAGCCCGTCTGCCGATCTTTCGTCTACTATACGGCAGATCGTGCGTGAAGAACTGCTGCGGCACCAGGAACTTGCGCGCGACGTCATACGACAACCTGACGCTTATTACCCGCAACACATGGCGCCTGCCGCACCCTGCGCTTCCTGGCAACCGGCGGTATGTGTCACAGACGTCAACCACAGAGGTGCTCCATGGCCACGTGAGGACACATTTACGCCCGAACACCGACCAGCAGAACACCCTCGCCCCAGCAGGTTTGCACGCAGACCGACCGTTCCTCCTGTGCAGCAGGCTCAGCCGCTCCGCTCTGCTACACGACCCCCCACGGCTGAGCGCTTCGAAGGGCAGTTCATCGATCGTCGTTTACCTGTGTGCTATAGCTGTGGCGACTTGGGTCACATTGCCAGGTACTGCAATCGCCGCCAACCACCGAGGTTCGACCGATCGACGATGTCTAGGCGGTACCGCGCTCCTCTGGGCGAAACATATTCGCCCTCGAACACATATTTAGGAAGCTTGCCTCACCAGCATCCGGAGCCGCTACGGAACCGTTCTCCAGCATCCGATCGCAGCTTGACACCACCACCCGCTCCTCGTGTAAGCCGGTCGCCCTCTCCGCGGCGTCGATACCCGTCGCCACCCCCGGAAAACTAGCCAGCGCGGCCGTTGGAGGTGAGGTCGCTGGACAATCTTCGATATCGACAGAGATACCTCCAACCATTTGTATGTTTAAGAATAAGGTGTTTGTATTAATTGACGGGGTTTCATCCATGGCCTTAGTGGACACGGGAGCAACCGTTTCAGTGATGAGTCTTGCGTTTAAAAGCCTCCTAGGACGAAAGGTGATGTTTCGCTGGGACCGTGCCGATACGTTTCGCGGAGTGAGTGGGGAGTTGTTGTATCCTGTGGGCGTGTGTAATGTAGACGTTACCTTGGGTGGTCAAATATTTAACGCGGAGTTCGCTGTTCTACCTCATTCTACGCATGACGTAATCCTGGGTCTTGATTTTTTGACACTGTGTGGTGCCACCGTCGACTGCAAAACGGGTGAAATCAGTGTAGGTACGAGCTTTGCTGCGGCGTTTATGGAAGCCCCACCGTGTCGTGAAAGTGTGCTTTGTGTATCCCGGGATACAGTTGTGCCTCCGTTATCCGCAACGTGTGTTTCAGTCGCCTGTTTCCCCACCACCGACGGAACGTTTGACGCTACCGTGGAGCCCGTTCACCTGAGTTGCATCAAGAGGAATGTACTGATACCGTATTGCACGCTGTCAGTTGTTCAGGGACGCACCAACTTATGGGCCGTAAACTGTTCGAGTGAACCTGCAATACTACCACAGGGTCTGAAACTTGCCGCCTACCATGAAGATCACGTGCTATCGCTCGCCATTCTTACAGAGGCCCTTGATTCTGCGGATGAGCGCCATTTCGCTAATGTCTGCCCTGCGGCGCACTCCTCATTTCTGACTATGGTAAACAAGTCGCTCAGCACTAAGCAGCGTCACGAAGTGGCGAATATTCTGCTAAAACATGCCCGACTGTTTGACTTCTTCCAGCAAGAGGGACCACCATTGTTTCCTCCTTCTCGTATACACCATCGCATCGATACGGGATCTGCCCAACCGCTGCGACAGAAACCATACAGAGTCTCACCGTCGGAACGCAAGGTGATCAATGACCAAGTCCACGAAATGCTAAATAAGAATGTAATCCAAGAATCCTGTAGTCCGTGGGCAGCGCCAGTGATCCTGGTTAGAAAGAAAGATGGTACATGGCGATTTTGTGTTGACTACCGCCGCCTCAACACCATCACTAAAAAGGACGTATATCCTCTTCCGCGTATTGATGATGCTATCGACTGCCTCTCATCAGCGTCTTACTTTTCGTCTGTTGACTTGAGGTCGGGGTACTGGCAGATTCCTATGCACGAGGCAGACAAGGAGAAAACGGCATTTGTAACACCAGATGGACTTTTTGAATTTAATGTGATGCCGTTCGGGCTCTGTAATGCGCCTGCAACTTTCGAGCGCTTCATGGACAACATCCTGCGTGGTTTGAAGTGGGAAGTATGCATGTGCTATCTAGATGATGTAGTGATTTTTGGGCGCACGTTCAGTGAGCACAACGCACGTCTCGATCTTGTGCTAGACTGCTTGGACAAAGCGGGTTTGGTGCTCAACTCGAAGAAGTGTCATTTTGGAGAGCGCCAAACACTCGTTCTGGGACACCTAGTGGATAAGGACGGTATACGGCCCGATCCAGCGAAGACTGCTACGGTGGAAGCCTTCAAGCAACCTCGCCATGTAAAAGAGCTACGCAGTTTCCTAGGGCTTTGCTCGTACTTCCGCCGGTTTATTCGTGGATTTGCCAACATCGCGTATCCGCTGACATGCCTCCTCCAGAAGGGCGTTCCCTTTGAGTGGACTCCTGAATGTGAAGCTAGTTTTCGTGAGCTGAAGTCTCGTCTGACGTCTCATCCCATTCTCCGACACTTCGACCATGCGGCTCCCACAGAAGTTCATACGGACGCTAGCGGTATTGGCATCGGCGCCGTCCTTATTCAACGCGTCGACACCAAAGAACACGTCGTCGCCTATGCGAGTCGTTCTTTAAGTAAGTCCGAGCGTAACTACACCGTTACAGAGCAAGAATGTCTTGCAGTTATTTTCGCAGTACAGCGCTTCCGGTCGTACCTGTACGGGCGCCCCTTCACTGTGGTGACAGACCATCATTCTCTCTGCTGGCTGGTTAATCTCCGTGATCCGTCGGGCCGGCTTGCGCGTTGGACACTCCGTTTACAGGAATATAACTTTACCGTTTCTTATAAAAGCGGCCGCCGACACGCCGACGCTGACTGCCTCTCGCGCATGCCGCTTCCAACGACGAACTGCGACGCGGACAACTTCGACTGCTATATCGCATCACTGGAGCCGGGATTTCCTGATATAAATACCTTCAAGGTCGAGCAACAAAAAGACAGAACTTTAGAACCACTGCTCATTACTGCAAGGCAATCAGCACCATCCACTCGTTTCTGTGTTCGTGATGGGGTTCTTTACAAAAAGAACTATTCTACTACAGGCCCACGATATCTTCTGGTGGTCCCGGAGAGTCTCCGTGTCTCCGTCTTGCGCGCTATGCATGACGATCCAACATCTGGACATTTGGGTTCTGCGCGAACTCTCTACCGCCTCCAAGAAAGGTTCTACTGGCCTAAAATGCGCCAGACGACCGCCCAGTATGTGTCAAGCTGCAGCGAGTGTCAACGTTATAAGCGTCCGACGAGTGCTCCTCCTGGTCAACTCCATCCAGTGCCACCCCCCAGCTCTCCTTTTGAGCAAGTTGGCATCGACCTCCTCGGTCCTTTCCCGCGTTCATCCAATGGGAATCGCTGGATTATCGTGTGTGCCGATCACTTGACACGCTACTGTGAGACAGCTGCAATACCATCGGCTACTGCAACCGAAGTGTGTATTTTTCTGCTGCGTTTTGTCATTCTCCGACATGGACCTCCCAGAGTCATCATCAGCGATCGTGGGCGGCAGTTCACTGCAGACGTGGTCGAAGAGATGCTTCGTCTATGTGCTTCGAGGTTTCGACATTCCACCCCGTATCATCCCCAAACAAATGGCCTTACGGAACGCACGAACAGAACTCTTACTAACATGCTGTCCATGTATGTCGAGTCAGATCATAAGAACTGGGACAGCGTGCTACCTTTCATTACGTACGCATTTAACACCTCAAAGCATGAAGTTACGGGCTACAGTCCCTTCTTTCTTCTCTACGCTCGTCCGCCTCGTTATACACTAGACACTATCTTCCCGTTTTCCAGCCACGATAATCTTTGTATATCAGAGACAGTCTGTCTTGCTGAAGAAGCCCGACGACTTGCTTCGTTACGCACTCTTGTTTCACAAGACCGCTCGAAGGCACGCTGCGACCGCCGACGCCGACACGTGATATATGACCCTGGTGATTTAGTGTTGCTCTGGAAACCAACCAGGAAACGTGGACTATGTGAAAAACTGCTGGCCCACTATGTTGGACCCTATGTTATTACGGAGCGCATCAGCGAATTAACCTACCGCATAGCACGTCTCACATCAAATGGCCGACGGTCAGCAAAGACTGAACTTTCGCATGTCGCCCGTTTAAAGCCCTTTATTTCTCGACAGCCTGTTTGACTTGCCCGGCGGGCTTCGTCTGCGCGGAGGGAAATGTGACGCTCTTAGGTGCATAGTGGGTTCACGAATGTGACGCGCTTAGGTGCATAGTGGGTTCACGCCTCAACAAACAGTATGTGGGGGCACCGAAGGGTAGTGAACGAGGACGACGACGTGTGGCTGGCTGGCTGAGTCTCGACAGGCGCTCAGTTGACCAAGGCCATCGCTTCTAACTCTACCCGGCTTCAAAGTAACGCCTTTTGTGGGCGTAACAATATATATATATACGAGAACGAACGAAACATTACTGGCGCAGCACGACAGGATCGGCAAGCCCCACAACGAGCAACGAGCAGCGAGCCAGGCGCAAGGCAACAGAGGGCCACCAGCCAATTCCGCAACGGTTGCAATTCATCTGGACGAGGACGTCAGGCGGCGTCCCCAGCAGCAACGGGTGAGCGGGATTCCTTGCGTTTTGTCTAGGTT
Organism: Dermacentor andersoni; assembly: GCF_023375885.2. Taxonomy (NCBI): domain Eukaryota; kingdom Metazoa; phylum Arthropoda; class Arachnida; order Ixodida; family Ixodidae; genus Dermacentor; species Dermacentor andersoni. The sequence continues at coordinate 155,433,489 of NC_092816.1, read as the reverse complement.
GGCATGGCTGTTGTTCAGTGAGGTTAATGGTGTTCACGCGCAGAACAGAAAATTTGATTGAGGCTGACGTAAACATTGATACGGCATCTGAACAAAGAGAGGGTCAGAGACGGCAGGAACTACAACGCGTCGGAGAGACCGAGTCTGAGACGTCGGATACTGAAATGGATAGTGAGACGCAAGGCGCTTCGCAGGCTCCGAGCACGACAGATCCAGAGGCCATGGCGGTAAGACGCCTGGAGCTGGAGCTGGAAAAGGTGCGCCTGCAGCTAGAGTGCGAGCGCATTGCTCTACGGAGAGTGGAGCTTGAGCAGTCGGGCAGGCCGCCTTCGGTGTCGGAAGGAAGCGATCTCCGCCGTGCCAGCACGGATGGAATATCACAATGTGCTAAAGTGCTTAAGGCATACCGGTTGCCGTGTGACGCTGACGTTCCGATATGGTTTGATGAGGTTGAAAAGTTGTTTTCATCTTTTCAAGTACCAGAACACAGCCGTGTACATTTGATAATGCCTGCGCTGGCCGAGCGGGTCCGTTATCTGTTGCGTGGCCTCAACGACGAGGAATGTACAGATTATGAGACTGTAAAGAAGGCGGTATTAGATGAACTTAAGCTCACGCCAGCTAAATACTTGGAGAGGTTTGAAAAGGCATCTAAACGAAAGGATGAAACTTGGGCTCAGTTCGGGTCCCGCACTAGAACCTACTTGGCCTATTACCTTCAATCTCGAAATGCAAACACAAAAGAAGCCATGACGGAGCTTATGGTCGCTGACCGTATGAAAGCCAGTATAGGCTCAGAAGCCCTTGAATATGTTCTTTTGCGGGAGGGCGAAGATTGGTTTAGGCCAGTGGAGGTGGCGAAAGTGCTCGAGACTTTCGAGCAAGCTAAAGGAAAAGGACGAGCAACTAAGCCAGCCGCAACAGCCTCATTGCTGCAGCACGCAAAACTAGCTAGCCCGCAGAGGACAAATTTAAAATGCCACGTGTGTCAGGTACAGGGTCACCTAGCCAGAGACTGCCCAAAAGCTTCAAATAAAGTACAGCAGGGGAAGGCGCCGACTGTGCAAAAACAAAGGGTACAGAAGGTTGCTGTTGTAAGTGAAGAACCTCCACCAGAGCAAGAAAGGGTGCTAAGTGCTAGAGTACAAGTCTTAGCTCAAAATGCTAGTTCAGGGAGATCAAAGCTGGACATTATCCCTATCATGTGCGGGGATAAAGCAACGGAAGCTGTGTTGGACACAGGTAGTGAGATAACGGTCGTCCGTAAAAGTATGTTGCCCGTCGTTTTACAGGAGTCATCAGGAACAGTAAAACTCGAGTCGGCATTCGGAAACAGCGTTCGAGCTAACCTAGCTACGCTGCCCGTAGGCATGCATCGCCCGGGGGCTGTGATACAACCGCAGAGGATCGATCTGGTATGCGCGGTTACAGACGAACTTGCAAAGGGGGTTGGCTGCCTGCTGTCGAAGAAAGACTGGGAACTACTACAGGCGCAGGAAAAAGAGGAGTTTGGACGAGAAAATATTCCGCGGGTAGCCAATTCCGTTGGGGTCCAATCAGTCGAAATGGTCGATAACACTGAGCTGGACTGCGGTCTCAGTTTCGAAGAAACGACAGATGAAATCCCTAAATTGCAAGAGAATAGTTTCATACACGATGTCACTGGGGTGCCCAGTCAGCGGGAGGGATTTCGAGCTTCTCAGCTTGCCGATGAAAGCCTGAAAAAGGACTGGAATGATGCGAGAAACGGCAAAGCTGGCACGTTCGTGTCAGACGGATTTTTGTACCATTGGGATTCCTTAGCAGGAGACAAAGTCAGACAACTGGTCCTACCAGAAGAAAGACGCAATGAGGCAGTACTGCTCCGATCCCTGACAGCGAGGGCCACATGCGAGGCTTTACTGGAAATCCTCAGTCGTACTGGAGTCCCGGAAACGATCTGTTCAGACCTAGGTACTAACTTTAAATCTGAACTGACACAGTTAATGTTAGAAAAACTGGGCTGTCCACCTAGGTTCTCCACTACCGAACACCCTGAGAGCAACGGAGCGGTTGGGAGATGGAACAGAGTCCTCAAAAATAAGTTGTATCATGCAAGGGAACGCGACCGAAGAAAGTGGGACAAGCTGATCCCATTTGTTCTGTGGGCGTATCACGAAGTGCCGCATGATACCACCGGGGTGGTGCCGTTCAGGCTATTGTACGGTAGAAACCCAAATAGGCCCCTATCAATATTGCAGCAAACTTGGACGGGTGAAATCGCGTTGCCCTCAACTCTGAGAGAGAAACCTGCCAAGTATTTGCAGCAGCGGCGGGAGCAACTAGAACTAGCCGCGAGTGGAGCTGAGTTGACAGGCACCGAGTGCCAGAGCAAATATGTTGACGTTTACAATAGGAGGGCACGGACTAAAGAATTTAATGTCGGGGACCAAGTACTCCTCTTTGACACAGATCGGGCAACCAAGACAGCTGTCATAGAAGGCCTTGTGCCACCTCACACAAAGAAAGAGTTGCGAAGTCTGTTGGGGCTTTGCGGGTATTATCGGGACTATGTCTCAAACTACGCCGACGTGGCGAGCCCGCTTACAGCTTTGACAAGGCGAGGGGTTCCTAATTCAATTCCATGGTCGGAAGAAGCGCAGTGCGCGTTCGAAAGTCTGAAATTATCTCTCTGTCAGGCTGTCGCCATGAACACTCCTGAGCCTCATCAGCCGTACTGGCTATTCACTGATGCGTCGGCGACGGCGGCCGGTGCCTGTTTAGCTCAAATGTCAGCGGACGGAAAAGAAAAGCCAATCGCTTTTGCTAGCCATCGCTTTAACCCGACACAGGCGCGCTGGTCGACTATAGAGATAGAAGCCTTTGCTATTATTTGGGCACTCAAGAAATTCGACTACTGGCTTTTCGGAGCAGTGGTGAATGTTGTCTCTGATCATAACCCATTGTCATATTTGACAACCAGCACCCCGCAAGGAGCCAAGCTGGCAAGATGGGCGCTTTCACTACAGCGCTACAATGTAACGGTGCGTCACCGGAAAGGAACATGTAACGCCAATGCTGATGCATTATCAAGGCTCTCGAATCGTTCATGGGAGCCAATCGAGTAAAGAGCAGAAAAGAAAGGATAGACAAAAACAGCCATGCCAGCTGGGACAGGCGCGAATGTTCCCGTTCACCCGAAGGACGTGTGCGTGGGACAGTTCAGCCTTGATGGAACTTTTCGTGGTTGTTGTCGTCCATGTGTGTGAGGGTTATAAGACTGTGGACATACTATATATGTATATAACCTGCATATGTCACTTTTCTGCTGTTGTGCCGTGCAGTGCGTTGGAGTGTTACTGTACATACATGAGTATTTCTTTTGCATGCTCACTGCCATGAATGTGTTGATCTTTCGCCCTTTCCTTTTATCGCTGTGAGAAAATTGTTTTTTTTTTTCGTGGTCCGTTCAGTTCATTTTCCTGTTCCTTACGGACTCCGCAGCACCCGTGTTGGGCAGCATATGTCAATTTTCTTTGACGGAACTTTCAGAGCCTAAATTCTAGGATACAGCGCCCTTTGGCTCTTGTAGTATAGCTGGGAACATTGTGAGCCCAGTATACTCTTTAGGAGGGACGTGTAAGGTCGCTCTGATTGTTCGTGTTCTTAAGTGTCACGAATCGGCCACGTGCTGTGTGTATAGAGAGGGGGTTCTCTCCCCCCCCCATGTCAGCGGGGCAACCGTTTCTGTATTATGTGGGGTCACGGACCGCGCGGTGTTGGGTGACGCGTCGCGGCGGGCGCTAGGAGGGCGAGTGCCGATTCCGGGAGGTCGGTATTGTGCGCAGGGCGTTGGCAGACCGCCGACGGTCACGCAAGTCCACACAGACCGGCCTTGAAAGGGACCGCTTTACACGGTATCGTGGGCCTGGCGCCCGAGTGCCTGACTAATTGGAGGCGCCGGCGAGGTTAAGAAGGGCTTAGCAAACTTGACCCCGTGCCGCATATGCGGAGAAGGAATCTATTCTTCTACGCGTCCGGAACGCAATCGCCAGCCTTGTTGTTGGGTGCGACTGCCTGTGTGGTGTCGAAGGCCAGCTTACAGTGCACGCTGTAGGGATGCGGTGCACACGTGAAGAGTGCATTCGGACGGCGGTGTCTTGTAAACGCGCACTCGAGAACTTTGTCTTGTAGACAATAAGTTTGAAGGACAAGGAGGGCCATCCGTCTCCCACACGGCCAAACTTTGAGTACAGCGGCACTACGTGGTGTCGATGCCCCTCCCCTGCTTCTGAGACATTTGCGGCCTAGACGCCGTTGGGATTTGAGGCGGTCTAGCGATAACTTGTTCGGGCCTGGCGTGTTTTGCTGAGCCCGTCACTAACTACGTAGAAACGAGAGGGCAACGGAGTTTTGGGGAAGAAGGAAAAGAGCTTTGTTTTTCAATATGTTTATTTTTAAGAGTAAGCCCATCCCTGTGGGTTGCGGCTTAACAAACGGTTGACTCTGATTGGCAACTGAAGGAAGGAAGGAAGGAAAAAGTGGAGAAGGAAGGCAGGGAGGTTAACCAGTTTTGCCTAACCGGTTTGCTACCCTACACATGGGAGGGGGATGGGGGGGATGAAAGATGGGGAGAAGAGATAGAGGGCACATAACACGGCACACACATCGTTGGTTACAGTCTGTCACTCTTGTGTGGTACGTGACATCACTGTCACAGTCGCTTGTCCAAGCCCGTATCCTTCATAAACCGAAGTAGTCCCTTCGTCGCCTTCAGCTGCGATGTCTTCAGTCGGCGATATGTGAAAATGGTTGCAACTGACAATGGTCTACTGTCAAGGTGCGCTAGAACGGACGCCATGGACTGTCTCTGAACATTATATTCAGGACAGTCGCACAGAATGTGTTCCAGCGTCTCCTCGCAAAGACAGGCATTGCAGAGAGCGTTGTCGGCCATTCCAATGCGAAACGAGTAAGATTTCGTGAAGGCCACCCCTAGCCATAAGCGATAAAGCAGGGTGGCCTCACTTCGGCGGAGTCCGGTTGGCATACAGAGATGCATCAAGGAGGGCAGGTCGTGTTGATGATCGCTGCGGTTGGTCTGGCTGCTTGGTGTGCACCATAGAGAGAGCGTGATCTCCTGTGCAAGCACTTGAAGTCTGCTGGCTGCGTCGGAACGTGAAAGTGGTATGGCCTCTTCCTGTGTGTCTTCAAGAGCTGTCCGAGCGGCTTTATCGGCGTCTTCATTTCCGATGACGCCGCAGTGACTTGGCAGCCACTGAAATGTCACGTGATGTCCTTTCTCATGTGATGTATGAAGTAGGCATCTAATATCGAATACGAGCTGTTCAGATGGCCCGCGACGCAGAGCTGATAGTACAGATTGTAGGGCTGCCTTTGAGTCGCTGAAAATTGACCATTGTCGAGGTGGTTCCCGATTGACAAAACAAAGTGCAGCTCGAAGAGCAGCTAGTTCCGCAGATGTAGATGTCGTTGGGTGGTCAGTCCTAAAGCTGATGGTAATACCTCTTTCTGGGACGACTGCAGCACCGGACGAACACTGGATGTTTGTGGAACCGTCAGTATAAATATGTGCACTGTCTGCGTACCTCTCGTGCAGAAGAAGCAGAGACAGTTGTTTCAGCACAGGCGACGACAGCTCAGACTTTTTCCCGATTCCTGGCACGTTGAGATGGACTGTGGGGCTGACAAGGCACCAAGGGGGCATCGATGGTTTAGATGCAGCGGTGAAGCCCGAGGGAAGTTTGTCGTTGTACTTGACAATAGTTTTTGAGAATGATGCTTGGTGCCTGTCTGAAGGTAGTGTTGCAAGGTGGTGATAGGGCGCCCGTGCCAAATGTCTGATATGCGTTCTCAGGGTTTCCACCGTGATGTGAGTCTGCATTGGATGGTCCCGAGCAATCGCAATAGTTGCCTCAGTTGACGTGCATCTCGGCAAACCAAGACAAACTCTGAGTGCTTGAGCTTGCGCTGCTTGCAGAACACGAATATTTGTCTTGCAGGTGTTGTTCAGTACAGGTAGACTGTATCTTAAAAAACCGAGAAAGAGAGCTCTGTAGAGTCTCAGCATTGCGTCTACTGACATCCCCCACGTCTTTCCTGTCAGGTATTTAAACAACTGGGAGGTTGCTGTTAGGCGTCGTTTCATGTAAGCCACGTGCGGGCTCCAACAGAGGTCTCGGTCGATAATTACGCCTAGAAATCTGTAGGTTCTGACATAGGAAATGGTCCGCCCGTTGATTGAGATGACATAAGGCGTCATTGGTTTGCGAGTAAACGCCACTAGGGCGCATTTTTCTGGCGATATGCTGAGACCTTGTTCACACAAGTAGCTCGCTGTCAAAGTAGCCGCTCTCTGAAGCCGTGCACGTATCTGAGGACGTGTGACTGCCGACGTCCAGAGACAGATGTCGTCTGCGTATACTGAAATTTTGGTGGTAGTTGGCAAGTGTTCAGCAAGCCCAATAAGAGCGAGGTTGAATAGCGTCGGGCTGAGAGCACCGCCTTGAGGAACGCCCTTGCTGGTATAGCGTCGCGTAGTTGGGCCATCGTCAGTTAATACATAGAATGATCTTGCAGATAGGTAACTTGCAATCCATAAAAATACTCGGCCACCTAGGCCAACCGTCACAAGAGCGTCGAGAATAGCCTCATGCAATACGTTATCGTATGCCCCTTTCACATCTAAGAATAAAGCTGCAGATAAACGTTTACGGGACCTTTCGTGCTGGACATATGAAACGAGATCAACTACATTGTCGATGGAAGAGCGGTCACGTCGGAAACCAGCCATGGAACTCGGATAAATCTTGTAGTGTTCAAGGTACCATTCCAGGCGGCCAAGGATCATCCGTTCCATTATCTTTCCTACACAGCTGGCCAACGCTATCGGGCGGTAAGAGCTGAGCTCTAGTGGGGATTTGCCCTGCTTCAATATTGGCACCAGGCGGCTCACTTTCCATTCGTCAGGAACATTTCCCTCCTGCCATGAGGTGTTGTAGAGACTCAATAGTGCTGTCCGTGCGGATTCTCCGAGATAGCACAAGGCTCGGTATGATATACCATCTGGACCCGGAGATGATGAGCGCCTGCAGAGAGCTAGTGCCGCCTCGAGCTCCTCCATTGTAAAAGGAAGGTCCATGCGGCAATCTCGGGAATGGGGGACATCATCTCGGGCTGGAGGATCTGGGCGTGTCGCTTGGTCTGCCATTCGCACACAAAAGTCTTCTGCGACATCGATGTCTTGCCGCCCTTGGAAAAGCGCGAGTGCCTTGAATGGAAAACGCTGTTCCGGAAGGCAACGCAGACCTTGCACCGTTTTCCAAATGTGAGACAGCGGCTTGCGGGGGTCGAGTGTTTGGCAAAACGTTGCCCAACGTTCCGACGCTAATCTATTCATTCGACGCTGAATCTTCTTTTGTATCCTCCTGGCTGCCCTAAGGTCAAGGATTGATCTTGTACGCCGATATCGACGTTCCGCCCGGCGACGAAGTGCGCGAAGTCGCTCCAATTCTATGTCGAAGTCGTTTCGCGTGTGAGAGATCGTCAGTATGCGAGTGGCGTTCCGCATCGTATTTTTAATTGTTTGTTCTAACCCAGAGGGCAGGCCCTCGCTGCAGGCATCTTCCATATCAGATTTGAAGTTGGCCCATTGAATCGTCCGAATGGTATTCCGTGGGCCAGATCTAGACATCAAGCCTTTGATGTTCAGATAGGTGGGAATGTGATCACTCCCATGGGTCTCAATATCTGGAAACCACTTCACATATCTGGCGAGAGAGTTGGAGACAAAAGCAAGGTCGAGGCAGCTGCCGTATGTCACGCCTCGAAGAAAGGTGGGGCTACCATCGTTCAAGAGAGTAAGGCCATAGTTGTAGGCGATGCTTGATAATCTTCGTCCTCTTGCATTTGTCTTTGTACTTCCCCATGCTGGATGGTGTGCATTGAAATCTCCTATGATGACCCATGGAGCGGGGCAAACACTCAAGATATCCGCTAATCTTTTAGTGTCGAAATTGTTGGAAGGCGATATATACACGCCTATGAGAGTAAACAAGAGTTTGTTCTTTTTAACTGTGACGCATATATACTGATTGTCGTCGTGGGGCGCAATCGGTTGCAAAACATAGGTGAGTTCCCGACGAACAAAAATGATGATTTTGCTGCATGCACTATTTGTTGATGACATGAAACATTCGTACCCTGACAGTCTGATTGGTTTCGACAAGTTGGGCTCACAAATGACGATGAGTGGAAACACATTGGTGTACACATACTGACGGAAATCTGAAATTCGTGATTTTAGCCCTCTGGCGTTCCACTGCATGACGGACGCTGCCTTGACTTCTTTTCGGAAGGATGGGGTATGGGTAGCCATCTTTCTAGTTGAGGGATTCAAGCACTGGGCTTAAGGCGTCCAGCACTTTAAGTGCGCTTCGAGCAGACGGTGTCCCCATCTCAACTAAAATCGTTCGGATGGCCTCCATGAGGGAACGTAGCACCGAGATGACTTGATCTGTTTTAGGTGAATCATCAATGGCCGGAGAAGGCTCCGGTGGCGCCGTGACCTTCTGAGGTTCCTTAGCAAGGGAGCGGCTCGGTAGCGTAGGCCATTCCTCTAAAGAAAGAGTCTTATCTGATGCCCTCGTGGAAGTGGTGGGCCCTATCGCGTCGCGACTAAGTGGTGCCGTAGTGGAGCGGGTACTATCGCTTCGCTCATGCGCCTTCTTTGAAGACTTACGACGGTGCCGACGTCGACGCCGACGCCGGACTACTTCGGCTGCCTCCCTGTGGGCCGAATTGTCTCTGGCCATTTGCTTCAGAACCGCGCGCTCCCTCTTGATGCGGGGGCAGTCTTTCGACGAGGCTGCGTGAGGGCCGCTACAGTTGGCGCACTTCAGAACTGTGGCACCGCAGGTCACTTCTGCATGAGGTTCAGCGCAACGGGGACACAGAAGCGAGTTCGGACACACGCCCTTTACGTGTCCTAGCCTGAAGCACTGATGGCATTGAAGCGGCTTCTGGATGAATGGTCGAACTGGATGTCGAAAATGTCTGACTTTAACGTGGGAGGGTATGCAATCCCCCTTGAAGATTACTTTTACGCAGCGCGTATTCCCAAGACGGCGCACTTGCGTAATGATCGTGCCCTCGTTTGCCGGCTTGATGAGGCTAGGTAAATCTTCATTGGGAATGGCAATGTCAATGTCGTAAATTACACCGGCTATCGATGTGTCGTCGATCGGGATGAAGGGGCGCATTTTGATTCCGCCAAGCTCCGTGATTTCTTGAAGTGTTCCAAGCGCACTCGCGTTGTACACGTCTATGGCGAGTATATTCTTGCGTGGGTTTATTCTGATGTCTTTAATTTGATCCGGCACCGCACGTTCCAGAAAAATGGATAGGGCTTGCCTGTTCAGCAACCGTAGGTTGCTTGACGGTTCTTCCGGCATAAAGATGATGACGTGTGGCCAGCGCGCAGGCCTTGACTTCATAGTCGTAGTGCTCGCAGGAGGTGACGGCGCTGTGTTGGCGACCTTTCTCTTCGCCCTCTTACTCCGGACGGGTATGAAGCCGTCGTCGGATGAGTCGTCTTCCGACATAGAGTACAGCTCGGTGTCCTCGGTGTCGCTGGGGGAGCCAACTCGCTTCCTTGCGGTTGACAGCCGTGATGACTTCTGGCCAGGAGGGCCTGTGCCATGCTCCGCGTCCATGGTCGCAAGACGGGGAGGTAAGGCACCCCGAAAGGCAAAGAGTTCACCAAAAATGCAGAGAGCACAGAAACAAGCGTTCTGTCAAGAAGACACTTCGTCGTCTTCCAAAGGAGGCAAAATCATTGGCAACTGAACCTGTGGGACGGGCCAACGGCCCTACCGCCTTTTTTTTCTTTGTATATTTGGGCTATAAAAATCGGGACGACATGCTGTCCCTCAGACTTGGCTGAAATCAGGATTACTGATAGATCAGTGAGGCTCCGTACCATGTACGTTAGACTTGGCTGAAATCAGGATTGCTGATAGATCAGTGAGCCTCCGTACCATGTACGTTAAAACGAGATTGGGCTCTAACAGTCATTGAGACCGTCGAAGAGTGAGACTGCGTTTCTCAATTGTTCAAATTTGTAATGTATTTGTTTTACTTGCCTTGTATATAGAAAACTTTAACTATAAAGATTTCTTGTACATCTGATCTCATCGCTTCCTGCCTGCGTTTGATCAACAACTGCCGATCATCGTCCGAGAAGCTTCAAGTTCCAACGGTGAAGCGAGGACAGAGAACGAACGAAACATTACTCTTACGAAAAGGGTTCTACTTAAATTCAGGACGACGCAACGAGCTATGGAAAGAAGAATGATAGGTGTAACCTTAAGGGATAAGAAAAGAGCAGATTGGGTGAGGGAACAAACGCGAGTTAATGATATCTTAGTTGAAATCAAGAAAAAGAAATGGGCATGGGCAGGACACGTAACGAGGAGGGAAGATAACCGATGGTCATTAAGAGTTACGCAATGGACTCCAAGGGAAGGAAAGCGTAGCAGAGGGCGGCAGAAAGTTAGGTGGGCGGATGAGATTAAGAAGTTTGCAGGGACACCATGGCCACAATTAGTACATGACCGGGGTAGTTGGAGAAGTATGGGAGAGGCCTTCGCCCTGCAGTGGGCATAACCAGGCTGAGGATTATATATATATATATTAAACTGAGAGGAAAGGGGAGAGCGCCAACGCTCCTATTCCCTCTCAATCCACCATATAAGTAGTAGTAGTAGTAGTAGTAGTAGTAGTAGTAGTAGTAGTAGTAGTAGTAGTTGTAGTAGTAGTAGTAGTAGTAGTAGTAATATTAATAATAAGAAGAAGAAGAAGTAGAAGAAGAAGAAGAATAAAGCATACTGTTTTAGGGGAATGACACTTGTTGTTGGGCAAATTGGTTCATACTGCGAGGAAATAAATGTACTGAGCGAAATTCAACACAAGGGCGTAGTAAGGGACACAAACAAGCGTTAACTTGAAAGCGCTTGTCCGTCTCCCTTACAGCGTCCTTGTGTTGAATTCCATGCAGTATACATATTTCCTCGTTGTTTCAGGGGAATGCTGGGAGTTTTGTCTTTGTGTCATCTATGAACTCACTCACTAGTCGCAGTCGGTGTGTGTGAGAGAGAAATAGATCTCTTTCTCTCACACAAGCATATGAAACTAAGGAAAGCACAGGCGAAATTACTTGTTTTATTGAAGTGTAGAGAAGATAACATAGATGGAAATGAAAGTTGTCTTCATATGGTTATGACAAGAGTTGAGGAGTGGCCTATCCGAAATTGGCATGATTCCGGAATCGTTCCGCATTTTCAAAACCCCGCGGAATGGAAATGGGATTTTAGTGGTGGCACCAGTAAGACAGGTGTAATGGGAATGGAATGAGATCCCGACATTCCGGAATGGTAGTTGGAATGGAATGGTCACTTATTCCTGGAGCTCGATCAACCGAAACTCCTTTTAAATGAGACTACAAACCGGTATATTTGCCAATGACCCAAACTAGACTCGTCCGATTTCTCACACTTGTCAGTTTTTTATTGAATACCGGTTCTTTTGGCATCTACTTGTAGGTCACTGCCTCTGCCACGGTAATAGCAAACAAAACGACATTCTACCCTTCTAACGACCTGGACGCTTTCCTGCGTAACAAGATTTGCGTGCACTTAAATACAGCGACTTTCAGTTGCCAAGAACGGTTCGTTTTAGCAAGAGCGTGCTTGGTTTACGACACAAGGATGGAAGCCATAAATGATGTCGCAAACTTTTGCACGTACCCTGCGGCCATTGCACGGTGATTTGGAACTCGTGCAAGTTTTTTTTTTCTTCCGCGCAATGTTTAGTATCCAAAAGGCGCGACAACAGGTGGTTACAGAGTTGTGCTTGAAAAAAATAATGAGGCTGGTTAAGATCTGCCAGTAAAAATGAAACAAAAAAAGACCATCCTGCAAAACATAACGATGCGTTTCACTTTCAAAAATGACACGATAATAGCATATACCCGAAAAAAATAGGGCGTAACAATATATGTAAACTGCTGAAGAATTCAAAAAATTTATTTATTTATTTATTTATTTATTTATTTTACGATGCGCACAGGTGGTAAATAATTACGGAGAAAGCGCGTTTCAATTACTGGAACCGGAGGGGTGGAATGGACCAACCCAGCCCCTCTAGGAGTGGGAATGGCTCAGCTTGCACCATTCCGAGGAGTTAAATAGGGTGGTATTAACGGGGACTTCCACTCTCCAGAATTGGAACGGAATTGAATTTAATTCATTTATTGGCTTTTACCTGCCAAAACCACGATCTGATTATGAGGCGCGCCGTAGTGTGGTACTCCAGATTAATTTTTACCACCTGGGGTTTTTTAACGTACACCTAAATCTAAGTAACACAGGTGTTTGTGCATTTCGCCCCCATCGAAATGCGGCCGCCATGGCCGTGATGGAATGGAATGGAAGACCTGACCGCTGTAACTAACAAAAAATCAGGCCCCTCGGTTCCCTTCTCGTATGTATAAAGGGTGTTTTCCTTTCGACTATGCAGACTTTTTATGAAAAAGTAATGAGAGCAGCAAACGTGCCGTTTTTGCAGCCGAGTTTCTGGGCGAGACCGATACGTATACTTTGCCGCTAATAACATGAGTTACCAACGTTTCATTCATTAGCATTTCTACGCTTACCCACCGAGAAAAACCGTACGTCCGTCACCTAAGACGATCGCTTTCAAGATGGAGCTCGCAGCGGCGAGCGAATTCACCTTGGTGCTGCCCCTCGCTTCAGCGCGAGCGACGAGCTAGCACATATATGATTTACTTAAACACAAATTCAAAGTATAAACGGGGATCTCAAGTTTTTTATCGAGAATTATTTATCTCACGTATGTGAGCAAATATACCTAAGGCGCATTTATCACTTCATTCTTAAAACTCAGAAACAGAAAGCAAGCCCATAGCCAGATTGCAAGCTGATCCTGTGAAGGAGTTCCTCACAAAAACGTTTTGTGTCTGTTTCCCATCTTTGTCAGTTCGGAAAGGAAGTGTTCTGTCTCCCACAGGATGTGAGAAGGCGTGGGAGTAACATAGCGCCTGTGGGCGATCGTGCAGCAGCATGCAAGTTTCCGCCGTTTGAGAAACTGGCTCTCACAATCACAAAATTAGAAATATTAATTGCCTTCACGACTTGACTCTACTTTACGTATTCACAATACAACTTATAGGATAAATAGACGCCTGAAGTCAATGCCAACATCAATGCTGCACATATTGGGGTGGCACTGGTAGGACATGAATGCGACTGTTCCCGCCATTTTTTTATCATTTAACGGCGCGCCATAAACACGAGACGCATTCGTATTTCGCGACTGCTCCCAAATTCAGATATCTGCTAACAATAACCAGCAACAACGAATTCATCATGTACCGGGCAAAAGGCTCACAGAACGCGGAGAATCGACACGGTATTCCAACTTCCCTTGTTCTCTCGACACAATTCAAAATATGGCGGTCAGCATCACGGCAGGTCGCCGCTCGGCGTCTTGCGCTGCAACTGCCTTAATTTTTTTGTCAACCCCCTAACTGCCTCTTTTCTTTTAAGCTTGCAACGTGGTGGCGGATATTCCCGTCTGTTCTTCTTGTAATGTTCTAGAATGTTGTAATATTTGCTTTGTATCATTTCGTCTTGGTCTGGCGGTTTACGTTGTCCTGTTGGGAAGTTGCCTGTCGTAAATTTTTTGGGGATGTGGCATGAGCCGTTTGGTTTCCCACCAAGGATTCGTGTCCCGGGGTCCACATCGCGTGTATAGTAGAGTGTCGTGGGGAAGTGATTGCCCATCTGAAGGCGTCATACTACGCCGACTTCAGATGGGCAGTTACCTCCACGGCACTCTACTACACGTGATGTACCCCTTAATATACAATAATACAAGAGACTGTCAATTCTGCAATACGCCAAACACCATTTACCATGTGGTCTGGAACTTAAAAAAAAAAAGAACCCGCGGACAATGCCCATCCAAGCCCCAACAGAAGAAGTGCAGTGGGAGGCCCAGCTGACAAGCCCAACACTTGGAAACCAGCTACGGCTGGTGAACAGGCCTAGGCTATTTATTTATTTATTTATTTATTTATTTATTTATTTATTTATTTATTTGTATTACCCTCTAGGCCAGGTGGCGTTGAAGAGGGGAGTGGTATGAACAGTTTCAAAAGGTTACAAGAATGCAGTATGTCACAATAAAAAGAAGAAATAACCATTGCTGATATTATACAATGTTAGCTAAGTTACAAATGAAATGAACATAAAGTCAGGTTAGGAAAACTAGACAGTAATATACAATATTAGCTAGTGCTAGTTTAAAGGCATTGTTATCAGTAATAGTAACGATGTCTGGAGGAAGGTAGTTCAATTCCTGAGATGCTCACGGAAGAAATGACTGAAAAAGACTTGGTGTGGCACGATACAAACCCTACTTTGAGAGAATGCTCAATGCGATGAGAAACGTACATTGGTGGAGTAATTAAATAATTTCGTAGCACAGGGTGATAGTGTAACTTATGAAACAGAGCTAGACGGGATATTTTTCGGTGAGAAGCTAATGGAGGTAAGTTGAGGTTACTTTTCATAGTGCTTATGCTTGCAGTTCTGTTATAGATAGAAAGAATGACACGACCCGAACTATTTTGAACAAGTCCAAGGGAATTAATTAGGTTAACTTGGCATGAGTCCCAAACAGCTGGTATGGTATGGTATGGAGAACTTTATTGGGTCCTGAAGGTCAACCATACGTTGACGCGGGCCGCTCCCACGTTGGGACTGTCAGGCCGAGCCCAAACAGCTGGTGCATATTCTAATTTTGGGCGTATTAGTGTCGTATACAGCAGTAGTCTTAAAGTTGGCGGAGTGGAAGGAAAATTTCGGCGCAAATAACCTAACATCCGGTTGGCATTGTTAATTACGTAATTAGCGTGAACAGCCCATGACAGGTTAGTCGTAATATGAACTCCAAGGTACTTATAGTTGTCAACGGATTCAATGGCAATGTTATCGAGGTAATAATTAGGTAAGGCATGAGCCGCAAGGATATTCTTATTACGTTGCATTTGTTAATATTAAATTCCATTAGCCATTTCTTACACTAGCTACAAATAATGTTTAGATCGGCCTGCAGTGCAGTTATGTCGTCTGAGTTACTTTGCGAAAAACAGCGCAATCATCGGCAAAAAGGTGAATATTTGAGGATATATTTCGAAAGGAAGGTCGTTAATATAGAGAAGAAATAAAAGAGGACCTAGTACAGAATCTTGTGGTACACCTGAGCATACTTTAGTTAACGCAGAGTTATGGTCGTTAGAACTGACGAACTGAAAACGATTGGTTAGAAAACATTCTAAAATTAAATTATGGGGTTTTACTTGCCAAAACCGCTTTCTGATTATGAGGCACGCCGTAGTGGGGGACTCCGGAAACTTGGACCACCTGCGGTTCTTTAACGTGCACCTAAATCTAAGTACACGGGTGTTTTCGCATTTCGCCCCCACCGAAATGCGGCCGCCGTGGCCGGGATTCGATCCTGCGAGCTCGAGCTTAGCAGCCCAACGCCATAGCCACTAAGCAACCAAGGTGGGTAGAAAACGTTCTATCCATTTCAAGAGGTTACAGTCAAGATTAAGAAGGCTTAGTTTGTATAGTAATAGCTTGTGAATACCTTGTCAAATGCTTTAGAGAAATCTAGGAAGATGCAGTCGGCAAATGAGGATTGATCTAGAATGCATTGTAACTTGTGCGTATACACAAGATGAGCTGTGTTTCGCACGAATATGTTCTTTGGAAACCATGCTGCACTGACGTGAAAAATGAATTAGTTTCGGGAAAATTAACCAGATGATTATATATGATGTGCTCCCGCATTTTGAAACAGATGCTGTTGAGAGATATTGGTACACAATTAGCGGGAGAAGATTTAACACCTGATTTTTGGAAGGGAACCACCTTCCCAGTTTTCCATTGTACAGGCAAAATAGATGCGTCCCGTGATTGTTCAAAAAGTTTGGTTAATATGACGGAACTGTAAGTAGATATGCTCTTAAAAAATTTAGTACTTATAGTATCGTAACCTGGAAGTCTGATATTTTAAATTGTCAATGAGTCGCGCAACACCAGATGTATCAATGACGATTAGCACAGGGCCACGGCTACCTGGAATAGAGCGGCCGGCCACCTTATAATAGGGCATTAACAGCACGGTCTCTGTTAAAAAGTTTATTGTCTCGCACCCTCTAACGGCTGCGTAGCAAACATGACTCCGCCGGGAAAAGAAAAAAAAAAAGAAAAGAAAAACAGCCTTTCCCGCCCAAAACATGTTTTTAATAGTGTTTCGAGAAGACATGCAATGATAGAAATAGTCATTTTGAAAACGTTTTCTAAGCAATTTTAAAGCTCAGATATATTTTGACTGGTCCGAGGCGTCTTTAAGACGTCGAAAAAGGTCGGAAATCCATTTTGCCCCATGTATATCTGAAATCGACGTTTTTACGACTTCGTGGGCTATACCTGGGGGGCAACGCTGGTTCGCAACAGTCCTGCGACTGCCAACGAGTGGGGAGATCTCGTCAAAATTCTCTTTTCAGTACACTCGCAGCAATTAATCTAGTAACCCTGCTCGTGACAAAATGGACCGCACGTCGATTCGCACACGCGCGTGTTCGGTCCCACGGCACCGAGGCACACTGCGGGTTGTACAGCGCGTTGACAGGAACGCCGCAGGCTACGTCGTGCAGACAGGTGCACCCGTTTTGCTGCGGTGAGCTGTATACCCACTTCTTGTCGAGCAATTAACGCGGGAGCCGTTCTCGCACCCCAAGCCTCGCGCTAAGCATCGACCGCGTCAAGTCGGCGGCCCATGGAGGTTCTAGGTGGTGTTGCCCAGGCCCAGCTGACGAATGGGTCGACGCGAGTTGTCGTGTGAATTCGTCCGTGCCGGCGCGCGTATCCGTTTTGCTCGGCCCGCACCGCGAGCGTCTCGATCTCTCAGTTCGCGCTCCTCAGCGTTGGGCGATCTGTGCCAGGAGCTCGCGAAGGGACAAGCGGTCGTTTGTTCGCGACGAAAACTGCTGTCGTTTACGTCACGAGTCGTTGCGAGGGCCGATGTAGCAGCTCGTAGCGGACGACCCAGAGAGCGGGAGCGATGCATCAAAACATCGCCATCGCCATGCCCTGCACCTTGGTTACAGTCAACTAGAAGCAGTATTATAGTACACTGTACCCTGGTGACATGCTGCGTCGTCACGTCACGACACGGTGCGGCGCTTTGACGGATGTAACTTCTCTGAGCTTGCTTGCTGAACGTGCGTCGTTAGTTACTTTAGATTGTGACGTACAATCTTTCTTTACCGATAAACGGCTAACTCTAGACCCGAGAAGAGGCTGTAAAACAATCGGTGACGTCACGGCACGTCGGGGCGCAACATCGCCACTCGTCATTCCCTATTGCACATTTTCTGGCTAACCTAGCCTCCTCCTCCTTTCGCGGTAAACAGTGGCCGTCTGGCTATTGCAGAAACGTAATTCTCTGAACTAACTTAACATTGCTGCTTATTGCTTTATAACCGCGAATTTTCGCTCTAGCTGCAGGTGACCGAAGATGTGACAGCGTGTCGCACAGTTCACGCGCAGCTGAAGATTATGCACGATTGAGTCACAGCTGGGCAGCTTATCCCGATAACCCCACTGTCGATGTGAGCTTACCTCGACACCTCGACACTCGCTTTGTCGTCAGGCAACACGTTGCGAAGGGGCCCGCATCAAGTCTTTCGTATGTATGCACCTCTATCTGTTCACATATACACGTCAAAGCAGACTGCGCAATCACAGAGCTGTAGAAGCTCCGACCGTTCCCCTCTTTACAAAAGTAGACAGCCCTTTGTATTTTTTTATGTTTAAACAATACGATTGACAATCGCACTTCGTCACTTAGCGCTGCAGACCAGAGGGACTTTATCAATGACAGATGGAACCTAGTCACGTGGGCACTTTCAAAGTCCTTTAAACCAAAAATCAAGAGAAGACGCGCGCTGACACATGGGCGCATCAAAGGAGGCCTAGTCGAAGGAAGCACTCAGTCAAGGAAGTTCGCGTTTGTTCTTTGAAACCTCAAGGAAATACTGTTGAACCTAGAGGGCATCCAACAGAGGAATAGAAAATTGGTTATAATACGGAAGTTTAATTTTTACCTGTTAAAATTTAAACAAGTTTCACTGTTTTATAGAAGTTTCTAAGCACAAACACTCGTGACACCCGCGATCTCCATCACGAATGCGCAGGTACAAAAGTGCCGGCACGGCCTGTTGCCATCAGCAACATCGATGCAAGATGGGTGCCACGTGCGATTTGGTTGTCGTCTGCTACGCCTCGAAGTGTCGTCGTTCTTTTTTTTTTTCTTTTATTGCGAAAGCAATACTGCTCGCACTTTCGGCCCATCGGTGGTCGTGGCGCCTCCTTACACAGCTGCGCGTCACGTGACCATGTGACGTCACGCCAGACCGAGAGACGGGGCCCCAGCTCGCGGCATCGATGGTGGAGGCGAAGCCTTGCGCGCCGGTGCTGCGGCGCTATCGAGAGAGGGCACTCGCTGGTGTGACGTCACGCTAGGAGGATAAATGGGGCTACAGCTCGACTCCTCGCAGTGGTCGGCGCGCTGCCTTGCGCTATGTCGGATGATGTATAGTAACAAAGGGCAACCATGTCCACGCCATCAGCCGAACCAAGGCGCAGCCAAGGGTATTGCTTTCGCAATCTTCCAGGCTTAACCAAGCTAAGCCTTCAGCCAATTTTTTTTTCTTGTCCGCGCGTCGTTATCTCATTTCGTTCCTCGTCACTTTTTCGTCTCAGCATACGTTGTGGTTTCCGTTAGAAGCTTCAGCGGATACCATCTGGAGACCGTGTAGCACTGACACATATCACTTGAATTAATGTTCATTTGAAAGCTATAGGCTCGTTAACTTCAAAGGGCCTTTGGCACGCGGTCTGGGGTCACAAGCGTGCTGTTCGGACATGAATCATTTTACGGCGGCATCTACGCGAATGCGACGAGTGGCGCCTAGCATCGTCTTTCTAGCGCGTCGCATTCATGTAAACGGCGGTAATGAGCTAGGAAGGCGAACCACATCGATGCGACAGGATAGGGTAGTTCGATAACTAAATTCGAGGCACGTGCATTGAAACGCTGGCGCAGAGCGTTGAGGGAGAGAGACGGCTGCCGCCATGTGCCCTCCTCCACTCGCGAGAGAAACGAAAATCGCCGGAAACACTCGCAGCTTGCTTCGGACGAAGGGGGAATGCGCCGCATGCAAACGCTGTAGCATAGTAATTACCATGATGCGCTAAAGTTTGAGATAGGCTATGCGTATACACTATAGCATTCATAGATATCCAGCTATTGGTCAGAAAAAAATAAATAAACGCACGAGTTTTCTCTCTTATCCCTGTCGGCCTCTCTTTTCGGTTCTCCTTTCCCTTGGCTACTCCTTCTGTAGATAAACTTTTACCTAGTCGCTCTGTAAATATAGTTACCTTCTTTACTCCACCCTGTCTGCATGCACGTCATTTTACTCCCCTAACCCCCATCTGCCCACATGCTGCTGACCACCGTTCAGCTGATCGGCAGACTGGACTAGACAGTTACAGTGAGGTTGGTAGTAATTTCCTTCCCTTCCGTTCTCCTTACTTATTTACTTATGTCAATTATTATTATTATTATTGTTATTATTATTATTATTACTACTATTAATGGAAACATAGAAAACTCAAAGGAAACAGTGAGGGAGCAAGCTGACAACTGCCAACGAGAGGTGCACAGCGCCTGCTCACTCTTTCCGGAGGAGGGAATGAAAAAGAGGAGAAGAAGATGGGAAACAAAGAAATAGAAAAGAAAATAGGAAAAAAAAATACAAATGACAAAGACACGGACAAAGAAAGTATAGGAACACGGAAGAAAATTTCTATAAACGGAAGGCCAAGTCAGTTTTCCGCAAGAAACTTAGCAAGGTTCTATGGACCTGGACGCGTTGAGCAACACTACCTCTCGGAAACAGGCAATCATCAAGGGTCGCACACTTAAGTCCAATCAGTCCATATACCTTAATTAGCAGTGCACGTTGTGTGACGAATGCGGAACACTCCAATATAAGGTGTTCAAGTGTCTTGTAGGAGTCGAGTCACTGGGCGTACACGACGGACTGTCCACACGTCCTTGACGATACAAACGTTCGCGCACCAACACAGAGCCAACTTTTATTTCAATAAACAACCGACAACAACCGGTGTTGCTCTTGCCGTACACATCAGACCCTTCCGGTGTGGATTCACTTCTACACTCTAAGAAAAATCCCGGGTAAAACGGGAGTAACGGGGCAGCTAGTCAAAGGGCGCTTTCTTCCCTCAAGGGACTAACTGCATGACTGTGCGTGCTGTGTGCAAATTTCGGAGAGGAAGTGTTCAGTCCCTCGTCGGAAAGAGAGCAACGGGAGGACGAACAAAAACAGTTACTTCCCATGCGATTCACTGTTTTCGTCCGTGTCGCGGAGTGATGCGGCAGAAACGGTATTGTCTATAAATCGTGTATAGTTCGAAGTTCGTACATTGTCTATTGAACTACATGCGAAGCAGCACTTTGGCTCGCCGTGAAAAAAATTGCGCGAAAGTTAAAAGCTGGAATGTGAAGAGCCATGCCCTTCGTGCGGACATCATAAGTGAGCGATACACATTAAACGCGTAAGTCATTGATAGACTGCTAAATTTTACTGATGAATAGTACCTTAGTTCCTTATGTTCCAAGGAGATTACGAACTTAACTGAAGCGATGTGTAGCTCAAACGGGACACACTAAGCGACAGAGAAATTGTCCTTCTTTGCCGTCTTGGGTGCCCCGTTTGAGCTCGCTACACGTATACATCGCGTAGTGCCTCAGTTTGAATCACCCTAAGAATACTAGGGCAGATTTCTTTTCGCACTCGCTTATGATTGCAAGTACACTCAACGTTAGACTCTCCCCGCACAGCGTACACAAAATGCCGAGTCGCTTTTATACTGCATGCCGCACCTGAGTGCCGAAGCTCAACTTGTCTCAATGTCCTGCCCCGTCAAGCGATCATACAAAGAATACACCAGCAGTTTGCCATCTTCATTTGGGGTTCCGTTTGGGAGCGCTCTAGTCGCACTAATTTGTTCAGAACAGTGAAAAGTGGAGGCCTAGGGTTGGTTCATCTCTTTTTAAGACAAGTCGTGTCGAGATTTTTGTTCCTACGTGATCAGAAAGATACATTCTTGTGCACAGTCCTTCAAAGACGTTTGAGCAACGCGTTGCCTCAATTCGTTGTGTCCTCCGATTACAGCACAGGACCTAGGCTCAGAGGCTTCCTGCGAGAAGTCGTATTGGCCTTTGACTTCCTACATACGCGCTTTTCATTGAACTACCTTGCATCTGTTAAACGCAAAAGACTGTACAAAGATTTACTTGATGTATCATTGCCTGTGCCTGTCTATCGTTCTATGTACCGCGTTGAATCCAGAGGAAGAAACGTGCTCAAGCGAGTGAAGCGGATGCCGATACGGTCATCCGCAAAAACCTTTTTCTTCCATTTACACAGTGGAACGCTCCCAGTGAAGCCATGGCTAAGAGAAAGGGGAATATTTGTGCCGTGGTCTGTAAACTGCTCAAGATGCAGGCAACCAGAGACGATTGAGCATATCTTTCTTGATTGTTCAGATGCAATGTTCTTGTGGGACATCCTACAAAGAACGTTGAAAAAGGAATTACCGATAACACCGTACGGCATCCGCTTCTTGCCAACTGAGAACGCAGATATGCCATGTGACATGTTCATGGCAATATGTTTACATAGCCTGTGGAAAACAAGAATGGATGAGCGTCATGAGAGGCTTGTTATTCATCCTGCGAGAGAGCATTTCATTGAAAGCGTGCTATATCTGCGTGAAGCTTATAAAACGAGAACAGAACCACCCGAATGGATGCATATATTGGATGAACTAGCGGTAATCAAGTGTTTTTAACTATTTGCAAGGGCCCAAGACGGTCATTGCTTTTACCATTATGAAGTGTATCTGTTTATGCCGTATGTGTACGTCGAAGACCGGCAATAAAGAAAAAAAAAAATCTGCCGTAGTGCAGTGCTTAGAGTACCTGACTTGTGAGCGCGATGACATGAGTTCGAATCCTACTTACGTCCACTTTTTTTTCTTTATTTTTTAGCTTAGTGACTTTTTTATCAGGGTATAAATGCATAATTTCTTCAATTCCACCTTTGCGGAGCATCGAAATTATGACCGTTACTCCCTTGACGAACATCGGAAAAGAGCAACTGTTAATCTTCGGATGAGTAACGGCATGGGGAGTAACAGTTGAGTTGAGTTGAGTTGAGTTGTTGTAGGCTACTGGTGGGATTAGTCCTGCAGTTGCTGCCGGCAATTGCTCCACCGTAGCGACACTTAAAATAAATAAATCACATAATCAGACACAGACCTCACAATTACAAATGGTCACTCCTCAGTTCACCATGTGGAGGCCAACTCCGTGTCCTGTAGGTAACTTAAAGAAAGGCGAGAGACCTCCTTCCTACACAACCGGTTCCCGTGCGGGAAAACAATGTCCTGAAGAGAACTGTGAGGAACTCCTGTCATCTTGAGGGACCCGAATAACACCCTCCTTTCCGCGTTATACACAGTACAGCACATTAGGTAATGTTTTATGTCACCGCACACACCACACGTTGAACATAATGGTGATAACGCCAGGCCAGTCTTATACATCCACGCAGGGGTACGAGCAGAGCCCGTGCGAATGCGGAGCAGTAAGGTGGCTTGGTTTCTTTTGAGACCCTTGATCACACATGGCTTGTGAGGTGAGCTCCACAAAGAACTGAAGTGGCACAACACAGCTTCTCTGAAGGGTCTGTTGTCCTCTTGAGGCACTCTTCTCAATGGATTCCCGGACAGCACTCTATGGGCGAGGCTGTCCGCCATCTCGTTGCCTATGATACCTATGTGCGAGGGCACCCATTGGAAACGTATGGAGAAGCCTTTGATATGGAGATTGTGCACCAAGCGTAGGGAGCTAAGACATAAGGCATCAGTAGGGAACCCGTGCTTTAACCTTTGAAGGGAAGATTTTGAATCCGTAAGAATGACAGCAGCTTGAGGTGTACAAAACCGTAGTTTCTTTAGAGCTGCCTCGTTGGCAACGCTTTCGGCCGTTGTGGAGGACACGACTGCAGTGAAGCGAACAGACCAATCATACTTCAAAGAGGGAATGTGAAAAGCAGCTACACTAGATCCTTTGACCTTGTCCACAGAGCCATCAGTAAAGATTTGAAGATGACGTGCATATTCAGTCTCAAGATGCTCCAGTACCAGCGATCGCGTTGCCGCCAGAGGAGAACTCCGCTTAGCGCGTACGTGAGGAATTGTCAACGAACAATCGAGGCTCGCGAATGACCAAGGTGGTTTCAACTTCTTAGTTCGACCTCTAGCGTCAAGACCCAGGTAACCAAGAGTATTTAGTGCCAGGTACGCTCGGGACTCGGATCTCTTTCGAAGGCGCTGTGGAAGAGCTCGGCCGGCTGCCGTCTGTTTGAGGCGGCCAATTTGCATCAATGACCTTTGTGAAGCGACTAGGCTAAGAGGTCTCGATAGAGATTCATAAAGTACTGCATTGTTAGGAGCAGTCTGCGGAACGCCAAGAGCCCTTCTTAGGCCCTTTCTGTGCAAAATCTCAAGTCGTTCCAGCTGTGATATCGAGGGGGAAATTAAAGGGAGCTGATACATTATTCGACTCGTCACTAGTGCATCGTGCAACCTGATCACTGAAAAAGGGTGATTTCCCCATTGCTCATTTGCAACTCTACGGATCACATTGAGACGCGAAGATATCGATGTCACAACCGAGTCCACAGCTCGTCGCCACAGTAGGCGGTAGTCAATAATGACACCCAAAAAGCGCTTGTGTTTCAATTGTCGAAGGCAAGACTGATCAAGGTCTATCTTCGGCCGCGCATGCCTTCTTCCTCTACCTGGAAACATGATGAAGCCAGATTTTTCCACCGAGAGAGTCAACCCAACACCTTGAAAGTAATTTTGAACTGAAAGTAATGCCTGTCGAGCTATCAGAGCTAAACGCTTGTGTTGATATCCGGTTAACCAAAGAAAATGTCGTCCGCGTATATCGACATATGGACATGCCTGCAATGTTTTTGCACTTCAGCGGGAAGACCAGCCATTACTACGTTAAAGAGCGTTGGGGAAAGAACACTTCCCTGAGGTACACCTCGCGATACCGCCCTTTCGGTGCTTGGGGTACTTCCTAACCGCACTTGAATTTTACGATCACTGATAAATGAGTGAATTAATCGCAGAAGATAGCCCTGTACGCCCATGGCCTGCGAACTATTTAGTATTGAGCTCTGAAGGACGCTATCATAAGCCTTTGATACGTCTAGGAAAATAACTAGTGTTGAAAGGCCAAAAGCTCTATGATGTTCAATATGGCTTATCAAGTCCAAGACGCTATCTTGCGCGCTTAAACCTTTT
Source organism: Dermacentor andersoni (assembly GCF_023375885.2). NCBI lineage: Eukaryota > Metazoa > Arthropoda > Arachnida > Ixodida > Ixodidae > Dermacentor > Dermacentor andersoni. Next base: position 155,408,860 of record NC_092816.1, on the reverse strand, counting down.
CGGAATCCAGTAATGCATGTTGGCAGAGCCCTTCTATCTTCGAGCCACCAAGATAAACGCTTACTTGCCAGCTTCTCCATGAGCTTAGCCACGCACGACGTCAGTGATACAGGACGATACGAGGCCAAGTCTGTCATTTCTTTGCCGGGCTTCAGCACTGGGACAACACAAGCCACCTTCGATGAATGAGTGACGTCGCCAGTCTCCCACACTCGATTGAGATAGCTTAGGAGCATCTTCCGGTGTCCCAGAGGTAGGTTCTGCATCATCTGGTTGGTAATGCCATCAGGACCTGGTGCACATCAACGCCGCAGGCTGCTGAGTGCTGTCTGTAGCTCTCGAAGTCTAAACGGGGCGTCCATCACAGACGTAGATGTTGCAGGCAGAGCGCAGGGATGAATTCCTGAACTTGCATTTACAAATGCATCTGGAAATTACTCTGCCAAGCACACGAGAGGTTTCTGCTTGCGCAGTGCAAGCGCTTCGAAAGGTTTTCTAGGACGAGAATCACCAACAAGACTGCCAATGATTCGCCAAATTCTCGTCATCGGTGAGAAAACCGTCGAGCTAGCGCAGAAGGACGCCCACTGCGACCTACAGAGCTTGTTCGTATGGCGTCGAATGGCAGAGTTACACCTATTGAAGGTCGTCTTCAAGGATCTGTCTTCCTTCTTCCGCATCAGTTGTCGCTCCGCCCTTCTGCGCGCTGCGCAAAGGTTCCTGAGTTTTAAATCCGTAGTCGGAAAATGATTACGCAACTTGACCGCCGTAGTAGCAGCCATCTTACCAGAAATCATTTTGTCTATCACATCACCAGAAACATATGCAAGTTGCTCCCTGTATTTGTCCCAATTAACAACATGGCTAATTTTAGAGCCGCGCATATGGAAGTCGGCAGTAAACACTAAAATTGGATAGTGATCACTTCCCATGCGGTCAGGTGCAGTTGACCACTTCACGCGGGCGTCAGATGAATGCAAGGTTAGGTCTATAGATGTGGCTGAAGCTGGAGGCCGGAAGAAAGTGGGACTTCCGTCATTGGCCACGCACAGGTCCAAATTGTCGATAAGTTCTACAAGTTTGCGTCCGCGGGAATCTGTGTTCCTGTCACCCCAGACAGAGTGATGGGCGTTGAAGTCCCCGCAGATAATTCGGGGCGCTGGGCAACGGTCACAAAGCTGCTGGAGAAACAAGTCCATTGCTACCTTCTTCCGCGGAGACACGTATACGGATGCAACAGAATGAGTTCGGAAGCCAAGCCGTATCCTCAAAGCCGCTACCTCAATACTATCGGTGCAAAGGTCAGTGACGTTCAAAGCCACATGAGGGATTTCTGTTCGTATGTAAAGGGCGGCACTTCCCGCGGGAAATGACTATGCTGCAATTCTTATGGGCGACATATCCAGTCAAAGATCTCCCGCTTGGTAGGCCAGCCTCCGAGAGGGCCAATACTGGAAAACATGTATCTTTCAGAAATATATTAAGTTCTGCTAATCGGCTTATAATCCCAGCGCAGTTCCACTGCATAATAAACGGCACTTTTCGGTGATTTTTAGTTGCACGAGGTTGAAGAAGACTAGCCATATTATAAGGTAAAGGGCGCTGCGAATGTGGTAATCATGGACTCAAAGGAAAGAACAAGCTGTAGAAAGTTCTTCAGGGTGCCAGTCTGTATCGCTTGAACATATGAGTCAAACAAAACTCGCAGAAGGTCGGACAAGTCCTGATTTTTCAGCTCCTTATTTTGCTGTACGCACTGCCTCACAACTTCAACAAAAGTTGCGGACTGGGGCCCACTCTTGGCCACTGCAGCTGGTTTCTGCGTCTCTTTTGAGGCAAGGGAATGTCCTCCTTGTCTTCGAGTCTGGCTGTGATCTGGTCGCTGAGAAACTTGGACACTTTTGCTGCAGCAGATCGAACAACCGACTCACCCACAGAGGACTTTGCCGTCTTGCTAGGCTCAGGTCGCTCACTGACGTTGCTTGTTACCACCCTACGAACTTCCGACTCTAACGCCGGGAACTCGTCACTTCCAGTTATCCGCTTCTCAGTAGGTTGTGGTTTGGGACCACTAATGAAGGACACTCGGCGGTGTAAGGCGCTTACACGGAAGGGGCAGCCACCGAAACTCGCTGGATGGTCACCACCACAATTAGCGCAAGCAAAATCTGCCTTGCAGGCTTTGTAATCGTGGGCGCCACCGCATCGTTTGCAACGTTGATCTTTGATGCAAACTTTGGCTACATGCTCAAAGCGTTGGTACCTAAAGCATCGGGGAGGAGGCTCAACGAATTCTTTGACTGCATGCTTGGTAAAACCGAGGTCAGTATTTTCGGGGCGCTCGGTGTTGGGAGCAAACGTTATCACAACAGAGCTAGTAGGTTTCGCTGCCCATTCTTTTTCTTGAGTCTCCACCCGGCGCATCAGACGTTTCACGTGCAGAACACCTTGCGGTTTCAAGTAGTGAAGAAGTGAACAGTTCATCCCCTCGCACTTACGCCCTAAGGAGAGGAATGGCTGTGGCAGATCAGTTCCTTCCCTAAAGGAGTAATTTCAATACCTCATTTCCTCCTTTTCTTCTTAGAGTGTATAAACAGCAGCAAGATACACCAATGCAACAAGTAAAAGCAATTTCTTTGCATTTCTGGCATATACACGGTCCGTATAAACGCGTTCATGCATTTACGAGCAAATGGACGACCATGGACATTCCGTATAATTACTTGGATATCGGTGGCTCACTACTTTATACCCTGTGTAACCAAGAGCAACGCGACCCCCATCGCAGCACGCCTTAGGCCAGCCCCCGCGACTAGTAATGGTTGTTTGTAAGATAGATGAATAAAGGAAGGGGAGGAAAATCGCTACTGACCGCAGTAGTTGTCTAGCGCAGTCTGCTGACACCTAAACCTCGGTCAGCAGTGAAGGAGGGAGAGGGTACTAAAAGTAAAATGACAGGGAAAGAGTTTAGAATAAAGAAGCGCTATATATTTACATATCGATGTGAGCTACGACAACAGTGAAGACAGGCCCAACTCGTGTAGTGATTCGCGGGGACGCATCTGGAGACAACTGCGGCGCCATGTCACGGGTTGCTGTCAGACGACGAGTGACGTGTTTGTTCGCATGTTCTTCTGCGGCAGAGTAGGTAGCCACTGCAAAAGTTGCGGGATTCAAAATATCCTGTACAGGTGGAGTGAACGACCACTGGCGCACCACTTCCGATGTTGACCCCGAGTAACCCAGAATGGAGCTCGTCTCGGTCGCCGAACTCAACAGACAGGTCCGCACTGTTTTGTCGGCACCGCTCTTGTGAGGTGAACAGCAGTCACTGTGGCGCGACATGGCCTCCGCGGCCATCGTAACTATCTCGCTCATCAGTGGACATCTGAAATGTTCCGTGAGTACGTATATGAGAGAGGAAAGTTATACGCAACATGATAGAATACACTAGAAAATAAATAAATACACTACATGCAATACATCTATATAGATATGTGTGTGTGTGTGAAGTGATTGTTCTGCAGCATCGGGCCCGCTACGCAGCAGAGAGGCTCGGCCTTTCTGTACCGACGTGGGAGCGGCCCGCTATGTGCATGCTAACGCGCGTTCCGAAGCACGAAAATAAAGTTTTGCCATACCATTTCCTTCACAGCACGTGGCTGCTTCAAAATATTGGGCTATATTTCTTTAACGCGCCTATATAGCCTGGGAACCGCCTTCTTGGAAACGTGGAGGCGGCTGCTGCTACTGCTGCTGCTGCTGCTGTATGCATTGAAACCGCAAACTGTGCCTAAATATAATCAGTGCCTTAAACATTTATTAAGGAGAGATGTGGGTGGAAAATTGAATTTTTCATTTGCCAAAGATTTAATTGTTTAATGTTCAAAATTAAGCTTCAACATTGTTTTCATCCGTTTAAAAATCAGGAATTTCTCCACCTAGAAGAAGAAGAATATTTCTAGTGGAGGCATGCGAGCCGTAGGGGCTTCATTTTTAATGCGAATAGCATTCTTTGCATACTTCAGGCGCCTGCCTGCCTTCCTGTCTGCTGCCCTGCAGGGCTGTACATATTGTATATATTGTTTATTCGTTGTTAAAGTGTATATAGCGCCGACTTTGTTGTTCATTTAGAACTGAGGTTAAACAGCACGAATAAAACAAGGACACAAGGAAACAAATACCACAGACAAGCGCTGACTGCCAACTGGAAATTTATTTGAAATTCACCAGCCATCTATACCTTATTCAGCAAGGCATGCGCGCACCCATTCGCAAAAACATCTGCAAATCACCAACATCATAATCGTTCATCCAAAAATGTTATTTCTTTTCCCGACAAGGCAAGAGAGGGAGTGCTTACACATTTATCTCCTTTTTTGGCGATGAGGTTGAGTCATAACTACTTGTCAGTCACGTTCCTTGAGCTACTACCTGAGAAGACGCATCACGCCACCGGAAATCATAGGCCTTTTTGGTTTCGTAGAACCTTCTTGGGGACACGCAAAAAGGATGTGCAAATTACTGAAGTCTGAAAAATGGCGCCAAATACGACTATACAATTATTGGCTGAAAGTACTCGTTGAAGAAAGAATAGACCCCTGCAAGAAGGACCGAACGCTGCGCGAGTACAAGAGACTTGCCGGGCAATCTACAGAGTTCCTGTGGCAACGAAGCAGGATCTTCTTACCGAAGCCGTGCGCTGGGATCATCAGTGCCAACGTAGTCACCACGCTTGGGGAGGCTGCAATTCCAGACCAACTTAGGAAGACCCTGGAAAAAGGCCCAAAATACAGCTTTGAGCCAAAGCTTACTGCTCCATAGCTCCTAGCCATGGGTAGAAGCATGGGAGACAGAGCTGAGGATCAAGACCATGAACGAGTTGTCGGGGAAGCTGTGAACTGCGTCCTAAAGCACGCACCGTGTGGGAAATTCCTCCCATAAAGAAAATTGTAAAGAACCTAAAGAATGATGCGCTTGTAGTACTACAGGCAGATAAAGAAGGCGGTTTTGTTGTTCTGCCAAAAAAACCTTATGAACGAAAAATCCAAGCAAGCTATTATGAAGAATTTCAAAGCTGTTTCTTTCGACCCGAATAAGCAAAAGGCCGCCCTGAAGCTACTCAAAGACTTGCACCTAGACTCGTTACGGTAACTTGTGATCAAAGCGGAGACGGAGTTCCTTGATGTTTGCTTCACTTGCGAAACCCACAAGCCTGAATACCCTTTTAGGGTTATTGCGTCTGAGAAGACGTCATGGCAATGTTATGTAGGAAAAGTTCTGCAAGGCCATCTCAAGAAGTTGCAGATAAATGACCCTTTCCTGGTAAGGAGCTCTGAAGAAGTGATCTTGGCGATAAATGAAGACCAGGGGACTGCACTAACCGCATTTTCAATAGATGTAGAGGACTTATATTATTCTGTGCCGCGAGATAGTTTGATGTGCGCTGTGCGCGATAGGATAGATTTTGGAGAAGTTAACTTTCGAAATTCTGTAGGTGTCAACAGCGACAATTTTGTAACGCTTTTAGACTTTTATCTTCATTCAACTGCTGTTAATTATGATGACCAATTCTACATCTAACGCACTGGCATCTGTATAGGATCAGCCATATCCCCCATTTTATGCGACATTTTTTTGTCCGCGGTTGATAATGTAATTTCTGCTAAGTTGGTGGATACGCCTGTAACGCGAGTGTTTAGAAATACTGACGACTACTTAATTGTTATGAAGAAAGATACCTGCATGCATTTTCATAACGCGGTCGAAGAAATTTTGGACTTGTTCATCAACTCATCGGTTCACGTATGAATTGCCAATTAACAACCGTATTCAGTTTCTAAATACTAACCTCTGTTTTTCATTGGAGGAGCATGTATGCTGGGGATATCGTCCCAGATCTAAGAAAACCTTGTTGCGCTACGACAGCGCACACTCTAAATTGATTAAGAGAGGCATAGCAATCACGTGCATTAAGGTAGCACTTAGTAAGTCGTGTGAGCATGACTGCAATCAAAGTTTTTTTCAAAATCAGATAGCGCGATTACAGAACGCAGACTTTCCCAGTTCTGTGATCACTTCAGTATGCGAAGCCATCCTGCAGAAAGAGAAAAGAAGTTCCGAAACTTCCCAAAAAGGAAAGAATAAAGAGAAGAGACAAGCACACGTGGTACCATACTTACACAAGTTGTCACACAATGTATATAAAGTTTCGAATAGGCATAACATTAATTTGCTTTTCAGTGCCCCGTGTAAGCTGTCCTAGATAAGAAATCGAATGAAAAAGCGCGAAAGGCCACTGTGCACCACAGATCATAAATCCCGTTTCACTGAGTGCAGGCGCAGCGTAATGTATCAGATACCGCTCAGCAGTGGAAAAACTTATATAGGTCAAACGGGACAGTGTTTCAGTGAAAGAGCTCGTCAGCACAACATTAACCTAAAAAATGGATATGGGAGCCATTTAGCCGGACACTGTAACAAGTGTCACTGCACTCTCATATTTGAAAAAAACAAAATTCATAGGGAAAGGAAAGGGTAAGGGCGAAAGGGATATAGTAGAGGCTTATCACATTAGAAAGGAAGGAGATAAATGTGTAAGCACTCCATCTCTTGCCTTGTAGAGAAAAGAAATAACATTTTTTTTTTGGATGAACGATTATGATGGTGATTTGCAGATGTTTTTGCGACTGGGTGTGCGCATGCCTTGCTGAATAAGGTATAAATGGATGGTGAATTTCAAGTAAATTTCCGGTTGGCAGTCAGCGCTTGTCTGTGGTATTTGTTTCCTTGTGTCCTTGTTTTATTCGTGCTGTTTAACCCCAGTTCTAAATATGAACCAGCTAGCCCTCATCAAGATCTTACTAATTGTTGTTCAGTGTGTGTTGTTATTGTGTATTAAGTTTCTATTTGAGGGAAACATTGCGTCGGGATTTCTTTTTGCTTTTTCCTCTTGTCGTCCGTTAATGTCAACGACACCCAAGATAGAGGGCGTTGTTCTGCACAAGATATTGGTTGCACCATCGCCTCTGTATACCCAGTCATAGCGCGTACTCCCAACCCTTGTTTTCTGCACTTCGTCCAGTTCAGACTGTTATTGTCTGTCACAGCACGTGGTTAACATATACGCTCCATCCAGTACACAGGTGGCGCCGCCTGTGGCGAGCGGCGCGACACTGGGAAGGTGGGAGGACCGCGAGGTTTCGAAACTGTACACATGTATCCGTGATCCGCCGCTTTATTGTGTGTGCGCGCGTGAAGGTGTTGCGTGCTTTTCAGTGATGTCGCAAATAGTTTTAGCGGGGTTTAAGCCTTTTAAAGGAATAGGGGAGTACTTTCATGCTGCTGGCGTTAACCAGCGGAGACCGGCTGTACAATGCGTCACATGTTCTCTCCGCGAAAGAAGTGGACGACCTGGACGTTCACGCCTAGTCACGTTCGGAGCAGGGAAAGCAAGTGTACTAAGTAACCCTGCACGTGAGTAAAGCCTACTGTTACACTAAAATTGAACTCTCTAAAGTGGCACCCTGAAAACGCTATGGGTTGAGCGATTTTTAATCGACGCCTCACTGTAGGCGATGCACGACTCATTTCGCTCCTGCGCGTTGTACGCCGCTGCCTATAATTTGATGCCCCGGTCACACTGTTACGTTAGATGGTCATACAACTCGATCTGAACCAGGTGCAGCTGCAGGCTCATTTTGGATCGCAATTTTGCTCGATCTGCGTTCCGTTGATCGCGATCCCCGCAACGAGATCGGGCTTCACGATCGCGATCGAAGGCTGTCGTCAGCACCGTCATGTCGACTGACCTAAACTAATTCAATTAGGATTGTTGGATTGGGTGGCAGCGATCCTGCTTGATCTAAATTGAGAAATTCGATTCGGATCGGGCGCGATCTTAATTGAAAGTGGCTGTGTGGCACTGCGGTGCTCTAACGCTGTGTGCTTATTCGTCATCGTCTGACATGCCCCCAAACGAAAACTTTGGCGTTTTTAAAGCAGTTGTAAGCGTTCTGTCATGGCTCACTGCTGAACACAGAACCGAGACTTACTCGCTGACATAAACGGAGCAACTACTACGAGTCGCTTCGCGCGGGAAGCGGCACAAACGAGCCATTGATTATTCGGCCTTTTTAATGCGTAAGCATTCTTTGGCGAGTACCCCAGGAGCATCTGCCCGTCACGCGAATAGTGATTGAAATGCGTAATTCGTGCGCGCATATATATTTACAATACTTGAGCAATACAAGTTCGCTCCTTATATTAGAGCTCGCTGCGTTGAGTTTGCATTCTTGTCTCCTTGATCCTTCCTGCACTGCATGCCTTTGAATTTCTGTGGTGAGATGAGTACATTTGGAGGCTGAGAATTGAATCGGCTGTCCCGAGAACGGGGGGTTAAGTGCAGATCCCTGGAAGAGGCTTTCTTCTTGTAACGAACATGGATGTGTGCTGATGACGAGTACATATGAGCGAGGCGGTTGCGTGAGGGCCTCCCGGCCGGTGGTATAGCGTTCACAATGAAGCCTTCGGTTCATTGTCGAACCCACCCGTCTGAGGTCGGCGGAAGAAGGCGCACAACCGTCAGTTGCCGTCACGATCGCAGGCGCGGGAGAGTATTGTGCGCGCCGACCGGTTGCGCGAACGTGGGGGTCACACGCAGGCTATCGAAGGCGAGTGTGTATACGCTCGCGGCCGCGCGCTCTCGTGCTTGTTTACGTCCGAGAGCGAGCAGCCGTCGTCGTCGAGATCGGCCTCGACCGCGGTGTGTATGGGTACATACGCGAAGGGCAGCGACTGTTGTCTTCCTCCGTACACACTTTTTTCTTTTTCTCAGCCGTTCGGTCGTTCCTTTCATCATCGCATCCTTGGACGAGGCCACAGCTGCGTTGCGTCGTTGTCAGGCGCGGCTGTTGCGGCCGGTTGGCCTCTTCCCGTCGCCTTGTTTGCTTACGCGAGGGCAGCGTAATTATGGCGCCGCGGTGTTAGGCATCCGAGAGACGCAAGGAGAAGCGGTTGCAGTGAAAACGGAGACGCTCGTCATTGCCTCGATGAAAGTGCTGTCTTGTTGTAAGTTTAATCTGTAAGATGGGAATGGATGGATAAGGCCTCTTTAGAGCCGATTATACCGAAATCAAAAGTACATTATACTTCGGAATAATAATAAAAAAAGCAAAATGAAAATAACTTCAAATACAGCATGCACTAAAAGAAGACTGTCGCTACTGCTTCTCAGGCTGCTGCCGCTGTCTCTAGCGATGCCGTCGATGCTTGAACAATAATATTAACGATAAACAACTACAACAACAACAACAACAATAATAATAATAATAATAATAATAATAGTTGTAGTAATAATTAACAATCGCTCAATCACTCAGCCAATCAACTAACCAATCAATCAGTCAATCAATCAACCAATCAATCAAAGGTGTTTATTAAAGTGCCCAGGAACAACCTCGAGGGTCTTGGTGCTGGCGCACTCGGCAAAACAATGTACAGGAAGAACAATGCAAGCTCACACACACACACATATGCACACATGCACACGCGCGCACACATAAAAAAAAGAATAATGATTACGCGAATACAGATTTTAAGAGTGTGAAATGCGTACACGAAGAGAATACAAAGCAATAGGGGATAAACAGAAAAAAGGATTCGGAACACACAACAGATATGAAAGTTTTTTTTTCTGTTATTGAAATTCCTCTGCAACTCCTTTCAGGAAAATATTAAAGTTAGGCACGATCCAGGCACTCTGAATCGGCGTTATATGTCGCCTGCACTCTAGATAGAGGGTTACAAAAATCTGAAGGCTGAAAAGGCGCGCTGTTTCCTTGTGCCTTTCTCTGGATGTAAAAGCGCACATTAGAAAGCAAGCGCGAAAGCAGCGCGTTAGAAGAAAGCAAGCGCATTAGAAGCAAGCATATATTAATTTGTGAAGAAAAGGGACATCCGATTTCTTGCGTCTACATGTCCGTGTAGGGAACGCGAGTACCTGTGTTAGCTCTATTGGAGATGGAAGCCTTTTGACAGAATTGATCGTTAATATAAATGTGAACATTTTCGCACATTTTCGAGAAGTTCACAATTTGACCTACAAGTGCCCCCCCCCCGTACCACTGAGGTATACTCAAGAACTGGAAGGCATACGCTCTTATATAAAGTTACAAATGGCCCAGGTTGTTTGAAGTCTCTCGTCACCCGACATACTGTGCTGAGTGTTCGGAGTGCACGCTGCCTCGTCTGTTGAGCGTGTGGCGAGAAACTCGGAGAGCTATCGAAGAACACTCCAAGGTCATTCGTTCCCCGAGCTCTTGGCACGAGAACATCTTTAACGCTATAGGGAAATAAAGTCCTGTTAGTATTCCGCGTGAAGCTTACAACTTTCGTTTTTGATGCATTTACGACCAGCTTGTTTTCAGCGCACTATGACGCGAAAGGAGCGGCGCAATCATTAGAATTTTTTTTACCGCTTTGTAAAGTTTCGCGTCATCGACATATAACAAAATTATAGAGTTTTGAATGTCTGCCATAACGTCGTTAATAAACAGCAAGAGAAGAAAAGGAGATCCGACGACCGACCATTTACGCTAACGTAGCATTACCGGTCGCTTAGGTAGCTTCTTATCAGCGCTGTGACAGTGTGGTGCAAATCAAGTTGTGTCAACTTTTGAACGAGCATTTTGTGGCATAAAACATCAAACGCCTTACTGAGGTCAAAATAAATGACATTCAGGAGTCCTTTCTTGAGAGGCATGCATCATGAAGCTAACGAGGTTGGTAGTTGTGGAGCGTCCCGATATGAATCCATGCTGCTGAGGAAAAAATAGTATTTTTAATAGAGGATCAAATTATTGAGTGCAGAGTTGACTCCAATAATTTAGATGCTACGCATAGGAGAGAAATAGGCCTGTAGTTACTAGCAGCAGTTTTTATCCCTGACTTAAAAACGGGAACGACCCGTGCTGTTTGTCAAGCCTTTGGGAATGTGCTCGTCTTAAAGTAAAATAAAAAAATACAAGTAAGCGTTGGATGAAGCAAGGACCCGTACGGCTTAATCAAAGCAGGTGGAATGTCATCATGACCACACGAAAAAGACGGTTTTAAGCGTTTGATGCTTTTGAAGACAAGTGCCATTACCAGAGCTTTGTCACCCACATCAGTTGAGGGTTCTTTTGACTTGCCTCGACCTTTACACTTGAGTGAGTGAGTGAGTGAAAAACTTTATCAGCTCTAGATTCGCTGGTCTTCTGCGGTCTTCAGATGGAATCGTCCATCTTCTAGCACAACGGTCGGTTGCCCTTAGTCCAGGGCTCCGCTGGATGCTGCTGCCAGTTGTGCTCGCCGAATCAGACCTTCTTGGTCGACCTGGCGATCGCTGGAGAGCACTCCCTCCCATTGCTCCGCACTCGGGTTTGGTATAACGGGTACCACGTCTATCTTCTGGCATGCCCACGTTATGTGATACAGCGTGGGTGTTTCGTGGCACCAGGGGCATTTGCCATTGTATTGTGTGGGTAAATTTTGCTGAGTACGTTTAGGTTCGGGTACGAGCCCGTTTGTAGCTGCCTCCACGCGACAGAATCCTCTCTGCTAAGGGAGTTGTGCGGTGGTGGATACCGCTTTCTGCAGCCCTTGTAGTAATTTAGTATCACCGAATAGTCTTAATTGGGGTACAGGTTTTCACTTGAAATTTTACTGGAACTGATAGCTTACTGCATCATTATTGGCGCAGACGTGCCCGGCTTTAAATTCATACTTTCACTTTATTTCTGCAAATCCTGACAATAGGAGGACACGCGCATAAGAAGCACTAGCGGCGGCTGCCTCATTCGTATTTTCTTACTTAAACATTGTTTTAAATTTCCACTGTAAACACCATGCACATAGAAAATATATTTAAATATAAATATATGACATATTTTATTATATTTTTGAAAGCGATGGATGTAGGCAATTAAAAATTATTTCTAAAGGTGTGGATAGCCTATGCCTAGACAATGAATACGTTGCTGTATGTTCACCACGCTTGAAATTGGTTCCCGTGCTTTTTCGACCTTGAAAAAAACCTATATCTAGTGTCTCATCTGAAGCGCCTCGGCTGAAGTAAAACGTCACGTTTGGTGTTAGTTGGAAGCAAGCTGTGATAGCTGTAGTCTTACAGTAGATAAAGTGCACAGATAGTTCTTTGTTTTTTTTGTCCCAAAACATAATCACCACAAAAGCGAATTGATAGCATCAGTGCAAAGCTTTAAATGTGCGCTTTGTTTCGTCCCAGTCGCCATCTATTTCTCTAATGAGCAGAAGGAAAACATGATCCTTGCCTTGGGGGCCGCAAATGGCGGCAATAGGAAGCCCGTAAATGTATATCAGTCATGGAAGTGTGGCGGTAGACCAAACGTACCGACTAGCATCAGAAATTATGAAAACCTGAGGCAAACTGGCAGCATCCAGAAACAACGGCGGATGACTCTTTGAGCTTTAGCTTACGCATGGATGTTGTATAGCATTTATAGCCTCAAACCCTCATGCTATAGCGTGCGAGACGTGGCCGCCTAGGTACCATAGAGAGAGAGGGAGAAAACAATACAGAGAAAGGCAGGGAGGTTAACCAGAGGTAGTTCCGGTTGGCTACCCTGCACGGGGGAAGGGTTGAGGGGGATAGAAAGAGAAAGAGAGTGAAAGGGGAGATAGTGAGAAAGCGAGACGAGCACTAACAAAGCGCGTACACTATAGAGTGGTAGGGGCGGCGTTCTTAAAGTCTATCGTGAAGCAATTTCCAAGTCATCAGTTTGGAGGATTCTAAATGACTTTGCCTTTCACGTGTACCGCCTTAACCAGCACCAATGCTTAGAAGATATTGACTTCTAGAATCGTCTAGATTTCTCGAATTGGGTCCTCATTGAAGCCGTTAAATCACCGGACTTCTTGAGCAACATCATGTGCACAGATGAAGCCAATTTTCGCAGAAACGCCCAGGTAAATTAGCATAATGCGCACTATTGCAGTAACTACAATCCAAACTGGGTAAAGCGCAATCGGCTCCAGTATCAGTGGTCGCTCCATGCGTGGTTCGTAATTTACGTCGGTACTATAATCAGTCCCATCTTCTTCGATCACACACCGACTGGACAGCGCTACGTGGATGGAATTCCTAAAGAGTGGTAGATGAGTTTCACGGCGAAGTCCCTCTGTCAGGTCTTCCACTTCTGTGGTATCAACAAGATGGGGCACCCACACACAGCAGCAGCCGAGCACGAAACTGGCTGGATGCGAGTTTTCGTGCGCGATAAATTGGAAGGCATGGGCCTGTAAATTGGCCGGCTAGGTCACCTGACCTCTGGATGCGAGTTTTCGTGCGCAATAAACTGGAAGGCATGGGCCTGTAAATTGGCCGGCTAGGTCACCTGACCTCTCTGCATTCGATTTCTTTCTTTGGGGTTATTTGAAAGATAGTGCTTACATGATCAAGACGGAAGTCAGATTAGTTCTAGGCAAGGATAACGGACTGCCGTAGAATTCCGGCGTCGGTCATCAAGAAAGTCACTAAGATGTGATAAAACGGACACAGTAGCTGCAAAATGAGACATATTCGAACACGTCCTATAGGCTGCTGTTCAACAGAGCTTACGAATTCATATATAATACGGGCACACTGAAATTTAATGGTTTTGTGTTTTGTCTTTTTTGTGAGCAGGACATCCTGATTGCCAATTCGGCTCATTTAGACGTGGTATACTTACTTTATTGAAAGCATCGGTTTTGCCTTTTCTCTACGCGTTGGTCGCTTCCCGGTGTGTTTATTCTTTTATTTTTTGACACGAACATATTTATGCAGCACATACACACTTTCATAAAATATAAAACGGTAACTTTAATTTGGCTTTGGTCCGAAGCAAGTTTCTGGCGCGAAATATAGCTTCGCGCGCACTTTTTCGTTGCAGTGCGAGCAAAGCCGAGATTTTGAAACGTTCTGTGCCTATTACATCGCGTTTCGCATTTTGTGCGGGGTCACAGCGGCGCTTCGGCCGTGTCATTCAGGGGCTTTTGTTATAAATGTGATCAGTCGCCCTTGAGAGATGGATAATAAGTGTGACGTATATAGGGAGGAAGGAATAGCTGCGAGGCCGCGAAACCTGCTCCTTCCGTACCAGTTGATGCTCTGTCTTTTCAGGTTTGTGACAGGCAATACAGTTGCTTTCAATCAGCTTATTTGAGGGCGCTGCTTTATGATGCGGGTGGGAGAGCACTCATGTGGTAATTTTCATGCTACGTGAGGTTTCCTGGCCAGTAAGAAAAAAAATGTATGCAATTAGTACGTCGTTGAAAACACCGCACTTAGATGTCATTTTGGGGTGCCTACAAATTCCTCATTGGCACTTTGAAAATTAGAACAGTAGGTATCGTGTTAGATAATCAGTTGAAATTACCGAATCAAATCTCAGTAACGAAATAATTAATGACGGCTACTCCACTGCACTGGAAACAATATGCACGATGTTTTCTGCCAGTAATGCAACTGCTCCTTTTTTAAAGCGACTTAGTGTGTAAGTCAGCGCTGTGCGCGTGTTGCTCTCTCGTGTCCTCGTCTTTTTTTGCCGCTGTGGCCTTTTTACAGTCTTTCTTTATAGTTTTGGTGGATGATAGCTGAAGAACACTGTATAATTCACTCAGTAACCGAAATAAGGCCAAGCCGGATTCACTCGAAATCAGAATCAACAGCAGCCATGCGCAGCAGCGCTTATACTCGGACTCCCAGAAAAAAAGAGAGAGGCTGCAGTTTAGCCGGAAAGGCGAAGTAGTATACTAGTGATATCGAAGTATGCGACAATTACACGAAGGTAGATTACACCACCGGGAGCACTCAGGCTGCGAAATTTAACTGTCTCCTACTATGAGGTCTTGTGTATACTGATATAACGCCATCACTTCTGCGCTCAATTCTTCGAGGTCACACGAAGTGTCTTCAAGTGCAAGGTCGGGCCCCAGCAACCCCCCCCCCCCCCCCCCCCCGGAATAATTAAAACTCTCCGCCTATGTCCGTCACTGTACTCTTCACCGTACACAGACCCGACGTGTGGGGCGAAGGCGCCGGCGACGTCTGGAACGAGTTGGCTGTCGTCGCTAAGTAGAGAGATATCGTGTTTTGTATTGTTGGATGACTCTTCACGAACGTGTCTCCAAAAAGACTTTGAATTATTGGAAGTACTAGCTTCCACATGTGCTATATAGATGGAATGATCACGCTTGTACAGACGTTTAGAGAGTGCCCTGTACATCTTAAAACCTATATACCAGTGTTCTTGATTTGTACACTGTGCCTTCCTGTGAGCACGGTCTTTTAGCTTCAAAATTGTTTTCAGCCCATCAGAAAACCAGAGGGGAAATTTAGAGCGTTTAGCACCTTTTAGCGGTATAAGGTTATTCATTCCATAGTGAGTAATATTCGTGATTGCCGTGACTTGGTCATTAACATCTCTTAGTTCTACTACTGAATACTTGACCGCATTATTAAGGTCCCATTAAAGACCCACGTAACCTTCGCTTGAGAAATTAAAAGACCGAGCTGTTGCTGTATCCTTTAAACTCCTGCTACCCTGGTACCCCTAACTGTAATGGAATGTGAAGCGGGGGATGATATTTATCTGGCTTTACAATGGAAAAGTCTCCACAGGATACATTCACAGCTTCGCGTTACTAAGGCATAGGTCTAGTTCATTGCCAAAAGAGTTCAGAATATTGTTAGATTGGGGCAGAGACGTAAAAGATAGATCAAGTAACGAGTTACACTTGGCCGACAAGTAAAAAGAATGAGTTGAAATTTCACTACTTTGCCAGGAAATGCCAGGCGTATTAAAATCACCAATTATGAGTAAGTTCTGCTTATCATGGCCCGATATACTATTTTAAATAGTGGCTAGAATAGTAACGTACATCTCAATATTCATATCAGGTGCAACACAGAAATTCCCTACTAATAGCCTATTATTGCCAGCACCAGAGATCTCCGCCCAGACACATTCCATTGCACATACTAAATTGCACAGCATTGCACAGCCAGACGCTGTGCATATGTGCCGGACATATCTAACAATTTACCAGAGTGAGTGAGTGAGTGAGTGAGGAAACTTTGTTGTGAACGCCTGCAGAACGGTTAGCCTTCCCCTGTTAGGGAGGCGTTACCGTGACGCGCCCATGACGTCTTCGCGGCGTGTGGCGCCTCTACTTCGGCCGCGGCCGCACTACTCCCTTTGGTCGGCCGCGCCGGCCCCTCTTTTGGGGTGGCAGCCTCCCTCCGGTTTCGCTCGGTCGTTGCCTTTCGAGGGCCGCCGAGATCTGCTGGACAGCCTGGGTTTGGACATCTTGGTCACAGCATCTCGTTGTTATTGCTGCAGCTTCATGCGGATTCTTAGCACAGTCCCAAAGGATGTGAGCTGCAGTGGCTCTTTCCTTTCGGCACACACAATACAGATCACTTTCATAAACACTTGGACACACGTGCCTCATCAGCACCGGGGTGAATAATGACCCCGTTTGAAGTTGTCGATATAATGCGACATCGAAAATTACGCTGAAAGAAATATTAAAGCAGCTATGGTGAAATTAACCCCCACAACGCCAATGTAAGAGTTTGCTGCAGAGAACAAAACAATGTTCAGTTGTTTCTGTGACAATTATTTGAAGACAAAAAATTTATCAGGTCTCCTAAACACGGTCGTATGCTCTTATCCGTGGCAAAGCGAAAGTGCGCATTTAATGATAATAAAGAAAGGAGAGGCTAATTTACCGAATGAATGGGATGCATGGATGGATTTTACGAGCATCCGGTTCGAAGCGGTTTTGTAGCAGATGCCACCAATCTCTTTGTTTGTGTTTTTCTTCTGTGCGTATTCTGGGAGCAAAAGATCTGCGGTTCGTGCCGACGAATCCGGAAAACCTGAAATCGTATTTCTGTAAAAAAAAAAAAAGAAAAAAATATTCTCGTGTTCCCATTTTTATAGCATTACGGCTCCCATCTTGCAGCTGATATTTTACCATTCTTCACCGCCGGTTCACTCACCTTTCAAGACTGCGGGTAGAGCAGCTGCCCTCTCATTTATCTCGGAATGAATTCTGCGACATTCTTTTTGGAAGGAGGAGGAATTGGGGGGAGGAGGAGCGCACTCTTAAAACGATGCACTATGTCGTTCAATTTCTGTATGTATGACACTTGACGGATCCGCTACTAACCTATGACTATAGGTCCTGTTAAATGCATTGAATACTTTACACTGTGTGTGTGTTTTCTTAGGCTATACAGAATTTTTTTTATCAAACGACTACGAGCGTGGAGAATTTGATATTTTGCAGAGGAGCTTTAGAAAGGCGAGGCAGACATACATAAAGGCAGCTCGGGTATTACGTCACACGGAAACGCTCTGCGACGAAATAAGTGCGTGACGAAAGTTTCAATGGTGGCATGTCGGGGGAAATACTGACATGGCACTGCGTGGCACATGCTTGTCAGGCAGCACGTGCCGTATACCCGTGTCTGCCGCGACTGGCCGGGAAGTTCAGTCTCAAAGAAAAAAAGGGCAGACACACACACACACACACACACACACACACACACACACACACACACACACACACACACACGCGCGCGCGCGCACACACACACACACACACGCGCGCACGCACACACAGCGCTGACTTACAACAGTCTATTCATGAAGCAATGAAGGAATAAATATATAGGGTGCTGCCAAGCGCAATGTGTGAATGATCGGCGAAAAAATCTGGAATATCATTTGCAATGCTGATAATGATAGCCACGTACCTACAGAGCACACGAAACGCTTGCCATTCAAACCCTGTCAAGATAAGCCATTTCTCGAGATGAAAGTGCAATCGAAGGAGAATTGACGCGCGAGCTAATAAACCGTCTAATGAAATCTGCCTCAATGATTTCACGTGTCAGCTGCGAACTATGTTAAGCCAGCACTTTGCTTTTTTCAAAGTAGGGCTTACACCCGTGATCGCGGCAGTGAATACCCAGATGGCCTTGTTCCGTCTTGTACCGTCGGTGTGTGTGTTTTTCTCTCGTGTCCTTGTCTTTTTTTTTTTTGCGTTGTGTCGTTTTTCCAATGAATCAGCAACAAGCTCAAGCTTCCACGCTAAGTCGGTTTGAAACTTTGTCGCGCTTTGTGCGACAATGTTTGTGCTGCTGAAAACTGTTTGCTCTGCTCGCTAGGCTGTGTATTACGGCGCTGCTGTTGGCACGCGGAGTATCCGGTGCACGTTCGCCTTGTTTTGCGTTCAGCACGACTACAACCACGAAAGGACACGCCAGTTCTGTCGTCCTTGTCTGCTGTGTCCTTTCGTGGTTGTCTTTCTCAGCGCCATTACAAGATACGTGCCTATAGACATCTCTGCGCGCTAAACGTCCCGTTTCTGAATAGGCGGCGTCGTTGTTTCCAACGAGTTTCTTCCTCTTCGCGTTATCAGTCATCCCACGGATCGCAAGCGGGCTTTCTCATTCGCAAGTCTTTATCGCTGTGGTGACGTACAAAACTGTTCGCACGCACGTCATCTGTAGCTTATTAAGACCCAACTAATTAGCGTGTTAGCTGCATGGTTTCAACGATCGTGGCATCGAAGCCAGCGTTGAAAGGACGTTGTCGATCGGCGAAGTACTTAAGTGAGACGAGGGCGATCGGGTGAAACAATGACTCGCAACTCGAACATGTTCAGCGAAGATAGTCAGGTCTCAAATGGTCACGACGCAGTGAATGGCGGGAAGAAGGCGGCATAAACGAGCGTTTCCGGCAGTAATATTTGCATTGTCTGCTCGGCAAGTAACAAACCCCGACCCAGACGAGCGTAGAGTAGTAGTACGTAAAGGGCAAACGAGCAACTGAGGACGGGTGCCCTTTGGACGACTCCGCGACCTGTGACGTCTGCTGCACGGCCGTCGGCGGCCGAGTTGCCTTCGAACATTGTGCAGCAAGAGGGCAAGGGGGCACTATAGAGAAAAGTTAGAGGAAACATTGAACCGAGCACGGAGGAGTACGCTTTCCTTTCTTTGAAAGCTTTCTTGTTTCTTATTGTTTATGTTATGTTCCAGGTGGACGTGCTGTTGTAGGAGGCACCTGACTGCTGGGGGTAAGGGGGGAAAAAGAAAAAAAGAAAGGTTGAAGGAAGGACGTAGCGTTTCGTTGGCCGGTTGTACAACATAACTGGAGGTAAGTGACTATGTAACTTTCGGTCGGAGCGGGTCGGCGACGAAGGAAAACGAGAAAGGCTAGCGAGACCCGGGGAGCCACTTGAGCGTAAACTTTCCTCACGGGGCGCTTATATTTTACGTCACCGCGCACGTCAAGATGGGGCCACTACCCCTTCCCCCGTTCAACTTCCGCCGTGGTTCACTCGAGGAAATCAACAAAAGAGAGGCGATCCCCGCCTCCTCGTCTTCGGTTCGGCGGGAGGCCGCTTTTGAGGCCACTCACTTCCGGAAGTAGACGTAATTATTATGATCTCCGAGGAGCCGATCGAGAGAGCCGAACACGCGGGCCTTGAGGCGATCGAGTGCGTGCGTGTGCGTGCGAGTGCTCGAGCCCGCCTGTAAACGAGCAGCGTATGCAGATTGGCGCCGATAAGAACACGAGCTTCGGCGGCGGGCGTTTGTTCTGGGAAAGAGCCCATCCGGCGCGGTGCCGGTTGCGATGTGGGCCACGCCGGCCCCCGCCGAGGCACATCCACGTGCGATCACGTGCGTCCGAGGGGAGCTCTATCAACACAAAGCCCAAACGGCCTGCTGGAGCGCAGACGGCCGCTCGCCAACCGTTCCTCCTCGCCGCAACTTTGTTTGTTTTTCTCACGTCTCTTCTTTTTTTTTTTTTTGTAAAGAATTCCCGCAGCCGTCTCGCTGCTTTTTCTGTCACTGTGCGCCGTCTCTACTCGCCGGCCCGTTTGGGGCTTCGCTCTTCAGATGCAGGTATAGATCCCGAGTGTCGGAGTAAGCGCGTGTTACATTCAGACAGACGTCGCAGCCAGACCTCTCAGCGATCGGACGTGAGTGGAGTGCCCACGTGTTTTTCTGCGTCTACCATTCTGCGAGGCTCAGTGAAGTGGTCCCTGCGTGGACAGGAAGGGTGTGTCTCGGCGATCACACGCTGCAAGCGTTTCGCCGCCGTCGTTTACCGAACTACCACGTACGCTTGTACGTGTTGACTAGTCGGTCGTTAGGCGTCGTGACAGCGGTGGCGACTTGACTACTGCTACCCAGCTTCCGGAGACAGCGTCAGCGGGATCGGATCGCAGGTCATACGGGCTTAAGTCAAGATGCTGTCGACGAGCCGGCGACACTCGCGCACATCGTCCTCGCCAAAGTGCCGCGGCGACTCGTCTTCCTGCTGAGTGATTTAACTGCTAGGCCACGTCGGCTGGCAACGCCATCCAGCCGAAGCTGTTCGCTGAATCGTCAGTGGTACTGCGGCACGAGGAGGTGGCTCTGGGATATCGGCCGGTCTCTTTATTCCAGCGGGGCGAACCCGTAACTTGCCACTCACCGAACATGAACCCGTTCGTCCCGTCAACGTGCTGCCGAAGGCCTTCGCGCAGGCAGTGCCCTCTGGATGGCCACAGGATGCGTCATCCGCCGTCCGCCGCGATTCTGTTCCTGCCGGTGGAGGTGCCTCGTCCGGTCTGCAGAATCAGGCGACGCTCTTCGTCCGTGCCTCCTCCGTCGGCGCCCGTCGCATCTGCGCGAGCAAATTACTGGTCGTCCGAGAAGGTGGTGACGGCGCATCAGCTCAGGTCCGTCCACGCCTGTGGCGTCGTCTTCGGCGCGAGACCCTTGCGGTCGGTGCTCAAGGCGCCGGACAGTCAGCGTCCCAGGTCCGGCGGCCAGGCCGGCGACCGGAAGAAGGTCGTCACCTTCAACAGCACCACGATCGTCGTGTATGCGTGACAGACAGCGGGGCCTGCCTGCCGAGGGACCTTCGGTCGAGGTGACGCGCGTTGTTTGTGGTCGCCGTGTGTGGTCGCGTCTGGCGTCGGTCGGTGATTGAGGAAAAAAAAAAGAAAGAAAGGAAGACTGCCGCGGGTGCACGAAATTTCGTTTGAGACTTTTCGCTGCGCGTTCAGACGCGAGGAGCCCGAAAGGAACTCGGTGTAAGACTGTGCATTTTTATTTTGTTTCTCTCGTGCCACGTGTTTCGCTTTTTACTCTCAAAATAAATAGATATGTGAGCTAGTAATGAGGCCTGAGCTTACAACCGCATGAAGCCGCTCTGTACGCTGGTGTAAGTGGAGACGTCGGTGGACCGATCGTGTAATATCTATAGCGGATGAAATAGAGCATGAGCTAAATTTCGAATATGCGGTTTTTATACGCATCGCCTTTGAAACGGGCCAGTGTTGTCACTCGGTTCGCTAGTTTCTTCTTTCGCGGAGTTCATAAATGGCCTTTAAGATTCATTATTCGTGCAAAAATATTAAGCACTACGGAATTTTAAACAGTCTGCTAAAAAGCTTGGTTCAGTTTGTGTTTCCCTTACTTTTGCTATCTTCTCCACCGCAAATTCATGCATTCCCCTTTTAAATTAAGCTCTGGGGTATTATCTGCCGAAATCATTATATAATCATGAAACACGCCATAGTTTGGGACTTGATCACTTGGGGTTCTTTAAGGTATAACCGGTGCACGCTACACGAACGTCTTTTTTTTTTTTGCATTGTGGCTGGCATCGGAATGAGGCCGCCGCGGCCGGGATCGAACCCTCGACTTCGAGCTCAGCAGCGCAACCCCACAGCACTGGGATAGCGCGGCGCATGCATTGCCCTTTTCACGTGTTGTCTTTAATATCCATGGTCGCGGGCAGATACATATATATATATTGGACGTTCCTTTTTAAGTTTTCCCGAATTATATAAAAATTCAAGAAAAGAAGTTCGTTAACCGGAACATTTTTTTCGGAGTACTGGTAAATGGAACTAACAAATATAACCAAAAATGAAGATGAACAGCCAATCTCAGTGTCATCGGGACAGGCATCACCGTTCGCGCCTTTTCTTATAGGGTTTCTTCGCCAGTTCCCTAAGTTAATGCCAAAGGCGCTTTTGCTTGTTTTTGTTGGCGCCGCGGTTAGCCGCCCTACTAACGTTAGTGTGGCTCTACCGTGGTTGTGGTACTCTCCGTGGTTGCTTAGGGGCTTTGGTGTTGCGCTGCTAAGCACGACGACGCGGGACCAAATCCCGGCCATAGCGGCCGCATGTCAATGCGGGCTAAATGCTAAAAAACACCCGTATACTTAGGTTAGGTGTACGTTAAAGAACCCCAGGTGGTCCAAATTAATCCGGAGCCCCCCACTACGGCGTGCCTCATAACCAGATCGTGACGTTATATTTTATTTATTTGATTTGAACCTCGAGTGTCCCCAGAGGCGGGACATATTACATGAGGGGTAAAGCATGAGGGACTTCACATTTTGGCACGTAAGGCCCCATAATTTACAGTGGTTGTGGTTTGCATGGCTTCACTTTCCGATGGCGGCAAGGAAACGCCCGCACAATGCGCTCGCGATGAAGACGAAGAAAGTCATCGATGACTTTGAGAGCTATTGCATTTCCTTGCACCTTGTTTCATTTCAATGAAATGTCTGTTAGTATCTCAGAATTTGTGTCTTCCTGGCTCAAAGTATGGTATTTTCATTCCGAGACAATTTATTGGGCTATCTTTAGTAGCTTAGCATGAAAGCTCTTTATACGTTGTGCTGTCAGTGGATTTTGCTCGTCGATTTTGTAACTGATGGGAGTCGCTGCAGCTGCTTCGGACGGGCTAGTGGGTCGCCATCTAATTACAAGAACGTCAGCAATAAGCCTCTGCACGATGGCGGAAATACCGATGTGGAGTTTTTCCGCCTGCCGAGCTCGCTGGAGGGCTCTGGCGGAAAGATAAAAGAATGTCGCTGCCTTTAGTTTTATTCAGGTGGCTTATTGACAGCAGTATCAGCTTGAAAAGCAGAGTTCAGCCAACGTTTATAGTTTTTCCCGGTGATGTTGCGATAGCAGTATCTTGTATCTTAAGGTACACGATATATTCTTTCATGTATCGGAAATACAGATGCTGACACACGTCTTGCCAGACGTATCAAGATACAGATACAAGATATCTAAAGAGTATATAAGATAGTATCTAGGATACATGTGTCTTCCACTGCTCCATGTCGCCGACGAGCAGCGTCGTGACCGGTTCTTGCGTATCACCATTGACCGCCTGAAGTCGGCACTTGCCGACAGTTCCTTTTGCTTATTCACACTTCAAGATGGCGTACTCTACCGCCACAACGTCCACCCCTAAGGCCCTGCATTATTCCTTCTGATACCCAAACACCTTCGCTCGGCTGTTCTCCACGAACTTCACGACCTCCCCACTGCCGGTCACCTGGGTGTGTCACGTACCTACGACCGGCTCCGCCGACGCTTCTTTTGGCCAAAGCTTGCCCGCTCCGTTCGAAGATACGTAGTTGCGTGTGAGAAATTTCAGCGACGCAAGACACCATCGACGCTCCCTGCTGGGTACCTTCAATCACTCGACATTCCCGCTGAACCATTCTTTCAGGTTGGTTTGGACTTACTTGGCCCTTTTCCTCTTTTTTTAAATTTCTACCTCTGGGAACAGGCGGATCGCTGTGGCCACGGATTACGCCGCGCGCTACGCAATCACCCGAACGCTTCCTACAAGCTGCACCACAGATGTCGCCGACTTCCTTCTGCGCGACGTGATTTTATTACATGGAGCTCCGCGACAACTTCTTATAGACCGTGGCTGGACATTCCTATCAAAAGTTATCGCGGACATCCTACAGTCCTATGCCACGAGGCACAAGCTATCCACGTCATACCATCTAGAAACAAATGGCCTCACGGAGCGTCTCAATCGCACTCTCACAGACATGCTCGCGAAATATGTCTCTTCAGACCACACTGACTGAGACCTCGCTCTACCGTTTTTCATATTTGCTTATAATTCCTCGCGCCACGACACAGCCGGTTATTCCCCATTTTCCCTTCTGTTCGGCCGAAAACCAGCACTGCCCCTCGACCCAGCCCTCCTTGTTCACGCGGCACCGATCAGTGAATATGCACTTGACGCCATCGCCCGCAATGCCCACGCAAGAGAAATTGCCCGTGACTGCCTTCTGAAGTCCCAAGAGAGTCAAAGGCGTTTGTACGACCGGCGACACCTAGACGTGCACTTCCCGCCTGGTTTTTTGGTGCTTCTATGGTCTCCGTCCCGTCAGGTCGACCTGTCCGAAAAACTGCTGTTTCGTTACACAGGCCCATACCGAGTGATTCGTGCCGTGACTCCCGTCACCTACGAGATCGCCCCTGACGTCCCATCTGCTTCCCACTCCAGTGATATCGTGCACGTTACACGACTGAAGCAGTATCACCCTCCCAGTGATGTCATTTAGACTCTCCAGCACGTCGCTCCTGCTGCCGGGGGCGCCATCACTCGAGAAAAGAGATGATGATGATGTATGGGGTTTTATGGCGCAAGGGCCAGCTACGGCCAAAGAGCGCCGAGAAAAGAGAGGAAGAACGAACTGGGCTCGCGCTGTGAATCTAACCGGTCAGCGCTGCAACCGCTGTTGTAAATATAACCTGTAAATAGTTGCTCGTTTTACTGACTCGTCCTTCGCGTCACGATATTACAGCATAACTCATCTCACTATGACGGTCGACAGTAATGCAAATAGCATTCGAGCAATGTAGCGATAGCCCGTATTCCCGTAGTCACGTTTATTTAACACGCGTGTAGTGGCAATTCTGAGACATTGCTTCGGCTATACGCCGCATACTCCGATATCGCCCAACTTTGCAATGGCGTTCGCTTGCCAAGGTCACCCATGAGCACGGCGGCATGACCACGACTGCGTGACGCCAACAACAGTGACGATACAATGACGAAGAAGGAATTACACGATGGGACGACAAAGGCAGTATAACGACGACGGCATGACGACAGCGAGATGTCGATTCTTATGTTATGACGATAGTGTAACCGCAACAGCGTGGCGACGGCAACATGAGAGACCGCTAGGTGGCGTCGACTAGAGCGGTCAGCTCAGGATGGGCTCCCATCTCTTTTCGCCTTTTGAGAGTGATTTTTTGCTGTGACCTGAATTTCGAGGACTTCACGAGGTTCGGCAAGCTGTGGGGACACTGTGGACATCAAATTTTCCGGTGAGCACCTCGCCAAACCTTTGTGACGGGCCAAAACGTGTGTGAAGTGTGAACGCTAACGGCGGCGGTGAGGCGGCGGCTGCTGGTACGCGGAACGCGTCGGCGACGCGGCCGCGACAGATGGCGACGCTTACGCCGACTCCAACTATGGAAGCGCCGAGAACGCCGACGACAACGTTTAACAAGGCAGCAGGCCCCGAGAAAACACCCAACGCGCAACTCACCTCCTCGGACGTGGACCGAGATGAGATGGAATACCAAGAAACCGTTAATGAGGATTGCATCGTCCTCAAGAGTACCGAAGAAAGTGGCGGACCCCATGGACGCCAAGACGACGACGGAGATTGGCAAACGGTTTTGACCGTGCGCCAAAAGAAGGCGCTCGCACGAGCGGGCAAAAAGGCCACTTTTTCCGAGGGTGGCTACGAATCATCGGGCCCATCGTCCAAGCCCCCGGTACAACCAGCGAATAAAAAGAAATCCAAGACAAGGCAGCTTCCACCACTGCCTAAGGACGACTTTAAAGTGGTCGTGCGCCCTCACCAAGGTCTCCCTATCAGGGAACTCACGGCGCCCCAGATCGCAGAAGTAGTTATAAACGCCTGCCAAGGAAAAGTGAATGGAAACCAGTTCCTGCTGAGATTGAAACCAGGATCAAACATTTTTATTATCTCAACCCCTACAGAAGAGGTGGCGGATATTGCAAGAAGAATTACAGGCCTCACCTTAAACGGTCGGCTGCACGCAGTGAGTGCGTACGCAGCACTAGGCGAAGACACAAAGAAAGGAGTGATACATGGCATCGCTCCTCACACAAGCCCTGAAACCCTGCTAGCCAACCTACGTCTTCGTACGCAAGGCGTCGATATACTAAGAGCTAGGATGTTGGGTGAAACGAAAACAGCGGTAATTACCTTCTTTGGCCCCATCATACCGCGATACGTCTATTATATGGGAGGGGAGCTTCCCTGCTTCCCATACAAGAATACCATACAATTCTGCAAGACTTGCAAGCAAACGGGTCACAGAACGGACGTCTGCCCGAACCCCCATCTGCCGGTATGTCACAACTGCGGCACTCGGGAGCCACAACCAGACCACGACTGCAACCCTGTTTGCGCCACCTGCGGAGAAAAGCATCTCACGGGATCCAAGGAGTGTAAACGTCGTTTCAAGCTGCCACCACAGCGACCGCAGCCAAAATCACCAAACCGGATGGCCGTCAAAACGCCGGGCAAGACGATCAAGTCATCGTCGCCAAAACGGAGATGGTCTGACACAGACGATACGGACGATGACGATTGGCCTCCACTGCGGACTCAAGGGGACATTCCAACGTCGCAACCCCAAATTCGAAAATCAAGATCACAAGAACGACAGAAGAATCGAGACCAAGGGCTATCTGACCACTCCGCCTCCAGACACCACCGAATGTCCTCCAGATCACCTACCCCATCCAGGACTTCAGTGGCAATGGGAGACTCGACCCAACATAAGGTGAGCTGGGCGGGGATGGCACAAAAAGGGGCTCCAATAACCGCCAACCCTGAGTACCAAAGAATCCTTTCTGAAAATCGTCAGCTTAAAAAAACAGTAACTTAAAATCGAGATGGCAACGCTGAAGGCACAGTTTCAGAATACCAAAATTGGGCAAGCTAAACCAGCACAAGGAGATAAACCGGCCGCCCAACAGACAACAATTAGCAACATTGAAAGAATGATGAATCAGGTAGTAGAACAAATTCAGGCTCTGCAAACCTTTCAAAAGCAGTTATTTGCTGAGGTGCAGAACCATAAAGTTTATGTAGACGAACAAATGTCTAAACTGCACCAAACATCACGCAAAAGAGCCAGCAGTAACCCCGGAACACCGACGGCGAGAAAGGTAAAAAACGGGGCTGTTTCCGATTCGACGGATACCGAAATCGTAGCTAACCATGGCCAGTAAAACAACCCGAACCACGGACACCGCTGAGATATGGCAATGGAACTGCCGCTCTTTTCAGAAAAGAGCGGCAGCGCTACAAGCTTATTTAGACGCCGCCATTATTCAACCGGACGTCATCTGTCTTCAGGAAGTTGGAAAGGGAGTAGTTAAGCTTAGAGACTACTACACCTTTCAAAATCCCATGTATCCTAGAGTGGCGACGCTGGTGCACAAGAATATCGCGGCCAGTGAACACTATTATCCCCAATGCTCAACGGAGCACCAATTGATCGAATTACACACTACGAAAAGGAGTAAAACCAAAACGTTTATTGGCAACGTGTACAGCCCACCGAAAGAACGGCAGACTGCGTTTCCCGAGATTCTTGAATGGGCGCTTGGACATCTGAAAAAAAAGACAGGTTTATTTCAGTCGGGGATTTTAAT
The DNA here is from genome assembly GCF_023375885.2 of Dermacentor andersoni. NCBI lineage: Eukaryota > Metazoa > Arthropoda > Arachnida > Ixodida > Ixodidae > Dermacentor > Dermacentor andersoni. The sequence goes on along the minus strand of NC_092816.1, from coordinate 155,381,250 downwards.
GCTCCCCACACCAATTGGGGTTATAGGACAAATACAAAAAAGGGCAGAAACCTAGTAGAAGCAGTAGAGAAATATAACATGCAACTAGAGACCTTACCCCTCGCCCCCACAAGACTTGGAAATAGCGTCTGCGGAGACACGTACCCAGACCTCACCTTTACATTTAACGTAAAAGAGGGACAGTGGAGGAACCTGGACGAAAATATGGGAAGTGACCATTATATTATAAGTTACTCCACTACGACTCCCAAATTAAAAAAGCCTTTCAGAAACGCGAAACTTACAGACTGGACTGCATATAGACATTACCCGATCCCTCAGCATCCAATAGATTCAATAGAAGAATGGGTAGACGAAATTATGCAGGCATACCAATCTAACACAAAGCACGTCGCGCTAAGCGAAAAAACACCGGTAGTGGATCCCCACCTCACCCATATGTGGGAAGGCAGGCGAAGTCTTACTAAACGATGGAAGAGACAGCGCTTAAACAGAAAGCTCAGAGCTAGAATAGAACAACTGACAGAACAAGCAAATGAGTATGCTAGGCAACTACAAGCGAACAACTGGATACAATTTTGTGACTCGTTACGAGGAACGCTCTCAACAACCAAAACATGGGTAATATTACGGAGCATGCTTGATCCATACAATACAAAAACAGTCACTACTAGAGCATTACGCACATTGGTAGGAGAATTTAAGGGGGATGACGCATCCTTGATCCAAACCCTGGCAGACAGATACATCGGGACAGGAGGAGATAACATCGATAAGAGAGAGTACAAAGGCATGGACAATCCCAAGCTTGATGCACCCATAACAAAACAAGAAGTATATGCCGCCGCTCTAGCATTAAAACGTAACTCAGCCCCAGGCGAGGATGGCATCACGAATGCTATGTTAAGAAATATGAGTGATCAGCAACTGGAACGCCTAACCCGGTACTTCAATGAGAAAATCTGGGAAACGGGAGAGCTTCCTAATCAATGGAAAGAAGCGACCATCATCTTAATACCTAAACCGGGGAAAGAAAGAACATTGCAGAATCTCAGGCCAGTATCTCTAACCTCCTGCTTAGGCAAACTTTTCGAAAAGGTCCTTCATATCAGGCTTACTAGCTATATCGAAGGGCACCAACTTCTCTCGCACAACATGTACGGCTTCAGACAACATCTTTCTACACAAGACATATTCGTAAGGCTACGAGATGACGTGCTGCAAAATGTCCCTACAGGGGGAGAGAACATCATAGCAGCGCTTGACTTAAAAAGCGCTTTTGATACGATCTCCCATACCCTCATACTTGAAGAGCTCGAAAGAATGGGCTGTGGAATTAAGATCCACAATTACATCCGCTCTTTCCTTACTGAACGTAAAGCCACAATAGGTATGGAAAATATTCGATCTTCCAAACTCCCAATGCCTAACAGAGGCACACCACAGGGTGCCATCCTTTCACCACTTCTATTTAATGTCGCAATGAACCGCTTGGCACGACAACTAGAGAAAATTAACGACCTCAACTTCGCGTTTTACGCAGACGACATCACGTTATGGGCCTGCAAAGGCTCGTTAGGGCAAAAAGAACAAACTATCCAGGAGGCTATCGACTCGGTGAAGGACTTCGCAAAACAAAACGGTATGCAATGCGCTCCTGAAAAATCTGAGTTTATCCGGATCCACGGGCGTAACTACAGAAACAAACCGAGCATCCACCTAACTATGGGTGACCGGACGTTACCAGAAAGAAATATGATCAGAATACTTGGACTATGGTTACAAAGCAACAAAAGAGCCACTCACACCATTGCGACTCTAAAGTCAAGCACGAGGAGCATCGCTAGACTAATAAGCAGGATTACAAAGAAAGGTAAAGGGCTCCACGAAAACGAAACCATAACACTAGTCCAGGCTTTTATTCTTAGCAAAATAACATACGGACTACCATATCAAGAGCTAACCCCATCGGAAATCAAAGAAATCGACCTACTAATACGTGGCGAGTATAAGTCAGCCCTTGGGCTTCCTAAGAATGCGGCAAACGAGAGGGTGCAAGCTCTAGGCATATACAACACATTTGAAGAGTTAAGAGCAGCCGTTCTTATGACACAAAGAGAACGACTATGCCTCACAAGCACAGGTAGAAACGTTCTGTCGCGTTTAGGCTACCCATTGCGACCGCAGTACTCCAAGGAACAAACAACCCCAATGCCGGATCGAATACGCGAGCGCATAGTGGTCTCCCCAGTCCCACGCAACATGAACAAAACTTATCACACAGCGAGAAGACAGGCGAGAGCTAAACATCTTCAGAAAACCTTCGGCAGTAATCAAGACGTAATGTATACTGATGCAGCTAGATTTAGCAAAGGACATGTAATAGTGGCAGTTCAACCCACACGCCACGGAACGCTTCACACATCAGCCTCGATACGCACTAGGTGCACTGCAACAGCGGAAGCAGCGGCGATTGCTCTCGCTATCGCATACAAGGAAAAGCAATACAGCTCAGCTTTAATAATGTCCGACTCACAAGTGGCATGCAGAATGTATCTACAAGGCAACATACCACAAGTCGCCCTTAAGATTATAGGCGACACATTGAAAGAAGATCATGCAATTTTATGGTGTCCTGGCCACGAGGGTATCTCGGGAAACGAACAGGCACACACTCTAGCTCGAGGCTTTACTAACCGAGCTGGAGATACGCACAACGATGAAAAAGACGATCGCCTACTGGTCCGCGATATACTGGAGCACCAGCGAAAAACCCGGCGACAGTACGCCCCACCACACAAACTACTCAATGTAGAGGAGGCGCAGAAATATAGAAGAATACAGACGGATACCTACCCACATTTGGGTAGATACCATAAAATAAACCCAACCTTGTACACTAACTCTTGCCCGTGGTGCGGGTCATGGCCTTCATTGCCTCACGTAACATGGGAGTGCGCCAAAAGACCTCATGCCATTAATTCACCTTTGGTACTCACCTGGTACTCACGGGGAGGAAAGCGAGGCTGCGGATCGGCGACTTTGTCTCCGACGATGTGCTCCTGGGCGCACGGGGCACGCCGCAAGGCTCGGTCATTTCGCCTGCTCTCTTCAACATTTGCATGATCGGCCTCTCGAGGAATCTGGCCCAAGTTGAAGGAATCAAACACACCATCTACGCAGACGACATCACCATCTGGTGCACCGGCGGTAGCGAAGGGCAAGTGGAAAGCGCCATGCAAGAGGCGGTAGACGTCACAGAGCAGTACCTGCTACCCACCGGACTCAGATGTTCCCCGACCAAATCTGAGCTTCTCCTTTATAGAAAAGAAAAAGGCCGCAGACCCAAGGGCTGGAAACCGGTCTCAGAAAGTGACATTCACCTGTTCACTCGGAGCGGTGACCCGATACCCAGGGTCGACACCATCAGAGTCCTGGGTATGTTCATAGAATCACGCGGCGGCAACGGCACTGCGTTACGCAAGATAATTGCGAAAACCGACAATGCTTTTTGCCTCGTCCGAAGGGTCACGAACAGACATCGTGGCCTCAAGGAGGACAACCTGCTTCGGCTCATCAACGCCTTTGTGCTGTGTCACTTTACCTACACGGTGGCCATGCACAACTGGCTCAGAGCCGAGCGGGAAAAGCTTAATGCCCTCATTAGAAAATTCTTCAAGAGAGCCCTCGGGCTGCCCGTCAGAACGCATACAGAGGACCTCCTTCGGCTCGGCATACACAACACCATGGAGGAGATGGCCGAGGCTCAGGAACGGGCCCAGCTAACTCGGCTGTCCACCACGCCAGCCGGCAGGCGTATCCTCGAGGAGATCGGACTCGCACCAACCAAGAACTTGGCTGAAGACACCCAAATCCCCAGAGAAATAGGGGAGAAGATCGTGGTCGCCCCTTTGCCCTGCAACGTTCATCCCGTTCACAACGCAGGTCGTCGCAAGGCAAGAGCACTTAATATACTAAAGCAAATAAACAAAGACAAAATCACAGCAAGCTTCGTGGACGCAGCTGCATACCGAGACGGCAATGCTTTTGCGGTTTCCGTCATTGACACGCTGGGCAAAGTCATCAACTGTGCTTCCGTCCGGACGACGAACCCAGAGGTGGCCGAGCAAGTGGCCATTGCACTCGCCATGCAAGACGGTCGGAGAGACAGGGTGTATAGCGATTCGAAAGCCGCCATCAGGGCATTCCAGAAAGGCCGGGTAGCCCGGCAGGTAGTTCACATTCTGAAAGGCGCCAAACAGGGCAACACCTCCATGCACTCGATCCTTTGGTTCCCTGCACATGTCGGGGCGATTGAGGGGGTTCCTCTGAACCTCAACGAGTCTGCCCACGAGGCTGCGCGTGGCTTTACCGACCGCGCTGCCCTCGGATCGGGCGACTCTCTCCCCGGACACAGAGACGCTCCTCTCACACACAACGAAATCCCGAAATTCTTTTACTTAGAGAGAAGGGTTTTCCCCCCGCCTCACTCCAAGCTAAGCAGGCCGCAGGCGGTCACACTAAGACTTCTACAAACGAACTCGTACCCAAATCCGGCGTCCCTTAATAGCATATATCCAGAGATTTATCCAAATTGTTCTTGCGTGGCCTGTGGTGAGGTAGCTACGTTTCCTCATATGCTCTGGGAGTGCGGGTCGCTGGGCCCGACGTTCACCAAGGAAGAGTGGGACGCGCTCCTGCGAAGTCCTGTCTTTGAGGATCAAATCCTGGCCGTCCAGCGCGCCCGCGATCGGGCCGGCAGACTAGATCTGTCAGTCCCGTCGTGGGATTAGCCGGGTGCGCGTTTTATCGCGCTTTGCTGGACCAAATAAAAGTTTATTCACTCACTCACTCACTCACCTTGCTAAGGGAGCCCTGGGAGGCCATCCTCGCTCTTGCTGACCTCGAGGCCCAGAAGGGCCTCTTGGACCAAGCTGGGCGGGTCGCGATGGCCACTGGAGTCTTGGAATAGGGACCCACCCTGCACCGCTCCCTTCCGCCACTTTTTTTTTTTGTCTCATCAATAAATGTTTATTCCTCCTCCTCCTCCTCCGACGGCAACATGCGGACAATGAGGTGACGAAGACTGTATGACGACGCCGGCGAGACGCCGGCGGTATGACGATAACCAGATGAAGCTGAAATGACGACGATGGCACGATCTCGGCGGCATGAAGACGGTGGTATGACAAGTAATACATGATAACCTCTGTGTGACGACGACGCAATGACGACAATGGCACGAAAACGACGGCATAACTATGATTGAATAATGAGGTCGATGAATCGACGAAGGTGGTATGACGACGACGGTTTGACGAGAATGGGATGACTATCTGAAGTGATTACGATGGTGAAACCACAGCGGGACGACGACGGCATGATGACAACGGTATGATGTTTGTGTGACAACCATGGTTCACGACGACAGCATGGCGAGAGCCGGATGTCGAAGTTACAATAACGACGATGTAATGACCGCGACGGCATCACGACGACGCTATGACAACGAATGCATGACGACGTCTGTATGACGATTACGCAATGACGACGATGGTGTGACACCAGGATGAGGACAATGGTATGACGAAGACTGTGTGGTGATAATGACGTAAGGATCGTTGTATTATGAAACCTGCATGACTAAGACAACGCGACGATGACGCATGGCGAGCGTCGGATGACGAACTTGGTGCGACGGCAATGGCACAAACACAACGGCATGGCGACGACGGTCTGACGGTGGACGCACGATGGCGACTGTCTCGGTATGACGGCACGACAAAAGCGGCATAATCACGAGTGAGTGACGACAGTGTAATTAGAATAAGTAAGAAAGATTCGTCGTTCCATATCACCTTAGTCAGTGGAACGACGAAGGCGGTATGACTACGACGGCTTGACCACAATGGGATTACGTTACTGAAGCGATGTCAATTATAAAACGACCGCGTGACGAAAAAGACACGGCGACGGCGGTATGACGAGAGTTAGTGGATATTGCTGTAATCAAGACGATGCAACGACCACGACGGCATCAAGACCACGAACCCATACTTTTAGACAACTTCGGCGACTGGGCTCGGCTAGGATGCATGACGACGACGCCATGATGATAGCAATATCATGAAGCTAGAATGACGTTGATTGTACTACCACGAAGGCATCATGAGGAACGCATGGCGACTGTATGACGACGATACCTTGACGACGAAGGTATGACGAGGGTCGGATGAAAAGGGAGAAACCATACTATATGCAACAAACACGACGGCATCAGCTACTATGTGCCCATACGTAGTGGCACAAGCTATTAGACAACTTTGACCACTGGGTCGGGGTAGAAGGCGCGACGAGGGCGTCATGACGAGAGTAAGATCACGAAGCTGGAATGATGACGATGGAACGGCCACGACGGTATCGCTAGGGCCACGTATACGTATGGGCCCAAGCAAATAGACAACTTGGGTCTCTGCGTCAGCGTAAGAGGACGGACGGACGGACGGACGGACGGACGGACGGACGGACGGACGGACGGACGGACAGACAGACAGACAGACAGACAGACAGACAGACAGACAGACAGACAGACAGACAGACGGACGGACGGGCGGACGGACGGACGGACGGACGGACGGACGGACGGACGGACGGACGGACGGACGGACGGACGGACAGACAGACAGACAGACAGACAGACAGACAGACAGACAGACGGACGGACGGACGGACGGACGGACGGACGGACGGACGGACGGACGGACGGACGGACGGACGGACAGACAGACAGACAGACAGACAGACAGACAGACAGACTCAAAACGGCTGAAGCAGAAAAATAATGCTGTTCACATTAAAAAAATGAATTACGTATCAGATGGTCGGATCAGACGGAGTTTCGCCAGCACAGCAGTCCGATACTCTAATTATTAGGCTTTATTCGCACGTATATACGTCTATCGCGTCAACGCCAACCAGCCGCTTGATGATGATGATCACCGCGTGTGTGACATTGCGTAGCACGGGTGCTTGACAGCACATGCGAGAACGCCAGTTTCGTTTGCCTCAAGGACGCTGTAATAAATTAGGCAAACTAACAGCGTTTGATGAACCACTTCACGAAACCTTCGCTTCCCTTAGATTCCGAGATGCGCGTTGGATCTACATAATTTTAAAGCGAAGCTGTTTATGGCCAGGGTTACGTGCACTTCTGTTCTACGTGTGCAAAAACCGTGGGCCGATCCCGGAGATAGTGCGATACAGGGCCGATACGCGGCGGAGGTGAAGCATGCTTCTATCACTGCGCCCACTTGCAAAATTAAGTTTAATATCTTGGGTCCAAATAGAACCGGCATCAGATATTAAGCTGATATGAAGAGATACTACACTTTGATACGCGTTAGCCATGTCTACGTTCGCATGGCCCTCTTTTTGGCGGCGTTCTGTCTTGACTTGGCCTTCGTCTCACGAAGTCTCGTCAAGCGTACTGGATGGTTTACGGACATTGATACGCACAGGAGTGACCATATTTCCACGTATATCAAAATCAAAGAACTTTACTCTTCCAACTCAAATGATACAATCTAAAGATAAATTCCAGTCTGTTAGGGAAGACCTCTGTCAAGGTAATTTACTACATAATTTGGAGAACACAACCAAAAGCATAGTGAAGGACAATACGTGTACTCTAATGTGCTCTTTGAAATTCACTGAATTTAATATAGAATTAGAGCGTCTTCGAGCATTCAGGCGACGTGCCGAAAGTATATACCGACGAACGAAGTCCACGGACGATCTACAGACTGCTAGACGCCTACAAAAGATCCAGCGCTAGTTAGATAAATTGAAGTCGCAACGCTGGACTGCCTTCTGTGAATCGCTAGACCCATGGTAAGCCCCTATGGCACTTAAGGACGGTGCGAGTGCTTAAGACACCACCCGTACAGCGGTCTGCATTCAAGGCTCTGGCCCTCGTCCAACAGCGACCAGATATTGATGCCGCAGAAGACTTCTGTGCCAGATTATCCGGGCTACTCACAGCTTCCATCAACTTATCAGATTCCACCAGTTTTCCGCCACCAAGTGACCACTATGGATGTACCATTTTCCATCCATGAATTCAAGGCCGCGCTAGCGTTGTGGAGACGTACGTCTTCGCCATGACCTGACGGAATTTCTTACAGAGCTCTGTGTCATCTGGGTGAGCGAGCGAGGAGGGTTTTGCTTGAAATGTATAATGAATCCTGGCTAACTGGCACGATTCCCGCAAGCTGGAAGACCAGTCGCGTAGTTCCGCCACTGAAGCCTCGCAAGCTTCGTTGGAGCTTTACTCGTATCGCCCGATAGCATTGGCGAGCTGTGTGGGCAAAGTGATGGAGAGGATGATCCTCGAGTGCCTGGAGTGGTACTTGGAATACCACAACGTCTACCCAGATGCCTTGGGAGGCTTCCGACGTGGCCACTCATCGATTGATAACGTTGCAGACCTGGTTGTCTACGTTCAGTACCGAAAAGGATGTAAACGTCTCTGCGCTTCTTTGTTCCTCGACGTCGTAGGGACGTACGACAACGTTACACATGAAGCCATCCTCGCCGCTCTCGAAGAGGTAGGCCGCGGTGGTCGGATGTATAGATGGATACATAGCTACCTCTCTGCGCGATCTTTCTTTGTGAGCATCGAGGACGGCCACGCTCCTATACATTACACCTACTGCGCCATCCGCCAGGGCAGCGTACTGAGTTTTACGCTGTTTAACCTCACACTGATTGGTCTCCTTCATCCCCTTCCAAACACAGTTAAATTATCTATGTACGCGGACGACATATGCGTTTGAGCGTCCGGAGAGACACGCTTACAGTTCCGCGCAAGGCTAAAAAAAAGCTGCCACTAAGAGGGTACACTCTACCTCCGCAATCAAGGCCTGGAGATTTCATCGGATAAGTGTGCACTTGTTGCATCTACGCGTAAGCTCATGACACACTGTATTGATCAATGGGCGGATTATAGTATTTGTACGGTCTTACAAGCTCTTGGCTGTCACAGCTGACAGAGATATCTCATGGACACCCTTGTACTGTATGTGCAGAAATGGTTGACAGGCACCTGTCACCTTCTGAAGTTCTTCGCTGGAAAGACCTGGGGAATGTCCACAAGCGCAATGCTGTAACTATGTAGGGTACTTTTTCGGCTTTTTGCGGTACAGCTTGCTAGCATTGACTAACGCAAGTAAAACAAGCATACGTAATATTCAAATCGTTCAAGCTTAGGCGGTCCGGATTTGTCTAGGTCTTCCTCGAAGTACGTCAATGGCGGCAACTATTACAGTCGCCAGTGACCATTTCATCAAGACCCACATCACAATTGAAGCACTAAGAGTGCATGTGAGGCACCTTGACCGCACATCTTGCCACCATCTAGCCTCTCTACCAGCCGAGAGACAACGTGCCTCGTTCTGCCGAATGGTATACGCGCACATTGCGAGTCTATACCACCTTGCTTCACGTTTGCCGCGACACCTTCAACTCCTCCTTGGTGTCTCATTCAACCAAAGATCAACCTGACAATACCTAGCGTCCAGAAAAAAGCAGATATGTCATCGCCGATTGTTAAACAGCTTACTTAACTACCATTATTTGAGAAGTACCGGTATTACATCCACATATACACCGACGGCTCCGTCATGCCGAAGAGCTCTACCGCAGCTGTCGTCATTCCAGCAAAAGCCAGCACTATCAAGTTGAAAACATCCCACTTGACAACGTCGATGGCAGCAAAACTCGCAGCGCTTCGAGTCGCACTACATTTTATTAATGACGAACGAACACACAAATGGTCAATTTTCTGCGACTCGAAGACGGCACTCCAGTGTTAGTTATCAGGCTTACTCAGCGGTCCGCATGAACAATTGGTATTTGAAATCACAGAGGCCATACACCACCTGACTGAGAAAGAATCTGAAATAATTTTTCAGTGGCTACCAAGTCACTGTGGTATCATCGGCAATGAACGTGCCGATCAAGCTGCTCGTCCAGCTCATGCAGAAGACAACTGCCTATTGATCCTCCTGTCTAGGATACATGCTATAAGGAAGCTCCGCCAACTAGCTTGCACGCCAATGCAATACATCAGAGTAGAATGAGCCACATTTTATGCGCGCCCGTTTATACACCCTAGATCCAAGCTTAAGCCTTCGACTTCCACCAAGACTTCATCGAAGGGACGCGACCCTTGTGTGCAGGGTATGGTTGGGCGTCGCTTTTACCAATGGCTACGCGTTGCGCATAGGGATGGCCGACACCGCAGCATGTGGCGATTGCGGCGACACGGAAACAATATTCGTCATTCTTTTGCCAGTGCCCGCAGTACAATGTGCAGAGACAATTGATTTCCGTCGTGCTGAACCAGTTGGATGACTAGCCTCTGTCGGAAGAAGGAAGTTTGAAACATCGACGCGGCTTAACATCGCGTCAGAAGGCGATGCAAGCGCACAGCTCTTTTTGAGATCGACCGGCCTGTGTGAACTCCTCTAATTAGAATGCCTTTTCTTTTACCCATTTCTGTCTTTTTTCTTCTTCTCGTTCCTTCCTTTCTTTTCTTGCTCCTTTCTTTATCCTCTCGCTCTTTGTCGCCTGTACGACTCCTATATCCAGAAACTTGCCTCTGGATAACCTCCATGCCTTTGCTCTCTCTCTCTCTCTCTCCAAGCAGTTGCATATCTCCTTTCCTTCCGCTCTCCCGTGGTGGCGGTGCCGTCGAAACGTCACGCGTGTATAGTTTCCTCCGGCTACAGTGGCTGCTCCGGCTCCTATGGGCGGCGGTCGCGTCGTCCACACGAATGTATATAAATATCACGGTAAATGAGTCCGTACCTATGTTCGAAATTCTGTGTCACCTCTGTGTCGTGTGCTAAACTGCTTTGCTGGTCACCAATCTTCACCGAGTGGAATGGCTCGTGTTTTTTCTTTTTTTTGTAGCAGAGTGTGCATCGCGAACTCGCGAAGGTTTTGTAATAAATGGATAGCTTGCGATGGATAGATCTTGGCAGGAAATACCTCGGATGCGCCATTTTTCCCTTATGCAGCAAGAAAATTTTAGGAAAGAATATAAATATGGCGGTAACAAGGATATGGCTGCCGCTACACAGAGTTTAACTGCTCTCCACGTTCATAAATGAATGTGGGGCATACTTGACAGTCTAATAACCTTTGGTGAAGGAGACCTCCATGTAGCAACTTGTATGGAAGTTTTCATGTACACACAGATGACTTCGAATTCACTGAAGAGTGCGAACGTGAAAGTCACAACTGCATATATCGTTATAGGGCACCACTTACGACACTTAAAAACCATGAACGGATCTGGAGCACGCGTGTGAGTAAAGAGTTGTCAGCTTAAAAGTATTTGAACAGCACGCTGGTTTTTCCTGAAGTATGCCTATTGACTTCAGTTGAAGCATTTCGGGCATAGTTAAGGCCTGCTTGTCCATTGTTCCTAATGTATTGGTTAATGTTTTTTATGAATACGATTTTGGCCGTTCAAGAAGGACGTAATAAGCGTTCTCGATTTCATGGCCTGGGAATCATTAGAAAATTGGAGCGCCGTAAGCTCCACATTATTGAGAGAGCTAGTTGTTTGTGTCACATCCAGGTGAAACCGGTGAATTAGTATCCGGATGAATTAGTGGATGTCTCATTTCTGTTGTATAGGTCGACCGCGCGATCGGAGCGCAAGCTAAGTCTTACTGCTGGTATTATACGAGAAATTCGGTACGTGTTGTATACCTGTCTCGAGCCGAAATATGGACCCTGTAATTGTAGCGGCAAGTAGCGTAGCTCAGAAAGAGACAGCGGGTGTGAACCAGATACACATAACGGCTGTATGCGCATGTCACGAAAAGGTTCCGGCGAAGTAGAAACAGTATGCACATCTCTGCCTCGAGCTGCGAAGGCTGAAATACGCAACCGCGATGAACCGTCTTGTCGGTGATCGCTGCAGCTGTTTTCGTTTGGTGAAAAGCCGAACAACCTACGAGTATCCCGTCTATAATACCGGGTGATCATATTTATGTTTTACGGAATTTTTAAAAATCTCCTGTTGCAGATAGCATAATTCTGATAATTGAGCTGGATTATTCAGAGACTGACATTACTTGCACGAGAACTCAAAACACATAATTAACGAATTAACAAAAGGTAGCTAATTAACTTCTCAATTATTTACTTTAGGCACATATTGTAATTTACGAATTGCAGGGGAGAGTTAGCAAGGCGTACCCACTTAGAATTAATTTTCAGGATGACGCCATAGATATTCGAGATATTCGAGATATTCACTGCCAAAGTTTGCGACGAAATACGTGGGCGTTCCAATTACTTGTGTGCTTCGCTGCGCAAAAGAGCGCTTTCCTAAAGAAGAAAGGTTAAACAACAGCCCATTTTTGCTGCAGCTCGGCGTCTATAACACCCTAGAAGAAATAGCCGAGGCGCAGCTCACCGCGCAAATGGAGCGCCTCTCTCACCAAGACGGGGCGTAGTCTACTGACGTCCCTGGGTTACAACCCCCAAGCTCCCAGCCGGCAACTGTGTGCGATCAACGAGGATGCGGGGGCCCAGATTCACGTGGACGCCATCCCGAATAACATGCACCCCAAGTACAACCAAGAACGGCGGCAGGCGCGGGCCAAGGCCCTCACCGAACAACACTACCAAGACCCACACGCTCGGTACGTGGACGCAGCGGAATACAAGCGGGAAGGCTTAGCGGCAGTGGTTGTTGCGGCGGCTACCGGCACCACGACAACTGCAGCGAGCGTGTGGTGCACGGACGCCACAGACGCCGAGGAGGTTGCCATCGCTCTGGCGATCACCGAGGCCGAGTGTCGCACCGTGCTCAGCGACTCGAGGAACGCCGTGCGCAACTTTGCCAAGGTGTGAGTACGCGCACCGGCGGCCGCCATCATCGGCAAGCTCCAGCTCCAAGACCGCGGCAGCATCATCCGTGTCAAGTGGTTCCCGGCGCACGCCGGCGAGTGTGCATTCTCACCGAACCACAACGAGACGGCCCTTTCGGCGGCGCGAGCGCTTACCCTCCGCACCCCCGAGAGTGACCGTTCCGTGCGGTGGTTCGAAACCAAGGACCGAGTGACCAGTCACGGCGAAGCTACTAAGTGTTACCGCTTAGCTCGACGGATAATGTCTTCTCCACACACGGCACTCAGTCGGGAGGAGGCCGTCATCCTAAGGCAGATACAGACCGGGTGACTCCTCGCCCCGGCAGTACTACATATGCTTAACCCAGAACTCTATCCAAGTGGTGCGTGCGGTGTTTGTGCCGTGGGTCCGGGGGACCAATGGCACATCATGTGGGACTGTGCCAGGTTCCCGACCCAAGCTACCTCCAGGGCATACCCGCCCGAACTTAAATGTGCAGTGCAGTCTATAGACAAGGACACTCAACTATGGGCCGTCCCGCAGGCCTGGGGTGCGCTCGAAAAGCACATACCTCACGACCCACCAGAAACGGGCCGAACTGGGATAGTGCAGATTAGGGCGTAACCCCGGGTCGGCGCTTGGCCAGCGTCACGACGCGCTAAACCGTCGGTTGCCGGCATTTAAAAAAAGTTATTCCTACCCTATTCTATCTCGAAACCCATATATGTCATCTTCAAGAGAGAGAGAGAAAACAAGGGTAGGAAAGGCAGGGAGGTCAACCAGAACAGCATCCGGTTTGCTACCCTACACTGGGGGTGGGGGAAAGGGGAATAGAAAGAGGAAGAAAGGGAGAGAGGAAGCACTGAGTACGTGTGGGAGCGACACCATACACAAGGACACTATAAACGGTCTGTTAAGCCCGTGCACTTCAAGTACCGCACTAGTGCACGAATCGCTTTTCGAGCCAGTGACGGGTGTGGCCACGGTCCGAGTATCTTTGACTCGGTGAAGGATCTCGAGTCCAGTCTGCGTAAAGTTGCCCGCAGAAAGAGGCGTTGGACATCGTAGCGAGGGCAGGTACACAATAGGTGCTCGATGGTCTCCTCGCACCCACAGGAGTCGCACATCGGGCTCTCGGCCATTCCCATACGGTAGGAGTATGCGTTCGTGAACGCCACTCCCAGCCACAAGCGACACAACAAAGTTCCTTCGCCGCGGGGAAGGCTAGATGGCAGTTGTAGCCGTAGCGTGGGGTCCAGTTTACGTAATCTGCAATTTAGGCCACTTGAAATCCAGAGATCTTGGGACTTCTTACGCGCAAGTTGGCGAAGTTCTCTGGCAGCGTCCGACCTCGCCAAAGGTGTTGGACGCGTCTTGGTATCTTCGTGGGCACACCGGGCAGCCTTGTCAGCTAGGTTGTTGCCGACGATGCCACAGTGGGCAGGAATCCACTGAAATATAATGTGGTGTCCACTTTCCAGAGCATGGTGGTGCAGTTCCCTGATTTCAGATGTCATTTGCTCGTAAGTTCTGTGACGTAATGCGGACTTGATGCTGTGAAGGGCTGCCTTAGAGTCACAAAATACGACCCATTTCTCTGTAGGCTCTTCGGTGACGTACATCATAGCGGCATGGAGAGCTGCAAGTTCTGCCGATGTAGATGTAGTCGTGTGCGACAATTTGAATTTAACTGTAACGTTCTTGGCTGGAACGACGAATGCGGCAGTTGAGCTGGTAGGTGAGGTGGAACCATCGGTATATATATGTATGCGGTCATGATACGTCTGGTGCAGTAATATGAGCGTAAGTTGCTTCAGAGCCGGCGATGGATGATTGGACTTTTTTGTAATGCCAGGAATAGCAAAATTCACTTGAGGCTGTCGCAGGCACCACAGGGGAGAGGAAGGCTTCGCCGCCGGTGTAAATGATGCCGGTATGTACTCATGATGAGCGCTAATAACTCGTGAAAAGGTCGCTTGAGGTCTCTCGGCTGGTAGGGAGGCCAAATGATGGTCGGGGATCCTTGACAGATGGCGAATGTGCGCTCTGAGAGAGTCGACAGCTACATGTGTCTGGATTGTATGGTCTCCTGCGATGGCGATTGCCGCTGCTGTTGAGGTGCACCGAGGCAGCCCTAAACACGTGCGTAGGGCTTGACCTTGTATGCTCTCCAAGGCGCGAAAGTTCGTCTTGCATGCATTTGACAATACTGGTAGGCTGTAACGAAGGAGTCCGAGAAACAAAGCCCTGTACAGCTGCAACATAGAATGGACTGGTGTACCCCAGTTTTTCCCGCATAGAAATTGGAAGACCTGAGCAATGGCGACTAGCTTCTTCTTCAGATAGACGCAGTGAGGGCTCCACGAGAGGTTGCGGTCAATGATGACGCCCAGAAAGCGATGCGTCTTAACATAGAGTACAGCTTGACCATTAATGGGGACTGGATACGATGACATTTGTTTCCGCGTAAAACCAAGTAATGCGCACTTTTCAGTAGACACACTGAGGCCTTGCTCTCGGAGAAAAGAAGCCGTCATGGTTGCCGCCCGCTGAAGCCTGGCTCTTAGCTGAGGGCGAGTCACCGCAGAGGCCCAGATGCAAATGTCGTCGGCGTATATTGAGACATGTACTGTCTGCGGTAGGTAATCCGCTAGTCCTACCAGGACGAGGTTGAACAAAATAGGGCTCAACACTCCACCCTGCGGCACACCACGGCAGATGGAATGGTCTGAAGTTGGGCCATCTTCGGTCTGTAAGAAAAAACGCCTCTCAGTCAAATAGTCCCGAATCCATTGATACATCCGGCCACCAACTCCAACAGCCTCAAGTGTGTTTAGTATGGCCTCATGGGCGACGTTGTCGTATGCTCCTTTTATATCCAGAAAAAGTGCCGCAGATAGGCGCTTGAGGCTTTTTTGATTTTGGACCCATGTTACGATGTCAATGACGTTGTCGATGGACGTGTGACCTCGACGAAAACCTGTCATGGCGTCCGGATAGATGTTGAATCGTCATCTTCAAAGTTTGCTCTAAGTGAATATACCTCGCAAATTCACCAGCCACAATTTAAGTTACAGCAGTTACACCAGCTACAGTTAATTAGGAAATTTTCGTCAATTAATTGTTTATGTGTTTTGATTTCTCGTGTAAGTAATGTCTGGTTCTAGGAATAACCCAGTTCAAGGACTAGAACTAAGCTATCTGCCGCAGTGAATGTTTAAAATTAGGCAAAATTTAAACATGATATCAACCTATGCATTCCTCGCCGCTCTTGTCCCGCGTTGACCATAACACGATCGCTACCACCACCAGATGACGTGACACACGCCACTTTTAATTTTATTGCAGCAAGCACACGCCATTCGCGTTCGATATAGTGAGCCTTGCGTCTTCAGCATAACGTCTTCACTCATGATCCCATTACCTGTCTAATTGACGACGCTCGCCACGGAATGCTATGTTCGTCACACCGAATGTTATTCCTGTGTCTGACTGCATATGGCCGTTTTGGTATTTATTTCATAAAACGCAGTTATTTTAAGCATGCTCTTCTCGAATTGCCACTGAACCTTCATCGACTTCGTAGCCGCTCCGATGCTCAAAGCACATGTGACGTCATCAT
The DNA here is from genome assembly GCF_023375885.2 of Dermacentor andersoni. NCBI lineage: Eukaryota > Metazoa > Arthropoda > Arachnida > Ixodida > Ixodidae > Dermacentor > Dermacentor andersoni. The sequence continues at coordinate 155,364,698 of NC_092816.1, read as the reverse complement.
TGCGTCACGGCACGTCAGATGAGCACCTATGTAATCGGAATGACACTCCACTCAAACGTCAAGTCATCGAGTTTATTACTAAAATTACTATAGAGAAATCTAACACCGCGGTCGCTGACGCACAACGGAAATAGTAGGTAGTGCTTGGAGTTCTGGCATGATTTCGTTGAGAGAGTGAACTGCAGCGGCAGTTGAAAACTGTGGCACACCGCGAACTAAAGTCATCGCACCTATTTTACAAGAACACCCATCAAAGAAATGCGTTGATGTACTCTGGCCTGCATTCCCTGATGCAGGAGATGCGATTACCAACTTAGGCCCGGAGGATATATTCTCCTTTTTCGGTCTAAGTCCCGTTCTGCTGGGCGGTCGGCTCTTCTGGAGCTCAGTCTCCACTTTTGCAGACCCTGCGCTTGGCCTCGGTGGAGTGCGTTGCGGTGGCGAGATGGCTGCGCAGCTTGCTTGCCCAGCGCCGATCGGGCCGGCCTAGTGGACGCTTCCTGGACCATGATCTGAATAAAATGAAGACGTTATACACAGCCACCACCGCCCATTTCCCGCTATCCGCGTTTGAAATAGATTATTCGAATTTGGTACTAAGGTAACGAAAAGTCCCGGTACTCTGAAGACGCGCGGGATAGCTTGAACGCTTGCTTTCGAATATCTTCCCATATCTCCATAAAACATGCCTTGTCCCCTTCTTCCTGTATTTTCTTCTCCAAACGGGCAAGCAGGTAAGGCGTGAAGTATTCCTTCCAGCTTCCCACTTTGGCTTCTTTTACCAAAGCGTACTTTGTTTTGTCTCCACCGTAGCCTTCCTTGCTCGTAATGTTAATCTTAGCATATAGATCGTTCCATTCCGGTGTCTCGCTTTCTTTGAGATTAAACACGATGACATTCCTCATGTGTTCTGGTTTGCACCATTCAAGGATATTCAGTAGCGTTTGCGAGTTTTCAAGCAGAGCTCTCTCGTATCTCTCACCCAAAAAGCTAGCCAATCTCAAAACTGTGCCTCTAGTGTCTTTCTTGAGCTCTTCGTAAGTGACGAAGAAGAAGTTTGGGTCGTCTTTGGTGGTGTACGCTGACGCCACGTGGTCAAAGTAGCTCCCAAAGCCCAAGTCTCCCTCGATGAAAGATTCAAAGAACTCTTCGAATGTGCCGTCCTCGAAATGGAAGTAGCTGAGGTCTGTGGTCATGCGAAACTGCGAGACGCAGACGTCCCATGGGTTCCGAGCGATGTAGATGTACTTGGCCTCCTCGTTCATAGACTCACGGCTGTGCGGTTGGTGCGTCAGAAACAGTCTCACAGGTAGAGGCGACTCCCAGCCATCAGTCTCCACATACTCGATTGCCCGGTGGTTGCGGGTGAACTCGCCGTAGGAGCTGACGGGTTTTCCTCCGTTGACGATTAACTGTGTTATGTACTGAAGCCAATGGGTCCCACTTTTGGGGTAGGTGCTCTGCACGACGTCACCCTTGGCAGCGCGGAAGGAGAGGCTTTTACGAAATACTGCTGGAACGACCAGAGGGCACCTCGGTACACCGTCGATGACTTGGCGGTAGGGCCTGCGACCTGGCATGGTCGTGATAACCCAGGCCCAGGGTATCTATCCTGGAAAAGAAGCAGTTTCTTTTATTATCAGTACAAAAAAGTGTAACTTCAGGGCGCGAGAGTGGGCAGTTTCAATTCAGTGAAGCTAGTACTTGATGGGACGGCATGCGCCTGAAGCTCTGAATATCTGAAAAGTTTGAGCCGTTTAGATAGGAAGGAAGGTAAACTTAACACGTATACATAATAAAAGAAAGAATGATGACGTATCTTTGTGTCACACGAAAACTTCCGCAAATTACATTCGCCGTTTTGGTGCTTAGTGGCTATGGCTTTGCGCTGCTGATGCCGAGCGCAGCGGCCGCATTTCAATCAGGGCGAAATGAAAGAACGGTCGTGCACTTGGATTTACGAAATACAAATAGGAGGACTTGTTGCGTTTATTTGCTAGCTTCAGCGTCGAGTGCCACAGTCCGACCTTTTACCCTCTACCTTTCACGAATGCGTCCACTCATGAAAATATTGTCACGTGGAGTGACGTATGAAGAACACAGTAGCAATACTGTGAGACGAAAGTAACTTTTATTGGGCGAATCTGTGCCCACAAAAACAGGCTACACTTAAAGAACGGCGACAACGGCGAACACCGTCGGCGATCGTCAAAATCTGATCAACGGGTCAAGCGCGTCGGCTTTTATACATCAATCGTCGGATGTTCCAGACTAATCGCTGGGACCCGCGTGTCTTCCACAAAGTTCTACACTAGTCGCTTCGCGCATACATGCAATCCGATTACACAGGGTCCGGTCACAGACAGCGGATGGAACCAGCGATAGCATTCCAGAAACTTCCGATGCATGCAGGCGCGTCCTGCGCTGTGCGATAACATTTGTTAGGCGGTGAAACGTGTCGCCCGATAAAGACAAGTACACGTGTCAATATGGGCTCCTAAGATACATTCTTACAGCGTTCGACGCCATAGCTTTGTCGACGAGAAGCGAAGTTGCTTAAAATTAGTTTTCATTGCAGAAGACGTGCTGGTAATGCATCTGTACCGTTTCAGAAAATTGCGTTCATTCACTTGTTAGAATGACGAAGGCGCATTCAATTGCGTGGAAATTGTGCGCACCTCGCCGCAGTGCGAACCATCGCAGTGCGGCGATGGTTGCAGTGTGCAGAAATCATCGACGATAATTGTATGTGTATATATGCGAGTAACCTGGAGAACAAAAGAACATGTGAGCGAGCGAACGTGCAAACGAACCTTTCCCTTGCCGAGTCCGACCGCCGGGCATCAATCATTTACGAAATACGAAAACGGGCGAAATCTGCAACAAGAAAAAAAAAAGAAAAGAGAGAGAGAGAGAGAGCTATGCACGCGAAAATGGAACTACGCTGATTTCGCGCCTCCATATCTTCCGCGTGAACTTTATCGTCGCACGACGCTATTAATGGATCACCTGCGGTACTCACCAAGGAAAATGTCACAGACGAAGGTGACCCCTGCAGATCGCTTTGGCTGCACCAATACGATCACAAATTGTGGTGAAAGTAGGGCGGCGGGAAATACGGTGGACGTTTGTAACAGAGACGTGTCAGTCGGTCACTCCGTGGTAAAAGCAAGAAGGAACTGGCTGCTCGTGACTGTCTCTTTGGCTTGAAACAGCTGGCGTTCTACGCGGTTGTTAACCTTGGAGCGCAGCGTGCAGCTGCCAATCGCTGATGGTGCACGTGCAGCGTATGCTGCATCCGGTGTTTACAGCTTGGCTCTGACTTTCATCCCTCTGTCGTTGCGTCTATCCAGCAGTTATGACGTTATCCGGCAGTTCTGGGTCATTTTACACACATCGTGAAAATATGTATGTAAATAATCGGTTCGTATAAATTTGACAACCTCGCCAAGGTAAACTTTCACCACTTTATTTCGCTGAAAACTAAGAAAATAAGAGAGTTTCGCCCGAAAGGCGAACCATTGATTGCCATAGCAAATTATTAGACAGTTATACGAAGTAAGGAGGAGGAGGAATGAACATTTATTGTGAGAAAAAGCGAGAAAGTGTTCTTGCTTCGCCCTAGGTGGGCGGCTCTCTTAGTCCAGAAAGCCGTTGGCTAATGCCGCAGTCCGGGCCCGGTCCACCAGACTTCGCTGATCTTCCAGGCTCTGTGCCTTTAACATTGCCTCCCATGTTTCTTCGATCGCTTGTAGCGGTTTTTAGGCATCATCTTGATTGTTGTTCCCGCGGTGTGGGCACACCAACACCATGTGTTGAAGGGTGTCTGGTACCTCACAATATCGGCATAGGTATGAGAATTTGGTGGGGTGCATCCGGTGCATGATTATTCCATGGACATACGTATTCGTTTGTAGTCTGCGGAGGGCGGTGGCTTCTTCCTTGCTTGATTTTGGATGTGGTAGAGGATATTCTCTTCTTTCCAGTCGGAGATGTTGCAATATTGCGGCGTAGTTGATGGGAACGTCCTCCACCCTCGTCGCTTTCCGGAGACCGTGCGGCAGGAAATCCCGGCTGGTATGCTCTCGGGCGACAGCATGTGCTGCTTCGTTTCCTGCCAGGTGTTCGTGGCCTGCGGTCCACGCGACGTAGGTTTCGGGTACTTCTTGGCGCCTTGTTATTTCTTCTAGAATCTTCACTGCTGCGGCAGAAATTCGGCCTTTTCGTAGGTTTCTACATGCCGTTTGCGAGTCGCTCAAGATGATTGCTGTGTCTTTGCATGTGGCGATGCCGAGGACGATGGCCACTTCCTCCACCGTTTTTGGATTTCTGGCCGGTATGGTGGCAGCGACTAGCTCATTCCCTTGGTTGTTGGTCACGGTAATTACGTATGCTCTTCTACCTGGGTATTTTGCCGCATCTGTATATCTCGTGTTGGGGTTCTTTGGGTATTTCTTGCTGAGCGCTCTAACTCTTGCTTGTCTTCTGTTTTTGTGGTATGTTGCATGCATGTTGCGAGGTATTGGAGCGACTGAGATACAGTCGCGGAGAAGCGGCGGCAATCGGGCTTTCGCGTCTGAGTCTGCTATGAAGTTTTCGCTGTATGCGAGTTTGCGAAGTACTGCTCTGCCTGTTGGAGTCAGCTTAAGACGTTCCAGCTGGCTGGCTCTGTTCGCTTCGCTCATTTCTTCCCAGGTGTTATGGAGGCCAAGTTTGAGGAGTGTCGTGGTTGAGGTCGTACTGGGAAGTCTTAGTGCGCTCTTGATTACTTTTCTGATGATGATGTTGATTTTTTCAACTTCAGCTTTCTTGAGGAGTATATACGGGGTGCCATATGTGACCCGGCTTATAAGGAGTGCTTGGATTAATTGGACGGTTTCTTGCTCTTTAAGTCCTGTTCTTTGGGTGGTTATACGCCGAATGAGATGGGTTACTTGTGTTAGGGTCTTCTGAAGCTTCGGAAGTGTAGCTGCGCCAGAACCATCTTTATGTATTATGAGTACAAGGACGCGGAGGGAGCCAACTTGAGGGATGACGATTCCATTGAGTCTGACCTTGGGATCTGGGGCGACGTAGGCTGGTGGTCTTCCCCGGGTCCTTGCCTTGTGGATAAGTAGCTCTGATTTTTCGGGGGCGCACTGAAGACCGCATCTTGAGAGGTGCTGTTCTATGTGATCGATTGCCTCTTGGAGGGTAGTTTGCTGTTGGCCGGTTGTAGGCGCTTTTGTCCATATCGTTATGTCGTCGGCGTATATTGCATATCCTAAACCTTCGATGCCATCGAGTTCTTGCGGGAGCCTATCATGGCGAGATTAAACAGCAAAGGGGAAATGACTGACCCTTGTGGAGTTCCTATGTTGGGCATTTCCAACCTGTCGCGTCGGATGTTGCCTATACCCACCATAGCCGTGCGACCTTTGAGGAAGTCGTGTCCGTATTGATAGGTCCGGATTCCGCAGTTGGTGTCTTGGAGGTTCTGGAGAATTGCTTCATGCTTCCCATTATTGAAGGCTCCTTTTACATCTATTGTTAAAATAGAGAACTTTTCGTGGCGTTCTAGGTAGTCCAAGAGGTCTTCCTTGAGCTGTAGTAGTATATCTTGTGCTGAGAGGAGCTGTCGGAAGCCAAACATTGTGTCAGGCATGAGCCTTCGAGGTATGTGGTGAGGCGATCGTGAACCATGCGTTCGAGAAGCTTTCCAGCGCAGGAAGTAAGGGAGATGGGCCGTAGGTTGCTGATTTGTAGTGACTTGTTGTGTTTTGGGATCATAATGACTTCTGCGTGCTTCCATTCTGCCGGGAGTACACCTTTTTTCCAGCACTGATTCATGTAGTCGAGGAGTCCATTTAGGGCCTTGTCTGGGAGGTTTCGTAGAATCTTGTTGGTCACCTTGTCATTTCCTGGCGATGTGTTATGGGTCAATTTGGCAAGGGCGGCATGGAGTTCAGGAAGCGTGAAAAGGCTGTCGAGGGTGAGATTGGGTTCGCCTTTGTACAGTCGGGGATCGGTAACCTTGGGGGCGTTGTCCCCGACAAGGTTACGCTTGATTTCTTCCAGAATTTGTTTCTCAGTTCCTGGATGGGAGTTAATGATTTTCTTGAGGTTATGTCTTTGTTGGGTCTTGGTTTTGGAGTTAGCTAGAAGGGCTCGCAGTATGTGCCAGGTCTTCTTCGTGCTGAGTGTGCCTTGAAGTTGGTCGCAAAGCTTATGCCAGTGCTGACTGCTCAGTTGATCTCCATATTATTCTGCTTGCTTTGTTATGTGAGCGATCCGTTTCTGCAGTTTGCGGTTAAGCTTCATCTGTTTCCACCGCTTCAGTAGTCCTCTTCTGGCGTCCGAAAGATGTAGGAGGTGAGAGTCTGCGGCCGGCGTGTCCACTGTGATTTGGATCACTTTCGTGTGCTTCTCCGCTGTCTTGACCACTTCGGTGAGCCACTCTTCAATATTTTTGATGTTTTCTTCTATGTCATGTTCTCGGAAGGCCTTCCAGTCCATCAGCCTTGCCGTTCCGGTTCTGCTCGGCTTCTTATGGTGCAGGATTTCAAGCTGAAGGATGTGGTGGTCGCTGCCGAGATTTTCTTCCAGTCGGGTCCATTCCGCGTTGGTTATTCCTATTGTAAAGGTGACGTCGGGATTTGTATCCCTGGATACACTGTTGCCTATTCTTGTCGTTAGATCCGGATCATTTCAGAGGGTGAGGTGATTCTGTTGCGCGGAATCGTGCACTCGCGCTCCTTTCTTGGTCGTGTGCTGGTAACCCTATGCTGTGTGGGGGGCATTAAAATCCCGTATTATTACGAGTTTATGGCCGTTAGATAGTCTTCTGTCTTGCATGATGAAGTTTACAAAGTCGGATAACGGATCCCTGGGTGGACAATATAAGCATAGTACGTGTAGTCTTTGGTGTGTTTTCTTCTCAGGTAACACTTCCACTAGGGTGTGTTCCACGGTTGTTCCCTGGATTGCGTGATCTTGCGTGGTGATATTTTTCTTCGACAGGATGGCTGTTCTCTGAGATCCGGTGTGTGTATAATATCCCTGTATGCGCAGATTGGTGTGATAAGTTTCTTGGATAGCGATGATATCTGGTTGTTCCAGTTTGGTCAGTTCTTGGAGATTTGTTCTTTTGGTTCAGATAGAGCGACAGTTCCATTGCCACAGCTTCAGTGGAAGTTGTGGTAATCTCTTCTTGGTATTACTCGCCATATTGTTCGATATCGTTGTTTTCGCCCCGGGCCATGGATTCCGGTCTGGCTGCATTGTGGAGGTCTTTACGTGCTTTCTTGCGAGCCGTGTCAGTGTTGTTGAGTAGCTTTTCTACTGTGGCTTTCGTTACATGGTTCTGCTTGGCATAGGACATGAAGTTGCTGAGGTCTTGGAGGGTAGCATGGATAGGGGCAAACTGAGCGGTGATGTGTTGCTGGAGCTGTTATGTTATCTCCTTTGCAAAAGTGGTCATGGCCTCCTGTATCTGCTTCTGCACCTCCATTGTTACAATTTCCTTGATTCTTTCTTCCGTAAGGGGAGGTGGGATGTTTGGCATTCCTTGAGGTTTCGAGGCATGATTGAAGCTATTTTGTTGTTTGCATCTTTGTATGAGCTTGTCAATGAGGGCTTGCTGATTTTGGAGTTGTGCTTGCAGATCTCGTTCGGTTTCCGTGGGTTCTTGTGCTCGTGTGTTTCCTGCTGCAGCGTCTGCATACGTGACTCGTTTTTGTGAGTTGCGTGTGTGGGATACAGACCGTGATCTTAACCGGGCTCCATCGTTTGCTTAACCGCCTGTTGATTTGGAGTCACTTGTGAATCTGCGTGCACTGTGTAGTGAGGTACAGTTTGATACGGATAGTGCCGGGAAGTCTGAGTCTGAATTTGAGTTCCATCTGCGTTGCTGCTCTTGGATCTTATTTGCCCATTGCAGTCTGATATTGTACGGGGGTGGATTTGGTTTCAGTTTATGTCGACACTCCTTTCCTGCTGTCTCATGGGGTTTTTGACAGATTTTACGACCGGGTTGGCAGTCATGGCCTTCCGGTTGATTTTCCATCCCGCATATGTAGCAGAAGTTGATAAGTGGTTTCGGGGAGATATCTTGCCGGTGCCCTAGTTCTCCGCAGGTTCTGCAGTATAGCACGGATTTCCTGTATGGTTTGCAGCGGTAGTCACAGCATTTATATATGATGTTATATGGGACGTGCGGTCCGTCGAAGTAGATGAGGGCTGTTGACGATCTTCCCAGCATGCATGCTGCAAGAACCGTGTATCTTGCGGATACTCGTAGCCCTTGTAGTAGTTCTTCTTCGCTCGTGCCTGGCGGGATGTTGTAGATTACGCCTTTGCTGATACCTTCTGGTGTCCTGACATGTGCTTTAACTTCGTAAATGGACCCTCCAAGCTGGATGCTAGTGATCTTGAGGGGCATGTCGTACGCTGTCTTTGTTTGATGTAACTTGCGATTATTATATTCTCGACATGTTGCACTTGAATCCTGATGTTGTCATAAAAGTCTTTTTGGGACAACTTGCTGGACAACCAATGTCCATTTGGAGAGTTGTAATCCCGCCTTAGGTCTGTAGATGATCTTCATGTCGTCCACTGGCAAAGGAGGAAGTCTCGGTTTTCTATAATGTGGCATGTTTTCCCCAATAGGTATTGTTACTCCGGCTTGCTGCGTTCGTAGTTAGTCTGGTTCCTCGGCTGTGGGTTTTATATGCGCTTGAGTCTTCTTGCCTCTCCTCTTCCATGTGTGCCATTTTTCCTGGATGTTTATCGCCTTTCCGCTGCTCTCGTCATACGTCCACTCCGCTTTCAGTTGTTTCTGCTTTTGTATCGTCTCCACCTGCATTTCAATGCTGTTGTTTTCCTGGTTCAGTTCTTGTGCAGTTCTTGCTGCGTCGGATGCGTCAGTCATTGGTACTCAGCGGCAGCGCCGAGTCGCTCTCGAAGAGAGCGAGCGGCGGCTCACGAGCGCTCACAAGCCACGGGACACGCTCCGCGGGTCACGGGTCACGCGCTTCGGCTGGCCGCTTAGCCTTGTAGGGTTAGCTCCGTTAGCGTGGTGTAAACAGGTGTAAACATTCGCTTATTAACTAAGTTAACAAGCACGTTGTCACGCGCTCAGAAGGAAACATGAACGCACCTGAACGTGAACATGTCTGCGAACACTCGCTGTGAATACGCTGGCGCGAGGAAGGGCGGCAGCAGCAGCGAGCGAATTGGCCTGCGTGTTGCGACTCGCTTCAACGCGAGCCAAGCGGCGAGAATACAGAGCATACAAAGCCACCAGCACTCGGCGCACCTAGACTCTACACCCTCCATAGATCGCTTTCAAGACAGGGCCCGCACGGCCGCGCTCAGCCGCGTTAAGGCGCATACATACCAGCGGAAAAGTGCCTGTGGTTTAGCTCTGGTTAACCCTAGTTGAATTGCGAAAGCAAGAGCTGCAAAAGTGGTCTCTTCCGCAGTTGAATAGTCACTCCGGGACGTGGCACGACTTCTTCTAGCCGCACCTTCGTTACGACGCTTATCGAGTCGTGCGGCGCGTTCTTCCGGCGTCTCTTGAGCGTGTTGTCTCTTCGTCGCTTCGTTCTGTCGTCGTTGCGTCTCTTTCGCGCTCTCCATAACGACTAACAGCACTGCTGAGGCGAAGCGCATATATATATATATATATATATACCCCCGCGAGGCTACACATCCTCTCCCTCTACCCAGCGGAGCACATCTGGTGGAGCGAGAGGCGACGGCAGCGGCATAAATCCCCTTAAACTTCCTAAAGTAGCGCCACGCTTTGAAGAATGCCGCCTCCTTTTCGCACTCTCTGGCCGAGGCCGATGCCGCGCCGCTATTGGCCTAATAGTATCACTTGGGCCCTCGCGCCTTGCTTCAGCGCCATTTTTGCTCGAGAAGCGTCTATGGAGTGGCGAGGAGCGTATGTTGGCGCCGTTGCTACGCTCGAGCAGTGTAGGGGGCGCCACGGTCGAGGAGGGATCGTGAAAGAGAGGAGAGAGGAAAAACGAGGAGGAGTGAAGGCGGAGGAGGAGAGTGTCACAACTTTACGAAGTTCAAGGGGTTTTACAGCGGCGTCAACGGCGGCGCCATCTGTTGGAGCGTGGCTGCGGCGTTGCTAGGCAACGGCGGCTCAAGGTCGTTCGTCGTTCACCGCATATGACATACGGCTGCCTGCATACGGCATACGGCGCGACGAGCCGAAATTGCTCGCTGGCTGGCGTAGTAAAGCATTCGCTTTAAAAACGCGCGCGGCGCGTTGTCGGCGGCAAAACGCAGCTGCGGCACAGTGGCCTCACCAACTGGCAGCGAGCACCTGCGGCAGTCACGTGACAGCATGAAAATCTGCGTGTGGGTGCGAAATGGCACGTGCTTTGTCTCTCACCAGGTCTGGCCATTTTGAGTTGACAAGCGCGGAGCATGCAATGCGCGATAACGATCGTGTCTGCAAAGCATTACATCGCTACGCGCCGCGAAAAAGATGTGAAATTTTCAAACCGAACGCCGTTTGTCCTTCTCGCGGCCGCCGCCCTCCAAGTCGGAGGATGACGTAGACGTGCTAGTGTGCCTATGCACACGTGTTTGTGCTGTGACGCCGCTCGTGGTGACACGTGACTTCGAGAATTATTCAAGGCAACATTTGTTATTTGTGTAATATGTTGCTTGAATAGACGAATTAGAGATGAGAAATAATAAAACACACAAACCGAATGTCTCCATGTTCTTGTTTTATTTTGCATCGTCTTTCCGGGTAAGTCATCAGACTCTCGTCATGCCGTCGTCGTCTTTACAGCGTCGTCGTCATACCGTCGTCGTGAGGCCATTGTGTTCGTTTGATAGTCATCATTAAAGAGCCGCCGTGGTTGCTTAGTGGCTATGGTGTTGCGCTGCTACGCACAAGGCCGCGGGATCAAATGCACCTTGTACAGCTGCCGCCGTGTAACGGCCACATTGGCCCTGTCAAGCTGTTTTTCACGGCTTTTATCCTAGCGGACCTTCCAGCGTATTGTCTGGTAAGTAAAATTTGAATTGAATAGAAAAAAAAGTCCCCGCTACGGCGGCCGCACTTCAATATGAATGAAATGCAAGAACACCCGTGTCCTTAGACTTAGGTGTGCGTTAAACAAACCCAGGTGGTCAAAATTATTGCGGAGCACTGCAATACGGCGTGCCTCACAATCAGATGGTGGTGTGGGCGTGTAAAAGTCGCTTAATTTATATTTGTTGGTCGTCAATAATATTTTGGCAATGATACTCCTCATGCGCACACCTTCACGCCTTTTACGCCGCCCCAGTGGCCCTTGCGGAATAGGTTGGGCCACTAGATATGTGCTAGTGGTGGTGATACCATCGTTTCCATTGCATTATCGTCCTTACAGGTTTGTCACCCTACTGTAGTCATACAGTCGTCATGTATTCGTTGTCATACCGTGGCATGAGGCCATCGTGGTCGTTTCATTGTCGTCACTCCAGCTTCGTCATTCCTCTCTTCATGCCGTCCTCTTCACGCCTTGGTCGTCACACACTTGTCGTCATCCCTTTGCATGTCATTAGGGTCGCTGCGTCTTTGTCATGCATTCGTTTTAATGCGTTCGCATTCTTAGGGTACCTAACGCACTTTCCGGGGCTATGTATCGGTATATGTTTGTATTAACCGTTTTCCCGCCTACCTGGACCACAGGGTACTCTGTTGTCGAATGGGTAGCGCATCGGGCCAATGTACTGAGATAACTCGAAACCAGCCATCAGACAAACTTGGGCCACTGAGTATGTGGCAATGTGTACATACGTGGGTCTCTTCCACGAACCTCTTTCACGCCGGCATGTACCGCTGTTCGGAGAAACTCTGAGGTCAACTTGGTGTATAGGGTATGGGCCAATCGGTCTGTGCTAGTCTCCAATGAACCTATTTGATGCGAAGTTGTGTTACTGGGTAGGTGTTAGGTGTGTGCCGCTCTTTACTGAGCCTCTTCGACGTCAACTTACCAAGGTAACTAGGTATGCGCCACTGGCAATGTGCTGCTCTAGAATGACGAAGAAGATCCCTTGAATTTCTCCGATGCTGAGTGGAATTGAGCCCACGTCACAAGAGTTGCTTAAGGACAGGAGCCCGACGCATTAGAAGGCTGCGCCACGAATGCATTGCGTATGTGTCACTTTAAACAAGCGCCTTTCAAGCCAACGGTTTCAGCGAGCTGCGCCATAATTGCACTAGGTTTGGGCCACTCTTCAATGAACCTCTCGTCGGAGAGAGAGAGAGAGAGAGAGAGAGAGAGCGAGAGAGAGGGAAAGCATTTATTTGGACCATCGAGGTCGTTGCTCTTGAGGTCAAGTGGGTGGCGTCCTTATTCCAGGACTTCACTGGCCATGGCTGCTCGACGCACTTGCTGGACGAGAGCTTCTTGTTCCGCCAGGGTATCACCGGTCAGCTGTACCTCCCACCGTTCAAATGACGTGCTAGGCGTCTTTAAGTGTTGACGTTTGCACCCGCACCCCCACGAGATGTGAAAGACTGTAGGGCGTGTGTCGCCGCACCAGGGGCAGAACCTCTCGCCAACTTCTGTTACTGAGGGTGTGATACTAAGCGGACGGCAAGCGAGGGAACAGTGCGAAGTGTTCGCAGGCGCTGGCGCACCACGCTTCTAGCCTCGGAGTATTGATAGGGAAGCGCGAAATAGGACTGCAATACACGTTTCACACATAACTCGTTTCGACGGCAGTAATACGCTGTGTCAATATATTGATTCAATGTGGACGCATTGCCGTCGACAGTGATCGTGAGATGGATTCTGCCGCAATTTTTGTGTGATACTTTCGTCGTGATGCCTTCGCGGTCGTTCCTTCATCGTCAGTCTAACTTTGTCATGTCGTCATCGGCATGCCACGATCGTCACAGAACCCTTATCATGCCAATGTCGTCAATGCGTCTTCGTCATGCGGTCGTTTTACCATCGTTATCACTTCAGAGACGTCATCCCATTGTCGTTATGCCATCGTCGTCAAATCGGCTTTGGCGTTCTATTGACGTCGTTTCTTCTTCATAATTTTGTGAAAATCATTTTGTCATTCAATCGTGATCATGCCACTGTTACCATTCCATCGTCGCCAGACAGTCGCTGTTATGCATCCGCTGGCATACCTTCGCCCTCGTGCCGTCGTGGTCTTGCCATCATTGTCATTTCAGCCTTGTCTTGCGGTTGTTGTAATGCCATCGCCGTCACGCCATTGTCGCGTCGTTATATTACCATCATTTCAGAAATGTCATGTCATTGTCGTCATGCCATCGTCGTCATACTGCCTTTGTCGTTTCGTCAAAGTCGTTCTTTATTTGTCATTCCGTTGTCGTCACTGTGTCGTCATGTTCATGGGCGACCTTGGCAAGCGAGTGCCATAGCAAAGGGGGCCGACACCGGAGACAACGTACGTCACATGTAGCTGAAGTAACGAGAATGTCAGAATGACCCCTGCAGATTTTAAATAGACGTGGCTTCAGCAATACGGCATTGCTTGAATGCTAATCGCGTTACCATCGACAGTTATCGTGAGATGGGTTACGCCGCTACTTTATTTCATAAATGTATTAGAGCGGAAAAAGAAAAGACAGAGACCAAATCACACAACTTTAGCAAAATCAAGCGCAATGTTTATAGGGTCGCAATAAAGTATGAAATACAGTCAAATATTGATTTATCGAAGATCGATTTTACGATATGCTTAGTTTAACGAAGTGCTTTCGTTTCCCGAACACATATTCATAGAGCCTATAGCGCCGAAAATCACGAAGCAAAGCAGCGAGGTCAACGTCCTGCCCTATTTAAGAAAGTGTTTGGGGAAAGTTAGGGTGAGAAACATGTCACAGGAAACCTGCTGTGTTGAAAAGTCGTTGAAGTGGTTTACGCCTGTATTGCTACAATCAGCGCATTACCATGCTGGCTCAAAAGAGAGGGGGGTGGATCTCATTTTTTGCAAAACTGTCCAATGCAAGTGCACGGTCGAACTGCCGTACTCGCGCGCACACTCTTTAGAAAAGTGCGCCTGTGCTTCAGTCCAGCTCGGGCTCAGCGATGCAGGCTCAGAATTAGCTTCAACAGATGGTGGCTGTTACTCTGTCCCAAGTTGAAACGTGTGATGTCTTCGCAAGAGTATTGGAATTGTTTTCAATTTAATAGATTTATCAATATACCCAAATATCACTTGGTTTACAAGGACTTCGTTGAAATGAAGTTTAAGCCAGAACACCTTGTGGATGGATGGATGGATGGAAAAGCTTATTTGGTCGTGCAAATAGTGATAATTAACCACTAACCGGAAGGCCAAGCCTCACGGCCACGTCGTGAGCCTGCTGGACAGCCCCGAATTGTTCATTAAGGTCCGGGCTGCGAAGTGCAGCCTCCCACCTGGACGCATTCTTGATCGCCGAGTCTTCGATATTATTTCGCAAGACCAGAGCATGTGTTCGAGCGTGGCTAAAGCACCACAATCCTGGCAATAAGGCTCTGTATACGTCTCAGGATAAAACATGTCCAGCCTCCGTGGGCAAGGATTAGTACCAGTCTGTAGTAAGCGTAATGTAAGTGCCTGAGCCATGTTTAGTTTATGATGCGGCAAATCGTAAACCCTGCGATTAAGAAGGTAATATTTCGGGATCTCATTGTATGTGGAAGGGGAGTCTCTGTTCTCGCCACGTCGTGGCGCGGGGCAGAGCGGAGGGTAAGATCTCGCGCTGCCTCATGAGCGGACTCATTGAGATTCGGAGGGGCTCCCTCAATCATCCCAAGGTGAGCAGGGAACCAACATAAGTAGTGTTGAGAGATCTCACAGGTCTGCATAATTTTAAAAGCAACCTTAGCCACCGACCCCTTCTCGAAGGCCCTAACGGCCTACTTTGAATCACTATATACAAAAGGCCTGTGTCTGTCAACCAGCGCGAGCGCAATAGCCGCTTGCTCCGCAACCTCTGGCCTATCAGTCCGAACAGTAGCAGCGTTAACGACACTGCCCTCATTGTCCACGACAGCTACGGTGAACACCTTCCTCTCCTCGTTAAAAGAAGCATCGACGAAGCCAACCTTCTTATTCTCATCGCGAATGAGTCTCAGCAGGCAAGCCCCTCTGGCCTTTCTTCTGCCCACATTTCGCTCAATACCCGCCGTGGTTGCTCAGTGGCTATGGTGTTAGGCTGCTGAGCACGAGGTCGCGGGATCGAATCCCGGCCACGGCGGCCGCATTTCGATGGGGGCGAAATGCGAAAACACCCGTGTACTTAGATTTAGGTGCACGTTAAAGAACCCCAGGTGGTCGAAATTTCCGGAGTCCTCCACTACGGCGTGCCTCATAATCAGAAAGTGGTTTTGGCACGTAAAACCCCATAATTTAGTTAATTAATTTCGCTCAATATGCATGTTCCTGGGAACAGGCTTGACGTGATACCACTTACGGACCTTCAAGGGAATACCGACGTGAAGCTGCGAAATATTTTTCTGAGGAACGCCTAATTCTCTCAGAATCTGCCGACCCGCGCTAGTCATAGAGAGACGCACCATCGGCGTCCTCTCCTGAGCCTCAGCTATCTCATACAATGCATTATGACTGCCCAGCTGGAGAAGTCAGTCGTTTCTGGTGCACATAGGCACTCCCAACACTTTCTTGGTGATCTTCCTAATCTGCGTGTCAAGCTTCTCCTTCTCTGATGGTTTCCATTTGCGCATGGCCGCCACATAAGTGACACAATACAAATGCGTGCATAAGCCTAATCAGACTAGCCTCCTTCAACCCCGTCTGCCTGTTGGCCACCCTCTTCACTAGGCGTACCGCATTTTCTGTCTTGGCAATGACCTTCTGGATCGTCAGCGTGTTGGCGCCATTCGACTCAATCATCATCCCCAAAACCCTGATCTTATCTACCCTAGGTACGACATCGCCATTTCTTGTGCGAAGCTGAATGCTCAGCTTGTCCATGGGTATCCATCCCCTTGGGTTGGGTCCCCTTCTAGTGGGACGGTACAGCAACAGCTCCGACCTGGAGGGGGAGCACCTTAACCCCGTCCAGTTCAAATGAGTCTGGATTACATCTACCGCCTCCTGTATAACACTCTCAATATAGCCCTCATTACCCCCGGTACACCATATGGTCACGTCATTTGTATACATGGTGTGCTTAATCCCCTCAATCTCCAAGACCTTCTTGGCCAATCCGACCATGGTCAGATTGAACAATGTGGGCGAGATGATGGCTACGTGAGGGGTGCCCATGTCTCCAAGATTTAACGTCTTTGACTCCAGCTCCGCAATCCTCAGGGTAGTCTTCCTGCCTGACAGGAAGGACCTGACATAGCCATGAGAGCGCGCGCCGAGGCCAAGATCCGAAATGGACTTAAGAATATAAGAGTACCGAACAATGTCAAAAGCCTTCTCCAGGTCCAGCCCAAGGATGGCCTTAAGGCCCCTTCCATCTCCGTCAGTGACCTGATGCTTGATGGGCTTTATTGCGTCTTGAGTTGACAGCCCGGCCCGAAAAGTAATCATAGTGGGGGGTAGACCTCGTCCTCAAGGTACCTTGTAAGCCGATTAAGCACCGCATGGTCGGCCACCTTGCCCGCACACGAAGTGAGAGAAATAGGCCTTAAATTATGAATGCTCGGGACTTTGCCAGCCTTCGGAATCAGCACCATGAGAGCTGTCTTCCACTGCTTCGGAACCACCCCATCTCTCCACATAGCGTTAACCTCCCCGGCAAGGTACTTGATCGACCTATCGTCCAGGTTCTTCAAAAGCTTGTTCAAAATACCGTCCGGTCCGGGAGCCGACTTGCTGTTAAGGTTATGCAAAACCGTGCGGATCTCTTCCACAGAAAAGTCTTCATCTAGGAAAAAGTTGTCCTCTCCCGTGTAGACCTGCTCCGTTAGAAGAGCATCCGGGTCCGCAACAGGAAGGTATTTGTTCGCCAGCTTTTCAACCAGCTCTTCCTCCGAGGCAGACCCCACTGCTTCGCGCACAGCTCTAGCAAGGACGTGCCCCTGACTAACTCTCGTATTCGAGTCGTTCAGCAAATGCTTAAGCAAGCCCCACGACCTCCTGATGCGCACCTGCTCGTCCACCGAGTTGCATGCCTCATCCCACTGTTGCCTAGACGAAAGCTTACACTGCTCCTCAAAGCTTATTCAGCTCGGAAATCTTTTTACGCAGCCCGCGATTAAGCCGCTGCTCCTTCCACCTAGCCAGAACAGACCACTTGGCTTCAATCAGATGGGCCAGCCTGATATCAATACTATCCACCTCCAAATTCGTAGTGATCTCCTCCGTAGCTTCCTTTACATCCTCGCTCACCTGGGTGACCCAATCCTCCAGGGACGGCTGGTGCAGGCCTTCGAATTTCTTTCCCCTTTTTCCTCTCTCCTCCCGGATCATCAGAAATTTATCCCAGTCTATAAACGTTAAAGCCCTAGGGCGCCTACCCTCAACGTCAAGAACGACTTGGTTAATAGTATGATCACTACCTAGGTCTTCGGCAAGATTGCACCAACTAGGGTTGGCCGCGTTCTTTACAAAGCAGAGGTCAGGGGTAGTATCCCCATACGTCGACGTCCCTATACGTGTCGGAAAGGCAGGGTCAGTGACCAGCGTAAGGTCAAACTCCGCCGCGTTCTGCCAGAGGTATCTCCCTTTAACTGAGTCATGCTTGTACCCCTACACGTTATACGGAGCATTAAAATCCCCGGCCACGGTCAGCGGGCGGTCCCCAACAAGCTTCGAAGCCTTCTGTGGAAGCAGCTTGAATCTCTGCACCATGTCCCTCGGGTCACTGTACACGTTCAGAATAAACACGCTTTTCTTGTTCACCCGGTTAGGAATCACCTCAATCGTGACATATCCAGGGAACTGAAAGGTATCTTAAGATCATGGACCACCTGCGTCAGTTTGCTATCCAACTGAATGCAGGTACCCCGAGCTTTGGATCCCCCGAAGACGGTTCGGTATCCCGTCAGAGAAACTTCTTCCGTCATTGTCTCCTGCAGTAGAATAGCCTGCGGCCTACCCTCACACGCGCGAATATACTGCTGTAGAGGCGCCCGTTTACGGTCATACCCCCTACACTTCTATTGCCACACACAAAAAGTCTAATTTTGTCGCCCCATGTTGAACCAGTTGCTCTGAGCCATCTTGCTAAACCTGAGACTGGCCCGTCGAGGAACCAGCCGACTGATATCCCGACCTAAGAAGGGGAGAGGCACTCGGACTGTACTTGTTTTCGAACGCCTATATTCTACATTGAAGCTCCTTGAACCTCCCTTCGATCGAGCCCAGCGACTCTGTGAGACGCGTATTCAGCTGCGCCAGACCATCGTTGACCTGCTTAACACTATCCACAACATTCGACAACATCTCCTTCACCTCAGATCTCAGGTTCCTCGACGTGGGCTCCGCATCATGGTTCATCGCCTTCCTCTTTGAGGGGCGCAAACCACTAGCCTCACCTACATCAGCAAAATCCATGCTCTCTATGGGCACAGGCTAATATTACCCTCTCGGCCGGTGCAGGGCCTGCCGCACCCTTAAGGGCCCAGATTTCCGCCCTAAGTAACCTCATCATTTCTCTCAACTCAGCTTTTTCTTGATCTAGTCTCTTGAATCTCGCCTCATTCTTGCTGTGCTCTGGCCTTACCAATCTAGGCATCTCCATTCGAGCACTTGCGCGCTCCGCCCAGGTAGTACCACAGACCGCTCCATCGGGGCCCTTGCCTTGTACACCTTGCAACACACCGCTCTTGCGCACACCCTGTCCCTCAGTCCCATTGTGACCACGCGCAGTCTCAGCTTCCAACTGTCCGTCCAGTCCAAAACGCACCTTAGACGCCGATCTACTCCCAGACCGGCCACCGGAGCGGCTACGAGATGCTCTTCCTGGTCTCCTTGATCTTGATCTTTAACGTCGACGCCCACGATCCTGTCCTTGCGCAGCCTCCAGCGTCTTCCCCAACGTCGGGAACTGGCTTTCGGCGTATCTGAAGCCTCCCTTCTCTTCTTCCTCAGCCTTGATATCCGCCATAGCCCACTCAAAACGACGGCTCCGGAATACATATGGGGTGCGGAACCACTGCTGGCACTCCTCGGCAGCCGTGATATGCTCTCCTCCACACAGTTCACAATTGGGCGTACACCGGTGGGCCTCACCGGGATTGGTTGAACCGCAGACCCTGCAAACCACTTCTTCCGGCGAGGGGCAGACGTCAGCGCGATGCCGCAGCTTTCCACAAGCATAACAAACATCAATCTGCTTGCGATAAAGCGTGCACCTAACCAGCGCGTTGGCACCTTGTACCCATCGAAGGCGATGATGACCGTACCCGACTCCTTGATGCGTTTTGCCACCAGGGCCAGGGGATTACGCGGGTTAACACTCTTGCGACTGAGCGCTTCGGGCCCCTCGCTGAGAGGAACATTTCTTATGATTCCCTTGCACGTCTCATGCGGCGCTTCATGCGCCGCATGAAACAGCGCATGCGGCGCTTCAGCTTCATGCATGTGCCCAACAATGCCTAACTAAATCCTTGATCCTCACGTATTTCGTAGCATTTTCTTTTTCCGGCGTGCTAACCACCACAATATTCTGCTGATAATTGGGGCAGATCATGTCCGCTTCTCGCTTCACCTCGTCTACGCAAGCAGCAGCCGTGATTGGATCAGCCACCGCGGTCGCACCAATTTTAGCAATATTCAGACTTCCCCTGATCCTGACGATAATCTTGAGATCATTTTTCGGCAGCGGAGGCATTTTACCGCGCCGGATGATACCCTTCTTGACGCTAGCAGGCGCGTTTTTACTCACTTCGCCGTTCTTGGTTACCGGCCCGCCGTTAGGGCTAACAGCGTTGCCGCCGTATGATAGCCTTGCCTTGGTCGTAGTATTCCTCTGGGCGTTAATTTTCCAGCCAGCATCCTCCGAAACGTCCTCCGAAGCAATATATTCACCTTCCACAGCGTATTCCATCATGACAAAAGCGTCAGCTGGGCGGCCGGGGAGCCGGCGCGGCCCACGAGTAGGGCGGGTTCGGCGATAAGGGTTAATACCTCCGGCGGCGTAGTCTAGACGAGAAAGGCCGTAAAATCACGTACAGTCCACTCACTGAAAAAAGTCCCATATCCCGATGCACGTAGCGTGTAACTTCGCGGATCCGCTTAGCACAGAATTAGGCACCAAAGAGAGAAAAATCCGGTCAAAACTGCCCATAAAGCGGGAGCCGACGCGGACGCGTCTCACTACTTGTAGTGGGGCCTGGAGTTTCGCCTTGTGGAAAGCGGGCGATATTACCCTCATGCACGCGGGAAGAAAGATAACCCTTTCACGACTGAGGCAGGCTTCAAAGAAGGGAGTTCAACACTTATGGACCGCCACCGCCGTTTTCGAGAGGGTGCCGCCATATTACGAAAGTGGTGCTATCTATCGTCTGGCCAGACGAACGTTTGAGAGGAAACCTGCTATAAAGCCTAAGGGCAGCCGGTCTATATAACGCCCCTCATTCCGCGCGCCAGCGCTGCTTATAGTCGGCGAAAATGTGTATGGAGGGGTTTTAGGTCTATATACCGGCTATACTCCCTGTGTTTCCCGCACTTCCTCTGCTTCTTCAACACAACTTTAAGAAGAGTAGCAGAGACAAGCTAGATAACTAGCAATACTGGCCTATAAATTCAAAGCGGAAAGCCCGTGATTCTGACATCCATCTTCTAAAGCTTCCCTTACAGCAGCATCTTTGGCTATCATGGCTAATGTCACGTTATGAAACCCGAAGGCATGACATTAAGGTAATATAAGTTGTTCTTATCGTCTTTAAAAAGGCAGGTGGTACTATGGTGTGTTGATTTGAGTAGGCAATCGTACGTAGAGTGTACTTTCACAAGAAAGTGTTGCTGAACCTTTAATAAAAGAAAAGAAGAAAAAAATTGGCTGTGGCTTAGCTAAGGTTAAGCCCAGGATGCGAAGCATACTAGCCTTTATTTTAGTTGTTGAACCACTGTTTAGCCTGGTGAACTGCTGTTGCTTGGCTATATTTGGTTCGGCGAGAATGTAGTACAATGGCACGTATTCTCCGCTTGGTTGCATTTCGCCGCTCCGAGCGAGTAGAAGTACTCCCAGATACACTCGCAACTTCATCCTTTACCTCGGACTCTGTGGAGGAGCGCTGCTGTTTAGCCGCGTACTGTGCACGTCGCTTGGCAAGCCGAACTTCTCGTTCTTCGGCCGTTTCCGTGGCTCTTTGTAACTTGCGCTTTGCGGTCTGACGAGCGGCCCTTTCCTTTCCCGCCATCGCGTTTCATCGGGCGAGGAGGATAGGGCGCGCGGAGGGCCTTTCCTCCTCTATGGCTTGGGCGATCCGGCGCGGCGCTGCTTGAAGGTATTGCTGTCGCGTGCTGCGGAACGATTTCGTGATGTTTTAGATGGTACTTTGTGAAATTTACGCCATGTCCGTTCATATAAGGTCGTCAGGGAAGCCTTTCGGTGCATCGGTAACTACACTATATAGACGGAAATATCTCTTGGGGGCGCAAAAATGTGACGCGTTTTATCAGCCGCGGTGTACGCACATTATCAGTCGCGGTGTGTGTATGTGTTGTGAACTATTTTGCTTATATCAGTTTTAATTCAACAAATAAAACCGGTGTCTCTGTATTAGCAGCATGAAATGGTAAATCTGCTCAATATCTGATCGCCTGGCGTAGGGAGTAAAACATAAAGCATAAGAGCGCATGCTCGTGCACGGCCGACCTACGGCAACCACGAAATATCTAAGCGCCAGGCGTTATCAAATATGTGTGATGCACCGGCATTGTTCTCGCGCATTTGAAGTCTAGTATAGGCTTCAAATTACCATATGTCTACGCTAGCCTTCCTGCATGAGGCCGATGGCGCTGCTCAACACAACGATCACTGCGGTTGGTGAGGCCAGCACGATACAAATGTAAGCTGTGTGCTTCGGCATTGCCTTTTTGGCCTGTATACAGCCATAATATGTGAGAGGGATCGCATAAAAAGAATGCGATGGCTATTTTTGAGGACAAAATTTCCGTAATACGTGTGAGTGCGTCGTAGAGAACGGAACGAACACAACCGAAAAAAAAAATTCAGTTATCCTCTTTCTCGAAAAAGCAAGAGAAAACGGGCTAACGCAGCAATAGGACCTCGCATAGTCACGCCGCACAGCGTTTATAAGTATATAACCGCTGATGCCGTATGCTTGGACCATGCGGTATATAGAACAAAGATATATGTAATCTAGCACCCACTGCTTAGGACGCTCGCGCAGTTCGTAAACAATCCCTTTGCTGGATAAGCGTAATTCAGGCTGTAAGGTATGCTGCTATCACTTGCCAAAACTATTTTATTCAGGGGTGGAAACCTCATCCATCGAACCAAGTTGTCACGCAATGTAACCTGCAGCGAACAGTTTGAACGCTTGTCAAAGTATAACATCACAGTTCCTATCGTAGCAGAACGGTACCCGCGCTCACGCTGTTACGATCGTCGCGTATGTTTCATAGCTCTTAAACCGCAGCTTAGAAATAGAGGATAATACTGCAATAAGGCCACATTAGTGATTGGAACATTCAGAAATACACTATTTATCTCCGAGGCTGATTGTAGGCTCAAATATGCGCGCGCACATCGCGCTGCGTGTTCCGTCCACCTCAACGCCAGCAGAAATTCCGGCCATGACGCCTTAAACCACTTCAGCACGTCTCACAGAACCGTTTACCACGTAGAAGACGCACGTCATACTAAACAGACCGCACGACCGCGAAAACAAACGCCAGAACCTAGCGCCGAGCGTATACCTGCCATGCAAAAGACCGCTTTCACCCAAGCCAGTATGGCGCTGCTCATAGGCGGCGCCACTGCGCTCACAATATGGCGGCGCCTACGAAAAAACGGTCTATACAACTGGCCTCGACGAGAGCGCGCCGCTCTTTTATACAGCTGTTATGACGCCAGTGCCCTAGCGGGAGGAACGGGAGTTAGGCCGCAGCACCGGCTGTGCGACCGCAGGCGAGCACAAGAGTTGAGCTTGGCTTGCAGCTGTTGTGACGTCAGTGCCCTACCGGGAGGAGCGGGAGTTAGGCCGAAGTACCAGGCCCCGCACACTCTCAAGTTCAACAAATGGCCACAGAGGGCGAAAAATCAATCGAGGCGCGTTTCAGCGTAAGCGCGCAAGTGGAGCTACTGTAATTTGGTCGAATACTTTAATTTGTGCTTTCTCTACTAGGGGCGCTGAACATGCTGAATTTTTTAATTTACACAAACCATTGACATGAACAATCGAGGTGTCTAAGGATGCTTTTTTACCTCAGGCAAATAGGCAGTTGATTTTTTAAAAATTTGATTGTTGAAGCTGCTTTTTAGTCATAGCGTCAAGGTTTTTGTGCTCGATTAACCACCGACAGCCTATTGGTATCGATGTGTTTCCTGGCCGTTGGCGTTCGAATACTACGGCGGTAAAACATTTTCGAAAGCATGCTGGTTTCGTCTGCGCGTCATTACATAGACTTGCTGTAAAAAGGTCTACTCTTGGCAAAGAATAGTGCCTCATTTTGTTTAGGCGTTGATTATCATAATGAATGCGGCGGAGGTTGAAGGAGTACGCTTGAAGGTACGTTTTTATGCCGTTGATCTCCATAACACCGTAAGTACGCAAACCGATGTCACAGAACACCCGATGCATCATTGTGTGTTCTCCGTCATCGCTTGTTTGCTGTATGCCTACTAATTCTTCATTTCTTCAAGTGTTGTATCCTCCTTTTGTCCTTGTTCTCTTGTGCTTCACTTACAGTATGTCGTTCCGTCAGCTGTAATGCGCATTTGCAAAACCAATACGTTTGATAAGACGCAGTGGTTATCATAATTTCACTACACGTGTTTTAAGCTGGCACATATGGTTCAGATACAGATACCTGTATGCGAACTTGCACGACGTTGATGCGGAGATTAGGATAATTATGACACCCGTAAGGAAGAGGCAGCTGACGGCCGTATAAGCTGTTGCGTTCTTTCCGCCAAACTACCCGGCCTGGTAGTGCTGTAAAGATGCTGTATAAAAGTGACGCGCGGTGACAGGGAAATTATTATACTTAGCAGCCGACCGTACGTTTTGTAGCTTAGGTCTTCTTTCTTGTGCGTTTGTGCTACCCTTATTAATGAGCCATTTCTTGACTATGTTCTTGACTATGTAACCGCGTTTGTGTAGATGCGTAGACGTGTGCTTTTTGTTGTACTTGTAAAATGAAAATAAAATATTTTCAGGCTTACTCAATCTTTGGTGTCGTGTGCGTTTATTCCAGTCGAGGCCATCGTGCCACCTGGAAACCGCATTCTGTCAGTAGCCCTACACGAAATGCAACCGCTGGAGCGCGGCGGCACAATTTAACTCAGGGTAACGGCGGCCTAATAAACGAAAAACCGCTCGGGATGCCCTTAAAAGTCAGTTCAGAGTGTGCCTTAACTCGATATGACTCAGCGCTACATGTATTCTGCTGCGCCTCGATCGTGCTCCCGCCAGTTTGGTTGCTGTGTGGCAAACGTAGCGCCTACATAAATATGTAGGCGCTACGTTTGCTACACAGCAACTAAACTGGCGGGAGCACGATCGAGGCGCAGCAGCCAGAAACCCAGTAAAGCCACAGAACACCTGGTAAAGCGTGTGCAAAACCCCGTTTCCGTTTCCTGTTCTACAGCGCCACCTGTGGTCGCATACTTTAGTTCACGACGCCACCGCTACGCTTATTTCCGTAGCACTGTGGAAGGTACAGTTTCCCTTCTCTAAGTTTGTATAGGTTTTCTGTGGAAGTACCATCTGTGCGACCGCAGGCGAGCGCACGAGCTGAGACCCGGCTATGTAGCTACGCGGCCGCAAGCGAGCGCACGAGTTGAGCCTCCGCTTTTGCAGCTGTTATGACGTCATATGGTAGCTACGCGGCCGCGCGCGGCGCAGCAAGGAAGAGCGTGGTTGTGCGGCTAGTATGCTTCGCATAATAATCAAGTATGGAGGTGCCGGGGTTTGAACCCAGCACTTCTCACATGCGAAGTGAGCGCTCTACCACTGAGCCGCACCACCCCATTTTTTCTTTATTGCCGGCTTTGACATTATACACAAACAATACACAAAAGATCAAACATGTCAACAAGGATTTTGCTGGCACGACATATTAATTTTTTTTAATGCTGCCAATTTGTCTAGCATGTCAATCCATTTTCGCCGTTCAGAGAATGACCGATGGATATCCCTGAACTGTACTACAGCGTCGATGAAGTGATCGCATGTAGGTCGCAATTTGACATCAGCATAGTTGAACGGCGTTCTAGTTTTCCACAAACTGTGGAGGCCCGGTAGCATTATAGCGTCATACGAAAAACCCTCTGTTTCTGCCGGTAAGAATCTTATCCCATGTGGATCTAAAGGTAGCTCTTTAAAGTCCTTTGTAGCACATCCCAGAAAAAGATGGGATCCCAGCAATCCAGAAACGCATGCTCTATCATTTCAGGTTTCTTGCATAAGAAGCAGTTAATAAACCACAGAAGAAAAATACCTTTATTATGCATCCATGTTCTAACTGATAATGTATTAGTGTTTAAAGAAAAAAGCTTTTACCGAAGGGTGTACTGGCATTATTTTAACCCTTTTGAGGACATCTTCTGGGCCTCCACTGTTTTGCATACGGTAAATCGGTACGGGGAGCATAGCGTCAATTAGGTCCTTATACAGTTTTTTCCTAGTAATATTGGTGAGATACTGCACTGAAAACCGCACATGCAACATTCTGTACACAAGCACGACTACCTTTAATGGCATTGCTTCCCACGAGCATACAACAAATCCTGGAGGGTGACGCCATAAAAGCACTTGCGTGACTTCGCGAAGGAACAGATCATTCTGATCGCAAAGGTACATAAAGCGCGAGACAATTTGTACCAATAATTGTGCCAAACCAAGGCCCACAAGATTTCCTCTCCATTATTTACGGGCAAGAACAAGTTTGTGTGGCTGGTTCTTTCCCATGTTGATGTTCATATGAAAACGGCGAAGACACGGTGGATTTTTTGGATGTTGATCCATGAAGCACATAGCACCTTTATGACATACCATATCTTGGAGGTAAGAAATAGGTTACAGACTGTGGCACGCGAGAGCATTGACAGCTGTCGCCCTTGACACGCCATAGCCTTTCCTTTGCTCTCACTACTTATTCATTCCAGCACGGCTCAGGGTCGCGATAAGAGTCGAGAGGCACGCCTAGATACGTTGTTGAAGTGGTTGACCGCCGAAGTCGAGCGAAGTAGTCTGGCGTTTCTTCCCATTCACCATGCCAAATCCCATAACTATTCTCCCAGTTTATTTGTGCCCGGTGCATTTGAAGAAGGTTTCAACTACCGCCACGGCCTCACAAATACTATCCCTATTTGAACAGAATATGGCGATGTCATCGGCATACGCCAATATTTTCACATGTGTTGACTGAAACCTGAAGCCGGTTTATCCGTTCATTGTTTTGGATGGCTTTGCACAAAGGCTCAAGACTGGCCGCGAATAGCAGGGGCGACAGCGGACATCCCTGCCTCACAGAAGACCGCACTTGCACGCTGTCAGTCAGGTCCCCGTTTACAATGAATAGAGTTGAGCAGTTTGCATACGCCATCCTGACACCGTCTGTTATTACGCTTCCTAAGTTGGAATGCTCTAATATGGCGAAGAGAACATCGTGGGAAACACGGTCCAAGGCTTTAGCGAGGTCTAATTGCATGGTAGCAACTCGCTCACCAAGTACATCACAACATTCTAGCACACTTCGAGCTACATGTATGTTCGCGGCGATGTTTCTACCATTTATACCACATGTCTGATGCGTGCCAACCAGCCTTGTTATCACACCCTGCAATCGTTTGGCCAATACCTTCATAAATATATTACAGTCGACGTTGGTAAGGCTTATCGGGCGATAAAACCACCAACTGACGTTTTTCAGGTGCCTCAGTTTTGGGATGAGAACGATGTGCGAAGTTATGAAGGACAGTGGTATATGTTTTTGCTGATACACTTCGGTGATAACTTTGAGCAGAATCTGGGCTATCACTGCTTTGGATGTTTTATAAAAGGCTACTCCTAGGCCGTCAGAGCCGGGTGCCTTGCCAACAGGTAGTACATCTATTGCATGCTCTATTTATTTCACGGAAATCGGTTAATCTAGACGCGTACTTCTTTTTCATCCAACTTTGGCACTAACGACAGAAATTCTGCGTTAAAGCCCCCTATAACGGTACGCGGTTGACCGAGCAATTCTTTGAAATGATCACCGACGTCGCGTTTGATAACATTTCCGTCCGCCGAAACGTCATGCCCGCTTCTTATCTGCCGTATTTCCTTATTGCAAGCGTAACGTTTTTCCTCCGATAACGCACGTTTTGTGAGCGTTTCTCCGGCCCACAGCTACTCGGCCCGTGCACGGATAACCACTGCTCTGTACTTGTCTGCATCAGTTATTCCCAAATGAATTTTTGTGCTTCCTAATTCCTTGGTCTAAGTACCTGGTTGGGGGCATTCTATGCCCGTAAGAAATTCGAGTTTCTCACGAAGCAGTGTTTCGTTTCGTTTGTCTTCATACCGCAATGTGTTACTTATTTCGATGGCTTTCATTTTTACTACTTCATTAAAATCCTCCCACTCTACACCGACACCTAAAGATTGCACTGTGAGTAGCTTCTTTAGCTTCTCGTCCACATCCTTAACAAAACCCTCATCTTCCATCAATTTCGCATCAAGTTTCCAAATTTCCCATTTAAAGCACTTTTTTTTTCTTTTTTACCAAAGGTTGCAATAACTAGACAGTAGTCATTGAAAGACACTGGCTTAACATCGTACGATGTGCATAGTGGCACAAGTTCAGGCGGCACGTATCGTGCATGGCTATCGCCTTGAAAATGTGTGAATTGCGGACGCGTACCATTTCTGGCAACACTTCCGATATCTTCTAAGTTGTGGTCGTCAACTACTATATTCAAGAACTCCGCACTCTTATCGCGCACTGGCAAACCTTTTACACGGTCTACCGCACGACAAACGCAATTGAACTCTCCCAACAAAACTAGTACTTTTACACAATCGAGAAACATCTAAAGACGCTCAAAAAAATGTTTTCTCTCTGCCTCTACATTTGGAGCATACGCACAAATGACACGGAAGTTTTGACCACAGAGCGAAAAATCAACAACCAGGAGGCGGCCACTTTGGCACGGAAAGAGCGATTGCACAGTTATACCGACACCATTGCGGATGAAAAGGCTGGCGGTACTATAGTGTGTTGATTGGAGTAGACAAACGTATGTAGAGTGTACTTTCACAAGAAAGTGCTGCTGAACCTTTAACAAAAGAAAAAAAAGTGCGGAAGCGCCGGTGTTTGAAACCGGGACTTCCCACACGCGAAGCTAGCGCTCTACTCCTGAGCTGCACCCCGTTTCTTTTCTTTATTTCCAGCTTGGCTGCAAGCCTCAAAAGAGCTTGTGATCATAGATCACACTCGTTTTATATGTGTCAAAGTATCAAGCATTGACACCACAGCTTCATCACAGTCATTCGTCTTGTACACGTCACGTACCTTCACAACCATTTCCGCAAAATATTCATACACAGATTTGCCTTTAACATCACAATGTCTACATGCCAACAAACTACGCCAGACTGCGTGCAGCCCAAGTAAAAAGATAAAATCCATCTGTTCAAAATCGCGTTCAGGTGTTAAAGAACGAATGCCATGTGGATTGAGAGGTAGGTCTATCTTTAATGTTTTCTCTAATATATCCGAAAAGAATATGACATTACTACAATCGATGAAAACATGTTCGATCGTTTCAGCTTTGTTGCACAGAAAGCATCTGCTTCCCCATGGCACATAAATCCCTCTTTCCTCTAACCACGTTTTAAAAGGCAAGGTTCCCGTGTGAAGCTTGAAAAAAAATGTTTTGACGTTTGCCGGTATCCACATATCTTTAACCCTTTTAAGTACGTCTTGCCCAGGCCCTTCTTGAAATAATAACCGATACAATGGAACAGGGACCACACTCTCAATGAGATCCTTCATAAAGACGCTTTTTTTTTTACATTGGAAAGGTACTCAAGGGAAAATCTTGCCCTAAGGAAACAATAGGACGTTCCAACTTCACGCAAGAACCTTCAAATTGTGTAATGAGGACCAGTAGCTGAAGAAACCAAAACATCAGGCATAGAAACTGTTAACATGGTTTGAAAAAAAAAACCGCAGAAACGGGTATCTTTCTCCTTTATCAATATGTAACGTGGTACACCTTGTTGAAGAAACAAGTGGAACACCGACAGATCACATTTCCTTACTCGACGAAACAAATAGGTCCTTGATGTTCGCTTCCACGTAGGACACCAGATAAACGTGGCAAAGATTCGGTGAAATTTTTGAATGTGCTTACGTGTACAGTACAGTGCCTGCAGAAGATACATAATTTTCGCAGCGAGAAAAACGTTACAAATAGTGGCACGTGCAAAAATCGACAATTCACGGCCACCCCATGTTTCGGCCATCGCACGCATTTCATCCGTTTTTTTCGAGCCGGGGTGCCTTGTTCTTACGATACCCATCCAAAGGTACCCCCAGGTAAGTGCTAGGTGTCGTGAGCCACCGGATATTTTCAAAAGCACCGGGCGTGGCATTCCAATGGCCATGCCAGAGACCAATACTCTTTTGCTTATTGATTTCACTGCCGCTTTTCTCGCAAAGCCTTTCAGTAATTCTTAACAATGAGCTAACACTCCCCATCTGCAGCAAATAGGGCAACGTCGTCGGCATCAGCTTCACAGGATTGTATTCCTTACACGTACTTCACAGGATTGTATCTCAAACCGGGTTTGGTGATTTCTGTGCTATTAAATATTTTTCTACAGAGCGGCTCCAGAAATAAAGCAAAAAGTAAAGGACTTAACAGACAACCCTGTCGAACGGAAGAGAGTATTGTATACATTGTGAAAGTTCGCCGTTGACAATTAAATTGGTACACGAGCTTTGATATGACATTTTGATGCCTTTACACATGACTGAACCAAGTCCTACATGATTAATTAATAAATAGAGAAGACTATATGGTACCATGTCAAAAGCCTTAGCCAGATCTATTTGCAACATCGCTACCTTGAGGCTCGAGAGCGTTATCGCAACATCTTAATATACTTCTAGCTGTATGAATATTTGTAAATATTTTCCTACCCCTGATGCCGCATGTCTGATGCGGCCCAACTAACTTCCGTATAACTCCCTGCAGCCTTGCTTCAAGAACTTTCATGAAAACCTCGTAGTCAACATTTGTCCACGTAATTGGCCTGTATACCGTTACTTTACGTATTATATTTCTATATTTGCATTTTGGGATTAGTACTGTGTGCGCACGATTGAACGATGGAGGTAAAGTCCCCCGCTTGAGGGCCTCTGAAAATACTTCATGCAATGCTGCTTGGACAAGCGACTGTGACAGTGATGTCACGTACCACACAAGAGTGACAGACTGTAACCAACGATGTGTGTGCCGTGTTATGTGCCCTCTATCTGTTCTCCCCATCTTTCATCCCCCCCATCCCCCTCCCATGTGTAGGGTAGCAAACCGGTTAGGCAAAACTGGTTAACCTCCCTGCCTTCCTTCTCCACTTTTTCCTTCCTTCCTTCCTTCCTTCATGCAATACTGTTGCCATATCTGTCTTGAACGCCTTGTAAAATGCCGTGGTAATCCCATCAGGACCAGGAGATTTGCCCGAGCTTAGTTCCTCAATATCCCTCTCGATCTCTCCCATATTAATATTCATTTCTAATAAATTCGTTTCCTCTTAACCTAGCGTCGGCATATCTCTCAAAAAGTCTTCCTCGTAGCCCGTCACCTTTGGCTCACGACAAGCAAACAACTCTTTATAGTAACTTTCAAATGCAGTCATAACTTTCTGTTTTCTGAATATCTTACCCATTATATTCTATTTCCAATATTTCATTTCCTCGAGCATACGCCTTTTCATCTGACAAAGCTCGCTTTGTTGGTACTTCCCCCACGAGATATTTTTCAGCTCGTGCACGTATAATTGCACCTCTGTATTTATCCTCCTCTAAGCTTTCTAGTTTTCTTTTAATGAGTTGCAGTTCTTGCGTCACCAAACCCGGATTAGCTGTTTCAATTCGCCCAAAGTCTTCCAGCTCCTGTTTTTGAGCTTGACACTTCATTTGCCCACCTCGTTCAATTTTACCCTTTGTTTAAAGAACTCCCATTTCTCTGCGACACTGCGTAGTGGGCTATTAAAAAACTGCGCCATTTCTTTTTTTTGATGTATATATGAACACATCATCTTTGATTAGCTTGGCCTTCAATTTCCACATTTCCCATTCAAGTTTCCTTTTTTGCTTTTGGCCGATCTCAAACGTCACTAAACAATGATCACTGAAAGAAACAGCATCAATATCGTAGTTCTGACAAAAAGGCGCAATCTCCAAGCACACATACACTCGATCTAGTCGTGCATGACTGGTGCCTTGAAAGCGTGTGAAGTGCTGGCGACTTCCACCTCTTGCAAACTGTGCCACATCATTCAAAGAAAATTTGCTCACGCATTCTTTAAGAAGTGCACCGCTTTCATCATTTATACTAGCAGTGGTTGAACGGTCTTCCTGATTAAGGACACAATTGTAGTCACCCAACACAATCAAACACCTTTTACAGTCAAATACATACTCAATTCGCGAAAGAACAAACATCTTTCATGCGGCTTTGTAGGTGCGCAGACACAAATAAGTCTAAATTTCGCTTCCCCGTAAGAAAGATTGCACAAAACAGAGCTTCCTTGCAAGCAACTTGTAACCGTTTCAACGAATATGCCAATTGAATTTTTTAACAAACATACACCCGGATGATGTTCCCACCGCATGGCTCACGCATACATTGTACCTTAAAGAAAATTTCGCTACCAATTCCTTCGATCGCCTCCTCTCTGCTAACCTAAGTCTCCTGGACCGCAAGCAGATCTAGGTCTCTTTCTTGCATTATGCGTGTAACCTGATATTGCTTGCGACTAGCCCCTAGAGACCGGACATTGAGCGCATTGACGCGTAATCGTGCAGGTATACTAATCATGGTGATTGTAAGCGCGAACCACCAGTGCAACGCTTACCGTGGTTCTACCCTGCAGTGGGAATACCTGGGTGTTGCTTGTTGCGTCCCTGACCCCGAACCGGCGACGACGACGCCGACCGGACTTCGGGGACATATTTTTTACCCTTGGTGCCGGAGATCAACTTCCGGTTCGGATGCGAGCGCACGTCTTTTCCTGGCGCTCCGTTTCTTTTCGACAGTTACGCGCGCTGTTCGCGTCTCACCATCTTCTGTCGCACATCCTCTTCATCGGTGTCGCTTCGGCCACACGTCGAGACAAGCCTCGGAAAGGTGCGTTGCTTTCTGGCCGTTTTACGGCCGCTTTTACGCGCCAGCGGGCGGCCTTGCTAAGCCTAATGCATGGCCATGACTGCGTTGATGACCGAGCCCGGGTCATCGAAGCTACCTCCATGTGACGACCATGAACAACGCCAGGGACAATCAGCTTTGATGACGCCTGCCCAAGACTGGGGCCAGGAAGCGGCTACGCCACGTCCCGAAGGCGTTCCGGAAGCGTCTACCACAGAACGCTCTGCTGGGATGCATGAAGAACGCTGTGGGCATGCTACCGCTGACCAACAACATAGACGCGAACGCCAAAGACGAAAGAACAATAGGGAACCGAGCGAACGCAGCCGCAGCCGCCACCGTCGTGATAGAGACCGCTCTGCAAGTCTGCCAACGACGGCCAGTGCGGTATCAAAACGAACGCGGCACGACTCTTTCACGTCATCGACCTACGAAGACGCGTCCGCCCCTTCCAGTGACGAAGACGACATGCAAACACAAGCACCACCGACATCCCCAAGCCTACAGTCTGATGTGACAACGCCACGTCAAGCAGAGACTGCATTGCACGCGTCTCAAGAACTGTTTTCTTACGCAAACTCAACTGAGAAGCTAGAGACAATTCGAGACGCCGGAGCCCTCTCCCAGGACGCGTTTGAAGATTACGGTGACGAAGGAGTGTGGAAAGTGCAACGCCGTAAGCACAACCAAACGCGGCCCGAGAAGGAAACACCGCCAGAAACTTTTGTGCTAGTCGTGAAAC
Organism: Dermacentor andersoni; assembly: GCF_023375885.2. NCBI lineage: Eukaryota > Metazoa > Arthropoda > Arachnida > Ixodida > Ixodidae > Dermacentor > Dermacentor andersoni. Next base: position 155,331,459 of record NC_092816.1, on the reverse strand, counting down.
CACGGGTAAACGTGGCGCTCACGACTGTACCAGGCAAGGATCTCCACCGCAACTTCGTGATGGCCACACCCGCTGCCGTCAACACCAAGCCTTTGACGTACACGTTGCAACCAGCATCTAACACCATACGATTGCTCGTTCACGACAAGAGGCAAGCAGACGGGCTTCTCAAACTTTCACACCTGGACGTGAACCACGGACAGATACCAGTACAAGTGTATCAGGCACCCGGACGAGACATGTGTCGAGGTGTTATATACAACGTTGACTGCAATGAAACAAAGGCTGAACTCCGGGCAGCCTTGACCTGTGAGCACCAACGTATCCTTGACGCGCGCCCAATGGGAAAGCGTGGGGCATGTCTACTGACTTTTGAAGGACGCCATCCCCCTAACAGAGTCGTGTATTACGGCCGCATCACCCGAGTTTCAATTTACGAACCTAAAAGCATCGTGTGTAATCGTTGTCATCGCTTTGGTCACAAGAAGGATGTCTGCCCGCACGAAGTGGTATGTCCTACATGCGGCAAGACACACGAAGGTAGTACTACTGGCAATGAATGCAAACAGACGACGCCCAGATGCCGCAACTGTGAAGAAGAAGGTCACACGGCGACTGACCCGAAGTGTCCAGCTAAACTGAAGTCCGACGCAAAAATTGCTAAGAAACTCCGCTCAAGGCCCCGCTCTCGTCGTAGAAGGCACGGCGCACACCGATCGAGAAGCCGCACTAGAACTGTCCAGTGCCATGACATCAAATTGACGCAGCAGCTACTTGAAAGTGAAAACATCTCAACGCAGCCACGTACCATAAAGGAAGCAGTGAACGAGATTGTTTCAAAGAACTGCGCACAACCAACAACGGGAGGAAACGGCTGCAACCTCAACTACGCAGCAGCGCTCAAGCGAACTCAACCAAGTGGAGACAAACCGGCGAACTCTTTACCTTATACCACACCTATGCTGCCTTCACCATCACAGCTGGTTGATACATCGAAAGACTGTAGAAGCTGAGATTGCGGCACTCGCACGACAGAACGTCGAACTGCGGCGGAAACTAGAAGAGAACGAAAAAAGGCATGCAGCACTGCTCGAACATGTTCGTGCCAAGCGACAGCAGCAGCCATGCAATCCGCAGGAGCTCACTAAAACGCAAGAAACAACCTCTACTACCACACAGCAAGCAGACAGACCTGGCTCTGCTGGTACAACAACTTTTGCACCCTCTCCTCCAAGCGCAGGAGAAGCACTTCCAACGACAATATGGCTTGCTCCAACAGCTCTTCGCCTCGCGTCAATAGCCACCCGGCTTCGCGTACAGCCCTCGACAGCCCCACTCCACACGTTTTACAGTGGAACTGCCGAGGGCTCGGCACTTGTGCGACAGAACTGAACCTCTTGTTTGACTGTGTCGGACGCCCCCTTGCGCTTTTACTTCAAGAAACTAATGGCACAGATCGGACACTACGACAGTTCAATGGTTATTACCAACCGTCAATAGAGCATAGAAACAGGAAACGACACCGAAACCCGCAGCACAATGGTATCGCCAGTGCAGCCGAAGAAATTGTAATACGGGGACAAGCGGCTGTCTTTGTCCGCACAGACATTCCGCAAACGCAGATTGACACTTCTCAGTACTCGACTGCCGTGCAGGAGGTGGTGGCTGTCCGTTGCAAGATTGCAAAGCGAAATGCAGTGCTGGTATCGGTATACATGCGCCCTGAAGTTAGCTCCCGTACACGCGGTTCATTCACGTGGATTCACGCTTTGCGGAGACGTTACCCAAACGACAACTTCCTGATAGGCGGCGATTTCAACGCCAAGCATCCGCAGTGGGGCTATGACTATCACACGCCCCGCGGAATGGCGCTCGCAGATGCCACGGAGTCAGCTGACTTAGTGCTCGCAAATGACACCGACTACCCCACCCGCGCCGCCCTGCATAGTGGACAACGTAACACGACCCCAGACCTGACGTTATCCACACCAGCCTACGTGAAAGACTGGCGATGCGATCCGGACGCCTGGGGCAGCGACCACTATCCACTGTGGATTACTTTGAACGTGGGACGAAAGCGTGCGGCCGGGCGCACTGTGCGCACGATCAGATGGGATGCCTACAGAAGAGCATTTGCGGAGCAACCCAAGACTTCATCCGTACGGCAGCGGGCGTCACGCGCCCTGCGCAAGGCCACTACTGAGACTGAGGTGAGAGCTGATGCTCCGGCGCCGGACATACATATGCTAAACCTTTGGGATGCGCGCAAGCGAGCACAGTTGACGTACGAAGCCAATGGCCGACGACATCGCGACCGTGTGCGACTTCGACGTCGCACTGCCATCGCTAGAAGATACGCCAAGCGCCTGTATCGGGAACGTTGGAGCCAGCACTGCTCATCATTCAACGAAAGAACTGGCCTCCACAAGGTGTGGCACACGTTCAAGGCTATGACAGGTCAGCGTAAAACACGCAGTGCAATTTCAAATGTCTTGCTCAAAACTAGCCAGTCAGTCAGCCAACTCCAAGATGATGCCGCGAACACGTTTTTTCCCCAACCGGCGACACCCCCGAACGTCGACATTTACCGGAAAACGCTTCCAGTGACCGATGAGGGCATCCAGGCCCCATTCTCACTCTTCGAGCTCGAACAGGCACTTTCTTCCATCAACGCGCGCAGCGCGCCAGGCTATGACGGCGTGACGTGGGCGGCTCTGAGGAATCTGGAAGAATACGCAAAAAAGCGAATTCTCGAGGAGATTAACGAAGTGTGGATCAACGGTGAAATCCCAGCAGGATGGAAGCATTCGATAGTCACACCCATACCGAAACCAAACAAACAGCCAGATGTACTGTCGAACATGCGCCCTGTATCTCTCACACTTACTACGTGTAAGCTGGCGGAGCGAATGGCCTTGACACGCATATCTCACTTTCTAGAAACAGAGGGCCGCTTTCATCCAGCCCAGACAGGGTTTAGACCAAACCTTGGCACTCATGACGGCCTCCTACTTGTGAGGGAAGGTGTACTGCGTCGAAAGACAGTCGGTCGCACAAAGCGACACCCGAGCGTCCTGGTGGCGGTGGACCTCAGTAAAGCTTTTGACACTGTGACGCATGAGGCAATCATCGAGGCAGCTGAGAGGCACGGAATCACGGGCCACCCCCTCAACTTTGTGCGTTCCTTCCTTCAAGATCGCACTTTTTCCATACGGATCGACGGAGACGTCGGGAAGGTTTACCCAAACATAGTGGGAGTCCCACAAGGCTCCATACTATCACCCCTCCTCTTTAATTTGACTATGATAGGCCTGGCTGAGCGACTGGAGGCTATTTCCGAACTGGGCTTCACAATTTACGCAGATGACATCACGCTATGGACTGCATCACGACCAATTGATGAGCAGCAGGAGACCCTGCAAGCGGCACTTGACGCTATTGACGACTACCTGCCACAAACTGGCATGCGGCCATCTCCAGAGAAGACAACCTACGTGGTGATCCGAGGTTCAACGCAGGACGAAGCAGCCCTCACGCTCACTCTCGCAGGCAAAACGCTGCAGCGAGCAGAAAAATCAGTGCGCGTTCTCGGGATACCTATTGACCGCACAGGCACAGCGGATGCGTGGCTCGCAGACCTTCGTCGGACATGGCACAACACTCTGCACCTCATAAAACGAATCTGTTTCCGCATGGGCGGTGCTGGTACCGACGTATGCCGAAAGCTTGTTAGTGCTTTGCTGACATCCCGAGCGATATACGGAGCGCGCTGTTATGACCTGCTTGCTCGGCACTGGCCACAGCCAGAGGTACTCCACAGATCAGCTCTCCGTGTTATCACAGGGCTCCCGAAACACACACGTGTCGAGGAGCTACATCGCTATGCGAAGTTGCCTACCCTCCGTGCAACCATCGAAGCATCGAAGGCAGGGCACGAGGAACGCCTGAAGCACACCAGACAAGGCAGGACTCTACTGGCCTACATGGGAAAGGATATATCAACTTTGCCACAACTGCCATCCGACATCTCACCGTGGGATGACATTGCTGTCGTCGACACTACACCAACGCCCCGAAACATGGGTGCCCAACATGCGCACCGCCGGGCAGCATTCGCTGCACGTCATGTGCAGACATTGGCAGACGCACCGCCAAGCCATGAACAAGTGTACACTGACGCAGCTTTCGACCCATGCACCAACGAGGGAGCAGTCGCCTACCACGTAGTGGGTTCTTGTGAGACACATTCTACCTTTACAACTGCTGATGCTGACGACCCAACGGAACTTGAACTCCGCGCAATAGTCTGGGCATTAGACAGAGTTTCAAGCACCACGCAAGCAAAACACATCGATATATACACCGACTCTCAGTATGCGCTGCATGCCTGCAAGTCGCGCCACACATCATCATCGGAAGTACTCCTCGTCAAGCAGGCCTTCAGGCGTGCGGAAGCCCACGGGGTCACTGCAACACTTCATTGGATCCCTGGTCACCAGGGCATCGAGGGAAATGAGAGAGCCCACGAGGCGGCGCGCGCCCTTCTTTCCAACCGCGTCGTCTCCCGGGATCCTTCAGAAGCCCTCACAACCAGCACAAGCAACACGACAAATGGAGCCCCGTATGACCCAGACAGAGCTCTGAGAGCAGCAGCCAACCGACGCAAGAGGGAACTCCGTGCGAGTGTGCCCTCAGACCCAGACCCACTTCCAGCGGGTCTTCCCAGGTCGGGGCAGGTGCTGCTGCATAGGCTGCGTTCCGGCTTCGTCCTCACACCGGATGTGCTGGAACGGTGGCGACAGTACCGGCCACGCCGGGAAAGACGCCCTCCATCTCCGTCTCCCAACTCCCTTCCATCGCAGGAACCCGGCCATCCCACAGCCTCCGCGGACCAAGAAGCGCTCCAGACGCCACACAGGTGCCCTGACTGCGACATGGCTACGCGGCCATCCGCAGCCCATCTGTTTTGGGAGTGCCAGCGACACGCTCAACAGCGGGACCACCACCTGAGGGCGGTGCGAGTGTCGTCCTACGAGGAGTGGATTAGACCGGCAACTGGCTCGATGGATTCTGACAGGGCCATTCTGGACTCGCTCTTGGCTTTCGCCAAGGACGCGCAGCTTCTAGGACGGCTCTGAATACGCCTCCCCCCTCCTCTTCCTATTCCCCATTATAGGCCTTCGCGCCATCCTTTAATAAATACATTTTGTCATCATCACCCTTGGTGCCAGTAACGCGATGCCGCTGACGCTCCAGGCGTTTAACCTTGCGTTCGGTGCTGCCCTCCGTCAACTTCGCGTCAACTTCGGAATGCCTGTTCTGGGACGCTTCTCGCGTGCCGCGGTCGCCCCCGTAGCGTCTGCTTTATCTTCGGCTGTAGTGAACTCGGTGCTGTCGCTGATGTCTTCGTCTTCACCTGCTTAAGAGCAGTGGCTCCTGCGTGCAACCTATTTCGCCACGTTCCTCAGTGGCACAAGTTCGAGACACGTACAGCATGTCCAATCGTACATGGCTATTACCTTGAAAACGTGTGAATTACGGACGCGCACCATTTCTGGCAACACTTCCGATATCTTCTATAGGTTATGGTCGCGAAGCACTACATTCAAGACCTCCGCACTCTTATCTCGCACTGGCAAACCTTTTACACGGTCTACCGCACGACAAACACAATTGAACTCTCCCAACAAAACTAGTACTTTCACACAATCGAGAAACATCTGAAAACTCTCAAAAAAACTCTTTTCTCTCCGCCTTTACATTTGGAGCATACGCACAAATGATACGGATGTTAGACCACAGTGCGAAAAATCAACCAGGAGGCGGCTACTTTGGCATGACTGCACAGTTATACCGACACCATTGCGGATGAAAAGGCTGGCGGTACTATCGTGTGTTTATTGGAGTAGACAAACGTATGTAGAGTGTATTTTCACAAGAAAGTGTTGCTGAACGTGTAACAAAAGAAAAGGAAAAAAAATTTAACCGAAAAAAAAAATCCTATGGAGGTGCCGGGGTTTGAACCCGGGACTTCTCACATGCGAAGCGAGCGCTCTACCACTGAGCTACACCCCCGATACGGTTAGCACAGCATACGTCGAGTGGTAAAGGTCAAGGCAGTTTGCACTGCATTGTTCAAAGTTTTGTCGTTTAGTTCAAGATTACACACAACGCATGCACCAACTATTATTTTCGACCTGAGATGTGAAGTAGGTTACCTCTTTTTTGTCACTATCAGATAACAATGCTAGATTGCGTTTCCTTTGTGTTTGCATCCAGAATGAGTGCCAGCGAACCATCTCGCTTTCCTACGCGCACTTGAACATCGTTATCGATGTTCTGACATATATTGCGCACTTTGACGGTTGCGGAGAGTGATATGTCACCGTCACCTGTCACGTCGGCGGTCTTTTGCTGCGTAGAAATTTTCGCTTGTCGCCGTAAGTCCTCGCGGCGGCTTCCGCCAGTTGCCGTGGTTGCCCAACAACCCGGCAGCGACCGTGCCAACCGCTTCGATTTAAATTCACCCTGGCTAGTTGCTCTCCATCTTGAAAGCAAGAAATAAATGGCAAAGTCAGCCTACTGGTAATCTCATCTCACGGTGAGAACAAGATATTCGTGATGTGTTTGTCGCTATTGATGCGAAAGCATATGTCCCGTGAGGCAGAAAAGCCGGCGTTGCCCGCAACGAGTGGTACCAAAAATCAATGTGACGTCATTATTATCTTGTACGACGTCAGTAGCAATACAGAGTGGTGGATTAAAGTGGATTAATGTGGAATAAAGTGGATTATGGCTGGTGCTAATTAGAGCAAGGTGGATTAAGGTCAAAGTGTAAGAATTACACCGTGATTAAAGGGACACTAAAGTTTACTATTAAGTCAACGTGGACTGTTGAAATACCATCACAGAAACCTCGAAACGATTGTTTCGTGCCAAGGAGAGACTTATTTTAAGAGAAAATGCGTTCTGAAGCCTCCGCGTACCTCTAGCGCAGTTCAAATCACCCGCCCTCCGATCGAGGAGTACTGACATCATGGTCTCATAGTGACGTTGCGCCATCGGTGAGTAGAACGGCGTCCGCAGACGGCGCTACGGCTTTTCTGCGCAAAACGCAAACGCGCGGCCAGAAACAGAGCCAAGACAGAGCCGACAGCAGAGCGAAAGCGGGAGTATGGTGGCTAGCGGAAGGAGAAACGAATTACGTCCCACGGCACACGGAGAGTCCGTTTTCGTTAAACTATAGGCTGCGGCGAGCTCGCAGCGTGGTCGGCGTGGTCTGTGAGAAGTGACGAGCCCTTTCGCACTCGCAACAGGGCATAGGAAGTGCGAATCGACGCAAAACTCGGCCTAGAAACGTGCTTCGCCACAACCATGGCTCAATACGACCCAAGCTGGCACGAACCAGATGTCGTTTCCCGCACTGCCACCAGGCGCCGCTACTATACCTCAAGCTCCAGCGCAAGACGCCCATAAGCGGGTACTTCATTCCATGACGCAAACTTCGACGCTCGTCGCAATGGACCCGGACACCGACAGATTGGCTCGCGATGGTGGGCTCAACTACAGCGATTTGAGCACCGACGAGCGCGACCTGCTGATGAGGGCTCGCACTGCCGGCGTCGTTGCGTACTACGATGGCGGCCTCTACACCGGCTCTCCGGAGCGGGAAAGCAACGAGGGCTTCCCACGACATCACATGGACGTGGCATTCTCGCTGCTTGTTCCAAATGAAAGTTTCGCGAGCCAGCAGAACCCTCACAGTACGACGCGATAATGAAACTACTGAAACTCCAAAGCGTGCGCGGCGCAGAGTCGAGCGCGCACAGTCGAGCGAAAACGAAACCTTTGGAACACCCATATTACTGAAGGGTAACGTCAAAATGTTATTTTGTCTTAGAATCGAATAGACGTAGACAAGTAGCACTTTTTTCGTCTTATAATCGAATGAAATGATATTTTTAATACGAGTAGTTGAGTATTAGTAACACAAATTATGAGGAGTGCTTTCGTCATCGGGCTAGTACCGGAATGTCGCTGGGGGGTCTCAAATCGTGTCATGCATTTACCTCAATTTCTCGGTTACTAAAGCTCTGTTCGCGATTATATTGACGCCTTAGACGTTCTAGAACATTGCTCTACCACTTTAACTTGAGTTTCTGGTAACCTTTAGTGTCCCTTTAAGGTAGAGTTGTGAAGGACACATGACACTGTATGACGTAACCAGTTAACTAGAGAAGTCATAACTCTTTCACATTCAAATCACGTAAGGATGCTTAAGTGGCTCAATTTTAAATGCGAAAGCAGTTAAAGCCTGCGTTCTTGTCCGCTACGTGTGGTACCAAAAATCAGTGTGACGTCATCAGCGTCTTGTCTGCCGTGAGTAGTAATACAGAAGATACTAAATAGCATAAAAACGTTATTTAGTAGCAATTACGAGTAATTCACGCGAATAAAGTTAATTAAGGTGAATTAGAGTGAAGCCAAGTGAATTAAAGTTAGAACAAGTTGGAGTGGGGTGATTTAAGGTGGAGTAAAGTGAATGAAGGTAAATTTAAGTGGATTAAGGTAGATTAAGGTAGATCAAGGTGTGTTAAAGTTGGTACAAATTAGGGCAATGTGCGTTTAGGGGGATTAAGGTTGGTAGCAGTTGAATCGAGGTGGATCACGGTAGAATTGTGAAGGAGACGTGACAACGTATGAAGTCACGTGTCATGAACATAATCAATTAATTAGAGAATTAATAATGCTGTTGCATTCAAACTATGTTAGAATACTTACGTGGCCGTCTATTTCATAGAGACTGGCTTTGTTTTGACGCTGTTAGGCCTACGAGGCCATTAAGCCGCGAAATTTTTTTTAATTACTAGCTACAAGATCGCTACATAAGCTTGGTGACTCATGGAGTCAGTACGTTAATTGTGGAGGAAATGCTGAACGAAAAGTGACAACCGCCATGTTTATACGACTCATTTTTCTAAAGCTAAAATATTCAAAATAGTATGCAACAATAAGCATTAACACGTGGCACGTACGTATGGACAACTTGTAACGTTCATTCCGTATGTTTTTCAGAAAGATCGGATATCTATTTGAGAAATGGAAAAAGTATGCGTTTGCAGGCGCCTGAACTGGATGGCGCCACCATACGGAGAAGGAGGCTCGGGATCGGGAGCTCAGGTACTAGGCCACTGTAGCTCAGGGCCGCTTGCGCGCCTGCTGAAGACTAGCAACATGGCAGCTAGAATTCTAGTACACTATAGCAGCGTCCTTGCGGTCGCCGATGTCAATACATGGGCGCTGTGGTGAGCTTTTCCTCTAAAGTTGTACATATTAACTCTATGAAGCGTCTGTATGTCAGCACCCGATGCGAAGAGGATGTCAATAGACAGCATAATCATCACTGGCGGTATCTATTGTTTTTCGCCGTATCCACTGATGTACTAAGTGTCACATAAATAGGAGCGCCACATAACCCTGCTACACCGATGGCTTGTTTGAGGTCAAGCGTTGTACACAGTTAGTATTTTGCAGTGAGTTTCGTTTAATACAAAGATCGTGGGTGTTTATTGCAAGCTTTGTTAAGTATAAATCAAAGTCGATGTCGTCTGCGGCAACGCCACTCAAAACATTTACCTGCGACGATCAGCCATAGCTCAATCGTGCAGTGAACGCTGCGTTTTCGTTGACGTCAATGGCGTAGTGATCCTTCCTTCTCAATTTCGCTTACGACTGGTGCCCCGACACATGCATACCCTTTCCGACGGGCCAAGCCTTCATCCATCAAAAGGAACAGAAATTCTCGAGTGGCGCCACTGCAGATGACATAGACTCGAACTTATTTTGGGCAAAGCTAGTGGGTAAGCGATGCCCCGAAAGCGTGATAATCAAATAAACTCACTGCAAAATGTTATCAACGCAGAATTTGAGAACGAGCGAGCCAGCTGTTTAAATGGAATAGTGATATATATATATATATATATATATATATATATATATATATATATATATATATATATATATATATATATATATATATATATATACAGACACTGAGTACTTCTTCGCTCAAGCACGGTACGCAATGACGGTATGTAAACTCTTGGTCTGGCGCACTCTTGTTAGATAGTCGATCTCGAAGCACGCTTGCCAGTCCTGCGGGCGTACGACTGTATTTAATCGGGTAACCAGAGCTATATATAAAATGTGCCGAAGCTATATATATAATGGATGAACGCTTGCTTTGTGCTTGAGCTGCGCCTGTCGCGTACCGTCCGTAACTGTCCTTCCTCATGCATGTGTCTGCCGATGAAGCGCTGCGGTACCTGGAACACAGAGAAACTGAGAAACGAGCGCCACCAATGAAGTATATAAAATTGCTCGAAACGCAGCGAGCTGAATTCGTGCATTCATCCTGCGGTGCCGTCCACAACTAGTGCGCGTACCACCCGCGGTAAACGTGGAGCCGAGATTCTTGTATACGCGAGCGAGCTTCCGTTGACATAATTATCTGTAGGATGCCACGCACTTCTACAGCAGCAGCGGCGGCCCATGACTACGTCTATCTTTATTCGTGTCCGTAGCTAAGAAACCGAGCATGAAACTAAAACAGGAGAAGAGGGACTTGTGTCCGTGTCCGTCGTTTAAACGCGCCTACCTTTATCAAACCAACTATATAAGTTATACCAGTATGTTCTCTCTACTTCGCCGCGGCTGAGTAAGATGTTGGACGACAGCCACGACGCGCGTGAGTTCAGTCTCATATGTATGTTTGACCAGATTGAACAAAAAAAAATGTGCCCGTTGCGAGCTTGAGGTGCCCAGGGGTTTCTAGTTCGCAACGCGAAGTGGTCACGAGAAAACGACAAATGTAGAGGCTTCGCAAGCCGTGGTGCTCATCGAAAAAGAATGCGCTTTGTTAGGAAAAGTGTCGCCGCTGGAGCGATTCACCCTGCGCGTGTCAACGACGTCTGTGTTTGGCTATTATATAAAGGGCAGCTCCGACGATTTTTCGATGTCGACGGATGTCGATAAAAATTCGCTGGGTAGGTTCCTCTGGACACTTCCGTCATCTCCTCAAGAAAGCAGGCCTGAGAGCTGCACACATATTTTAGAGATTAATTTAATTAATTGCCTCGAACGCCCTACCGTACCTCCTCCTCAGTTAGAGGCCACCTTCTGTGTGACGTCAGGACCGTTCCATGCAGAGCATGGCGGGATCATGCAGACGACAGCGTCGCGGAGTCGACGATCGTGATCTATATAGTGCATGGCGTGAGAAGTAGCTGTTGCGCGACGTTGCATTCCCTGTAGATGGTCAGGAGATGGGACGCAAGTGGTGTTGTGTCGTTGCCCGCACGAACTTCTGCCCTCGCCATACGCACACACAGCTCGAGCCGATAGCGATCGCGTTCAGCTGCGGTTAAGTCACAGTCGCGTAGTTCAAGGCTCTGCTGCTGGCGGACCTGAGCGACTGACCTCAAGCTAATTAAGTCATCAGGATGAAGAAAGCATCTTCTGTAGTTGAGTGTTAACCATACGGATTTAAAATAAATCATGCCTAATTTCGTACAGTGCGCGCGCACACACACACACACACACACACACACACACACACACACACACAAGCGAGAAGCAACGACACGGAGCAGTATCGACATCGGTAGGTTGCCGTAGGTTCGATGTGCACTGCTTTCTTCGTATCCAAAGAGGGAAATGATGCATAGAAAGGCAGGGAGGTTAACCAGCGGTATTTCCGGTTGGCTCCCTTACACGGGGGGAAGAGTTAATGGGGACAAAAAGATAAAGAGAGTGGAAGAATAAGTGAGCAGCAAAGCGTAGGCCCCTTCCATACAGCAGCGCAAACAACAGCCTAGTTCAGCTTTTAACGATATCAATGCTGGCATCGGCGCTTCCGCGAGAAAACTACGGGTTCTCTATATGAACGATCATGCGCACAAAGTCCTCACATGTGTCTACTTTACGGAACATATTGTGTACGCGAAGAGAATACGAAGAATGATAAGGAAGCAGTACAACAATGCTCACGTACTACGGTCTCCCGCTCGCTGTTTTCCAAGTTATGTGGTCGCTCATATTAGCACGAAAAAAGAAGGAAAACACAAGACATGCCTGTTTTGATATGTTCTGACATTTATTATGTCTATGATGACCGGCCAGCATTACATCTCTAGCGAACGACGTGTGGGGACGCTCTGCCTGCCGACGTAAACAAATACACCGGTCAGTGCTTTGGACTGCAAGCGACACTCTTGCGGGATACAAATGCGGAAAGTCGTGCTCCGCATCTTACAGTGAGCATGCGAAGCGCTTCCCCGAGAAGGGGTGAAACACCTAAAATAGCAAGCAGCGCGTATAAAATCAGTGGTCAGGCCTACCCTTGGTCTCCACGTTGCAGTACGATATGTAGGGCACAGGCGCTGGCTCTCGTGCTGGCGGGTCGAATGCGAAAGGCGATTCGTGGCCATAAAATACGTCAAAATCATAACTGTCCACATTTGACAGGTACGAAAAGCTGGTGCAGCTGACATTGTCAACCAAAGGGTCGGCGCGGTCACAAATCCGCTGCTCTTCGTTGGTTTCGTTCGACTAGCGGGCAAGACCGGCATGCCTTGCGCGCTTTCCTTGCTGGGGACGCTCGTCACGTCACACGAAGAGTTTCGCTCGGCTGCTTAGTTAAGTTCCGGTTTCGTTCTTGCGCTTTTTTGCTTATTTAAAATTATCTTCGAATTTGCGGAACAATCCTACTATCAGACGCGTGACAAGATGTCTCGGAAACCTAAATAAAATGCTGTGTCAAATATTATTTCAAAATATGTCAAAATGCTTGAAATATTATTTCGAAATAATATTTCAAAAGTACGAGGTGGAACTTCAAAGTTAATTTCAATTGCGCTTATAATAGTAGTTCGATCATAAATCGAACAGCTGAAACGAGCGGAATAGTTTTGCACAAATTCTTGTGAAGTAGTAAGGTTAGCGTGGTTGGGATCCCATTCGGCAGATGCATGCTCTAATTTTCGTCGTATTATTGTTTTGAAGAGTTGTAACCTGAGAGAGGATAGTAAAGTTTGCTCTTTCTTCATGAAGTTGATCAAGTCACTTCAAGGTGATAATCGGCGCTGATGAAGCAGGGGGCAGGTTGGAGGTAACAAAACTTGGAGATATATCGCAGCGAAAGTATTTACACAGTCAAATGTAGAGTTTGCAAAACACTGGTGAAAAAACACGCAAGTAAACAGCGTCTTACCCTTCTACTTTTTCCTAAGTTAGGGCGTAGTACAACTGTCTTTACACACGACCACCAAGTGGTTACAGCCCAGACTAGCGTTGCATCGTACGGACTTCTACTGATCTATCAATTTTGTGATTACAGCCTAGACTTAAAGGAATGGGTTCCAGACAGTCTTTAAATCCACTCCAGTAAACCTTAAAAAAGGGAGGTGGTGATTGCTGGTCCGCCTAAACATTCCCCTAAGCAATACGGTTACGACTGAATTTAGACCACCTACTGGATTGTGCCAAATCTCATTCGCAGAGTTGTTCAACTTTAGGAAAGCATTTGGCACCCTTTCAAATCATGGCGCTCTCTCTCTCTCTCTCTTTTATTACCCCGCATTTAGCGATTCCGCGCTGCATGGGGGCTTCTAATTTCTGTCGACACGTTTATGCGGAATTAGTCCGCAGGCCCGCTCTCATAGAATACCAGAAGTCAAATGTTTATTTTTCCATAAAGAAATGGAGGGAGGCCTGAACAGAACGCGAGAACTAGCTCACTTGACGAAGGTTCAGGCCCCCGTTTACATGGCAGACAGCCGTGGTGACCAGGGAAAAAAATTCACTTAGTAATACAATTCAGTCGCAATTATTATACAAGTGTGGTGCAAGCACTTGTATCAGTACCATAAAGGGATGCGAAAGAGAATATAAAGCATATAACAATATGAATGAGTGTAACTTGTGGGAGATACGGGGTTCTCCTCCGTACTCTTGGGACAAAGGAACGACAACACAGTAGTGCAAACAGTCACAAGGGTATTTATTGCACCTTTCATAGATCAATGCCTGCTAGCCAAGTTGCTATCCCCAAAACATGCCGATGGGCGCGCGACAAATCTAGAAGTCCGACTTACCGCGACCGCATTGCGAGCGAATATGTTCGCCCCATGCTGGATCCCAACGCCTGGTCGTTCGCGTGTTCGGTCACGCCAACGGTCGTGCGTTCGAAGGCGGCCACGCGAGGCGGTCTCGCAGAAGCATGGTCGCAGCGCGCGCGGAATGTCCACGCTGTTCGCCGGCCCCCCGGGAAAGAGACAGCGCCTTGTCCCTCGGCGCCCGAGTAACCCCGCCGCGGCGCGACGGTCGCGCCATCTCTCGCACCGCGCTTGTACCACTCCGAGCGCCGCGGGCGCCAGGCCACGCGAGCCGTGCGGGAAAACAGCATATCAGGGGATGCGTGAGAGTCGCGCATCCCCACATCCCCCCAACCTTAAATCACTACATATTCCGGCGAAACATTTCACACAGTCTAACATCAACACGTGCTTCGCGAACAATGTGTTACATGCAACAGTGGCCGCGCCGGGGAAATGTCCACACGCTGTCCATAATATGCGAGCCGACTGTCCTTGGGGTACACCGCTGGCGTCCGCCGGTCACCGCAGCAGCTTTGCGACTCGACGGCACGATCCCAGGCCAGGACTCCGGAGACGACGACGCAGTAGTCGGTACGAGCAAGCGTCGCTCGCGCCGACGCGCCCAGCTGGCAAGAGCCGCCGTAGCTGTCGGTGACCGCTGGCTCCTTTGTCCGCCGCCGAGGGTTGTGAGCTGGATGCAGGAGGCCGCCGAAGTCGCTGCGCCGAACTGGCCACAGCATCACCATCGCCCGGGATGACTCGATCGTAGTCCGGGGCAGCCGCGCAGACGATGTGCAGGTGACAGCCAGCCAGGGGTGTTGGAACCTCACCGCTGGCACGAGTTGTTGTAATCTCAGCGCTGACGCCCGTTGTTGCAAATGGGTCGCAAGCCCCAAGGGTAGCGTTGGCCTGGCGGCCTGGGGCACAACTGGAAGCATCCGAAGGTCCCGGCAAAGCATGAGTCGACTGGTAACAGAACAACTTGTTTATTCTAGCATCGCAAAAGAGCGGGCGGTCAGGTCGACCGGAGTGGAGATACGGGAGAGCACGTAACTCGACGGAAGAAATCGGAGCCTCTCTCTCGGCGTCCGAAGGCAGCTGCTCTTATACTCTCGGAGTCGAGGGCAAGAGGAAGGCCTCGTGACGAGACCACGTGACGGCGGGGGACGGACAGGCTGAGAGACACGTTGAGACGAGTGTAGTGACGCATCCGCCAAGCCGGCGCCTGTCAGACCTCCTCGCTTCACACTTGGGGAGCTCCTCTCCCCGGCTGCCGCGCTTTGACAAGCGTGGGCACACACACACACACGCACACACGAAGACACGTGGCCCTGAAACACGCCTGGACGCGCTTGGCGGGGAGGCTTTGCGGCAGCTCCGAACGGGCCAAAATGTCCGCCGCTTTGAACGAAGCCCCGGCGTCCGTTGCATCCGCGCCGACTATACCGCGCGTCGTAGGCGAAACGTAACAGACCGCCCCGCCGGGGGAAGGAGATCCCGACGGTCAGGGGACTGCATCCGCTGTCCGGAGGGATGTCGCTCGATGATGCTCATAACCGAAGTCGGGCGTCCTTCGGCGTTTCTTGAGCGCAGCGCACAGAGAAGGCCTCGTTCTCTCGTTCAGGTTCACACAGGACACTGGAAAGTGACTTCGGGAGAGTTGACATTTTTGTTCTCGTTCCCGGCAAGCGGTAGAACTACGCCGAAACTCAACCGCTCAGTCAGCAAGCACGAAACAACCCTCACCAAGTCCTGCCAGGCTCTTTCCCCTTTTATACCACTGCCTAGTTCCTTACAGTAGTCTAGCAGCACTCAGAACGCGTCCACAAATCGGAAAATTGCACTAGAAAGCACATCATCACTTTGAAACACTACACAAAAGCAATATGTTAAAAATCCTGCCTCAGGAAGAAAAACATCAGTAACAAACAATTTTGAGGCTGATTCCCACGTTAGGGGCTTCGACTTAAGCCATCGGCGTTACCGTTGAGACTCCCCTTTTTGTAACGCACCTCAAAGGAATATTGTTGCAAAGCGAGGCTCCAGCGCAGGAGGCGGCCATTTTTGGGAGAGATGGTCTGCAGCCATTGGAGAGGGCAGTGATCCGTCTCGAAGCATGCGAAGCGGAGAACGCAGCGAGCGACCGTACACTAGCTCAGCTGGCGCAAACCCCGTAGCCGCATGCGGCGCGGTCCGTAATGCAAACATCACCCCAGGCAGACACAGCTCCCAGTCAGTTTGATGTTCAAAACACAATGCTCTCAACACGCGCTTCATGACGGAGTGGAGCTTCTCAACGGAATTCGACTGTGGGTGGTACACTGAGCTGTGTAACAGCTTTACCCCACACCTTTCGAGAAAAGTTGTCGTCAAAGCGCTAGTAAACACTGTGCCCTGATCTGGTTGGATTTCCGCAGGAAAACCAACTCGCGCAAATATGGACAGTAGTGCATTGACTATCTCAACTGAGCTGAGTTCTTTAAGCGGCACTGCTTCAGGGAACTTTGTCGCTGGGCAGATCAAAGTCAAAATGTGTCTGTGCCCCGTGGCTGTTACCGGCAGAGGTCCCACTGCATCAATAACGAGCCGTCTAAAAGGCTCCATAATGATAGGTACCAACTTCAACGGCGCCCTCGATTTGTCCCCTGGTTTGCCCACCCGCTGACAGGTGTCACATGTCCTCACAAAGTGGTCTGCGTCCCGAAAACACCCTGGCCAATAGTACTCTTGCAAGAGACGGTCCTTAGTTTTCTTAACTCCTAGGTGTCCGGACCACGAACCCCCATGCGACAAGCGCAACAGATCCTGACGATAGCATTGAGGCACGATCAGCTGATCGAACTCCACTCCCCTGCGGTCTAGATACTTCCGGTACAGGACCCCACCTCTTTCCACAAAGCGAGCATTTTTCTTGGCGATACCTTCCTTGACAATGCAGCGTATGTTTTCTAGGCTGCCATCCTTCTTTTGCTCGGCTATCAAAGCCGACCGGCTGACTTTTAGCAACCTATTAAGTCCGTCTGACATAGGCGCGATGAGCAAATATGCAGATAGCTCTTCTAACTTTCCCGCATCGGGAATTTCCTCTCCAGTATCTGGTGCCTTTAACGCTACAGGCTCAATTTTATTCAGTTCGGGCGTGCTCTGAATATCAGCTTGCTGCGCCTCTGACCCTTTCTCATTGTTCGACAACGTCGGCCCCGCAACTACCGCCTTTGCAGCGAGCTCCCGAACCTTCGATCTGGTTAAGGCATGAACGCTAGCCTCACCAAACAAAAGCCCCTTCTCGCGCAGGAGGTGATCGGACCTGTTCGAAAATAGGTACGGGTACTGGGGGGGCAGCATAGATGACACTGCGGCCTCCGTCTCAAGCGCTCCGAAAGGTCCTTCAATAAGCACTTTTGCTACGGGCAGACACACGCTATGAGCTTCCACGGCTTGCTTGATCCATGCGCACTCGCCCGTGAACATATCGGGTTCTACGTAAGAGGGGTGAACTACATCCATTGTAGCTGCGGAATCGCGAAGCACTCGGCACTCTTTCCCGTTCACGAGGAGGTCTCGCATGTAAGGCTCGAGAAGCTTCATGTTCTCGTCAGTGCTGCATAACGACAGAAACACGACTTTTGTTTTTGTTTCTGGACACTGCGCCGAAAAGTGACCCGGCTTCTGACACGTATAACACACGCGCGCTTGCCTCGTCTCGAACCGCTTTCTGCGTTCGGCTTCGGTTGCCGCCGTCTCCTTAGGTTCGGTCGGACACTGCGCCGAAAAGTGACCCAGCTTCTGGCACGTATAACACACGCGCGCTTGCCTCGTCTCGAACCGCTTTCTCATGGGCGTGAACTTCGGCCTCTCAAACTTGGAGCCAAATTCACCCTTTTGACCGTCCTTAGCTCCGCGAGCCCGACGCGTCACAAACTCCTCGGCTAGCTCAGCGGCTCTAGCCACCGTACTAACGTCTGGCCTATCCAAGACCCAGTACCGCACGTTCTCAGGTAACCGACTATAAAACTGTTCTAGCCCGAAACACTGCAGAACTTTCTCGTGGTCACCAAACGCTTTCTCTTCTTTGAGCCACTCCTGCATGTTTGACATAAGCCTGTAGGCAAACTCTGTATATGACTCACTTTTGCCTTTCTCATTTTCCCGAAACTTCCGACGGAAAGCCTCCGCTGACAGCCTGTACTTTTTTAGCAGACTCGATTTCACTTTGTCGAAATCCTCTGCCTCCTCTCTCTTCAAGCGAGCGACTACGTCGGCCGCCTCGCCGGGTAACAAAGTGAGCAAGCGCTGTGGCCACGTTTCCCGAGAGAACCCCTGCTTCTCGCACGTTCGCTCAAAGTTAACCAGGAACAAACCAATGTCCTCTCCAAGCTTAAACGGCCGCATCAGGTCAGTCATTTTGAACGATACTCGTTCTCCTGCACCGTATGCCTGACTTCCATTACGAGCGCGTTCCATCTCAATCTCGAGACGCTTCATTTCCAAAGCGTGTTGACGGTCGCGCTCTTTTTCTTTCTCTTGTTTCTCTCGCTCTTTCTGTTCCTTAAGTTCGCGCTCCTGTTTCTCTTTCTGTTCTTTAAGTTCGCGCTCCTGTCTTTTTGCCCGCTCCTCAATGGTCTCAAGGCATTCCGACAGCTCGTCATCCTCAGCTTCTAACTCAAGAATAGCCCTTAGCAGTTCCGGTTTTCTGAGTTTGTCTGAGACATCCAGACCCAACTCTCTTGCAAGCTCCAGCAATTTCGGTTTGCGCAACGACTTCAAATCCATGGCTGCTTTGAATGCTGCTTTCTCTACTGCCTACTATTGTCTTGCCGCAAACTAACCCGGCAGCAACGACAACCACAATTACCAGCTCTGTTTCTGACACTAACAAAAGCCTCGCGAAACTCAGAAGAAGAAAGTCCCGCACTCACCAAACCTCGCAGCCAAGAATTCAGCGCAGTCGTTCCGCTGCAGGCAACCAGTCATCACACAGGGCTCGTTGCACTGCTCCCGGATGGTCGTTGTGCTGCTCAGCATACAGTCAACTGCATATCTTCGCTGCTGGCCTCCGTTGTCGCGATCCCACCGCTGCCACCAGTTGTTGGAACCTCACCGCTGGCACGAGTTGTTGTAATCTCAGCGCTGACGCCCGTTGTTGCAAATGGGTCGCAAGCCCCAAGGGTAGCGTTGGCCTGGCGGCCTGGGGCACAACTGGAAGCATCCGAAGGTCCCGGCAAAGCATGAGTCGACTGGTAACAGAACAACTTGTTTATTCTAGCATCGCAAAAGAGCGGGCGGTCAGGTCGACCGGAGTGGAGAGACGGGAGAGCACGTAACTCGACGGAAGAAATCGGAGCCTCTCTCTCGGCGTCCGGAGGCAGCTGCTCTTATACTCTCGGAGTCGAGGGCAAGAGGAAGGCCTCGTGACGAGACCACGTGCCGGCGGGGGACGGACAGGCTGAGAGACACGTTGAGACGAGTGTAGTGACGCATCCGCCAAGCCGGCGCCTGTCAGACCTCCTCGCTTCACACTTGGGGAGCTCCTCTCCCCGGCTGCCGCGCTTTGACAAGCGTGGGCACACACACACACACACGCACACACGAAGACACGTGGCACTGAAACACGCCTGGACACGCTTGGCGGGGAGGCTTTGCGGCAGCTCCGAACGGGCCAAAATGTCCGCCGCTTTGAACGAAGCCCCGGCGTCCGTTGCATCCGCGCCGACTATACCGCGCGTCGTAGGCGAAACGTAACAGGGGTGACTCCAATCACGCTGCGTACTCAAAACACTCGGCAGACACTAAAGTAGTGCAAGGGAGAGGAATTCTGCATGCGCATCGCCCACGTGGTACGATGTTCAACTCGGCTCGCAAAAGATCGGGCAGCTACTCAGATGCTAAGTTCACGTGAACGAAGCTCGCTTTCTTGACTCGAACGAGTAATTTCAATTCGTGCGAGGCTAACTAGAATGAGGGAAGCAACTTGCAACACCTCAACGCCACGGTCCACCAGGTTGTGTCCCTCCACGTGCGACAGGCAGCTTCGTAAAGCCTTAGGCCTAAAGCGTCGCTACTCTGACAACAACCGGCATCCAAAAACAACACTCAAAATGAGCGCAAAACAGGCAGCCGCGAGGAGACGTCAGCTCTGTGAGGTGGTCCTACTCCGCTCGGTGCACACAGCATCCGAGTTGACGGCGCCCACCGCCCCAGACGGTGTCGGAGCGCCCGGTGCCAGGCCGCAATACCAGTCAGCCCGTCGTGGCACCCGTGGCCCGCGGCCACCCGGCTCCCAGAGCCGCGACTTCATCCGAGTCAAAGAGATAGAGGAAGCTATTTACATAAGAAATTCGGACCACCCACGAGGCTTCCGTACTCACTCGCTTCAGGCTTGCCACTGCTCCGCGGGCGCTCAGCCTCGCTCTCCCAGGATGCAGACCACGTGGCTCTCGTACTGACGAATGTCATTAAAAAAAAACACTTGCGAAAAGGCTTAGCATGTTGATAAGTTCAAACACACTACAGCCACCGTCGCCTCGCTCAAGAAAGCACGCCGCCGACGCTAGCGATCAAAATCCACGCTAGGCCTACGCTTCGGTTCAAACAAAGGTCTTGAACGAAGCAACACTTAAAATTATCGTCCGATGCCCCAAGAGGTCCACGTTGGGCAGCCAGATGTGGGAGACACGGAGTTCTCCTCCGTACTCTTGGGACAAAGGAACGACAACACAGTAGTGCAAACAGTCACAAGGGCATTTATTGCACCTTTCATAGATCAATGCCTGCTAGCCGAGTTGCTATCCCCAAAACATGCCGATGGGCGCGCGACAAATCTAGAAGTCCGACTTACCGCGACCGCATTGCGAGCGAATATGTTCGCCCCATGCTGGATCCCAACGCCTGGTCGTTCGCGTGTTCGGTCACGCCAACGGTCGTGCGTTCGAAGGCGGCCACGCGAGGCGGTCTCGCAGAAGCATGGTCGCAGCGCGCGCGGAATGTCCACGCTATTCGCCGGCCCGCCGGGAAAGAGACAGCGCCTTGTCCCTCGGCGCCCGAGTAACCCCGCCGCGGCGCGACGGTCGCGCCATCTCTCGCACCGCGCTTGTACCACTCCGAGCGCCGCGGGCGCCAGGCCACGCGAGCCGTGCGGGAAAACAGCATATCAGGGGATGCGTGAGAGTCGCGCATCCCCACAAACTTGAGAGAATTATACAGAATATACACAATATGAATAGAAGGTGTCCTACAGTTGCATAACAAAAAAATGCGCGTAAAGCTTTTTTTTATTTACATTTTCTATTGCAATCTCGTTCTCATGCAGGTAATTCAGAAGAACAGGGAGAGTGTGTCGAAGCATTTGCGTACCATAATATGTAGGGGAATATGGCACGCTCCAAATATCTGTTTAACGGGTAAGGAAAATGCGCGTCTTCAATGTTCAATGAGCAATATAATGTAGCATCTTCAAGCGACACGCGCACCGGCAATTAACAAGCAGTCTGTGAAAGCAGCGTTTTTCTCTAATTAAGCGCTGTCACTACACTGGCCTCTTTGAGCTTTCGACAGCTGGGCATTCGTCCCCGCGCAGGTCATAGACCGCGTGAAAGATGCTTGTCATAGTGGGTCCTTTGTCGTAGGTATTTATACCTGAAAGAAGCGCGTGCGACAACATCGCCCGCCAGCATTGGTGACCGTGTCAAGGCTCCTCCATTCATTGGTTGCATCTGAGCGCTTCACACACAGTCGATCACCGTTGAGAAAGAGAGAGAGAGAGAGAGATAAGAAATTGCTCGTATACTTGGTGCGTCACGCCGTCTATTCTGCATGTTTGAGAGATGAGCGGCTTAACGAGTATGGTGCATTATAAAAGGTGTGGACACAACGAGTGTATTTTAGTGTCGGATGTCACATCCTTATAGTGAGTTTTCACTGCATGATTATGAGTTCTGCTGCCTAAATATCTATTTGGATATAGCGACAATCATGCACTAAAGTTTCACGTTTTCTTTAGTCACCGGAGATTTGGAAATTAAATGGGTTAGCTGCGAACGCACGGCATTCACCTCTGTCTAAAGGCATTACGAAGCGGCTACACAGCACCGACGATAGTCAGAATAATAAAGGGGTATAATGCGCTTCTTCGATCAAGTCGCCTCAAATCCGTCTACCACGCATAATTCTAGCAGTAACTGAGCGACTGCAGCATTAAATTCCTGTCTAATATATTAGCCAGAAACTCTCTGGATGCGAAAAATACAGGTCGGGTTTGGAAACGAAAGAGTTAACAGCGGGTCATGCTCTCTTTCTCGATCTGTACGGAATCGCGTTGCCCGTGCGTTATGACTGCTTCTCGAGTACGTCGTACACCGATAACTTCCGCTTCGTATATATAGTTCCACTCGAGTGAGTTTCCGGAACCCGCCACTTTTTTTTTTTCGTTTTTCCGTTGTCGATTATACGCGCGTCCCACTTTCCGTGACCTCACTTCCTCCCGCTGTGTTTGCCCTGCCCTTATAGCCCCGCCTCTTCTGCTTTTAACCCCCCCTTCCTCGCCCACTCCCGCACTACTCCGTCGATCCATCCTGGTAAGGCAATGTCCTTCCGTGTCGCTCGGCCACCGTGTTAATCCTCTTGAACAACCTCCTCAAGGGAAGCTTTTTTCTCTGCTCGTTCCTTTTTGTTTTGGTTCTCGCCCCTCTTTTCGAGAATTCTGTTCCATTCACCACGCGGTGTAAGGCACGCATGACGGTATACGGGGTAAAATTATATTGTTACGTAGAAGGAAGCGCGGGAACCGACTATACACAGGTATACTTACAATCGCATATGCGGTCCGGCACTGTCCAGAAGGAACAGCCTGCGCAAGCATTTATAACGTCGTCGTGATCGTCGCATTTTTGAACGCGGTAGACCTGCTCTTGGTCAATATAGATAGCTGTTCCGTATGGCGTTACTCCCTGTGGAAGAAACACCGTCGCGGAGCTCTAAAGGGAGTCGGCGGAAGCACCGAGGTAGATCTTTAGCCTTGATAAGCGAACGACGTCACCGAACGCAACCGTAGATGAAGACGTGGGGCTGACAGCGGCAGTCTCGTAGGGCAACAGGTGTCACCTGGCGTAGTACATGGTGCGGTCCTGTGTAACGGGACATAATCTTTTTAGGGCTCTAGTGCCGAAAACAAGAACTGCAAACCTCCGCCAAATGTGTTTCAACGCGAAAGCCTCATATGCCCCATTACGCGAAGATGGTGCCACAAATAGCCGTCTGCGCAAAGCGTAAAAAAACACCTAAAAAATGATCGGATAGGCGTAGAATTCTTAAGAGACGATCCTGTAAACAAAGTAAATGAATGGCTTTGAAAACAAAATTTCGGTCTTTGTGGGAAGCGAACACGGGCCACTGAGGCGCGAGACTAGCACGCTTACCCGACGCCACGTTGTCTTCACGGTTCTGGCTGGACTTAAAGGTGTGCCCATAGTGCATGCGTCATTGCACGTGTCACGCCGCAGCCATCTGACTGGTTAAGCGTTTGGCCTAATGCGTAAGTCATTGGGCGCGTGACGGCCCAGTCAATGGGGAGGTGGCTGGCTCCACGTTGCGAGTGTATAACAGGAGCGCGTTCGTGATTTCCGAGGTCTACACACGATGTAATGTTTTCGGATTCCCACACGTAAGCAGTTTTAAATGTCGCTGCCGAGCTTTATTTGTTATTTTATCTAATATTAGCCGCAGCGTCATTCTTGGCATTACTGCGGTGGGCAGTAATCAACAGCGTTGCGGCCAACCACATCTGTTTGCGACTTGTTCCACTGGTCTATGGTTCTTGGAAAAAATGAACGCCCAAACAGATCGGACGTGTAGGTGTGCGGCCGGACCTTAAATTTAAGGCCCATCCTCGAAGACATGTAGTGCGCAGACTAGCGATAACTGGAAGCATTAATTCCTGTTTCTCTGTTGTAGATAGAATAAAACAGAATAGTCAATTTTGCCTTGTTTACCTCAGCGAGCGCCATTTAAGATCGCGCTCCGTCTCTCGGGTACTTGGAAATCGGTCATACGTTTCCAACAAATCTTGCTGCAAGAGATTGAATACGCTAAAGGGCGTCAGCATGTACTTACTACCCCGTGAAACGGGCCCCTCACAGGGCAAGCATAATCGAGTATGGGCCTAATTAATATAAGCTAAATGCACGGCCTCCCTTAGCCGATAGCTTTTCGCGCCCTATTAAGGACACTGTTTATCTGTACGGCCCACCTCCCGTCCTCAGCAAATATACTTTTAAGTACTTTCTTATCTAATCGACACCGCGCGGCCGTCGCAAGGCGCCAGCGTCGCGTCAGTGACGTGCCGGCGAAGAGCGCCGCGAACGGCAGAAGTCAGAACACTGGCATGTGTAGCAGACGACGGGACGAAGGCGCTCAGGGTGCTTCCAGTGATTTCGAGCTCCGGGTTTTAAGGCCTGACGTACCGGAAAACGCATTTTAGTGTGTCTGCTTTTGCGAAAGGTTGCCACTTGTACGAGGCAGGCCACGTTCATGACACAACGTTCTATATAAAGTAGAAAACTACTGCAAATTGCGATGCAAATGCACCTCGCCAACAGAGCTCAACGCGTTAAGCTAAGACGTGGAGCTGCAGCATTTATATTCCAGATGTTGGTTTGCTGTGGACGTTACTTTTGTCGCGTGCTTAATCATGTAAAAGGGGAAGAGCCCACATAAAAATATTCACCGACGATGTATGAAACATGTATAAAATGCCTTCTTAAGATACCGTCGGATATGTATCACGCGCCGCTCGGCGTGTGATGTGCCCCAGGAGCCAACGGGCATCTGCGGCTATTCAATGAACCTTTTTTTGACGTCAACTTGGGTCACTGCAGGTATCCCAACATCAAACCTACACGGTGACGTTCACGTAATGCCATTTTTCTGGCAAATGAGGATCAGCGTCGACCTGTTTTTTTTTTTTCGACTCTCAAAAAGCGTGCGTTCTTGCCAAATACGACCTTCCAGATCGCGTTTGTGCTCTTTAAGGGCCTTGAATGGGTGACATTGAGCGAAGAGGCTTTCGCTGCTACCGAAGTGGTGCACAAGGACAGTTGTGATTTTCTTGTTAGTCGTACAATGAAGAAGTACTTGTCAGAAAACTATAAGGATTACCAGGGTTACTGCCGTGGTTATGGGCGATAACACGTACACTTCTGCGTGTATTATCTGGCTCGAATGACTGTGCATTAAAAACGGTCAAATCTAAACCTCGACGCAACAGACACAGCAGTGCGTTGTTGAAGCCGTACGCACGTTTCTCTCATGCTGACGCCAACTGCCGGCGAGCACCGCTTTATAGAACGGAATCACCTGTTCTTGTGTGAGCTGTGCGCGTCGCGACATTTACAATGAAATGGCTGGTATAGGGAAGGATTCCAGAAGCCCCAAGGACTTCGTTAAAAAGGCGTTCGACTGTATTGCACTTTGACACGGCGAACAGATACATCGCGTCCCACATAGCACGAGCACTTGTGCGCGCTCTAGCTTCCATTCGGCGACTGGAATTGATGACTTTCCACCTTGCGTCACGATCGGGAGCGTGTCAGTTCGTCTTATTCTCGTCTCGTGGCCGCTAACGCTTTCGGACGCAGTGTTAAACTGCACCCTTGCCTTCGGGGTCGGCTCTTCTTCCCCAGTCCTTTCCTCAAAGCTCAACGCTGCGAAGATGCAGCGTGGCATTTTACAGCCTAGGGGTTTGGCCCAGGTTGTATCGTTTCTTTATGGAGCAAAAAAAATTCGCCGACGACTACGATACTCCCCAATGCGAAATCTATACGCATTTTCATTTCGCGATGTATTGGCCCTTTGCAAACGCAGCAAAGTTTGGCGCGACCGCCTCCTTAATTGAGAGATCGCGAGAGGCAGTGCGTGGGTGAAGCGTGGGCGCGATTCGCAGTAGGTCTGAGGAGATCTTGAGGAGTGCGGACGCACGTCACGTGGGCTCCGCATATTTTGCGGAGCCCACGCAACCGCAACCGGGCCACCTATGACCACGAAAGTTGCTGAGGATCTTCCCTAACTCATCCGGCACCCGAGTTTACCAGCGGAAGACCCCTGCAAGTAACAGTTGTTCGGCAGTTAGCCCTTTTATCCGGAACAAGCCGGGACGCCGCGCTTGCCTAAGGGCAACCGGCCTGTCGACTCCTCCGCGGCCGCGTTGTGCGGCGTTTGCCTGCCTCGCCGAGCCTCGCCCGAGCCCAGCCATGGAATACGCCGTAGAAGGCGAAGACATTGACCCAGCCGAGCTGTCCGACGGGACGTGGGAGACGGCCCTGGACATGGAGCAGACATATCGACGCCGTAGCGGAGCCGCATCGAGGCTCGCCAACGGAGAAGCCTCGCTGAAAGGTGAGCCAACACCGACGCCGCGACGACGGGCCCGCCCGCCTCCGATCGTGCGCCGTCAACCCATGCCACGCTTACGAGTGGACGATTACAAGGTGGTCTTTCGACCGAAAGGTGCTGTCAACCTGACCGAGGTTGGGCCAGCTGTACTCGCGGATGCAATATGCGCCGCCGCCAACCTCGACGTTCGCCAAGCCAGGTGAGGATCCACCCCATCAACAACACGATCATGGTCAGTAGCCCGGACCGGCAACGGGCCGAGGCCTACTGCAATATCACAAAGCTGCAGCACGAGCAGCAGAAGCTTGATACGCCTGTGACAACGTACATTACTGCGCCCGACAACTCGGTGCGAGGGGTGGTGTACAGGGCGTACAGCTACAAAACGGACCAAATCATCTACGCCGAGCTTCGCAACAGAAATCCCGACCTGCCAATTGTGAACGCGCGGAGAATGGCGCAACTCGCCACTTAGTGATCACCTTCGCCGGAGTCAAGCTCCCGAAATTCGTACGTTACCTGACTTTCACGTTTGAAGCCTTCCCGTTCCGAGAACGGCCGGAGGCCTGCTTCAACTGTTGGAAGCTGGGGCACCAAGCAGACGTGTGTCCTCAACCCCGACCGACAGAACCGAGATGCCGGTGGTGTGGCGAAGAACACCCTTCGACACCGCACGGAGAAAAGCCAACCTGCTCTCCCTCCTGCGTAGTAAATGGTGGAGGCCACCCGACCGGCAGCAGGAGTTGCAAATATCGGTTCATCCGAAAAAAGCAGCCCGCCACGCCAGCCAACGCTAACACCACGCTGTCGTCATGTGGTGGAGCCGAAAACGGCACGAAGGCGTCGACGAGAACGTCCAGACCACAGGAGCGGGATCAGGTGAGCGAGCAGAGCCGACCTGAGTCCTTTCCACCTCTTCACGGCCGGAGCACGAGTGAGAGGAACCGGTCGGCGTCCCGGCCACGTGGAGACCGCTGGAGCTCCAAGAGCACACAGATCGCCTGGGAAACAACCAAGCCTCAGCCGAAGCCCCGGAAGAAGCTGCCCCAAAATCCGCAGGCAAGGGAGCTGGCGGAGCAAATGAAATTACTCCAACAACAATTAGCTGCGGCTAATAACAACATTCGACAATTAGAAAACGGACATACTCCTGCTAATGCCCCCAGCACAAAAGCGCGAGCGAGATCGTGGCTTGTGTTAAGCGTGGAGCGGATGCAGAATACGACATGGAGGTAGATGGTGCGCGCCGAACTAAACGGAAGGCGGAAGGTCCCGCCGCAGTACCCGTGGAGAGCGCCGCCGCGCCGGACCCCCGAATTTCAAATCTGGAACGCGTGATCGAGAGCATGGTTGCTGAGCAAGCCGCCCAAAACAAACAGCTGGTAGAGAGCGTGGCCGCTCTTAGCTCCGCCATGACTGCAGTTATGTCCCACATTGGATTAACCGCGTCACAAGCCCAATCCCAACCTCAACCTTACCTTCAGTCTCAGGTGGTAACTGCGCTTGCACCAACGCCAGAACAAAACATGCTGCGCAATTCTGTGGCTCAACGCGCTTCCGGAGTGCTCACAAAAACACCTAGCATGGTTTCACCGTGCATGGAACCGCGCAAACAAACGTGATGGCCAAAGCACCAATCGTAATCTGGCAGTGGAATTGCAGGGGCATCCGCAGTAAACGTTGGTCTCTGGAATACACGCTTCAAATTCACCAAACGAAATCTGATATAGTTGCCCTCCAGGAAACTGGGATAGCGGCTAAACTATCAGCTTTTGCGGCTTACAACGAAATTACCACTCCAGATATCTCTTTGGCCACGGCGATCATGGTGAACAGAAATCTGACTGCCAACCAATTAAACCTAGAATTCGCGGCGGTGTCGTACACCTTCGTTGAAATCCTGCCGAAACGACGATCGGACCAAACGCTCTACTTTCTGAACGTTTATAGCCCCCCTATGGATAAAAGCCTAGCAGTAGCTACACTAATAGCTACAGTTGCTACACTAATAGGGAAAGCATATAGAGCTTCAAAGCATGCATAACTCATGCTGCTGGGAGATTTTAACGCGCAGCATTCGGCCTGGGGCTATCAAAATTTCAAAAGAATAAGGGCACGAAACTCTGGGAGACCGCTCAAGACCTTAGTTTTACTCTTCTTGTTGACCCTGAAAGACCAACCCGCATAGGCAATAGCGTGAGTCAAAACACCTCGCCTGATTTGACCTTCACCAAGAACATGGACAATGCCATCTGGGAGAGGGTGGTGGTGGTGGTAACAACTTTATTTCGTCAACAGAAAGGATTTGGTTTACTTTAAGGGGCTTCCAGGGTGCGTGAGGTGGCCGTCCGATCAGTTCCTCTAGTGCCACCTGTTATGGTCGTGAGGCCCTGTCTGTCGGCGACTTCCAAAGCCCAGCTGACGGCCTGCAGTTGAACCGCAGGGTCCGAGTTGGACACCGCATCCTCCCACTCTTGCTCGTCAGAGAGTTGCCATTCTCTTTTCGGTTTTAGATTGTCGCGGTCGAATAAAATGTGTTTTAAATCTGCCTTTGTGACCCCGCAGAGCTTATATTCGGGGGTGTAGACTCCTGGGTAGGCCTTTGAGTATATATAGGGGTTGGGAAAGGTGTTAGTTTGTAGCTTCCGCCAGGCCACCTGATGGTCCCCGAGTGGGCCTAGCCAGGTGACGTTGAGTTTTTTTACGTCTATAGTGGACCGAATAAAGTTGTTTCACTCACTCACTCACTCACCACCACCACCACCATTCACAGTAGTCGCCGCTGACGGACCTCCACTCATGCAGCGCTTTCTTTCCATATATGGTATCGGTCGACGAGCTCTCGACGCACGCCATCGGTGGACAGACGACGACGCACTATGGCGCCATCTCGTAGGGTGTGATGCCGGTTCTTTAACTGTTGCAGAGGGTTCCCTGAGGCGGAGCCTCGAAGAACTCAATTGAGGACAAAGCCATTTCTTGCAAAACGCACACAAAGCATTTAATATTAGCAATGTAAATAGAAGCACATAAAATAAACAGTCACTGAAAAATCCACAATAAGAAACCAAATACAGTCAGAACTGTAACAGTACCAACCACACTCGAGTTTGGGTAACATTGCGAGCATGAGCGCGCGTAATAGTCCAACGCCTAGGGGCAGAGCCTAGGCGACGAAGCTTCCTTCGTAGCCAGTCTCCGCCCCTCGGCACTAGGTCTAAATAAAAGATCGATGTGGTTGACCGATTAACGGGCGACCAAAGCGTAGCAGCTCCGGCTTGGAAATCGGACGCAGGCGGCTTGGCGTGCCGTCAAGCCGCCTGGCAGATGGAAGTGACGTTGTGGCCAGGCAGCTAGGCGCAAACTCGGGCCTGTAACCCGACTGCTCGCACTCTACCTGCGGGCGCAGAAGTTCGCCGGCCTCGGGTAGCCGTCCATGCTCGGTTAGAGTAGCGACGCCTGCGAACGGTTGGCAGGAGGCCCCGGTCGGGTAAAGCCCTGGAGGCTCGAGCCCGGAATTGGGGTTCGAGTCCAGCCCTGGATAAAGGGAGGGGGGCTAAGGGGGCTGCAGCCCAGGGCCTCACCTTGGACAGTAGGAGAAGGGGGCCCATTTATTCTAACCTGCTTAGTATATGGAACCATGGGCAACGGAACTTCGAGCGACATGTATGAAGTGAGAAAACCAGAACGAGCAGACGGGGCCCCCGCCTAATGTAACAGCATGCGTTTAGCCTGATCATTTGTGGAGAGCTTGTCGGGCTGCAAAAACAGGAATCCCCCGCCACCCCGGCGGGGCTCTCTTTCTTACGAAGCGAGGTGCGTTTGCTTGGAAGAGTTTTCGTGGTTTCCTGTCAGTCCGTCTGTCCAGTGCTGTCTGGAGAGGAGAAACAAGGGAGAAGCACCTAAAACATGTAATGTGGGATGAGGACCTAAATCTCCCTTGCCCCTCGTCACGACCACGCCACCCTCCACCTCTCAAATAGTTCCGCCGCTGTCCTTCTCATAGGAAGGATGTGCTGCAGTACGCAACAGTGCCTCCTATTCCACTTTTCTTTACCGTGATGGTAATTTGGGCGGGGGAGGGAGTCCGATGGCAGATGATGATGAGTCTGATGGCAGAGTCTAGGCAGGAAAGGAAAGAAGACGTCGCACATGCTTTTGTCCGCGTGCCGTGGGGCATGGAATGTTCACTGTTCGGGCTAGGGTTGTGGCAGAGAGAAGAGGGAAGTTGGAGAGCTGGATACAAACGCCTGTCTCCAAGGCCTATTCCTGCCTAGTGGCTGCGCACCCTCGCGCGCGCTCGACGGAAAAAGTAGGTCAGACTGGCCGCCGAACTTTCCAGAAAGAAATAGAAAAAGATGGCTCAGAGGCGACGGAGGGCGCGTAACTTCGCCCCCGCTAGGAGTTGCTCTATCCCCTTCGTTCTCACACTCGGCGTCGACGGGGCGAAAGAAAAATCGAGAACCTTCCAGACCAGACGATTGCTCCTAGCCAATAGGAAGACGAGACCAGAACGGGAGAAGGAGTGAGTTTGTACGGAGAAGGAGGGAATTTGTACAAGAAACTCTATGCCTATGTGAACGCCTGCTTTGGCGCTAGTAACAGACAGACGCGGCGCGCGTCTATAAAAGGAAGTTGATCGCGGGCTGCGATTCAGCCCCGAGCCGCCGGTTAAGCTTGCAGAAGCCCGCCAGCTGAGGAGCTCCCGGGGGACGCACCACTCTCGGCCAGCCACGGAAAACCCAGGCAGCCTCGGGACGCCAGTCATCGGGGCGGCCACCGTTGGACACCTGCGGTCGCGTCGGACTGACGAAGTTCTCGGTGAATAATTAGCATCCATTCATGCGAAAATGCTCAGTCGGAAGCATCAAAGTGGTGCGTCTAAACGAAAGGTGAAGTTAGAAAGAGAAGAGCGTGAAAAGAAGCTACCAAAGATGACGAAGTACCTACTGAATGCAGCTTCCGCATAGCAGTATGATTGCTCTACCCAGAGTCCGCGTCAAACTCCCAATAGTACTGACTGTGCTTCCGTGGAGGACTTGCCAACTCCATCACGACGGTTTCTTGGCAAGAAGCAAGGTTTGACTCATCTTGGTTGTCTGGATCCTGTGAAAACGGTGCCAACCTCGGTCGTCCATATTTCTGAGCAACCGACGCTAACCAAGCCCTGTCCTGTTCCCGAGTCAGCAACGTCTATGCTACTCGGCCGGGCCCCTGCTACAGAGCTCCAGCTGTCCGGTCCGCCATGCCCGATTTCTACTACTGCTGATCAACAGGTGCCAAACCTCCCCGATGAGCCTCCTTCTACTCACAAGCGCCAGGAAACAACACTACAAGAACCGACTCACTTGTTTTCTGTTAGTTTGGCTTCAAATATTCATGTTCCCACCCACAAAGCGTGCCTCGAGAGGACGAATGAGACGGCCTCTCGTTGCGGCAACACAGAAGTACAGACAACCCCGCAGCAAGAGTTACGTTGCGAGATTCTCCGAACTGACCCTGCTAAGTGGCCGGACTTTATTACTGACAGCTTTCGGAGTGTATGCCTTGAGAAAGGGCCACTGTATTTTCAAAATCGGGCAGAAAATTTTCCGTCTTCGGAAAGGCAATACAAAACTCAGAAACGCTATATGTCACCTCATCTTTTCGTGAGAAAGGCTGTAAATGGGGAGGCGTACGAGCGACACTGGTTAATGTACTCGGAGTCCAAAGGTTCCGTTTACTGTTTCATGTGCAAAGTATTTTCGATTTCACGCAACCCCAGTGCTTTCACCACGCACGGCTTTTATGAATGGAAAAGAGCAGAAGAAAAGGTTTGCACGCATGAAAATAGCGTTGAGCACCGGAACTACGTGGCAGCATGGCTCGCCCGCTCTAACTCGCGCAGCACAATTGACAAGGAGCTGGTTAAGCATCTTGTCACTGAGACCGCTTACTGGACAGAGGTGTTGAAGCGCGTAGTCGTTGTAGTTAAGCTTCTAACTGAGCGCAACCTAGCGCTTAGGGGCAGTGAGGAGATTTTTGGTTCACCGAGAAATGGCAATTATATTGGAGTGCTTGTGGCCATTGCCAAGTTTGATCCCTTTCTAGAGGAGCACATCAAACGCTACGGGAACAAAAGAAAAGGTCACCCATCGTATCTGTGAAAAACCATTTGTGATGAATTTATCGAGTATAAGGCAAATGTTGTCAAGGAACGTCTCGTTGACGAAGTGAAACGCGCAAAATACTTCTCTTTAATTGTTGATTCGACTCCAGACCTTACTCACGTTGATCAGCTGTCAGTTGTTTTACGATACTATTTAAATAGGAAAGTGTACGAACGCTTTCTTGGATTGGTTCCAATTGAATCGCATACTGGTTTGTATCTTTTCGATACCGTGATGTCCCTCTTGACGACCAATGGCATCTCAATTGATGATTGTAGGGGCCAAGCTTATGATAATGCGAGTAATATGTCAGGAAAGTACAAAGGACTGCAAGCTCAAATCAAACACCTGAACGAATTGGTAGTCTACGTCCCGTGAACTGGTCATTCACTGAACTTAGTTGGCGCATGTAGCGTTGGCAGTTGCCTTGAGGCAGTCAAATTTTTCACTGTAATTCAGAGACTGTATGTGTTCTTTGCTGCCTCACCTAAGTGATGGAGGTATCTTTTGGACAGCATGGGCGGAACTGGCCAGCAGCTTGTTTTGAAAAGTCTCTCTGAGACCAGGTGGTCAAGACACGCTGAATCATGTATGGCCATTCTGAAAAATTTCAATGCAGTCTTGTGTTGCCTTGAAGCTATATCAAACAACGAGGAAGAAAACGGTGACACTAGAAAAAAGACAAAAATGACACTTTAAGAAAATGACAAAACTAGAGACTGCATTCATGGCGATTTTCTGGAGTGAAATCTTGGAGCGATTTGACAAAACAAGCGTAGCACTTCAGAAACCAAGGCTAGACATTTCAACTGCTGTACACCTGCTGAGCTCTCTAGAAGGTTTTGTTAATTTTTTGCGACCCCTCTTTGCTACCTGCGAAGAGAGAGCACGCACGCTAAGTACCAATCAATGTTACCAGGATGAGGGCAAACGCATCGTTTCGAGTAAGCACCCGGACGGAAAAAGCGATATTGCGCTACAAGGTAGAAAAAAGTTTATCGTAGAGACCTACAATGTTGTAGTTGACAGTCTAGGCTCTGCTTTGCGAGTTCGAAAGGCTGCCTACACTGAACTCTGCGAAAGGTTCGGATTCTTAAAATTGCTGACAGAAGTTGGGAGCCAAGCCTCTCTTGCACAGCAGGCTGAGAAGTTGGTGAAAACCTACAAAAATGATTTGGAGCCAGCATTTTTCGCTGAAATCGTTCAGTTTGCGAGCTTTCTGCACAACTATGGGTGCCAGGACACGAGTCCCTTGGGAATAATGAAGTTGCTGCACGAAAGAAAGCTTATTGATGTGTTTCCGAGCCTTTCTATTGCTTTGCGAATGTACTTAAGCATACCCGTGGCAAACTGTGAGACTGAACGATCGCTTTCCAAGTTGTCGGTGATAAAAAATCGCCTTCGTTCAAGCCCCCTTGACGACAAGGCGAACTCGCTTGCTATCACGTCCATTGAAAGTGACCTCCTCCGCGATCTATCTTTCGTACAGACTATATCTGATTTCGCCAAAGCGAAGGCGCGAAAGATGCCATATTAAAGGAGGAATGTTTGCGCTATAGATGAATAGTTCCAATAAGTTCGTTGTGTCGCCTCCAAGCCTCCACGTTGCCAATGAAACGCTGAGCAGTGTAATTCAAGATATGCAAATCTTCGTTGTTCGTCTCTTGTTTGTTCTTCTTGTGATGTTTAGCGTGATTATAAAGAACTGTATTTTTGTTTTGTTTTTTATAGTGCCACGTTTATTTGGTGTCGTCCTTGTTTGTCTTACCTTTAACGAAAATATTTTCAAATAATATTTTGTAATTACAGTTGGTAATTTTCATCTTTATCCTAGTGCATCTTTATGGTGTTTGTACTGCCTTAAGTATTGTGTATATCTATTGCATATTTATAGAGTAACGTGTATAACGATTACTGCAGTCTGATGATTGAATTTTAATAAAGAATGTTTTGGATACAATCATGCGTCTCCTCACGGGATTAAACTTAGTGATGCAAACAAGGCCTAGCTTGAGAAGGATCGACATCTGAGCTGTGTTGTCTTTTCTACGTTCTTGTTCCTCTTGAGTGCACTAAACGCTTCGTTAAAGCCTAGATTTTGCTGAAAACAGAATGCAGATTAATCACAAAGTGAACATATGTGTTGGTGTTTACAACAGCACGCGTTTCAAGCAAGTTTTATTGTTTTCCTTATAATAATAACAATAATAATAATCCCGTTGATCGCACTTCGTTCTTTTTAATTTGGTGGAAATAAAATGAAACATGGCATATTTCCAGTAGCGTAGCATGCGACAAGAGGGGGGGGAGCTCAGTATAGGGAAAGGGGGCCTGCATGCGCATTAACCCAGGGCCCCCATTTTTCTTAATCTGGCCCTGTTCGAGTCCGGAGTTGAAGACTCCTGGTCCTGTGGCCGCTCTTCACCCTTGCGTCGCTTCCTGGAACTCTCCTCTTTCGCGCCTCGCTTTTCTGCCCCTTGTTACGTTTCGCCTACGACGCGCGGTATAGCCGGCGCGGATGCAACGGACGCCGGGGCTTCGTTCAAAGCGGCGGACATTTTGGCCCGTTCGGAGCTCCCGCAAAGCCTCCCCGCCAAGCGCGTCCAGGCGTGTTTCAGTGCCACGTGTCTTCGTGTGTGCGTGTGTGTGTGTGTGCCCACGCTTGTCAAAGCGCGGCAGCCGGGGAGAGGAGCTCCCCAAGTGTGAAGCGAGGAGGTCTGACAGGCGCCAGCTTGGCGGATGCGTCACTACACTCGTCTCAACGTGTCTCTCAGTCTGTCCGTGCCCGCCGTCACGTGGTCTCGTCACGAGGCCTTCCTCTTGCCCTCAACTCCGAGAGTATAAGAGCAGCTGCCCCCGGACGCCAAGAGAGAGGCTCCGATTTCTTCTGTTGAGTAACGTGCTCTCCCGTCTCACCACTTCGGTCGACCTGACCGCCCGCTCTTTTGCGATGTTAGAATAAACAAGTTCTTCTGTTACCAGTCGACTCATGCTTTGCCGGGACCTCCGGATGCTTCCAGTTGTGCCCCAGGCCGCCAGGCCAACGCTACCCTTGGGGCTTGCGACCCATTTGCAACAACGGGTGTCAGCGCTGAGATTCCAACAGCTGGTTGCCAGCGGTGAGATCGCGACAACGGAGGCCAGCAGCGAAGATATGCGGTTGACTGTATGCTGAGCAGCACAACGACCATCCGGGAGCAGTGCAACGAGCCCTGTGTGATGACTGGTTGCCTGCAGCGGAACGACTGCGCTGAATTCTTGGCTGCGAGGTTTGGTGAGTGCGGGACTTTCTTCTTCTGAGTTTTGCCAGGCTTTTGTTAGTGTCAGAAACAGAGCTGGTAATTGTGGTTGTCGTTGCTGCCGGGTTAGTTTGCGGCAAGACAATAGTAGGCAGTAGAGAAAGCAGCATTCAGAGCAGCCATGGATTTGAAGTCGTTGCGCAAACCGAAATTGCTGGAGCTTGCAAGAGAGTTGGGTCTGGATGTCTCAGACAAACTCAGAAAACCAGAACTGCTAAGGGCTATTCTTGAGTTAGAAGCGGAGGATGACGAGCTGTCGGAATGCCTTGAGACCATTGAGGAGAGGGCAAAAAGACAGGAGCGCGAACTTAAAGAACAGAAAGAGAGACAGGAGCGCGAACTTAAAGAACAGAAAGAGAGACAGGAACGCGAACTTAAAGAACAGAAAGAGAGACAGGAGCGTGAACTTAAAGAACAGAAAGAGAAAGATGAGCGTGAACGAAAAGAACAGAAAGAAAAAGAGCGTGAACGTAAAGAACAGATAGAACGAGAGCAACAAGAGAAAGAAAGAGAGCGCGATCGTCAACACGCTTTGAAAATGAAGCGTGTTGAAATGAAGCGTGTGATGGAACGCGCTCGTAATGGAAGTCAGGCACACGGTGCAGGAGAACGAGTATTGTTCAAAATGACTGACCTGATGCGGCCGTTTAAGCTTGGAGAGGACATTGGTTTTTTCCTGGTTAACTTTGAGCGAACGTGCGAGAAGCAGGGGTTCTCTCGGGAAACGTGGCCACAGCGCTTGCTCACTTTGTTACCCGGCGAGGCGGCCGACGTAGTCGCTCGCTTGAAGAGAGAGGAGGCAGAGGATTTCGACAAAGTGAAATCGAGTCTGCTAAAAAAGTACAGGCTGTCAACGGAGGCGTTCCGTCGGAAGTTTCGGGAAAATGAGAAAGGCAGAAGTGAGTCATATACAGAGTTTGCCTACAGGCTTATGTCAAACATGCAGGAGTGGCTCAAAGAAGAGAAAGCGTTGGGTGATCACGAGAAAGTTCTGCAGTGTTTCGGGCTCGAACAGTTTTATAGTCGGTTACCTGAGAACGTGCGGTACTGGGTCTTGGATAGGCCAGACGTTAGTACGGTGGCTCGAGCCGCTGAGCTAGCCGAGGAGTTTGTGACGCGTCGGGCTCGTGGAGCTAAGGACGGTCAAAAGGGTGAATTTGGCTCCAAGTTTGAGAGGCCGAAGTTCACGCCCATGAGAGCAAAGGGGGACACACGTAGTTCGGAAGCGAGTGAAAGCAGTCCGACCGAACGTAAGGAGACGGCGGCAGCCGAAGCCGAACGCAGAAAGCGGTTCGAGACGAGGCAAGCGCGCGTGTGTTATACGTGCCAGAAGCCGGGTCACTTTTCGGCGCAGTGTCCCGAAACAAAAACAAAAGTCGTGTTTTTGTCATTATGCAGCACTGATGAGAACATGAAGCTTCTCGAGCCTTACATGCGAGACCTCCTCGTAAACGGGAAAGAGTGCCGAGTGCTTCGTGATTCCGCAGCTACAATGGATGTAGTTCACCCCTCTTACGTAGAACCCGATATGTTCACGGGCGAGTGCGCATGGATCAAGCAAGCCGTGGAAGCTCATAGCGTGTGTCTGCCCGTAGCAAAAGTGCTTATTGAAGGACCTTTCGGAGCACTTGAGACGGAGGCGGCAGTGTCATCTATGCTGCCCCCCCAGTACCCGTACCTATTTTCGAACAGATCCGATCACCTCCTGCGCGAGAAGGGGCTTTTGTTTGGTGAGGCTAGCGTTCAGGCCTTAACCAGATCGAAGGTTCGGGAGCTCGCCGCAAAGGCGGTAGTTGCGGGACCGACGTTGTTGAACAATGAGAAAGGGTCAGAGGCGCAGCAAGCTGATATTCAGAGCACGCCCGAACTGAATAAAATTGAGCCTGTAGCGTTAAAGGCACCAGATACTGGAGAGGAAATTCCCGATGCGGGAAAGTTAGAAGAGCTATCTGCAGATTTGCTCATCGCGCCTACGTCAGACGGACTTAATAGGTTGCTAAAAGTCAGCCGGTCGGCTTTGATAGCCGAGCAAAAGAAGGATGGCAGCCTAGAAAACATACGCTGCATTGTCAAGGAAGGTATCGCCAAGAAAAATGCTCGCTTTGTGGAAAGAGGTGGAGTCCTGTACCGGAAGTATCTAGACCGCAGCGGAGTGGAGTTCGATCAGCTGATCGTGCCTCAGTGCTACCGTCAGGATCTGTTGCGCTTGTCGCATGGGGGTTCGTGGTCCGGACACCTAGGAGTTAAGAAAACTAAGGACCGTCTCTTGCAAGAGTACTATTGGCCAGGGTGTTTTCGGGACGCAGACCACTTTGTGAAGACATGCGACACCTGTCAGCGGGTGGGCAAACCAGGGGACAAATCGAGGGCGCCGTTGAAGTTGGTACCTATCATTACGGAGCCTTTTAGACGGCTCGTTATTGATACAGTGGGACCTCTGCCGGTAACAGCCACGGGGTACAGACACATTTTGACTGTGATCTGCCCAGCGACAAAGTTCCCTGAAGCAGTGCCGCTTAAAGAACTCAGCTCAGTTGAGATAGTCAATGCACTACTGTCCATATTTGCGCGAGTTGGTTTTCCTGCGGAAATCCAGTCAGATCAGGGCACGGCGTTTACGAGCGCTTTGACGACAGCCTTTCTCGAAAGGTGCGGGGTAAAGCTGTTACACAGCTCAGTGTACCACCCACAGTCGAATTTCGTTGAGAAGCTCCACTCCGTCATGAAGCGCGTGTTGAGAGCATTGTGGTTTGCACAACAAACTGACTGGGAGCTGTGTCTGCCTGGGGTGATGTTTGCATTGAGGACCGCGCCGCATGCGGCTACGGGGTTTTCGCCAGCTGAGCTAGTGTACGGTCGCTCGCTGCGTTCTCCGCTTCGCATGCTTCGCGACGGATCACTGCCCTCTCCAATGGCTGCAGACCATCTCTTCCACAAATGGCCGCCTCCTGCGCTGGAGCCTCGCTTTGCAACAATATTCCTTTGAGGTGCGTTACAAAAAGGGGAGTCTCAACGGTAACGCCGATGGCTTAAGTCGAAGCCCCTAACGTGGGAATCAGCCTCAAAATTGTTTGTTACTGATGTTTTTCTTCCTGAGGCAGGATTTTTAACATATTGCTTTTGTGTAGTGTTTCAAAGTGATGATGTGCTTTCTAGTGCAATTTTCCGATTTGTGGACGCGTTCTGAGTGCTGCTAAACTACTGTAAGGAACTAGGCAGTAGTATAAAAGGGGAAAGAGCCTGGCAGGGCTTAGTGAGGGTTGTGCCGTGCTTGCTGACTGAGCGGTTGAGTTTCGGCGTAGTTCTAACGCTTGCCGGGAACGAGAACAAAAATGTCAACTCTCCCGAAGTCACTTTGCAGTGTCCTGTGTGAACCTGAACGTGAGAACGAGGCCTTCTCTGTGCGCTGCGCTCAAGAAACGCCGAAGGACGACCGACTTCGGTTATGAGCATCATCAAGCGACATCCCTCCGGACAGCGGATGCAGTCCCCTGACCATCGGGATCTCCTTCCCCCGGCGGGGCGGTCTGTTACGTTTCGCCTACGACGCGCGGTATAGCCGGCGCGGATGCAACGGACGCCGGGGCTTCGTTCAAAGCGGCGGACATTTTGGCCCGTTCGGAGCTCCCGCAAAGCCTCCCCGCCAAGCGCGTCCAGGCGTGTTTCAGTGCCACGTGTCTTCGTGTGTGCGTGTGTGTGTGTGTGCCCACGCTTGTCAAAGCGCGGCAGCCGGGGAGAGGAGCTCCCCAAGTGTGAAGCGAGGAGGTCTGACAGGCGCCAGCTTGGCGGATGCGTCACTACACTCGTCTCAACGTGTCTCCCAGTCTGTCCGTGCCCGCCGTCACGTGGTCTCGTCACGAGGCCTTCCTCTTGCCCTCAACTCCGAGAGTATAAGAGCAGCTGCCCCCGGACGCCAAGAGAGAGGCTCCGATTTCTTCTGTTGAGTAACGTGCTCTCCCGTCTCACCACTTCGGTCGACCTGACCGCCCGCTCTTTTGCGATGTTAGAATAAACAAGTTCTTCTGTTACCAGTCGACTCATGCTTTGCCGGGACCTTCGGATGCTTCCAGTTGTGCCCCAGGCCGCCAGGCCAACGCTACCCTTGGGGCTTGCGACCCATTTACAACAACTCGTGCCAGCGGTCCGATTACAACACCCTCTGGTCCATTCGCCTCTTCCGGATTGGTGATCCTCTGGCCAACGTGTTCAGCGACGACTAGCCCCTGAAGCTCCGTGGACTTACCCGATTGGATCACTTACCTTTTGTTTTTGTTTTCTTGCGCCACGCATTCTCTTGCCTGATGTTTTCGATGTCGTCGTCTTTCACTCAGCACCGGCATTTACCTCCGCGCGAGCAATCTTTGTTGTCCCCTATGTTTTCCACCACGGCACTGTCTGACGCACTTCACACATCACATAGGGGTCGCCGCCGCTGATCCCTTCTTGCGCGGCACTACGCTTTTCTTCTCACGCTTTCGTCATACCCTCCTCCTACGCTTTCCTCCTCGCGCTCTCTTCACTATCGCCGTCTTTCATGCCCCGCTGCGCTCCGCGTTCCCTCTTTAATCCTTCGCTGAGCTTGTTCCCTAGGTTACGCTGGCGCCGGCAGTCAAAGCAGTAACGGGCGCCTAAGAGCTGCGCTCTAAAATTATGGGGGGAAAACAGAGATGTAGGTCTCTATTTTTTGTTTCTTGAGCTCCTTCGCCAGTTACACAAATGTCGGGAAGTTCTTATTCCCTATCCGTTGCAATTATTTTAGCTTTGCAATGCTTCGTCATTATTAATGCCTTAGAAGCTAGCCCAATCATCAGACGTGGTCTTTTTCACACAGTGTGATTAGAGCCGCCGGTGGCGGCGAGTGCGAACAAGCCGGTGCGTTTGCGTTCGCCGTCGATGCGCAGCAAGCAGTAATGTGACGGTCGGAACTAGAGTTGGGAAACGCGAGGAAGGAAAATATAGACTAAAAAGAAGACTGATGCACGGATACGACGGCAAAATGGCGAACTGCGAATTTAAGTATTCGCCTGAGTAGCACAAGCTCAGGAGCCGTTACAGCTGCGGAGGCGAAAACAGGTAATTGCCATGGGGCACGAAACTCTTGCGTATGAACGGCTCCTTTAATAATGTTAGAACTACTAGACCGTGGCAAAGCAGCGTCGGAAATGTGCAGTGCTCAGCGATTGAAACGCATTGTTCGGAGTGCGTGGCTGCCGCCATATTTACTTTTATTGCGAAGCAATACTACTTTAGGTCGCACTTCTGCCCGTTCCGTGGCGAGGCGGTGGTAGGCACCAGTGACCTTTAGCGTGACCTCGCTGCGTGACGTCACACCGCGTGACCTAGAGTGACGTCACACCAGCTGTGTAAAAACGGGGCCCCATCTCACGCCGTCGCGAGGCGAGGCGGTAGCCACCAACGGCGGCCTAACTCCCGCTCCTCTCACCAGGGGTGCTACGGTCCGTCAAAGACGCCGCCCAACCCCATAAAGCGGTCTGCTCGAACCATGTTCAACAAAAACAATAAAAACGCGTTTTGCTACGTGGACGAGGTCTCTATAGGCGACGCGTACGAGCGCGTACCGCGCTACAAGAACGACATTGTAAGACGCAAGATGGGTCTACCGCCGGACCCCGGGGCCACCAGCGACACGCCGGACGCGCAGATGCACAAGTGGGGCAAACTTAAGATGACCGACGAATGATGGGGGTGTTATGCAGACAACTTGGCCATCTACAACGTGGCCGAAACATACAAGCTACCGCTAATGCATCGTGAAGACGACGAGGAGACGTACAACAAACTGTATCGCATCTTGGACGGGGACAATAACGCCAACATTTATTACGGCGTAACGCTACCGTACTTTAACGAACGCTTCTGCAAGCACCGAGTGGGCATATCTTACGACGCGGAGAAAATGGAGTGTTACCGCACCGTCGGCCAATCGATACTGGAAGATTTTGTAATGGGCACGCTGGTGAGGGAAATGTTTGTCGGCATACAGGGATTCGACGGATGACTTCCTCTTAGATGATTCACTGTAAGCCGTAACACTAGCATAACCCAAGACTACCACCAGCCATACTACCAGCTGATCCGAGAATAACACACTATTGCTTCGCAATCACCAGGCTTAACCAAGCTAAGCCACGGCCGTATTTTTTTTTCTGCACCACGGGTGAGCTCTAGGTGATCGCCGTGAGACCAAATGCAGTCACAATACGTCGAAGAGGTTCTCGCTCTCACTGTATCCCACGATGCATCAGCTCGGTGTCCCCAGCGCATACAGTCAGTGCAAAAAGGGCCGGCGACCATGCGCTTCGAGTATCGCGTCTCAATTGCTGAGCACTGTACATACTGTTGCCTATATATACAGACCGCGCGTATCCAGTCTTTCCGCCGTTCCATCTTGTGAGGCCGCGATGGAAAACGAAGTGAATGGCCTAGCCAATTTCAATAATGTTTTAGTAACTGTTTGTGCACCCAAAAGCACATTTTTGGCCAGATTTGGTTTCACGTGGTATTTCGGCAACGCAAAGCAGAACAAACTACGAAACATAATAAATCAACGAAGCTGGCGGAAGCCCCTGCTAAGCCCGGCCCGGCCGTCACACGCCATTACCTTTGTGGCGCTGTCACATGAAGGCGCCACCGGGCCAAATTCATCCCGCGCCCGCTGCCTATGGGCCGATTGAATTATTTAGAGTGTAGTGAGCGATGAGTTTATTTACGCCTTCAATGTAACTTACATGAACGCACCTGCTAGCGTTAGTACCATGTTATTATTCTCGCACCATACTTCCACGCGACAAAGGTCGCCCTTAATCTGTGTGGAAGCCGCTTGATCTGATACATTAGCACACAAAACACAGTCGCTAGGAAAGATTGTCACGTCATACTTAAAGGGCAACTACGGCGTTTCCTTAACCATATCAGGATATTGTCATTTTCAAATGGCATTGACAGCCCTGTCACCGGTAGGGTGAGTCAATTTGCTTAGAAATTCATCAATATTTTTAAATAACCTATAAACGAGATACCGAAACCGATACGGGTAGCTGATTCGTATAATGGCACGATGAGTCGATGACGTCAGATCCTACACTACCACAACGTAAACACGCAGACTTAACGCGTGCTAAACACGCAGTACACTTGGCGCTAACGCTAAAGAAGCGAAGCTGATGATGTTTCTTGACGACACAGGGATGTTTTACAGAGTTTTCGAACTAGACAGAGGCCACTTAAGCAAGGATTTCAGCGGCAGTGGCGTTGCAGTCTCTGACGTCACAAACACAAAGTGGCCAGCAGAAAGTCGTGAGTCGGGAACGCGACCAATCTTTAAAATCCATTTTCAGGAAAACTAAATGTCTTGTTCGGCACATATAATCGGAGTGCAAAAGAGAACATATATTGAAAGTATTATTAAGATCAGCGGACATCGAAAAATCGCCGGAGTTGCCCTTTAGAGGAAGTTTAGCTCGGATGCTCCTATCTAAATAGATGTAAAAGTAGAATTCCTTTTTTCGCGTCGACCACAGCACGATATTTGACGAGGTTTGTTGAATTTAAAAGAAAACCTTCAAATCCGGTAACTGTTGGCTTCGAAATAATAATAATAAATCTAGGCGAAATAACATCCGAGATAGTTGCTTTAGTTTCCTCCACCGGCTCTAACAGTTGAACTATGTCGTTAAAAGAAAAGCTGGACCTGCTTCCTGAGCGAATGTTGTTCTCGCCGACGCTGCGCTACAACCTGAACGTCATACATAAAAACTGATTGAAGGAAGTTGTCGAAGGCGGTAGCTTTATCGCTATCTTCAGTAATTGTCAAACCATCATGAAATAAATTTGGTGGGATTATCTTCTATTTACCATAGAGTT
Source organism: Dermacentor andersoni (assembly GCF_023375885.2). Classification (NCBI taxonomy): domain Eukaryota; kingdom Metazoa; phylum Arthropoda; class Arachnida; order Ixodida; family Ixodidae; genus Dermacentor; species Dermacentor andersoni. Next base: position 155,287,587 of record NC_092816.1, on the reverse strand, counting down.
TCATGTGGTTCCAGGACCCCTTCTTTTCCCCGTAAAATTCTGAATTAAAGCCTCCACATTATTTCTTTTTCCTAGCCTCTCTCAGGTTAGACCTGTGCAATGCGAGTTTGGCCACACTAATTTGCTAAAAGCACACGCAGACTTTCTTCGGCAATATTGCGAGTAGGCCCTCTTACGTACCTTGATTATTGTAATAAGGTGCTCATTTATCCGGCACTTTTTCCTTTGATTTAGCTTACAGCTCGAGATACTCGGAACATCGACCTGAGTGAGTCAAGTAAATAAGAGCTGTATAAAGGGGCACGACAACTACCAAGTAGGTTTACAAGCGTATATGTATCTATGGCATAGTCCAGATAAAACAGCCTGCGCAAGATTGTAACACCGTCGTGATCATCGTCTTTGCAAATGTGATAGGCCGGCTCTTGGTCAATAGCAATTAATCCTTAGCAACATGAAAGGGGCTCGAGCGATGACTGTTTCCGGTCATTGAAAAGTGGGTATACTTAATAGGTAAGATAGTAAGCCTACCTCAAGTATACGTATACTATCCTAAGTGACCTACTTAAAAGTAGGTCACCTAACACGAGCTAATCATTGTTGGCCGAAATACGTGGTGGCTCACCGCAGAACCCGGCACACCAGCTGAATGTGGGGATCCATGTTTGAATGCATACTATACGGACACGCGAGTGCCTTCACACCCGCACGCTCACACACGTACGCACCTCAAAGATTTCAAGGGGTGGGATGTAGAAGCAATAAAATACATAGTAAAACAAAGTGATGTCATGCAACTAATACAGGTACAGGAAACACAAAATGAAATGCATATTACAGAAAGGCAAAAGCTAGTGGGCGCACACGTATGTAATACACAATCCTTGTAACACACGCAAGAAAAAAACAATGATGAACTCAGCGAGGGTCTCGACTCCGGCAGCCTTGACAAGGGTTTATGGGGCAGTTGCTTTCCCCCAAGTTCACGTACGACGTGCTGTCTACTGCAGAAGGGACGTTTCTACACTTCGGATGCGACGTAGTTAGTGTCACATCCAAAAGGTGGCGCCACAGACAACTTCACCAAAAGCTTTGCTTGCAGAAGTATAGACTGACCCTAGCAGAAGGTTTCATTTTCCTTGCGCTGCTGTTGGGTTCAGTTCGAAGCAGTTCGCGCTCTTATTTGATCTTTAATTTCGGCACACTTGAGATTGGTTACATATACTTAGCATGCACTATATTTGTTTAGGCCACGTGATATTTGCCACAACAGTACGTTGTGGAAAAGGACGACGCCAATCCTTCGGCTATTTGCTGCCTATCCTAACCGCTAGCCTTTTCATGCAAATAAGTCGTCGCTGACGGATTTTGCTTATGGGGAAGGGGCCTTACACTTTGCCGAATTATCAGGCAATCGCAAAAATATTAATTCAAAAAACAATCTCGTTGAATTAGAGGGTAGGTGACCAATTATATGGTTTCATGGCTAACCTAACCTAAAATGATTCTGTATCAAGATTAAGTCCGCTGGTCCACCAGTGAATTAGTCAGGAAACAGTGCGCGCGTACTACCTAGCAGAGCTAAAAAAAATGCAGGTACGCTAGCCAGGTTTGTGCCTCGATCTGCTTAGATAAAATAATATTGTACGGCTTAAATATTTTTATCTTTCACTTTAGTTGTTTCACGAGTTACAGTAGTCTTCTGCATTTATTATGAACTATCCCTATGCAGTTACACTTTTGTTTTACTTATCTACAGCAACATAAGCGTTCTGTCGATGTCGCAGCACGGCTCAGTCACTGCAATGCATACTCATTTCTTGCATGCTGTGTGCGACAAAAACACTGCAGGAAAAAGAAATTAACGGTGAAACTTCTCCGGTCATTGTCTAAGTATGCGTAAGCGTTGCGCCACTTGCTCATCTCCACCCAGCCCGGTGTCATCATCGAGGTTATGGAACTTGATCCGACCAGTATAAACCCTTATCAACCCTCATCGCTCGTTCGCTGATCATGTTCGATAGCGAACGCGATAAGGCAGGCTTAATTAAGAGATAGTTCATGACGGCACTGGAACCCACGACCATTGGAGTAAATTAAGGTGAAGCTTATTACCCACATTTAAATAAAATATAGTTCATTAAAATGCACTCGAACTCTCGACCTTTGGGGAGAGTCGAACCCCCGACCTTTGGCGTTAATTAAGTTGAATTAGGGTTAATTTAGCGAAGCTGATGCAAAACCACCATTACATTTGCTGAGGAGGGCGTGCAATGCTTTATTGGTGGTTCGGTTGCTTGTTTTGAGCTTGTTCATTATTGAAACGTATGCTGTTCCGTGTGTTGTACGGCTGATTTCATTGAATGTATGCACTGTTTGCTTCACGTTGCTGAGCGCTTGTAGTCTCTGCTTTACGTGGGTATGAGCCATTGCATCTTTTGCTTGCTTACGGGGGTATGAGCCATTCATTGTGTTACGTGACGGACAAGTTTCTAATTGGGTAGGCATAGAAATGCTTACGCATTTAAAACCCACGCGACAACGTCCGCAGCAAACCAACGCACCTCAGCAAGTTTGGCTGATATGCTTGGGTGTAGCTCGGGCAGCTGCGTCGCCGCTCCCATGTCCCAAGCAATCCGACGCCAGCGCCGCCGCTCGGGCTATCAGAGAAACACATATTGTCGACGTTCGTGGAGTCGCCGCCACACCGCACTGTAAGCCCACTGCCCTTAACTGCCCTAAGTATCCTTGTATATGCTTCCGTAGGGAGCAGAGTTGCGCATAGGTCCACCGCACGGAGGAAGGAAACTAAGGAGAGGCCCTGACGTCACTCTTTGTGAAGCAAAAGTGAAGCCGGAATTTGGCGTTGCTCATGGCGATGCTCCGCCTTTTGGGCCACCCTCCTCTCTTGTTTACATCTTTCGCGAAACCACGCCGCGCTGCGCTTGGTGTCGCGCGCTCGCGCAACATCTGGCAGAGCACGGTGCAGGTAACACAGCGCAACAAGACACGGTGACTAACGCAAACCCGCCCACTCAGCGCCTTTGCCACGGCCCGAAACCTACCAGAGCAACACGTGTGAGCGCTCAAAACCATAACAACGCCGCCATTGTGGCCCAAAAGGCGTGGCCATACAACAAAAAAAATAAAAAAGCAGCAAAAAAATCAGAACCTACTACGTCATTTCCGCCACACTTTTCTCCTAGCGCGCGGAGGGGGTAGGGCCTCTCCTTAGTTTCCTTCCTCCGTGGTCCACCGTTATATTCCAGCTCTGCAGTGAAGCCACTCCTCGCGCGCGCAGGAGGCAAATGCCGCGCTGTGTTCCACTTGCTTTTTTGTCTGCTGATCGCGAGCTACATGCGGCAGTTCGCAAGCGCTGAGCAAGATGACATTTTTTAATGAAGGCTACGCTCGAACGATTGGCGTAGCCGGAGGGGTGCCAACCCCCCGAAATGTTTAGTTTGTACGTGCAATATACACAGACATATTGTAACGACGTGGGATCGACGAGTATGCGGAGCAGCACCGCCAATGGATGGATGGATGCAAAACTTTAATAAGGTCCTGAGGTACGCGACTCAGCGCGCTGCGGGCCGCTCCCACGTTGGGACAGTCAGGCCTTGCCCGAACGCCGCATCGTGGGCCCTCTGGACAGCATATAGTTGCACTTTATCAGTCATCCAAGCAGTGGCGTAGCAACGGGGGGGGGGGGGGGGGGGGTGCTGGGGCGCCGGGGGCCCCGGGTGCAAGGGGCCAGGGGGGGGGAGGGGGGTGTCGTCATATACGTCTGATGACACCCGGAAATTGTTGATATCCTCGACATCCTCGACTACACCCGGGGGGGGTGGGGGTGGGGGGGTGACAGAAGACCTATGGGCCCTGGGTGCCAGACGACCTAGCTACGCCACTGCATCCAAGGGGAAACAACAACGTCTTCTTCGTTTCCCCGCTTCACCTAAAAACCCGCGCTACTTCAGCGTCGTCCCCACTGGCGCATACCCGCTGCATTATGGTTGTGCCAAATATAGTTGTGTCAATATACAAACACACGCACGAACGTCCATATCGAGAGCAGGACCCCCCCCTCGCTCCCTCTAAATAAAATCCTGACTACGCCCGTGGCTCGAACAGCTCAAAAGTTGGCGTGCAAACGCGCATTACGAGCTCCTTCAAGCGCAGTGTACGGCACAATACGAATGCCTTTCTATAAGACTAGAGCAAGCAGACACATCTTAGAGAGACTAGGCATAGGTTACCACACACAGCACGGTGTCAAGGTGGACATCTTGAGAGAGACGAAGGAAACAATGGTAATACCCCCCTACCAAAGAATATGCACCCAGATCACAATAAGGACAGACGAGAGAACAGAGCGAAGCAGATACAGAAGAAATACGACAGCGACAAGGACGCAGTCTTCGTAGACGCGGCTTGATACAGTCATAGACGGAGGTTTACGGCAGCCGTAATCGATAGCGAGAAACAGGGTAAGACGTGTGCGACGACACGCACCACAAGTAACGAGACATTGGAAGAAGTCGCCATAGCGCTCGTAGTAGCTCAGACTAACGCATCCGTGATAGTCAGCGACTCTCAAGAAACTTTGCCAACGGCCGAATCTCCCCGGAGGCACTACGCACTCTTCTTGCAGGAGGTCAAGATTGCAAAAGAAAGATATGCATGACATGGATACCCGCTCACGCCCTCGCGGAGGACGCAACAACGAGGCGGCACACGGCGCGGCTCGAGGGCTTACGGACCGAGCCGCGGTCGCAAATGACGCCCCGGCACCCTCCGGACGTGATGATGCGGTAGATGAGTGGGAGGACAGAATGACAACATATAATGACATCACAAAACACTATAGGTTACAGAGGGGCATATTCCCGCGACCTCACCCAAAATTGAGAAAAAAGCAGTCTGTCGTATGGCGGTAGTTACAAACTTGGACGTATCCGAATCCTACGCTCTCGCACATCATATATCCGGGTATATATCAAACGGACAAATGCAACAAATGTGAATCCAGAGCCACTCTGGAGCATACATTATGGGAATGCCGAGGGATATGTAAGAATAATGAGAATGCGGCCTCCAGCAACAGCCTTCACACGCGCTGGGAGGCCGCGCTGCTCAGCCCCGCTCTCGAAGATCAACTGTGGGCCCTCCAGCGGGCCGAGGATGCCGCCAGGACCCACGAACCTTTGGTCCTTCCCACCAACTCGCAAGGCACACAACCAAGTTATTTCCTCCTCCTCCCTTGGCTAACGTTAGCAGCGACACCCTTAGCCGGAACGTGCAAAAGAACCGGCTGCGGCCTCACCTTGAAACGGCGACGAAGCAGTAGTGTCAGACGCTGACAGAAGAACCCAAGAACAACCCTCGGGCACGTTTTACAGAGTAGCTTCTTTAAAACCTTATTGCCAGCACGCCATTCATTTCCGAACGTTCTGCATTACTTGCATTTCGCAGTCCAAGTTTTCATGTGTACTTGTGTGTCCACTATCATCTCTCGACCACTTTGCTCACAATTTTGCTAAATAAATTCTTGTCTGCTATTTTCTTGTTCTTCGCTGTCCATCATGCTGATTGACATCGAAGGAACATGACACAAGATTTATTCATGATACTTCCTTTTCTGCGAATCAGTGGAAGTAGACTTGTACAAACGACAAAGTTCTACTCCCTCATTAGCAGTAGGAATGATTGCTGCAAAGTAATAAATGGGGTTGGTTGACGCGCGTTCACGATGACGTTGCGTTGAGTTTTAGAGTGGCAAAAAAAAAAGACGAAGAAGAAAACAAGGACGCGGATGGAGGAAGCGCATGTTCTTTTTCTATATCTGCCACGTAAATCTATTTCTTAATTAACGTGAACGTTATACTTCACCTTGATTTAATTTCCTGTTTAGGTTTTCTTATGTCCCTTTCATTTTAAACTTTAACCTTTAACCTTCGGCTTCTTGGCCAGCCCCCATAGTAGGTAAACGCCACAAGTGAGGAACAAGCAAGCAAGCAAGACCGCCTGCGCCTTTGTTTTCTTCTTCGTCATCTTTTTACCAGCGCAAGATTCACCGCAACGTAGTCAAGAATGATCGTTGCGCAAAGTTGCAGCTTGGAACGCGATGAATACGAATTTAAATAAACACTGACATAATGTGAAACAGTATTTTCGTGGGCTCGTCGTTGCAACATGTAAAGGGCCTGCATCGTATGCCACTCGATTCTACATGCAACGTTACTTGTCCCAAACCAAAACCGAAAATGAAGTCATGGCCTCCGATATTTGGCAGTACGCGGAAGCCATCTCGAAGGCTGATTTGTCTCGCCGAGTCTGCTAGGTGCGCTGAGAGCCAAAGTGGTCCGCAGGGGCCTGCGGGAGTGTCCATTCCACTCTTACAAGTTAAGGTTCAAGTTCATTTTATTTACCACATACATGGAGTTTCACATAAGTGGTTGGAACGAGGGAAAAAAAGCTGCATTAAAAACAGCTTGACTGGCCCCACGTCCCCGGTTCGCTAAGGCAGCATGGCAATAAAAGAAAAATACATTTCAACATGGTTGTCAAATGAGAAAAACATAATATGCACAGAAGACATATCTTACAAAAAGTGAAATTTAACTGAAACTTATTTAACACAGCATGCTTAAAAGAGAAGTGTTAAAGAGTGTGCGAACGTTTTCATAAGAAATCGGGAATTTATTTAATGTCTTCGGCAAGCAATAACTTAATGCTTGAAAGCCATAATTTGTGCGCGGCCGTGGTACATACCATTTTTCCGAGTGTCTGTTTAGGCGCGAAGAAGGATTTAGTTGCAAGTTAGCTACACTGTGTATATAACCGCGATTTCTTACGGTATCAGATCTAAAGGATACTAATAAAGTGTATTCATATAGCACGTTTAATTTAATTACATTATATTTAACGAATAGTTCTGAAGTATGTGCATTAAATGGTAGGTTTGCAACAGAACGTAGAGCCTTTTTTGTAGGATAACAAGATTATTTATGGATTGCTGTGTTCCGTTACCCCAAATTAAGTTACAATAGCGCAGATGTGATAAGAAAAGTGCCTTAAAAATCGAAAGCTTTTGAGGAACTGGTAATACACGCTGACATTTTCTCAGTACGCCCAAGACCTTGGAAAGTTTGTTTTGTAAATGTTCCGTATGGTGATACCATTTCATATATTCGTGAAAAATTACACCTAAAGATTTTACTGTAGAAGAAAATTCAATTTTATTATTATTCAACATGAGATTGTAAGAATGAGAGAGCTCATAAAGTGGAGATTTAGAGCGAAAAAGAATAGCTTTAGTTTTAGAGCAGTTAAATTGTAAAGAATTGCTGAGTGTCCAGCTGCATATTTTTTCTAATGTCAAATTAGCTAGATTCACGAGATCATGTATATCTGTTCCTGAAAAGAAAAAAAACTTTTATCATCAGCATAGATTATGTATTGGGCTGAACAAAAGCGGGCCCAATATGCTGCCTTGGGGAACTCCATATTTAACAGGTTGCATAGAAGACAGAGTTCTGCTTATCGATACACATTGATTTCTGTTTGTTAAGTAGTTTTGAATTAGATGTAGGGCTACACCACGAACTCCATAACACTGATGGATGATTTTGTCAAAGGCCTTGGACATATCTAAAGATATGCCGAGTGTAAATTTTTTTTGCTTCGATATTTTTAAGTATCAATTCTTTTTGAAACAGTAGAGCACTTTCTGTTAAAAAACCTGATCTAAATCCATATTGCGATTTAGTTATGACGGAATGTTTGTCAAAAAAGTTTGACAGTCTAAGATGAATAATTTTTTCAAGTCCTTTGGAGAATAGGGGAAGGATTGAAATAGGTCTATAATTCCCGAGAATGTTCTTATCTCCACTTTTGTGTATTACCGTCACCTTAGCATTCTTCATGTTCTCTGGGAAAATGCCAGTTTGTAAGGAAAGGTTATAAATATGTGTCACACACGGGCTTAGTAGATCAATAATATATTTAATCGGCTCCATTTTTAGACCATTTATGTTCTCGCTCTTACTCATCTTAAAGTTTTTAAATACTGTTAATACTTCATTTTCATCAGTTGGGTAAAAAATATTGATTCTTTGAGCGGCACGGGTAAGTAATCAAAGGCACTATCTTGATGTGAGCTCTCAGTTACAGTTGTAAAGTATTCATTAAATTTGTCGGTGTTACGTTTCGCTTACGACGCGCGGTATAGCCGGCGCGGATGCAACGGACGCCGGGGCTTCGTTCAAAGCGGCGGACATTTTGGCCCGTTCGGAGCTCCCGCAAAGCCTCCCCGCCAAGCGCGTCCAGGCGTGTTTCAGTGCCACGTGTCTTCGTGTGTGCGTGTGTGTGTGTGTGCCCACGCTTGTCAAAGCGCGGCAGCCGGGGAGAGGAGCTCCCCAAGTGTGAAGCGAGGAGGTCTGACAGGCGCCGGCTTGGCGGATGCGTCACTACACTCGTCTCAACGTGTCTCTCAGCCTGTCCGTGCCCGCCGTCACGTGGTCTCATCCCGTGACCTTCCTTCTTGCCCGCGACGCCGAGAGTATAAGAGCAGCTGCTCCCGGACGCCGAGAGAGGCTCCGATTTCTTCCGTTGAGTTACGTGCTCTCCCGTCTCTCCACTTCGGTCGACCTGACCGGCCGCTCTTTTGCGATGCTAGAATAAACAAGTTGTTCTGTTACCAGTCGACTCATGCTTTGCCAGGACCTTCCGATGCTTCCAGTTGTGCCCCAGGCCGCCAGGCCAACGCTACCCTTGGGGCTTGCGACCCATTTGCAACAACGGGCGTCAGCGCTGAGATTCCAACAACTGTCTGCCAGCGGTGAGATCGCGACAACGGAGGCCAGCAGCGAAGAGATGCGGTTGACTGTATGCTGAGCAGCACAACGACCATCCGGGAGCAGTGCAACGAGCCCTGTGTGATGACTGGTTGCCTGCAGCGGAACGACTGCGCTGAATTCTTGGCTGCGAGGTTTGGTGAGTGCGGGACTTTCTTCTGAGTTTTGCCAGGCTTTTGTTAGTGTCAGAAACAGAGCTGGTAATTGTGGTTGTCGTTGCTGCCGGGTTAGTTTGCGGCAAGACAATAGTAGGCAGTAGAGAAAGCAGCATTCATAGCAGCCATGGATTTGAAGTCGTTGCGCAAACCGAAATTGCTGGAGCTTGCAAGAGAGTTGGGTCTGGATGTCTCAGACAAACTCAGAAAACCAGAACTGCTGAGGGCTATTCTTGAGTTAGAAGCTGAGGATGACGAGCTGTCGGAATGCCTTGAGACCATTGAGGAGAGGAAGACTCAAAAAGAGCAAAAAGAGAAAGACGAGCGTGAACGAAAAGAGCTAAAAGAGAAAGAAAAGGAGGAGCGCGACCGTCAACACGCTTTGGAAATGAAGCGTCTCGAGATAGAGATGGAACGCGCTCGTAATGGAAGTCAGGCACACGGTGCAGGAGAACGAGTATTGTTCAAAATGACTGACCTGATGCGGCCGTTTAAGCTTGGAAAGGACATTGGTTTGTTCCTGGTGAACTTTGAGCGAACGTGCGAGAAGCAGGGGTTCTCTCGGGAAACGTGGCCACAGCGCTTGCTCACTTTGTTACCCGGCGAGGCGGCCGACGTAGTCGCTCGCTTGAAGAGAGAGGAGGCAGAGGATTTCGACAAAGTGAAATCGAGTCTGCTAAAAAAGTACAGGCTCTCAGCGGAGGCGTTCCGTCGGAAGTTTCGGGAAAATGAGAAAGGCAGAAGTGAGTCATATACAGAGTTTGCCTACAGGCTTATGTCAAACATGCAGGAGTGGCTCAAAGAAGAGAAAGCGTTTGGTGACCACGAGAAAGTTCTGCAGTGTTTCGGGCTGGAACAGTTTTATAGTCGGTTACCTGAGAACGTGCGGTACTGGGTCTTGGATAGGCCAGACGTTAGTACGGTGGCTCGAGCCGCTGAGCTAGCCGAGGAGTTTGTGACGCGTCGGGCTCGCGGAGCTAAGGACGGTCAAAAGGGTGAATTTGGCTCCAAGTTTGAGAGGCCGAAGTTCACGCCCATGAGAGCAAAGGGGGACACACGTAGTGCGGATGCGAGTCAAAGCAGTCCGACCGAACGTAAGGAGACGGCGGCAGCCGAAGCCGAACGCAGAAAGCGGTTCGAGACGAGGCAAGTGCGCGTGTGTTATACGTGTCAGAAGCCGGGTCACTTTTCGGCGCAGTGTCCAGAAACAAAAACAAAAGTCGTGTTTTTGTCATTATGCAGCACTGACGAGAACATGAAGCTTCTCGAGCCTTGCATGCGAGACCTCCTCGTGAACGGGAAAGAGTGCCGAGTGCTTCGCGATTCCGCAGCTACAATGGATGTAGTTCACCCCTCTTACGTAGAACCCGATATGTTCACGGGCGAGTGTGCATGGATCAAGCAAGCCGTGGAAGGTCATAGCGTGTGTCTGCCCGTAGCAAAAGTGCTTATTGAAGGACCTTTCGGAGCGCTTGAGACGGAGGCCGCAGTGTCATCTATGCTGCCCCCCCAGTACCCGTACCTATTTTCGAACAGGTCCGATCACCTCCTGCGCGAGGAGGGGCTTTTGTTTGGTGAGGCTAGCGTTCAGGCCTTAACCAGATCGAAGGTTCGGGAGCTCGCTGCAAAGGCGGTAGTTGCGGGGCCGACATTGTCGAACGATGAGAAAGGGTCAGAGGCGCAGCAAGCTGATATTCAGAGCACGCCCGAACTGAATAAAATTGAGCCTGTAGCGTTAAAGGCACTAGATACTGGAGAGGAAAATCCCGATGCGGGAAAGTTAGAAGAGCTATCTGCAGATTTGCTCATCGCGCCTACGTCAGACGGACTTAATAGGTTGCTAAAAGTCAGCCGGTCGGCTTTGATAGCCGAGCAAAAGAAGGATGGCAGCCTAGAAAACATACGCTGCATTGTCAAGGAAGGTATCGCCAAGAAAAATGCTCGCTTTGTGGAAAGAGGTGGGGTCCTGTACCGGAAGTATCTAGACCGCAGGGGAGTGGAGTTCGATCAGGTGATCGTGCCTCAGTGCTACCGTCAGGATCTGTTGCGCTTGTCGCATGGGGGTTCGTGGTCCGGACACCTAGGAGTTAAGAAAACTAAGGACCGTCTCTCGCAAGAGTACTATTGGCCAGGGTGTTTTCGGGACGCAGACCACTTTGTGAAGACATGCGACACCTGTCAGCGGGTGGGCAAACCAGGGGACAAATCGAGGGCGCCGTTGAAGTTGGTACCTATCATTACGGAGCCTTTTAGACGGCTCGTTATTGATACAGTGGGACCTCTGCCGGTAACAGCCACGGGGTACAGACACATTTTGACTGTGATCTGCCCAGCGACAAAGTTCCCTGAAGCAGTGCCGCTTAAAGAACTGAGCTCAGTTGAGATAGTCAATGCACTACTGTCCATATTTGCGCGAGCTGGTTTTCCTGCGGAAATCCAATCAGATCAGGGCACAGTGTTTACTAGCGCTTTGACAACTTTTCTCGAAAGGTGTGGGGTAAAGCTGTTAGACAGCTCAGTGTACCACCCACAGTCGAATTCCGTTGAGAAGCTCCACTCCGTCATGAAGCGCGTGTTGAGAGCATTGTGGTTTGAACAACAAACTGACTGGAAGCTGTGTCTGCCTGGGGTGATGTTGGCATTAAAGACCGCGCCGCATGCGGCTACGGGGTTTTCGCCAGCTGAGCTGGTGTACGGTCGCTCGCTGAGTTCTCCGCTTCGCATGCTTCGAGACGGATCACTGCCCTCTCCAATGGCTGCAGACCATCTCTTCCACAAATGGCCGCCTCCTGCGCTGGAGCCTCGCTTTGCAACAACATTCCTTTGAGGTGCGTTACAAAAAGGGGAGTCTCAACGGTAACGCCGATGGCTTAAGTCGAAGTCCCTAACGTGGGAATCAGCCTTAAATTGTTTGTTACTGATGTTTTTCTTCCTGAGGCAGGATTTTTAACATATTGCTTTTGTGTAGTGTTTCAAAGTGATGATGTGCTTTCTAGTGCAATTTTCCGATTTGTGGACGCGTTCTGAGTGCTGCTAAACTACTGTAAGGAACTAGGCAGTAGTATAAAAGGGGAAAGAGCCTGGCAGGGCTTAGTGAGGGTTGTGCCGTGCTTGCTGACTGAGCGGTTGAGTTTCGGCGTAGTTCTAACGCTTGCCGGGAACGAGAACAAAAATGTCAACTCTCCCGTAGTCACTTTGCAGTGTCCTGTGTGAACCTGAACGAGAGAACGAGGCCTTCTCTGTGCGCTGCGCTCAAGAAACGCCGAAGGACGACCGACTTCGGTTATGAGCATCATCAAGCGACATCCCTCCGGACAGCGGATGCAGTCCCCTGACCATCGGGATCTCCTTCCCCCGGCGGGGCGGTCTGTTACGTTTCGCCTACGACGCGCGGTATAGCCGGCGCGGATGCAACGGACGCCGGGGTTTCGTTCAAAGCGGCGGACATTTTGGCCCGTTCGGAGCTCCCGCAAAGCCTCCCCGCCAAGCGCGTCCAGGCGTGTTTCAGTGCCACGTGTCTTCGTGTGTGCGTGTGTGTGTGTGTGCCCACGCTTGTCAAAGCGCGGCAGCCGGGGAGAGGAGCTCCCCAAGTGTGAAGCGAGGAGGTCTGACAGGCGCCTGCTTGGCGGATGCGTCACTACACTCGTCTCAACGTGTCTCTCAGCCTGTCCGTGCCCGCCGTCACGTGGTCTCACCCGTGACCTTCCTTCTTGCCCGCGACGCCGAGAGTATAAGAGCAGCTGCTCCCGGACGCCGAGAGAGGCTCCGATTTCTTCCGTTGAGTTACGTGCTCTCCCGTCTCTCCACTTCGGTCGACCTGACCGGCCGCTCTTTTGCGATGCTAGAATAAACAAGTTGTTCTATTAGCAGTCGACTCATGCTTTGCCAGGACCTTCGGATGCTTCCAGTTGTGCCCCAGGCCGCCAGGCCAACGCTACCCTTGGGGCTTGCGACCCATTTGCAACAACGGGTGTCAGCGCTGAGATTCCAACATCGGCTAACTCCTTGCCTTTGATAACTTGATTATCAACTACAAGTTCTTCTAAACTACTTCTTACTCTACCTGGAGATATGATGGAGTGTAATTTATTCCACATTTGTTTGATATCTGTGACGCCCTCGAACATGTTTAATAGCAATATCTTTTTGCTTGCCGTTGTAATCTAATAATCAAATTTCTGCACTTTTTAAACATCCTCAAAGCCTCTGGATTTCGGCTTACTAGGAATGCATGAAAAATCCTATCCTTTTCCTTCATGATTTTTAGGATCTCTGTGGTCATCCAAGGTTTGCGGGCACGCTTTGGTTTTTTAAAAACCTGAAGTGGCAAATGTTTGTTATAAACTGAAGTGATCGTTCGGATAAAGTTGTCGTAAGCTAAGTCAGCACAAGAGAAAGAAAATAAGTCATCCCATTGCGTTTGCGCAATTTCATCACGAAATCGCGAAAGAGAGTCCGAATTTACAGCTCTATAATGTATACCATAAGCAGCCTGTCTAGGTGTGCAGCGGGATTGGTGTACAATAAAATAGATAGGTAGGTGATCACTGATAGCGGTACAAATAGTGCCAGAAAGCACGGAATCAATGGGAAAGTTTGTTATGAACAGGTCTATTAATGTTGCACTCGAGTCAGTAATACAAGTAGGAGTGACAATGACATTCGTTAAAAAGTGGGAATCAAGAAGTGCCGAAAGATACTTTTGCTTGTTTGTGCTTGCTAACATATCAATATTCAAGTCACCTCCCAACACGAGTTTATATCCATTGTCATTAACGAAGGAAAATATGTTATCTAAAAACTGCATAAAATTGTTTATGCTCCCATCAGGTGGTCTGTATACTGCAACAAACACACAGTTTTCTACTTTAAGACATACAATTTCAATATCATCCGTGCATTAAGACCACTCGTTAAGCCATTCGTATCTCATCTCATCTTTAACATACATACATACGCCACCTCCTGTCCTTATTTTCCTATTTAAATGAACTGGATTATAACCTTCGATATTAATAACGTCCGAGTCATCACGGTACCAAGTTTCTGTTAGCATAACTATGGAGAAATCATATTTAAACTCATCAAGAAGAATAAACAGGTTGTCCTCTTTGGAGCGAGCAGACTGCATATTAATGTGAAGCACAGCTAGGGGTGATACGCGCTGGTCTACAATGCGTGAATTTAGTTCCGATGGACTAGAACCCATTCTATTAGAATCCATTAGTAGACAGTGGGGATAACATATGTATACAGAAATTAATTATAGCAAGTATAACATAACAGCAGTTTTTGAGAAGGGTAAATGTACTCAGTAACAGATGTTGCTGAATCGTTACGAATCCATACTTTCGTGGTACAATGTTGAAAAAACTAGCATAGACAACAGAGAAGTGATATAAAGCACTAATCCAGCACACAGCAATATTGAAAGTTTTATACGAATGTTCAGTTGCATAAAGTAGATGAAGAGTAGGGGCATTGGTTACAAAAAAAGCTCTGTAATATGAAGAAATAGGCTTAGACAAGTATAACACTCTACAGAAGGACAGGATTATATTATCCTGTTGAACAAGGTGATAAAAAATAAAGAAAGATGACATGCAGGATCACAACTAAGGAAACCATTTTTGCACCGTGACGACCTGTTAAACAACTTGCACCAAGTCCTCCTCACACATTATGCGCAAAACTGGTGTCTTTTCCCATTTCCGCATGAGAACTTTGCCTTGAGACACCCAGATAAACTTCCATTTTTTCTCCTTCCTTGCTTGTATCGCTTTTGCTAGCAAAATTTTGTTTTCGCGACAGAGATGCTTATTTACATAGATGGAAGCATCTGTGTCATACCCTAGATCCCTTGCATTTAGTTTTCTGTTCTTAGCTGCCGAAAGCATTCTGTCCCGGGTGGCTCTCAAACGAAACTTTACGACCACATGCGGCCTACTCTTATCTTTGGATGGCACACGATGCACAACGTCTATGTCATTCTCGGTGACGCCGGCTTTCATATACCCCGTAAGTTTTCCAACTTCATTCAGAAGGTCCTCATCTGGTACAACCGGAAGCCTTTGAATTCCAACATTCATATTTCTGGAGTATTGTTTTAACTCAGTTATCTCGTTCCTAGCCTGTCTCAGTTCTTTTTTGAGGAGTTCACTTTCAATGCGGCACTGCTCATTGTCAGCCCTAACAGCAGAAAGCTCACCGCAGAAGGCCTCAACATCAAGTTTAAATTTTTCAAAACCATCACCCAGGAATTGTACGGATCGTTTAAGACCAGTGATGGCCGACCAAATTTCCCCGTTAGAGGTACTGATCCGAGCAACGTCACTTTTAATGTCTGACGCAAAAGAATCTAGCTTAGTTACCAACTCAGTCAATACCTTAACGACCTCTTTTATTCTTCCCGGCTGCTTCTCCGCCATAGCTTTAGCAAGGTCGTTCAGGTCACTAGAATTCATTTCCCTGCTCGATTCAAGGTTGGCAACAGAAGACAACAACAACACAGCAGAAAATAGAAGGCATTCACAAAAACAGAGCCCAGCGCAAGTGATCAGGTACGGCTCTACATTAGCTTAAAGTACTACACTATTCATGGTAACACTCGTGGCAGCAACAGCGACGGGAGGACAATGTACGCAAAAGCGCGATAGAAAGAATACACCAACCTGCAATGTTGTAGAAGAGGATTAGTTTGCGCGCGCACACCGTCGCCGTCGCTGCCACAGTGAAAGAATGCGTTCCCGGGAAACACCACCCCCAAGATGAGAGCGATATTCCAAGATTACGGCAGCCTCAAACAGATGGCAGTTCTGTCATGGAATCCGGCCTTGGTGCAAAGTAGGAAATATGGATTGCGATGAATTGGTCCCGTTATTTCAGTAGCCGGGTAGACGACTGCACAGGGCTCCTTACGGTCAGATTGGGCAGGCAACTGCAATGTTGTAGAAGAGCGGATTAGTTTGCGCCCGCACACCGTCGCCGTCGCTGCCACAGTGAAAGAATGCCGTTTACTATATTACTCTATGGTATATTATTTTCTAGTAGTGGCTTTTCATGTTCCTGTCATTTCACCGTCGCGAATCTCTCAGCTCTGTTGAATTTGATGTTCTGTTTAGTCTATTAAAGGGACCCTGAAACGATTTTGACGATTTTGTACAAACGTACTGAGTCGTTAGAGTAGGTTCTTCTGATCATCAATTGACGCATCTAAGTGCTCCGCGTAAAGCGTGTAACTTATTATAAGGTTTTAAAAATGTACATCGCTGCCGATCGCAGCACACTGGGCAACGGAATTTTCAGCCGCCCCTACTCACATGACGTGAATTGATTGATTGATTGATTGATTGATTGATTGATTGATTGATTGATTGATTGATTGATTGATTGATTGATTGATTGATTGATTGATTGATTGATTGAGTCGTCTTCAGCCTCGCTCTGGAGCAAGGCCTCCCAGGCTTCTCTACTGTCAATGCTTTCCTTGGCCCCTGGAGAGCCAGCACATTCCCATATTACATGATCTAGCGTACCTTTCTCCTTACAAATTTTGTAGAGGGTGTTGTTATAGTCCCTCCTGTGAGTTAGGTAGATCCAAAATGGTGATGTATAATTGTTTCCCTGGAGGCGCCGCCGAATGCGACGTCCAATTGACGTCAGTAGGGCGAGCTATCCGATAGCCCAGGACGCGTCATCAATAATTTTTCCACCTTTGTGGCGAACAAATCATGTTTGTAATAGTTGGAATGTTAGTTAACTTGTTTGTATAAAAAGAAAGTAACAGAAAGAGAATGCACAAGAACAATTTCTCACTACACTTGATCACTTCCGGCACACGGCAAGCGTCGTCTGCTTGTGTTACAACGCGCTCCATTTTGACGAGATCTCCGTGGTCAGAGTCGGTCTCAATCTTTTCGCGAGCACTATGATTCGACTTTCGACACCGTTCCGTCGAGACGCCCAGCTCTCCTGTGGTTACCGGAATACCAGACACGTGCGGCGCTGCGACAGAATGCTCGCAACGCACGCTACTTCGATAGCTTTCGCTTGGGGTCGACTGCCAACAGCTGGCGGAGAGTTTCGAGAGGCTTCGTGGCTTCGCTCCTAGAAAACCGGAAGTCGACGACACGATGTGCTATCATGACGCAGAGCCAGGGAAGGCGGAGCTTAGCCCCGATCACTCGGATAAATAGATAACGGAGCAGGATAACTTGTAATCGTCCGTAGCTCTCTTAATATGAGACGTTTCACACAAATTGTGGTGCGAATGATTAACACGTCTGCAAAATTTGTCCGAACCGTTTCAGGGGTCCTTTAAACTTGCCATTTACCGCTGTACTAAAGGTCTGACGGCATTTTCGCTTTGACCGCAATATTATTGTATGTGAGAGGTGGCCAGTCGAACATCTGTGGCTATTTTAGGGTAGTTGGTTTTACCAGCAAGGACTGCGGATAGTGGGCATTTTGTAAGCAATAAATTCGTTCTTTTTTTTTTTTTTTTGCTTACGCAGCTGCGTCGTCGCGTCGGTGTTTTGATGACCGAGGCCTACTGCGGTCGTCTCGCGCCGCACGTGCTCTCGCAATCGCAGCGAGGGGTGTGTGGTTTGCCAGACTAGAGTTTGCATATCTAATCTGATTGCAGCGGCGCTTCCCCTCCCCTCTATTCTGGATACCCCCGACCGTGTACACAGACACACACGCCTTATCGTCGCAAGGCGGCAAAACATCAGTGCTTGCCTGCAGTCTTCAATATGCCAGGGTCGCGCCAATGAAGAACCAGCATTGCAACGCTTGCAAATTGTTCCCACGAACCAGTGGCGTTCCGGGGGCACGTGCCAGTCGGGGCGTTTTGCGCAAGTCGCGTTCGCCGATCTGATCGATGTGACGAATCTCGGTGTGTGCGAAGAGGGAGGGGAGGGAGGGTGCACGTTCAATCTGGGTCCCGGCACGTCCCTTATCGCTAGGGGATCAATAAATGAGTACACACGCAGAGGCAAGCAAGCAAGGTCCCGTGCAGACGCAACGGCGCCGTGGTTCGCGCCCGTGCCTGGACAGCGACCGGAACAAACTTCCCCGACCCGTGGGGCGGCCACGCGCCGAAACCGTCCCATTCGTGCCGCCGTGACGCGGCTTTCAGCACGACGTGCGTGTAAGCTCCGTTGATCGCATGCCTCCGCGCTGACGCGTTTCGGGACGGTTATACCACCGACGTCAAAGTGCAGGGACGTCCACTTTTAAGAGCCGCGTGCGTCATGCTTAGAAGGAAGGAAGTGTTGGGCACGGAATGGGCAGAAGCATGAGAATTGGAAAGGATCGACAAAGGGGCGTAGAAATTGCCACCACAATCCATACCTCGGCGGCAATGTTTGTCGTAAAGGCAGTCTTTAGCGACTACGTTCGAGGCACTGAAGACATACACCGTACGTGCCTCTGTGAAGCACGCTGTAGTAGCAGTGGGAAAGTGCCACGTGTGGTTCTTCACTATAGACGAAAATCTCCGTGTAGACTGGAACTTCGCTCTATTTGTTTAGGGTACTCGTCTGGCTCGGTCAGTCATCGACAGCGGCCAAAGTGCCTGTGCAGTCAAGAACCAATATGCTTTACTCGGGCAACGTTTCTTACAGTAAATTAATGTATAAGATCCGCAATATTGGCTTTCCTGAAAACCTAATTAACTGGATCTGTTCACACTTTTCTAATCGCAAACAATTTGTTCAAGTTAAAGACCGCTGCTCTGGAGTTCTTCCCGTTGCTTTCGGAGTGCCTCAGAGGAGCGCCCTTGTCGCGTCTTGCTTTGTGTGTGTGTGTGTGTGTGTGTGTGTGTGTGTGTGTTTGTGTGTGTGTGTGTTCTGTTTGTCTTCGTTCTTGCACAGCAAGCATATCGGTCTGTATACGAGCCCCTCCCGAACAACGCACCCTTGGAAAGATTGAAAGCCGGACGCCTGGCCGGTTGGCTGCTTGTGTCCGACTTATAAGCCAGTTGGTGTCCGGCGGTGGGCATCGAACCACGCACCTCGTACAGTCGATCCCGGAGTTGTGCTCACTGGGCCACAGCTGTGGTGATGCAATAACCAACATTAATGATATTATCGCGGCTGCAGATACTTCTGCTTTTCACTTAAGATTATTTGCTGATGACAGCATCCTTTCCAAGGATACTGCACATTGTAATGGTCAAACATTTTAACAGGCGAATCTCTGCCGTATTGCTGAGTGGTGCGGCGAGTGGTGTGAGAAATCCCAATAAATCCGTATTCCTGCAGATAACTAATAAAGAAAATATGTTGCACTTCACTTATAGACTACGATCCCGCTTTTGCGTGCGTTAACGAATTAAACTATTTAGATGCAACTATTACTAATCGTCTCAAGTGGTCTAACCACACCACCAAAATTTCTTCCGCTGTATCCCGCTAGCTTGGATTTCTTCGCCACAAGCTAAAGCAGGCACCACCTCATGTAAAACTGCTGGCCTCTAACTCAGTTGTAATACCGCAGCTTGAATATGCAAGCGTTGTTTTGGCCCCCTTATTAAAATAAGACATGAAAAAACGGGAAACTACCCAAAGAAGAGCTCTCTGTTTCATTTGTGGCATATATAAAAGCTATGTTTCAATTTGAGGAGTCATGGCATGTATATCATCCTTCGAAAAAAGGAGGTGTCACCGGCCCAAGGAGGTGACACCTTTTGAGAACTGGCTTCGCCCATGGGCTTATCGTTAAGGATCGAGGCACCTAAGGGGTAGTCACACATGGTGGGAAAAAAATGCTTGTGATGTTCCTATGTATCTCTAAGCGAAAAAACGTTTCCAATTCGCACATGCCTCGCAGTTGCGTTCTCCATTATCCACACCAAACTTTGTTGAAAACTCTTTGGAAGTGGTCGAAATGTAAGCTTTTATGTACCCATATGTGCGACTTTTACATTTCAAAAATAGCTAATGCAATTAGAGCGATGAAAATGCTGTTAAACATTGCTTAGAGCTAGGGCTTTTCACTAAACTAAACCAATAACTTTCTGATTGAAGATTGCTTCGAAATAAACCTGTAGACATGAGTGCAATTTGCTGTTAGAAATTGTATAATAGAAGAATTATTGAGTTTCTCTTATTGCCTTGGGTTGCCACATGGTGTAAGTTCAGTGTGCAATAAAATATGAGCATGCATGCCCGTTTCATTGAGATACTGCTACAGTGACTTGTAGAATATGTCGTCAATAATCTATCGTTCATAGTCTTCACGTCGGCCACTGTACATGTACTTTGGCGAATTATTTTTGTGAGGACGATGACTGTGTTAAAATGATGTCCGGTGTCCGAACAAAAAATGGCGGTACCATGAAAAAAACTTCCATAGGTGCATTTCGCCTAGGCACTCGTTGCGCTACCCTCCACGCGTTTTGCCCTCGTTGGTATGCAGTGCCTGATGTGCTTCAACAACTTAGGGGTTCTGCCTCGACACCGTTGAATATCATGCACTGTTACATTAGTGCGCTTACCTGCTTTTAGTAAGACGTGTGAGTTGGTTATAAAATATGCTGGTATCTCGTCGTGATTATTTTTTTCCATTGCGCAGTACAAACATGCGCTGACAGGTACAACTGTTGGAGTAGGAATTACGCTCCACACAGGTCAGTTTGCTGGGGTGCGGATTGTCTGCTGGGTGGCAAATATAGTGGCTGTGGTGGACAAACCTTCCTTTCGCTTCGCCTCACCTGAGGAAATGGGGAAGAGGAGGATGAGGAAGCCGATTGATTAAGATCTAAATAACAACGTTGAAGACGACAGTGATAGTCGTCTGCGTAACGGAATGCACGTTCCAGCGGGACGCACGCAAAGCGAAGTCAGCTTCGAGTTCTTCATTTTCGTCGCAGTAAAAGCTTACACTACGCACAGTGCCAGTATACCTACGAGCCCAGATTTCACAAAATAAAGAAGTTCTGCGCAGCACATAATGGGGTCCTTGCGGCATCTGAAGGAGGCCACGTTCCCAGAAATGTCCATAAAGATAGCGACGTGATTCTTCATTTCGCTAAGCTTGAAGAACACTTCTCGCTCTCCGCTGAGCGTAAAACGAACAACAGCGTGTGCGATATGCCCTCATCTGCTTCGCCCCCACAAGTACACGATGATGCTACAGCGCGCCCTGCTTTATGTACATAAGACGAGGATGGTGAAGTCCACAGCTACAACCAGCAGTCCATGAAACAAAGTTCACCAGTTAGGCTAGACGAAAGCTCTATTGCACCGTAATGCACGATCTCGTGTATACGAGCCGAGTCAACACGCCAAAGGGAATGGATCACATCGGAGCGCCCTCGCGCACTCCCTATTACCTCTCGTTCCCATTCACGCTCACATACGGGCGCTCCGCTACATATATATAGATTGGGTCGGCACGAGCCAAAGGATCCCCAGCATCTGTGGGAACGATGGAGGTTAGCGGGCCGCCGGTGGGGACCCATCCGACCAGTCAGCCAGCGGGCCAGCCGATCACGGTCAAAGGTAGGTGGGTGGGCGATGAGGGGGAAGGGGGGGGGGGGGGTAATCTTTTCTAAGGCCTGACCGCGCGCGTGGCAACCCTCTTTCTGCTGCCGCGTCCGCATACTCCGCCGCCGCTGTTGTTCCAGCCCCGCGGGCCCAAAAACTTTCGCTCTCACCAAACCTGCCTCCTTTTGTGATTGCCCGCGGAGCGCCGTTCTCTACGGTACCTCTTTTTCCGCTCGCATTCTGCCTTGTGCTTGTCTATTCAGGGACACGCGTTGGAACTCGGCCTGGCTTCGGTAGTTGCGTTCAGCGCGACGGCGCGCCGAAGGCAGCTAGAAGCCACGTCAGTGGTCGTCGTACAAGCGCAGAATATACTTCCTTCAAGGCGAAAATTCAACGACAGATAGGATTGAAGGTTACTAACGCGCAAGAACGCAGCGTGTGCGTGTTCACAGTATTCTCCTTTCTTCTTTTTCTCGCCATGTTTGCCTATACGTGCACGTCTCTTGGAGGTAAAAAGAAAAGAAGGAAGAAACGCTACCTAAGGTTATTTTTTTCATGGCTGGTTACCGTTGCACCGCACTGTAATTCCAGGGTTTCTGGCCGCGAGCGAAGGCGTAGTGACGTCGCTCCGATGAGAATCCGTGTAAGACGTCACACCAGTCGAAGAGTGTATCCGCAAAGTTCATCGACGTACACAATGCGGTCCCAGGTTCCAACACGTTCCTACAATTGGGCCAATCTCTGACGCGTCTCTTGTCGCATCAGACACCGCGTCGCAGCACGTGTTGTCTCGTGGTGTGATTGGGGCCAGCAAGGGTGTGAGACACGCCTGCCGGTGTATCTATTAGGCAGCCAATTAGGGCCTCATCAGAGGTTCTCACAGGGGTTACTAGACGGAACTCTACGGTGGCGTCTACAGGAGCGTCAAAAGTGGTGGTTCATCCGGCACTGGAATGGTGCACAGCATAAGGATTGACTAGAGTTTTATCCTTCTAACTTCAAACAGCTTGGAAACATTACAAATTGACCATTTTCGACGCAATATTGCGTTACAGATGCAACTACTCGACACTATTATGCACACGCGTAGGAAATTATTGCCTGAATATATATGTTTATAGCGTAATATACAATGCCCGAACAACGCGCGAATAAGACGCAAACATAGATATTACAGAAATCCCTTTAGCGTGCAATATTCTCTCTGTAGTTGAGCGATCTTAGCGCCAGAGTTCCCTTTACGGACTTTTGCAGGAGACTGTACGGAGCCGATGTCCTTTGCTTCGCTGCGTGCAACTTCAGCGTGACGTTCGCCTGGGCACCCGAAGACCCGCCCGTGCTCCACACGAGGCCAACTCTGACTCGAGCATCGTGCGGCGATATTTCAGCTTAGGTATTATGGATAGCACGGCGTCGTTGGGGATAGGAGGGGAAGGACGTAGGGGGGAGTTGGGAGCGTTGGGGTCTGCAGGAACAATGGACATGCACTTACACCCGTCTGCTCCCTCCCCCTCCCCCCTCATGTATTGTACGTGGGCTTCGCGTTGTTACGTGCGCATGCAGTATACGGGCTGGGTGCACGCCTTCGCCTGCCGCCGTACGTGCTACACAATGTAGCGGCCGTATACCGTTACTCGGGCATATACACGCGTGTGACGCATTGCTGAGGTGTTGCGCATACAAGCAACTGAGACGCAAGTCACGGAACATAGACTGCACTAGCTTGTTGCCGTCTTGTTTTCCGTGTCGGCGTCGCCATCCTTGAATAGAAGAAAGCCTGTTAGGGATTACAGACAACATATGAGGGATATTAGCTGCCATGCCGATACCCCATTAGTGAAAGGTTTGAATACTATCGAGTGAAGGGGTCAAACAAGGTAACATGCAGGCCATATGGCATTTTTTTTTCTTTCCGAAACACTTAACAGCGAGAGAACCGAAAAAAACTAATGCACAATAGACAATAGATATGTTTAGCGCGCACTTATGTATTGTTACGCAGTCATTGATATTTCTATAAGTTATCACGTATTTGTGCTGCTGCAATTATTATTATTATTATTTTATTATTATTATTATTATTATTATTATTATTATTATTATTATTATTATTATTATTATTATTATTATTATTATTATTATTATTATTAAACGCAACAAACAGTGGGCATAAGAAGAGACAAGGGTGGTGGCAGGTTGGCAATTGCCACCTTGTACTCTTTTAGCTCGATTCACACGACACCTTATCAGCACGCAGACTAGTGTGACGTCGTTCAGGAAGGCGGGCATTAGCAACGGAAGTTCAAACTAGAAATACGAAATTACACACAAATGCAAATCACCAATGCAATACTTCGACGATCCGCAAAAGTACCACATAAGAAAAACAAAAAACTCGCAGCTGGCGTCTAAGAAATCCTCTTTATGGAACACACAAATACGCGAGACTGCCACTTATTGGGTATTTTCTCCATTCTGGCCAACGCAGGAGACAGTCTGAGTAGAAAGCTAAGGATACAGCCGAGACAGCTTAGGGGTCATGTAATGGAACGCGTTTCGAACCATTTGGAAGACGTGTGGAAGACGGGATGGATTGACGGATGTTATGAGCATCCCCTTTAGAACGGGATGGTGGGTTGCGCCACCAAGCTTTTGCTATTATACTGCCTAATGTCCTACCTAGGCTAAAAAAGAAAAAAAAGAAAAGAAGCCTATGAACTCCCACAACCAAATTTTCTGATCCCCTATTGAGAACTTTCCTTTTGTACGTCTCCGTTTTTTTTTTTTTGTCGTTTCCCTACTTTTCTTCCACCAATCTTCCAATCGCCTCTTACTAATCTCTATTGCGGACATGTTTACTTTTCCAGTGCTCTCGCTGAACCCAAGGGTTTCAAGGAGGCCAGTGGTGCCTAAATCGACCACTGGGCAGACGTCTTCACATCCCAATAAAACATGCTCCATAGTCTCCCTAGCTTTACCGCAGCAAGCACATGCTTCTTCTTCCTTCTTATATCTCGCTTTATAGGTGCGCGTTCTAAGGCATCCCGATCTCGCTTCAAAAAGTAATGAGCTTCCCTTTGAGGTATCATAAATTGTTTCTTTCCTGATTTCGTTTTTATTCTTAAGTAGTTACTCATGGCAGGTTTCCTTTCCATTTCCGCCACCCATGAGATTATTTCAGCCTCTCTGACTTTCCGCTTAACGTTCTTTGTTGCTGTGTTGCCCACCCTACAGGCCGCATACTTGCTGGTAAGCTTCCTAGTTCTTTTCCTCCACTGTGAATCAATGTTTTTGCTGTACAGATACCTGAACACTCTCCCAGCCCATTTGCATTCTTCCATATTCCTCCGTCGTTCTTCATATTCAATTTAATTGCGAGCTGCCCTCACTTCATAACTAGTCCAGCCCATATCACCCTGCAAGCTTCATTTGTAGTCTTCCCGTGAGCGCCCAGTGCGAGGCGCCCCAATGACCTTTGGTTCCCATCGAGTCCTGATTGTACCCCCGATTTCAAGCAAACAACCGCATTTCCAAAAGTCAGTCCTGGAACTGCAGGAAGGAAGGAAGGATGTTATGAGCGTCTACTTTGGAACAGGGCGGTGGGTTGCGTCGCCAAGCTCTCGCTATTATTTGCGATACTGTGACGTGACGCCACCTTGTGGCGAAAAGAAAAAGTTGAGAAAAGCACACATTGTTTCTCTATTTGAAGTCTTTGCGCCTGCGAACCTATAAAAAACATGATGTGACTTACTTTAATGGCGTAGGAATGCGTGTCTACGTTTTCTTGTACGCAGACGACCTTCCTTTCGGCTTTCTGAGCGTCCTGCTCAGCCGCCATTTTGTTTCGACAGGAAAGTTCCGTGCATCGTTTTTGACTTCGATTCTGTCTTCGCGAAGCTGTCTACTTTGAGAGATAGCGAGAGAAAAAAACTTTATTTTCATGTTGGGTGGTGTGGTGGAAAGGCCCGCCCAGAGCCTCGCTTGCAGCATTCTTCAGTGCAGCAGCGATAAACGCCGCAAGGTACCGTTGGTCGTCGGCGCTGGCTGCTTCTGTCAGCCACATGGCATGGGGTTTAGGGGAAAGATTTGCAGGGGTAGGCAGGGGAGGTGGGGCTGGTCTACAGGACCAGAGGATATGGGATGTGTTCGGGTGTTCCCCACTGTATCGGCAGGGTGGGGGATCTTCAGGTAAGAGGCCGCGGACGAGGTGCATTCGCGCTGGTGTAGGGAATGTTTCAGTCTGGGCCTGACGAATCAGTACACCCATGTTCACGGGTGAGCACTTTGCTGAGCTTGGGGAATTCGCGCCTTGTCTCTTGATATAGCCGCAGGAGTAGGGGAGCCCACCTTTTCGTCTGGGCTGGTCGCGGAACGCAGGGTGCCTGGTTCAAAGTCTCGCAGGCGAGCTGATTAGTTCTTTCATTTCCCGGCAGCCCGTCATGACCAGGTATCCAGATGATTTCCAAAGGACCCTGAATGTGCTCTTGAATAAATGTCGAAATGTGGGCCGGGAGATCGTTGTGCAACAATTTCCTGCAAGCCGCCATGGAGTCGGTAAATATGATTCTTGGGTAGGCTGAGTTACAAGGGGGCATGTGTTTGATCGCGATTGCGATGGCTGTCAGTTCCGCTAAGGTCAGATCTGCCTCTGAGAGTACCTCCGTATGTACAGTTTTGAGGTCGTTATTCACGACTGCTATAGCGGAGGCCCGTGCACCAACGCTAGCATCAGCGTAGAAGTATATGCCGTCAGGGGGCTTCGCCGTGTACCTCTTGAAGTAGGCAACTCGCTGGGGTCCCCTCTCCTTGACTCGTTCTGGATTCATGTGGCGTGGCAGAGGAGCTATGGTTAGGAGTTCGCATTGTTTCGGGGTTAGTGGGCAAGTGTTCACAAGGGGCACAGCTTCAGAATGATGACCGATGCTATGCAGGATGTGCGTGCCTTGACACGTGCACTGCAAACGCA
The DNA here is from genome assembly GCF_023375885.2 of Dermacentor andersoni. NCBI lineage: Eukaryota > Metazoa > Arthropoda > Arachnida > Ixodida > Ixodidae > Dermacentor > Dermacentor andersoni. The sequence continues at coordinate 155,261,120 of NC_092816.1, read as the reverse complement.
GTTCTTGGCGACGACGATGAATACTAATTCCACCACCGTGTTATGGCAACCGATGTCAAGGAGGAGCTTAGTGCTGGCACTAGACGGGATGCCGATGGCCAGCTTTGTCGCCTTCCGATGAGCGCATCAAGGTATTTGATATCTTGATGACGGAGATTGGTATAGGGCAGGTGATAGCACAGGCACGACATAATTCGTGTGTTTCTTAGTTGGAGCATATCCGCCTCTTTCACTCCATTGGCTCGGTTGGAGACCCTACGCATCATGTGCAGCACCTGTTCTTGCCTGAGCAGGTGCTGCACCGTCGCAGCGGGACCTCCATCTTTCTTGATATGGCGGCTGAGTATCTTAATACATTTTGGTGGGAAATCGGCACGCCTTCGTTTACAATTTGTATTTTGGGCGGTCTCCATCTTTTGTGATGGACCAGTAGCAACTCAGATTTTTCCGGCGCACATCTAAGGCCAGTAATTTGAACAGCCTCATGCACCCTGTGCACCCAGCCTGTTGGAGAGTTTCTTGGATATGCCCTGGCGAATCCGTGTTCATCCAGATGGTGATATCATCTGCGTAGATCGCATATTTCATGTCGCAGATATCTCGTAGCGCTCTATGGACTACGCACATGGTAAGATTAAAGAGTGTGGGCGAGATCACGGAACCCTACGTAATACCTCTCTGCGGATGGAGATACTGTTGTGAAGTGATGTCGCCTACTCTTTGCGTGTACGTGCAACTCCGTAAAAAGTCCCTGACATAGTTATATATATTGGTTCCGCAGCCACTAGCTTCGAGCTCTTGCAGCATGGTATCGTGGTCAACATAGTCAAAAGCTTTCTTGAGGTTGATGGCAAGAATAGCTTTAAGCTGTGCGCTGCTTGTTTCCTTCGTGATTTCTTCGTGTAGCTGCAGCAGAACGTCTTGAGTAGATAAGTGATGTCTGTATCCAATCAAATTATGGGGTAGGTGTTGGGATTTCTCCAGGTGACTAAGAAGTGTGTTAAGCACGATGCGCTCCATTAGCTTACCGATGCATGATGTTAGCGATATTGGGCTCAGATTCGCTGTGGCTTGGGGCTTGCCAGGCGTCGGAATGAAAATGATGCTGGCTGTCTTCCACTCTTCTGGCAAGCTACCCATGTCCCACACGTTGTTAATTTGCTGAAGTAAGAATGCATGATCGACTTCTGTAAGGTTGCGGAGCTGTGTTGTCGTAATTTGGTCTGGTCCTGGCGCTTTATTCGGCTTTGCTTCTGCTAAGACACGCTGTAGTTCCTCTAATGTGCTTGGGACGGTGAGACCCTCATTTTCTGGCTCTGCGCTTTTGTAGTCGGCATACTGTGGTTGCGCTGGATCCGCAATGTGTGTTGTTATAAGCTCGTTGAATAGGTCGTCGGTATGCTCAAATGTTTCGAGCAGCTTTCGCAGCTTATGGGAGGCGTTTGCGTCTTTGTCTGGGTTGGGTCAATGAGTGATCGTGTGAGATTCCACGTGGATCTCATATTCAATGTGTCATTGAGCATGTTGCCCGTATCGTACCACTGCTCACTAGTGAGATGTTTAGTCTAGTGGACGATCTGCTCGTTGAGCGTGTTGGTGCGTGAGCGTAGTTTTCGATTGAGCTTACTTCCTTTCCATCTCTTGATGACTGCATATCGTGCCTCCCAGAGATGAAGAAGATGCTTGTCCGTGCTTGGTTGCTCCCACTTCTCTATTATCTCTTTCGTGTGTCCGTATTCGCTGCCTCACCATCTCTACCCAATCTCTCGGGTGCATGTTTTGGAACTCTCCTACATGTGTCTTGCGGAACTCATTCCAATCCATGAGGCGATGCTTGCGCTGGCGCTTTGGGAATCCTTTGATTCGCAGAAATGTCTGTATGGCAGTGTGGTCACTATTTAAGGTATCGTGCGTGTTAACCCATTGCGCTGACAGTCGTCCTTTAATGAAGGCCAGATTGGGCGTGGTATCTCTTTCTACGGAGTTTCCGTGCCGTGTCAGGGAGTCGGTCTCGTTGAGGAGAGTTAGCTGGGACTGTTGCATATGATGTAGTAGTGCGGATCCTTTGGAGGAGTTTTTTGTGCATTCCCATGAAATGTGTGGCGCGTTGAAGTCGCCTGCTATTAGATGATCAAAATAGATCGTTGGCCGCAGATTCGCAACCTCCTTAAAGAAGTCTACGTTCTGTTATGGCGGGCTATAAATATTCGTGATGAATGAGTGGGGCTGTGCCTTGCTCTTGACAATTTTAGTTGGAAGGATGCGTACAGTGAGGCTCTGCTCCGTGCTGCGGACAACATTTGCCGCTATATCTTTACGAATAAGAATGGCTGTCTACTTTGACGTCTTCGCGAGACTTAAAACAAGGCTTAAGATGGCCCTTGTCCGCTTAGCTGTCTAATTTGCCGTCTACGGCGAGTTTTAGAACACAGCCATTTTTGTGTTTCCTGTTGTTTTTTTGCTGATTAGAATGGTGATAACGATGGCGGTGGTGGTTATAGCGGTCGAGTTTATTCTAACAACGAAAGCTGCGATTTATGTCTCGCATATTGTGTTCCACATCAGCTACACACACCTTCGCTGCCCTTATTGTTCCAACATTCAACTTCGAATGACGGTCGTTTAATAAATAAACGGCGCTCATCGTTTGGCAAAAGGCCGAGCGGCGCTCGGGTGCTCATTTCCTCTCCTCGGTCCTAAGCGTATCGCCCTCTTTAAGAGTATTCAGGGCAAAACCTCGACGTCTTTCAGTTGTAGAAGGAGTCGCATGCCGGCCCGTAGTCCTGCCTGAAGTACGACCGAATGTGCACGAAACAAACGCTGCAAGAGACGTCGGAGCTTCACGGTTCGCGGCTCATTATGGAGCCCCCCACCGCGTACTCAGCTAAGTAGAGTTAACGAAAAAGCCAAGAAAATTGCATCTTTCTGCTAGTGCAACCTTAAAAAAGAAAAAAAGAAAGCAACGATGCTCATTTACCGTTTATTTTTCTTTCAATTTATTTATTTCGTTCTTTTTTTTTCTATAAGCACAGCCATAGCGGTAGACGACCTCTGGTCGACAACGGGTTACCCTGCAAATATCTGCCGTCACCGCAGATGTTCACTTCGTCGGTTCGGTGGCGGCGGCATGTGGTGCCGGCACCGCAGCCGAGCTATGGAACGCGCAAGCGCCGTCACGTGCAGCTGTCGCTGGGTAACCGAAGGGAACGGCTATCGAACCCCCTTATGGAGGTACTAAGAAAAAAAGAGAGAAAGGAAAGGACAGCTACGTAGAGGACGGGAAAGAGAACGAGGAAGAGCAGCGAAATAAAAGAAAGAGAGAGCGAGAGGAGGCAGAAGAGCAGGGCTTCGCGGGAAGTGAGAGCTAAAAGCAATTACAGTTTAGTAATTAGGCGCGGGATATGCCTACTTCGTTATATCATAGCGAGGGGGTAGAAAAAAGAACGAGCGAACGAACGGTTGGTCCAGGGAATGAATTAAAGAAGCGCAAGCATGCCCCGGCATTACGGCACACGGTCGGGGTGCCCTTATTAATCTCTATTTGTACGCCCCGTCCGACCGGCGCTGTGCCCGCGCAGCGAACGCACTCTCAATCTGCCTGCTCAAACAGCCTCGGGGTCCTGTCGCTTCCGTCCAGGCCGGCGGGGAGGAGAGCGCGTGGGGGGACTGGACGACGCGCCGACGACCGTTTTTCTCACAGGCACCGCGGTGTGCGTGTGTGTGTGCGTGTGTGTGCATAGGTACCGTAGGATAAGCGGCACGTGATGCAATGTGAACAGCGTTCGAGACTCCGTGCTTCGAGCCGTGGGACTGCAGCCGCCTGCGCTCGGACGCCCGGCAACGCAGCTAAGGGCGGCTCAGCTGGTGCTCTGTGGCTGACCTCGCCGGGCAGCGGAGCGGTTTAGACAACGATGCATGGTCTCTACGTCATGCACGATTACGAGCACGACGCTTCCTTAAGATGCTTCATTACTGAGCTCAGGATCGATTTGAACAGTGGAAAGACATAGATAACTCCCTCCATGGCCTAACGGCTACACGTCCCTTCTTTTAAACCGGCCGCGTTGGCTTAGCGGCTATGGTTAAATTAAATTAAATTATGGGGTTTTACGCGCCAAAACAACTTTCTGATTATGAGGCACGCCGTAATGGAGGACTCCGGAAATTACGACCACCTGGGGTTCTTTAACGTGCGCCTAAATCTAAGTGCACGGGTGTTTTCGCATTTCGCCAGCGGCTACGGTGTTGCGCTGCTAATAAGCACGAGGTCGCGGGATCAAATCCCGGCAGCGGCTGCCGCATTTGGATGGGGGCGATATGCAAAAACGCGCGTGTCCAGTGTGTTAGGGTCACGTTGAGGATCCCCTGGTGGTAAAATTTAATCGGGAGTCCCCCACTTGGGCGTGCGCCTCATATTGAAATCGTGGTTTCGGCACGTAAGACCCCAAAATTCAATTCTCTTCTTTTAATTGTGAAAATATTTCTTTCCCCGGCTGCCCTCACCCCACTTTGGTCGTCTGTCTGGTCTGTGTGCGATGACCAAGTAAGATAATTAAGCAGGTCTAGCCCCTGCAATAAGGAATCGAACCCGGGCCTGGAGCAAGGTAAGCGAGTGCCTGTCATCTGCGCCGCGCCAACAGTTCAGATGGCGCGCGGGATAATGCGTGCGACAGCACAGCCGAGGAGCACCTCTGCTGTCAGGCTATCACGACTTCTGCGCGCATGCGCAGCAGCGTGGAGAGTTAGGTCTCGAGAGAAGCGCAGTGCGTTTGGGTGCAAAATGAAATGCAAAAACACCCGTGTACTTAGATATAGGTGCACGTTAAAGAACCCCAGGTGGTCGAAATTTCCGGAGTCCTCCACTATACGGCGTGCCTCGTAATCAGCAAGTGGTTTTGGCACGTAAAAACCAATAGTATTCTTTAAATGCGAAAATCAATGGAATAAGCATGGAATGTCTAAACATTCCGGGCTCTGCTCGCACCGCATCGAACGACTGCAAGCGCTGCTATATTTCATGCCAGAAACTTGCTTCGGACCAAAGCCAAATTGAAGTGATGGTTTTATTTTTCATGGAAGTGTGTATACGTGTTGCATAAACAAGTTCGTGGCAAAAAATAAAAGATGAATAAGCAGACCGGGAAGCGACTCACGTGCAGAGAAAAGGCTACACCGGTGCGTTCAAGAAATTAAATGTACCACTTTTAAATGAGCCGAATAAGCAATTGGGACATCTGCAAAACAAAACAAAAAAAGAAATCCACGCAGAATCTTTTCTGGGATTTATTTAAACGATGCGTAAGCATTTCATCGTAATGACGTGGTTTGTGTTGGTGTGTTTCCTGTAACTGCGGGAACAACCGCGAGAGAACCGTGAAACGGAGAAGCGCGGTTGCAACACCGAGCTGTGAAGTGAGACCTGCACGAGACGACGTAGAAGCGGCGAGTAGAAGCAATCTTCACTGGTGTTATAGATAGCCCGCAGCGGATGCGGACGTGGGATGAAATGACCAGAGAGATGTAGCAAATGAAGGAAATGTATGCAACATTTATTAGGTATACACTGAACCATTACGGACCGTGATCAACCGTGCTCCGGCAGCGGCTACGTCTGGCGTGGCCCGTATCTTGAAAGCGATCTGCGAAAGCAGCAGAGTGCGGCATGTTCCGAGAGCTCCTTGAGCGCTGCGTTCTCGCCTCTTCGTTGGCGTTGAAGCGAGAGGCAGCACGCAGTTTAATTTATACCCGCCGTGGTTGCGCAGTGGCTAAGGTGGTGGGCTGCTGAGCCGCGAAGTCGCGGGATCGAATCCCGGCCACGGCGGCCGCATTTCGTTGGGGGCGAGAACACCCGTGTGCTTAGATTTAGGGTGCACGTTAAAGAACCCCAGGTGGTCAAAATTTCCGGAGTCTTCCACTACGGCGTGCCTCATAATCAGAAAGTGGTTTTGGCACGTAAAACCCCATAATTTAATCTTTTTTTGTAGGTAAATTCGCTCGCTGCTACGGGCGCTATGTTGAAAGAGATCGTCTTACGGGGCGCACAGAGGGACGGTTTTTTCCGTTGGGTAAGGATAGAAATGCTTACGCATTTAAAACCATCAGATTCCAGTGTGCTGTTGTTCTCTATGAGCTCGTAAGAGCCGTTGAACACCAGCTGCTGCCTAGAGGATCTGTTAGAATAGGTGTCCTTTTGCAGCTACTCATTGCTGAGTCCGCTTTATCCCATCTTTTGTGGCTTTCTTGATGACCGACGCTGGAATTCTACGGCAGACATCCGTTATTCTTACCTCGAGCTCATCTGACGTCCGTCTCAATCACGTAAACGCGATATTTCACATAACCCCAAAGAAAGAAATCGAATGGAGAGAGGTCAGGGGACCTAGCCGGCCAATTTACAGGCCAGTGCCTTCTTATGTATTGTGCATGAAAAGTCGCATCCAGCGAGTTTCGTGTTCGGCCGCTGCGGTGTGCTGGCGCCTCAGATACCACACAAGGGGAAGACGTGACAGCGGGACTTCGCTGAGAAACTGATCCACCACACCTTCAAGGATTTTGTTCACGTAACCCTGTCCAGTCAGTGCGTGGTCGAAAAGAGGGGGCCGATTATAGCACCGTCGTAAATTCCGAACCACACATTGAACGACCGCTGGTACTAGTGCGAATTGCGCTTTACCCAGCGTGGATTGTAGTCACTCCAATAGTGTGAATTACGCAAATTTATGTGGGCATTTCTGTGAAAATCGGCTTCATCTGCACACGATGTTGCTTAAAAAGTACAATGACTCATCGGATTTTCTGGGGACGCAATTCGAGAAATCTAGAAGATTCTGCAGGTCCCTATCTTCCAAGCATGCTCGAAACTTATCACTTGGAAATTCGTACCTGGGCGGCCACGTCTCGCACGCTGGCATGAGGGTTTGAAGCCATGAATGCTAGGACATCCGTGCGTAGGCTAGGACTTGAAAATGGAGTCCTCCACCGCTGTTTCTGTAAGTTACCGGTTTGTCTCAGGTTTTCATAATTTCGGATGATAGTCGATGCGTTCGGTCTACCGCCACACTTGCATGACTGATACATATTTGCGGCCTTCCTCTTGCTGCCGTTCCTCTTGCTCCCAAGACAACGATCATGTTTTCCTTCTGGTAATTAGAGAAAGACATGGCTACTGGGACGAAACAAAACCCATCTTTAGACCTTCCCAGTGACGTTGCCAATTAGCTTTTGTGGTGATAGGTTTTGTCGCAAAAAGAAAAGGAAAATGCCATCCGTGCAATACGCTAGGACAACAGCTATCACAGCTTGTTTCCGACTCCCACCAAACGCGACGTGTTACTTCAGCCAGGGTGCGACAGATAAGGAACTAGCTCGATCAGGATGTTTTTCTTTATTTCCGTTAGTTCGGTCTGGCTAACTCAGAGGGCACTGCTTTATGATGCGGGTGGTAGCGCAGTCACGTGGTATTTTTGTATTTCGCGGGGTGTATTTAACAGTCGGAAAAAAATAGTAGGCAATTAGATGTCCTTTGGTTGTGGCTACACATGCCTCATTAGCATTTTATAATTAGGATGATACATCTAAACTTAGATAATTAAATATAATTACCTAATTAAATCACAGTATTGAAAGATTTACTGGCAGCTACTCCACTGTACCGGAAACAATATGCACTAGGTTTTCTTCGAGAAACGCAATTGCTTTTTCTTTAATCTGGATAAATGATAGTTAATTGGGACACCCAGTATATATTTATGAGCTCTGCGCTGAATTGGCGATGTTTCCATCCCTAATAAATGTTGTAAATTATTAGAAGAGCGTTTTTTTTCCTGAGTCGTTAGCACGGCTTACTGAAAAGAGAAGCAATACTCAGACATATATAATTCCCCTGCATTTCAAACGCTGTTTATAAAAGACTCTGTCGAAGGGGTTACTGAAGTCAGCAGGTTTTTTCAGGGTAAGAAAAGCGCGCTAAGAAACTTGAAGCAAAAGGAATATACAGCAACATATTAATTTTCTAGACATAGCTTATCCATACCTTTAGAAATAATTTTTTATTAGCTACCTCCTCCTCTTTCAAAAATATAATAAACTTTGTCCTGTGTGTTTATTTGAATATATTGAGTATGTGCATGGTGTTTACCGTGGAAATTTAAGACAATGTGGAAGTGAGAAAATGCGAATGAGGCAGCCGCCGCTGGTGCTTCTAATGCGCTTGTCCTCCTATTGTCAGGATTTGCAGAAATAAAGCAAAGTATGAATAAAAGCCGTGCACATCCACGCCAACAATGATGCAGTCAGCTATTAACTACAATGAAATAAGTGAACAGGTCGAGGCAAGTCAAAAGAGACCTCAAATGATGGGGGTGACAAAGCTCTGGTAATGACATTCTAGGTGTGTGTTTGTAGGGGGAAGGTGAGGTGTACGCTTCGGCATCGCTAGAGAGGAGGGGGGGGGGGGCTCTGCCCCCTCCGAAAATCTCTGGAGGGGGCACGGGTTATACAAAGACTTCGTGTCCCTTTTTTTTTTATTGTGTCCTTGTAGGATTAAACTAAGCCAAACTTCATTTGAACAATCGTCACAGACAACAGAGCAATTAAGCATGGCCCCGGCGGGACGCATCCCTGGAGCTCACCCGCTTTGTACGATTTTCATCGGACAACCCCATTTCATGGCTAAAAAGAGGAAACAAAAAAATAAAAGAAACAATCTGAGGCGCTATTCTTTACTACAACAAAAAGGATGAGTTCAGAATGCAATATGAGTGTGATCGATCTTTGTTTTATTACTAGAACAACACACATCGTTGGCATGGTTCTCAAAATATAGTCAAAATATTCTTTAAAATAGGGAATTGCGTTTTTGAAGTAATAGATTTACCAGACCAGGGTGGCTATTCTATACAATATTCAGGAAAATTGGCGATGATTATTCTTTTTAAACCTCTACAAACGGTTCCATCTATTTCCCTATCTTTAGAATTTTGGTATTCCCGGTCCGCACAGCCGTAGCACGGCAAGACTGGAGAATATGAGAGCGAGCGGGCTCTGCAGCCCTGTCGTGTGTAGAGCAACCGCTATGCATACACACTACAGTTGCATGTAGCAGCGTCTGCTACGTCACGTAGATACAGTGGCTGCCGCGGGGTGCCGCGACAAGCCCGCTCGCTTTCGTGTGTCATCATCATCATCATCATCATCATCGTCATCATCGTCGTCGTATATTTATGTCCATTGCAGGACGAAGGCATATATCGCAGCGATCTCCAATTGTCCGTTTTTTCCAACTTGCGCACGCAAATTTCCACATTTCATCACACCACCTAATTTTATGCCGTCCTCGACTGGGCTTCCCTTCCTTTGGCACGCATTTTGTAACCATAATGGTCCACCAGTTATCTACCCTACGCATTACATGGCCGGCCTAGGTGCATTTTTTTGCTCTTAATGTCTATTAGAATATCGGCTAACCCCGTTTGCTCTCTTATCAATACCGCTTTATTCCTCTCTTTTAACGTCACGCACTAAACTTTTTCGTTCCATCGCTCTTTGCGAAGCTTTAGCTGGAGCCCAACTATGATGCCGCCTAGTCAAATACATGTAAAACATAGAAATGCTTTTCTGAGATAACCACTGGGCTGATCTTAATGAAATTATTTGAATTTGAGAGAAAATGATAAATTATAGTGACGGTTTGAAGCTAAATTTCGATTTATGGCGTGCATTTCCTTAATGAAACTTTAAAGATTGGTAGGTTTGAAAAAGATAAAAGTCGTAGCTCTGCACCGAGAGCAGATATCGCAATTCTGTAAACTGCATCCGATAGAGCATCCAAAGCAAACGAGTTTAATACGGCAATTTATATCTTACCTGAATTTGTTACATTGTTTACAAGGGTTTTGCAAAAGCTCTACTCATAAGCTAGTGATTTCTTTGAGAGCCATCAATTTTGTCCACTTTAGAAGTACTATTCTGAGCAATGCGCAGAATTGTGGTATCATATTTCATTGCTCAGTTACCGAGTTGTTAATTTCATTTGAAAACTTGCTATATTTATCAATATTTATTAAGGATCGACGACCCGAATGAAGAACTAACAGCTGACTGTCACTTGATTTTACCTTCTTTTTTTTTCAGATTGAGCAAAGCTCATTAAACTTGATGCAGTGGTTGCCAAGAAAAACGATTTCTCCTTTCCCACGTATTTAGATAGGAGGTCCCGAACTAAAGCTTCCTCTCAAAGCTTTCTCGAGAGTTTTTGTTAACCTCGAAGGTCCTGCACCATGCGTTAGCATTGATAGAGTGCAATGATTGTGCACTTTTCTTTTCAACAACAGCGGTAGGCTCCCAGTCAGGATTTCGTAATGCATACCGTGTGCATTCCACCCCATATTTATTCTTCTACGAATTTCTTTTCCATGTTGAACTGACCTCGTTAAACGGAGCGTGCATAGACTTAGAGGCTGACCAGCGATCATGAATTCTTGTTACCTTGCCAGGCTATAGAAAGTTACATTTCTCTCCTGCATTTTATTCTCTAATGCTAATCTTACACTATCTCGGTTAAGGTCTTCATTAATTTGTTGCAACACATTCCCAGCGCAGGGGGGGGGGGGGGGGGGTGAACAGGGAAATGTCGTCTGCAAGCCGAAGGTTATAGAGAATTGAGATATTCGCCATTGATCCTCGCTCCTAAGCTTTGCCAGTCTAATATCTTGAATGCTTCTAAGCCGGCAGTGAATAGCAATGGGGAGATTGTGTCTCCTTACCCGACTACTTTCTTGATATGTAATTTTCTACTTTTCTTGTGGAGAAGCAAGGCAGTGTAACTCTATATGCTTCCAAAGGGACCAGAGTTGCGCCTACATTTTCCTATAGCCGCTAGCAATGATGATGATGACTCTTTATTGGCACACCCTTTGAAACGGATCGGTGACAATAGTCACCTAGCCTGCTTGATTTAATCGAGTGTGATGTACATGTTTTCCATTCTAGCATTTTTGTATAAATCTTCATAATCTTTTTTCTTTCTTTCTTAACACTTCTCTATCTACCTTTCAGTGCTACCTGTGCCTTAACAGATCCGGTCGTATCTATCTCTTCACTACTTTATTTTTCACCAGTACTCTAAACGTCTCTTGCTTATCTTGGCTGCTGAGTTATTGATGCTTCCGCCCACTTTCAATCCAAACGCTTCTGAAAGGTATGCATTACATACGGGTTTCACTGCGTTAATCTTTTGCCATTCTCACATTTTTCTGGTGGCTCCTGGTTTTCACCCCATTCACACTTTCTGCTACCCTGTATTTGGTTGTCAACTTTCTTGACCCATTGCTTCATCCCGTGTCCACGCTTTTCCGTGCACTTAAGCCAACCCATTCATTTTATTCCGTCATTCTGAGTTTTTCTTCAAAACTAATTGCGCTATGCACTTCACTTCAAAAGATGCCCAGCCCATGTCGCCCTGCCCTGCCTCATTTGTGGTTTTACAGCGGGCTCCCAAGGCCAACCGCCCCGCAGATCTTTGGTTAACTTTCAACCCCGACAAGACAACCGATTTGATACACAGAACGGCATTTGCCAAAGTAAGCGCTGGGGCCGCTACTCGACGGGTGCCACCACGTGGCCTAAAATCCGCCTTTTCTTCATTTTCCTGTGGCGCCCTCTGCCGCGCGCCGCTGGAAACGTTTTGGAAGGGTGCCGGGGCCTTCGCCGGCTGATTTGTGTACCTGCGCCCACGTTGAGCGCGCGTCAGTAGTGCGTTTTGTGGATCGCGAGTCATTATAAATGGCTTCTCCGGGGCAGAATGTCGTTCCTTGAAGCCAGGAAGCACCCAATGACTACTGGGTGAGCCAGCCTGAGTGCGCTGTTGTGCAAACAGTGAGGCCGATAAAGGCACGCTGAGTTCCCTTCGCCGGCACGGCTGCCTTGGATTTTGTTATCGCTGATTTCTGCACTCGGAGCTCGAGTTTTGTATTCTTTTTAAACGTTATTTTGACATTACGCATATTCAAGAAGTCTCCGATTGTGGCCTTCCACGCCGGATTTATCAAAGCGGTGCACCTGTTTACATCGACATCTACAGACGCAGATCGCTGTTAGTATCAAATATCAAGGAAAAGCTGCATCGCTGATATGAAATAATGTCAAAACGTAGCAAAATATGCATATCTGCGCGTATGTGCCGCGTTGTTCCACACCGAGACGAGTTAATATGAGCGGCCGAACCACTTAAACATGGCAACTGTGATCCAGATATCATATTATGGGCTGTTAACTTACCTCTGATTCTCGCTTTTCTTTAACTTTGCCATAAAACATTATCAGAGAAAACTGTGGTCGCATAAATTAAGTGCTTATTTATAGGCCGTGTTGTTCTTTCGCGAAAACGCGGATACCATCACTGACACCGTTGGTACAACTTAGCGAGACGGTTGTTTATGCTGCTGTATACTGAATGCACCGTCTCTTGTTTCCTGAAAGCATATTTAGCGCCAGCAAACAAGGACGGAAGGGAGACGACACCCCAATGCGCTAACTTCAACAACTTGATTTTCAGGAAATACGCCTATATAACCCATGCACAGTGGCGCCACCTCATCCAAATCTCAACCATCCAAAAAAGCCGTCTCCTTATCTAACAAGTCGACCGAAGGGGCACTAACACACGTATCACTATTCCGCCAGATAGCCTGAGCCTCAATCATCTCTCGCACATCTTTATCTTTGTGCTTCGCAAGAACCCGGCAGGATCCATACACCGGCCCACAGCCGCGTTCCTGACAGTGAGTTGACAGATGACCGTATTGCTTATTTTTCAGTGTGCCTTAAAACCTAATGACGATACCACTGCCCAGAAAGATGACAATCGTACAGACAAGTAAGGCAATTTTCCTGTGACATTGTGCAAATATCCTTGGTATCAGTGGGAAATGTCTCCTTGATATCTCTAATTTTTCGATCTCTGTAAAGGTATCCTACGTCTACTAAATATTCGAGTTGGATGAGAACTAAAACTAACCAGAAGCAGAATAAAAACATTACCGACATTCGCACAAGACGCAGTGCCGTGGTTACGGCATTGTCGCAATTAACTCCCGTAGAGAATCGTTACTGTAACGTCCTGTCTGTATAGCGTAAACGCAACCGCAGGAAAACTCAACTTCACATAAAACGCACCGATCTTTCAGGCACAAAGTTGCCATCACGGTACATTTGTCTAAAATAGTCGTGAATGAGATAAAGTTTCTCGAATATGAACGTCGCACTATGCAGTACGAATTAACTTATGTTACTTGATACATATATTGTGCAACGAAACACTTTGTAACATGGCAAAGAATACAAACAACATGTCTTCTATGGTGTGCTTTGAACATAACCTCATCCTAAAGCTTACCGTATTGTAACACCGTTATTGTAACGCATTATGCGATTAGCGTACTGTGTGTAGACATTCTGTCCATCCTTCGTCTCTCAACGAGATAGTGGTCTCAGCCGTTTAGACGACAGACCATTCTCTGAAGCAGAGATCCCGAGTCCATGGCCGAGGGAGTTAAGTTTGTAAAGAGAAAGAGAGAGAGAGAGAAAAGAAAGGCGGAAGGTAGGGAGGTTAACCAGATCACCGAAGCGTTAACGCGTTTCTCAAACACAACTGAACTAGTCGCACGTTTGACGCATATACGTGAGCAATAACACATTCATCTGTGGTTGTGGCGGTTGCGGGGCAGTGATTCTCGTGCTTCCTTCTTATATTTCCCTTTCCCCACGTGTGCGACAGCCAACCAGCAGCTACCGCGGTTAACCTCCCCTGCCTTTATTTCTTATCTATACCTTTCTTACGGTCCGCGGGGTATGAGAAAGAGCTGAATATTTCCGCAGCGTGGGCACGCCATCTGGCATTAGGATTTCGAGCTTTTCAGTATTAGTGTGCTGTGACAATTTTGTGTTATCCTGTTGTATTGGCTGCGGTCACAAAAATGCTTGGAAATTACATGTTTTCTCGGATCGCGCGGTCGGTAATCTTTTGACACCGACTCTAGATAAACGTCATTTTGTTTCTTTCTTCCCTTTTTTTTTTGTTCGGCAAATGCTTTTGCTGTGCTGTGTCAGCACATGTGCGTACTAAACCACTTGCTCCAAGAAGCACACAGCGCGTTTCGTCGCTTGTAGACCTGAAGTGGTTTATAGCATAGAGTTTCCTACAAAAATTACTAGAGGGAACTCTGGCGCTGCAGTCGTTGTCCTACCATGGGAATGATGGGAAGTACGTGGATTTGTCTGATCTTCGTGCTTGTGGATTCAGACGTTCTTGTGGCTTTGTATATTACGCTATATAAATCTTATTGTCGTTCATTTCAGCGCAATCTATATTCTTAGAAGTGCAGAAGACGCCGGGAACGTGTACAATTGCTATTAATTGCAACGATTGAGCTTGTCCAGGTGGCCAAATCGAAACGCGCCAAGGGTCTCAAGGCACTGGCACGCCCGCAATAAATTCATAAGGGCGTTTCGTTCGCTTGTCGATACATGCGTCCGTTAGCTTAATGGTTTCAATATCAGGCTTCTGTGCTAGACCCTGTGTTCGAATCCTGCCGTCAGGCAATTTTAATGATGTTTACTTAATTATTTATAACGCAATACACTGTTGAAAATGACGAGTTTACAAAGTCACAAAGCCGTTTGAAGCCAAAAGGACGAAGTTTAGGCAAATCCATGTACTTCTCATAATTCCCAGGCTGGGACAAGCGCTACCATTGCAGCTCTCGTAGACACTAGCGCCAGAGTTCCCTCTAGTAAATTTTGTAGGAAACTCTATGGTTTATAGCATAGCATTTCATGCAATAATTACTAGAGGGGGCTCTGGAGGTAGTGTCTACGAGATGCGCAATCTGGGTGGTTCAGCCAGCGTGGTAGTTATGGGAAGCACATGAAATTATGTAAAACTTAGGTCCATCTGGCTCCAAGCGGCTCGCCGACCTTGTATATCTATTTTCAACAAGGTTCAGTGTAATAAATAGTTAAGTAAACATTATTAAAATTGTCCGATGGCAGGATTCGAACTGCCGACCTCTAGCACAGTAGGCGAATGTCGAAACCATTACCCCATGGACGCTTGCATTGGGAGTCGACATGAAACGCCCTGATGAATTTATCGCGGGCAAGCCAGTGCCTTGAGACGCTTGGCGCGCTGCGATTTGGCTACACCGACAAGCTGAATCGTTTCAATTAGTAGAGATTGTGCGTATTCGCAGCGTCTTCTGCACTTCGAAAAGTAAAGATTGCTCTTAAATTTACGACAATGAACGCACGCAAAGCGTAATAAACGAATCCACAAGAACGTATGAATCCACAAGCACAAAGATCAGACAAATCAATGTACTTCCCATCATTTCCCTGGTGTCTGAACGATTGCAGCGCCGGAGTTCCCTTTAATAATTACTGTAGGAAAATCCATGCTTTATAAGATTTCACGTTCACGTGGAAAAAAAAAGCTACGGCGCTCAAACTGGCAGATGCATGAACAATAGGTTGAGTGAACACAGACGTAACACAGACGTGATTGCGTGTCCGCTGTTACGTTTCGCCTACGACGCGCGGTATAGCCGGCGCGGATGCAACGGACGCCGGGGCTTCGTTCAAAGCGGCGGACATTTTGGCCCGTTCGGAGCTCCCGCAAAGCCTCCCCGCCAAGCGCGTCCAGGCTTGTTTCAGTGCCACGTGTCTTCGTGTGTGCGTGTGTGTGTGTGTGCCCACGCTTGTCAAAGCGCGGCAGCCGGGGAGAGGAGCTCCCCAAGTGTGAAGCGAGGAGGTCTGACAGGCGCCAGTTCGGCGGATGCGTCACTACACTCGTCTCAACATGTCTCTCAGCTCGTCCGTGCCCCGCCGTCACGTGGTCTCGTCACGAGACCTTCCTCTTGCCCTCAACTCCGAGAGTATAAGAGCAGCTGCCCCCGGACGCCGAGAGAGAGGCTCCGATTTCTTCTGTTGGGTAACGTGCACTCCCGTCTCTCCACTTCGGTCGACCTGACCGGCCGCTCTTTTGCGATGTTAGAATAAACAAGTTGTTCTGTTACCAGTTGACTCATGCTTTGCCGGGACCTTCGGATGCTTCCAGTGCCCCAGGCCGCCAGGCCAACGCTACCCTTGGGGCTTGCGACCCAGATTCTAACAACTGGTGGCAGCGGTGGGATTACAACAACTGGTGGCAGCGGTGGGATCGCGACAACGGAGGCCAGCAGCGAAGATATGCGGTTGACTGTATGCTGAGCAGCACAACGACCATCCGGGAGCAGTGCAACGAGCCCTGTGTGATGACTGGTTGCCTGCAGCGGAACGACTGCACTGAATTCTTGGCTGCGAGGTTTGGTGAGTGCGGGACTTTCTTCTTCTGAGTTTTGCCAGGCTTTTGTTAGTGTCAGAAACAGAGCTGGTAATTGTGGTTGTCGTTGCTGCCGGGTTACATTGCGGCAAGACAATAGTAGGCAGTAGAGAAAGCAGCATTCAGAGCAGCCATGGATTTGAAGTCGTTGCGCAAACCGATATTGCTGGAGCTTGCAAGAGAGTTGGGTCTGGATGTCTCAGACAAACTCAGAAAACCAGAACTGCTAAGGGCTATTCTTGAGTTAGAAGCTGAGGATGACGAGCTGTCGGAATGCCTTGAGACCATTGAGGAGTGGGCAAAAAGACAGGAGCGCGAACTTAAAGAACAGAAAGAGAGACAGGAGCGTGAACTTAAAGAACAGAAAGAGAAAGATGAGCGTGAACGAAAAGAACAGAAAGAGCGAGAGCAACAAGAAAAAGAGCGCGACCGTCAACACGCTTTGGAAATGAAGCGTCTCGAGGTAGAGATGGAACGCGCTCGTAATGGAAGTCAGGCACACGGTGCAGGAGAACGAGTATCGTTCAAAATGATTGACCTGATGCGGCCGTTTAAGCTTGGAGAGGACATTGGTTTGTTCCTGGTTAACTTTGAGCGAACGTGCGAGAAGCAGGGGTTCTCTCGGGAAACGTGGCCACAGCGCTTGCTCACTTTGTTACCCGGCGAGGCGGCAGACGTAGTCGCTCGCTTGAAGAGAGAGGAGGCAGAGGATTTCGACAAAGTGAAATCGAGTCTGCTAAAAAAGTACAGGCTGTCAGCGGAGGCGTTCCGTCGGAAGTTTCGGGAAAATGAGAAAGGTAAAAGTGAGTCATATACAGAGTTTGCCTACAGGCTTATGTCAAACATGCAGGAGTGGCTCAAAGAAGAGAAAGCGTTTGGTGACCACGAAAAAGTTCTGCAGTGTTTCGGGCTGGAACAGTTTTATAGTCGGTTACCTGAGAACGTGCGGTACTGGGTATTCGATAGGCCAGACGTTAGTACGGTGGCTAGAGCCGCTGAGCTAGCCGAGGAGTTTGTGACGCGTCGGGCTCGTGGAGCTAAGGACGGTCAAAAGGGTGAATTTGGCTCCAAGTTTGAGAGGCCGAAGTTCACGCCCATGAGAGCAAAGGGGGACACACGTAGTGCGGATGCGAGTGAAAGCAGTCCGACCGAACGTAAGGAGACGGCGGCAGCCGAAGCCGAACGCAGAAAGCGGTTCGAGACGAGGCAAGCGCGCGTGTGTTATACGTGCCAGAAGCCGGGTCACTTTACGGCGCAGTGTCCAGAAACAAAAACAAAAGTCGTGTTTTTGTCATTGTGCAGCACTGACGAGAACATGAAGCTTCTCGAGCCTTACATGCGAGACCTCCTCGTGAACGGGAAAGAGTGCCGAGTGCTTCGCGATTCCGCAGCCACAATGGATGTAGTTCACGCCTCTTACGTAGAACCCGATATGTTCACGGGCGAGTGTGCATGGATCAAGCAAGTCGTGGAAGCTCATAGCGTGTGTCTGCCCGTAGCAAAAGTGCTTATTGAAGGACCTTTCGGAGCACTTGAGACGGAGGCGGCAGTGTCATCTATGCTGCCCCCCCAGTACCCGTACCTATTTTCGAACAGGTCCGATCACCTCCTGCGCGAGAAGGGGCTTTTGTTTGGTGAGGCTAGCGTTCAGGCCTTAACCAGATCGAAGGTTCGGGAGCTCGCTGCAAAGGCGGTAGTTGCGGGGCCGACGTTGTCGAACAATGAGAAAGGGTCAGAGGCGCAGCAAGCTGATATTGAGAGCACGTCCGAACTGAACAAAATTAAGCCTGTAGCGTTGAAGGCACCAGATACTGGAGAGGAAATGCCCGACACGGGAAAGTTAGAAGAGCTATCTGCAGATTTGCTCATCGCGCCTACGTCAGACGGACTTAATAGGTTGCTAAAAGTCAGCCGGGCGGCTTTGATAGCCGAGCAAAAGAAGGATGGCAGCCTAGAAAACATACGCTGCATTGTCAAGGAAGGTGTCGCCAAGAAAAATGCTCGCTTTGTGGAAAGAAGTGGGGTCCTGTACCGAAAGTATCTAGACCGCAGAGGAGTGGAGTTCGATCAGCTGATCGTGCCTCAGTGCTACCGTCAGGATCTGTTGCGCTTGTCGCATGGGGGTTCGTGGTCCGGACACCTAGGAGTTAAGAAAACTAAGGACCGTCTCTTGCAAGAGTACTATTGGCCAGGGTGTTTTCGGGACGCAGACCACTTTGTGAAGACATGCGACACCTGTCAGCGGGTGGGCGAACCAGGGGACAAATCGAGGGCGCCGTTGAAGTTGGTACCTATCATTACGGAGCCTTTTAGACGGCTCGTTATTGATACACTGGGACCTCTGCCGGTAACAGCCACGGGGTACAGACACATTTTGACTGTGATCTGCCCAGCGACAAAGTTCCCTGAAGCAGTGCCGCTTAAAGAACTCAGCTCAGTTGAGATAGTCAATGCACTACTGTCCATATTTGCGAGAGTTGGTTTTCCTGCGGAAATCCAGTCAGATCAGGGCACGGTGTTTACGAGCGCTTTGACGACAGCCTTTCTCGAAAGGTGCGGGGTAAAGCTGTCACACAGCTCAGTGTACCACCCACAGTCGAATTCCGTTGAGAAGCTCCACTCCGTCATGAAGCGCGTGTTGAGAGCATTGTGTTTTGAACATCAAACTGACTGGGAGCTGTGTCTGCCTGGAGTGATGTTTGCATTAAGGACCGCGCCGCATGCGGCTACGGGGTTTTCGCCAGCTGAGCTGGTGTACGGTCGCTCGCTGCGGTCTCCGCTTCGCATGCTTCGAGAATCGTGGGAAGGCAGGGGCGACGACCCAGTCGTGTTGGAGTACGTGCTTAGGCTCCTCAAACGCTTAAGAAGGGCACAGGAGTTGTCAGGTGAAGCAATGGCAAAGGCCCAGCAGAGGGCCAAGGTTTATTATGATCGGACAGCCAGGGCCCGTCGTTTCGAGGTGGGCGATGAGGTCATGATATTGCGCACATCGCTAAAAAACAAACTCGACGTGCAGTGGGAGGGCCCAGCACGGATTGTTCAAAAACTGTCGGACGTTAACTACGTGGTGAGTCTGCCAGGAAAGCGGAAAGCACAGCAAGTTTACCACTGTAATCTGCTCAAACCCTATAAACAACGGGAAGCAGTGGTGTGCATGATGGTAAACGTTCCCGAAGAGCTTCCGGTCGAGCTTCCGGGACTAGGCTCAGTGACGAACAGGAAAGACACCGATCAAGTCATTACTGACTTAATCAGTAAAGCATCGCTGTCGCCTGAGCAGAAAACCGAACTACACCAGCTCTTACAAGAGTTTCAAGGTCTGTTCTCTGAGAGGCCTGGTAGGACTTCTGTCCTTACTCATGACATAGAACTTACCTCCCCAGAGCCAGTACGATCCAAGGCGTACCGGGTGTCACCCCGCCAGAGCGATATTATGGAGGCTGAGGTAAAGAAAATGCTACAGCTCGGTGTTATTGAGGCGGGTGAGAGTGATTATACCTCCCCTTTGATTTTAGTTGAGGTACCGGGCAAGGAACCTCGTCCTTGCGTCGACTACCGCAGGCTTAATTCCATCACTAAGGATCAAATTTATCCGATCCCTAACATCGAGGAGCGCCTTGAGAGAGTGAGTAGCGCTCAGTTTATTTCCACCCTAGATCTTGTCAGGGGTTATTGGCAGGTTCCACTTACAGAAGAGGCTAGTAGGTATGCGGCGTTCATTTCACCAATGGGGACATTCCGTCCTAAAGTTTTGAGTTTTGGTTTGAAGAACGCGCCATACTGCTTTTCAAGCCTCATGGATAAAGTGTTGCGGGGACAGCAAGAATTCGCTTTACCGTATCTAGACGACGTAGCGATATTCTCCGCATCCTGGCCTGAGCATATGGCCCACTTGCGGGCAGTGCTAACCCGCCTGCGCGATGCGGGCTTGACAGTCAAGGCTCCCAAGTGCCAGTTAGCACAGGCCGAGGTTGTCTACCTCGGTCACGTGATTGGTCGGGGTCGTCGCCGCCCCTCTGAAATAAAGGTGGCCGCTGTGCGAGACTTCCCGCAACCACGCACGAAGACCGATATTCGGTCGTTCTTAGGTGTCGCCGGCTACTATCAGAGGTACATCCCCAGGTACTCTGATATCGCGGCTCCCCTGACGGATGCTCTAAGAAAGACAGAGCCGCAAACAGTCGTCTGGGACGAGACAAAGGAAAGAGCTTTTAGCGCCCTAAAGAGCGCCCTAACAAGCCAGCCTGTGCTACGATCGCCCGACTACACAAAAGGGTTCGTTGTTCAGTGCGATGCTAGTGAGCGAGGCATGGGCGTTGTACTGTGCCAACGGGAAAATGGAGAAGTAGAACACCCCGTCCTGTATGCTAGTCGTAAGCTGACCAGTCGTGAGCAGGCGTACAGCGCCACCGAGAAAGAATGTGCGTGTATCGTGTGGGCCGTTCAGAAATTGTCATGCTACCTAGCCGGCTCGAGGTTCATCATTGAGACGGATCACTGCCTTCTCCAATGGCTGCAGACCATCTCTCCCAAAAATGGCCGCCTCCTGCGCTGGAGCCTCGCTTTGCAACAATATTCCTTTGAGGTGCGTTACAAAAAGGGGAGTCTCAACGGTAACGCCGATGGCTTAAGTCGAAGCCCCTAACGTGGGAATGAGCCTCAAAATTGTTTGTTACTGATGTTTTTCTTCCTGAGGCAGGATTTTTAACATATTGCTTTTGTGTAGTGTTTCAAAGTGATGATGTGCTTTCTAGCGCAAATTTTCCGATTTGTGGACGCGTTCTGAGTGCTGCTAAACTACTGTAAGGAACTAGGCAGTAGTATAGAAGGGGAAAGAGCCTGGCAGGGCTTAGTGAGGGTTGTGCCGTGCTTGCTGACTGAGCGGTTGAGTTTCGGCGTAGTTCTAACGCTTGCCGGGAACGAGAACAAAAATGTCAACTCTCCCGAAGTCACTTTGCAGTGTCCTGTGTGAACCTGAACGAGAGAACGAGGCCTTCTCTGTGCGCTGCGCTCAAGAAACGCCGAAGGACGACGGACTTCGGTTATGAGCATCATCAAGCGACATCCCTCCGGACAGCGGATGCAGTCCCCTGACCATCGGGATCTCCTTCCCCCGGCGGGGCGGTCTGTTACGTTTCGCCTACGACGCGCGGTATAGCCGGCGCGGATGCAACGGACGCCGGGGCTTCGTTCAAAGCGGCGGACATTTTGGCCCGTTCGGAGCTCCCGCAAAGCCTCCCCGCCAAGCGCGTCCAGGCGTGTTTCAGTGCCACGTGTCTTCGCGTGTGCGTGTGTGTGTGTGTGCCCACGCTTGTCAAAGCGCGGCAGCCGGGGAGAGGAGCTCCCCAAGTGTGAAGCGAGGAGGTCTGACAGGCGCCAGTTCGGCGGATGCGTCACTACACTCGTCTCAACATGTCTCTCAGCTCGTCCGTGCCCCGCCGTCACGTGGTCTCGTCACGAGACCTTCCTCTTGCCCTCAACTCCGAGAGTATAAGAGCAGCTGCCCCCGGACGCCGAGAGAGAGGCTCCGATTTCTTCTGTTGAGTAACGTGCACTCCCGTCTCTCCACTTCGGTCGACCTGACCGGCCGCTCTTTTGCGATGTTAGAATAAACAAGTTGTTCTGTTACCAGTTGACTCATGCTTTGCCGGGACCTTCGGATGCTTCCAGTGCCCCAGGCCGCCAGGCCAACGCTACCCTTGGGGCTTGCGACCCAGATTCTAACACCGCGACATTTGGCAGATCACTGCCCCTAATGCCACTGCCGCCCCCTTTTCGATGCTGCGCATGTTCTAGGGCAGATTATTAAAAGAAAGAAGTAGGCTATTACATGAAACCTTTTGCATAAGAGGGGAGAGAACCAACTGTATCAGTGTGACATCATTCGGTATGACATCGAAGAATCGGTACGGTCTCGTTTTTCCAAGACATTTTTTTTTTATGTTCTTCGTACGTTACTCACCTTCAATCCATCAGTTGGCGGTTTAGCGCCTTTCTGTCCACTTGCTTCCTTCCTTAGTGTTTTTTTTTATTGCGAAAGCAATACTGCTCGCACTTTCGGCCCATCGGTGGTCGTGGCGCGTCCTTACACAGCTGCGCGTCACGTGACCGTGTGACGTCACGCCAGACCGAGAGACGGGGCCCCAGCTCGTGGCATCGATGGTGGATGCGAAGCCTTGCACGCCGCTGCTGCGGCGCTACCGAGAGAGGGTGCTCGCTGGTGTGACATCACGTTAGGCGGATAAATGGGGCTACAGCTCGGCTCCTCGCAGTGGTCGGCGCGCTGCCTTGCGCTATGTAGGATGATGTATAGCCATAAGTTTAACAAAGGGCAACCATGTCCACACCATCAGCCGAACCAAGGCGCAGCCAAGGGTATTGCTTTCGCAATCTTCCAGGCTTAACCAAGCTAAGCCTTCAGCCAATTTTTTCGAGATACTTCCCATCATTCCCATGGTGGCTGAACGATGGCTGCGCCAGAGTTCCCTCTAGTAATTATTCTATGAAACTGTTCGTAAATGAATGAACCTAGTAGTGCGATTCTGTAAGCTTCAAGGCCCTAAAGTGAGGTAAATTTCATGCGGGCACTACACAGCAGAAGCTTACTCCAGTGTAGGTCTGATTAAAGATTTGTATGATAATAGTTTTACGTGGGCACGAGCTTTTCGTAAGCGACGTTAAAAAAATTCGAGGTTTTTCTTAGCAGATATATGTTATTCATATGCAAACACCAGTCAAACTCGTGAGAAATGGGGACACCTAGGTATTTGAAGAATTTAACTGATTAAATAGGTTTGTTATCTATGACATAAGAGAATATGAATACGGTCTTTGTGGGCGAGTTGCCTCTCCTGCCAGTCATCCTGCGCCCCTTCCGCACCAAAAAGGTGTGGGAAGATGCCGTCTACGACGGTCCTCCCGAGGTCCGCCGGGCTCCAGTTCAACGGACCCGTGCTGTCGTCGAGATCGTTGCAGGTACGCCCACTAAGGGTCCCTCCTACACTTTCACTACCATTCTTTTAAATAAAAATATTTACTCTCTATGGGTGACGTGGCTCCAGGTCCGTTGCGAGCCGGCCCAAGCGCCGACATCCGACGAAAGGAACACGTCGTCTGCTTCCCGAGTTGCACGCCTCCCATGTGTGTCGCCATAATGACCGAAGCTTGTTACATTAGGAATCCTTTCAACGCGAGTCCGCAGTGCGGCATCAATCGCTTACCCGGTGCATGGGTGCGAATGAGCGAACATAAAGACCATGTTTCGTTCGACCCTCTGATATTGTGTGATTGCCATAGAGATAAGCACGAGAGGAAATCTGCTACTTGTCACTCGGTGCGACAACACAGAGCCGCGCGTAACTATCTTGAACGCGCGTCTAACACGCTGTAGCACAGCAAAGGGTCGAGACACCGTGAACTCAATCGTAAGTTGAGGGACAGCATCCAAGTTTGGCGCGTCGTAGGTGCCAAAATCGGAATTAGTGGCGCCTACGCCAACATCCAAAATCAAATTTGAACAGCGCGCCAGTAGGCGGATCGTTGTGGGCACTGCCCGACTCCGCCGTAGCCTTCGCAGTACAAAGCATTGAAGGAGCGGGAGCACCACGAAGGGGATCATAGGAGATGTTTTATTGTCAATAACTCCGCTTCTGCTGAAAGCATTGAAGTATCTTTTGCTGCGAAGTATTTCTGGAACAGTCTGTCCTAACGTCAAATGCATCTCTGCATATCGATGAAAAGATGTACAGGCCACTTTCAATAGATTTTATAGCATACGATCGGTAGGGATTGTTTTTCAACAAACGGCTTTGGATTTGCCTTCTATGACCGGAGTTATCAATAATAGAATACTGTGCCTGTCACGCCCTCCCGGCAATATCCTACTCCCCTCATGACGACCATTTCGACCTTAGTGAACCGAGCCCGTGAACTAGAATCTTTACAAAGAAATTAGTACGTTATAGCGAGAGATTTATAAGCTATTTTCTGGTTTAAAATGGTGTAGTATTAGCCTTTCGTGAATTATATCAGCCACAGAAGGCACAGATTGGTTCAGAAGGGTGCCGGTCTAACAACATTGGCACAGAATAATCACAAGATCATCACAAGATCATCACAAGGCTATCACAAAGTTAGTTCGTGCAGAAGGCTATGCAAAGGTCGGATAAGGTGTCACAATAACGCATCGGTTTGACAGTGGCGTTGGAAGTGTAGATTACCACATTAGAGAAGTTTTTACAGTGAATGCTCACTGTCACTCGCTCACCGACTCGTCCGCCTCTGTCGATGTGGTCTTTTCTGTACGTTTTGTCTGTCGTGAAACAAAGCCAACTTTTCAAGTCCTCAGCAAAAGGCGCAGAATTAACGAGAGAGATCGATGTTGACTTTCTTCGCGAATGTGATGCTATATATGCATCGAAAAACTGCATATGTATCGAAATACAAAAGGGATGTAATTAATAATGCAAGGTTACCAGGAGGTGCCTGTGAGTACGGTTGCGCCGAATGTTATGCCAGACAGCCCACTGCTCGCTGGGTAGATGGCGGCCTGAGCACTGGAATAAATGGTTCGAGGAGTTCCTCACTCTGCAACATTTTGTTCTGAGCTTCTTGGTCAATCTTGGATCTCGATTCCAGCTTATCTTACGCGCTAATGCAAGCATAAAAATCACCATTCTCATGACGAAATTGCATTAATCAGTGGTATTAGTTGAATTACCACAATATTTTAAACACCTGCGCTTTCTTATGCCTCCTTCGTTCTTCGTATAACTTGTCAGGTTATCTACAGTGAGTGGCGCTGCCTAAATTTAAGCGTAAAGCAGGCTGTTAGCATTTATGACCGCAAGTAGGGCATACATGTGTGTGTGCGTGCGCGTGTGTATGTATGTATGTATGTATCTATGTATGTATGTATGTATGTATGTATGTATGTATGTATGTATGTATGTATGTATGTATGTATGTATGTATGTATGTATGTATGTATGTATGTATGTATGTATGTATGTATGTATGTATGTTCACCACCTACTCAAGCAGCAGCAATAGTAGCACGTCTCAAGTGGAACGCTCCCGCCCCGTGATCGCGGTCGAGGCCTACCTCTAGTCGCGCTAGAGCATAGCTACTCAAGCTAAAGTTTGGCTGTGCGAACGTGTGCGAACGTTTATACCGACAAGGATGTGTGGCCAGCCCATCGTACGTCTTGCGGTTGGTGCCACGCGCTTCACCAGCTGATATTGGAGTGTTCCGCTTTCATTGCGCAGCGCACGTCGCTATAGTGACATATTATCATTGGCTTAGCCTGCGGTGTACGACACTCGACGAATCTTTGTACTCAGGTGGTTGTGCGTCTCAACGTGATCAGACACATCGCGCCCTCCCTACTTGTCTAGAGGCAACTAACTTAGGTTCATGTTATTAGCACTCTTTATTGCTTGCTATTTTCGAATGAGAAGACCTCAGACACTATCTCTTCTATTTTAACATTCTTTAGTATCCTGACCTGCAATGACCGGCCCTACTGTGCGTGACCTGTATACTGTGTGCGTTCTGCTTTATTCCTTTAGATTTTGTCATCTTTCGCTTTCTTCCCTCTTTCCTCCCCTTCTTCCCATCTTTCATTTCTATGTTTCTGTCTCCTCCTTTCATAAGAGCACGCAGGCGTTGTGGCCGTTCCGGTGGCACTTGCCAGCCAGCTCCACGCTTTCCCTTTCCTGCTATGTGTATATATGATTTCCAAACTAATAATAATAATAATAATAATAATAATAATAATAAGAATAATAATGTACATATGTATGCGCGTGCATCTTCATGTACAGTGTTCAGCGATTCTAAAGCGATACCCGGAATACATGGCTGCCGGCAACTTGTGTAAGAAAAGTCAATATTGGAGAAACCCAGCGCCGATCAGGAACATTGTCACTCCGGCGTAGAACAAACGGTCCAATTTCGAGCCTTGCGCAGCCACGCGACACTCCTCACAGCTGCTGACGCACCGAAAGTGTCGCGGAGGGACTGTTTGACACGCGCATGCGTGCTCCGTTAACTTTTGCTGTCGACTATGCATTCGGGTGCATGTACGTACATGCACTCGAGCAAAAGCAGTTTGGAGATCAATGGTGCCGCTATTTCTTCTTTTTTTTTCTTCCTTCGCAGCCTTGATAGGATACTGAAATCGAGTGGTACAACCAACATGCGGGTGTTCGGCCATTACAACGCGTCGAAGCATTTCCACATTGCCAAGCTGTGCCAGAAGAAAATTTCAATTTCTTTGCTGATTACGTTATCTCCAGATTTCGGCTCGCGAGTGGACGTGTGCATGTACGCATGTATGCGCGGGCGTGCTTAGGAATCACGTATGCGCGCCCTTATAAGCGTTAATCCGAACCGCTAAACGCGTAAGCATGCGTGCCCATAGTGAGACAATAAGTAGATTAATGAATACCTTCAGTAGGGGCAGAGCGCGTTTGACAGGCCGTGAAATTATGGAACGCAAACGGCGGCGCGAGTGCGCTCCATCTCCTGCCCGACCCCTCCTATGTTCGCCCCGTGTTGTCCAACTGGCACCGCCAGGTCATACTCGCCGGTCGAGACCCAGCGGGTGGCGAACAGCTGGCAGCAGCGGAGCGGGGAGATGCTGGGGTTCAAACCGCCTCCCCCTCTGCCTTCAGCACCGTTAGTCCCCCTCCTTTACCGTCCTTTGGTGATTGGGAGAGGAGGGCGGGACGGCGCGACGCTATCGACGGCAACGACGCCTGGCGGGCGCTTGGCGGCGCCGCGCCGCCCTTTTTCGAAAAAGAGGCCCGGCGGCCGGTCTCTGCGTTCACTCACGCGCGTCAGCCGCGACGGGCCGCCGCTAGCAGCGCCCGTGCTGCCGACCGCGAGGGTTCAAACACCGGCCAGCAGCGCTTTTAGCGCGAAGTGCTCGAAATTTTCGAACTCCCGTGGGAAGACGCCGTCGAGAAGACGGAAGACGGACACTGGAAGACAGCGAGCGCCTGCAACAACAGACGACGCTGTTCTTGCAGACGAAAGAGATTGACTATAATAACAGATTTCCGTAGAGTTCGTTCCTGTGCGTGCGACAGAGAAGACGTCAAAGTGTAGATACATTATCGAACGTGATACCTCGTGGCAGGCGTTAGGAGTATCGAACCGACAACTAGTCTCATAGAAGAGAAAACAAGTTCGAGTACTGCTTCGAGCAACGGTAAAGCAGACGACCGACGACGCACTTTCGAGACAGACGACAGCGAAGCGAAACGACGAAGAAGAAACATGCCGAGGGGCTTCCTCCTCCAGCGCTACACTCGCCACAACTCGGACGGCGAGGACAACCGCTCGGACTCGTCGTCTTCCTCGGACGACCACGAGGACGTCGTCCGATTTGCCTGCTCCCCGCCGGCAGCCGTTGTCAAGAGCTGCGAGTCGCTTCTACTCCGGGCCAGCGCTCTACTACAGCCGGACCATGCGTCTCCGCCGCAGTCTTCCCAGGAAGCGGCTAAGAGAAAAAAACTCTCTCCCGCGGGTCCACCGCCCCTCTTACACGGAAGCCCTCCACGGAAGAGCGCCAGCGTGGGCGCTCCCCACAAAAGCTCCTCCAATACGTCCCCTTCCCCGCACAACAACAAAGCTGGTGGAGGAAGCACCGGCGGGACGGCAAGCCCGAACGGCGCCGCCAAGTCGGCCGTGCGCCGTCTGCTCTTCGACGACGACACGCTTTCTCCGGTCTCCGGCACCTTCATCCGGCCCTACAGCGACGAGGACGACCTGGAGCTGGACGAAGACCTCGACTACGACATTCCGGCCGCGCTCAATCCCGTGGTGGTGAGCGAGGAGGCGCGCGCCGAGCTCGCCAAGATCGAGAACAAGATCGGCGCCTACGTGTGCCGCCTTTGTCGCCAGCGGTTCGGCGACGCGTTCGGGCTCGCTCAGCACCGGTGCTCGCGCATCGTGCACCTCGAGTACCGGTGCCCGGACTGCGCCAAGCTGTTCAACTGCCCGGCCAACCTGGCGTCGCACCGCCGCTGGCACCGGCCCAGGAACGAGACGGGTGGCAGTGCGTCGCCTTCGGCAGACTGCAAGCAGCAGCAGCAGGGCTCGTCCACCTCGGACGAAGAGGCGGCAGGGCCGTACGCGTGCCCCGTCTGCCCCAAGAGGTTCCGCAGGCTCGCCTACCTCCGCAAGCATGCCAACGTTCACGCGCAGGCGGAGGCCACGTGAGAGTGGGGCGACTTTCTCACGGTGAGTGAGTCACGACGTTTTTTTGTTTGGCTCGGTTTCGCGTCACCGCTTTTTCCGAGCACGCGTCCTCCGTCTCCTTTCTTAATATCTTTGACGCACCTACCGTTGCCCGTGCTCACAAGAAGCCCGTACATCAGAACTGTTCGTAAGAGAACGTTCTATAGCCAATGTTGACGCCAGGTATATATCATCAGGGAAAACGACCGGCCAATGGCAAAGAGCCATTGCAAACACAAAACTTTGTAAATTTGGCTCCAGGGTACGTATTCATAAAAAATTCTTAAGCAGAAATTGTCATTGAAAGCAAATTCTAGCCGGCGAAATTCTGGCGAAGGTGACCAGCCAATAGTCAAGAGCACTTTCGACCAAAAACCTTTGTCAACTTGGCCCGTTCTTTCTGGTAATGTCAGATTCAATCCCATCACTGGCGCTTATCCCCATAGGTGCTGTCGTTCTCTGTCGGAAATGCTGCGTCGTGTGGCAGAAATAAACGGCTCTTCATTGAAGTGACACGGTAAACATTGCGATAAGAAACGACGTTGTAGGTGGTGGCACAGAATGCAGTAGAATATATATATTTGTATATAGACATAGGCAAAGGAACGTTAATGCGTGTGCTGCATGTGGAAAACATTTTCACAGCCTCTATCTTACCGTAGATCTGCTTGAATGACCCCGTTCTCATGGTCAGGTTGGCCATATCGAAAGTCAAAAAAGAAGAAAGAAAAAAAAAACCTAATCCGAGAGGATTGGTATTACAAGCTTCTGCGCGGTAAACAAAGAGCGGGAGAAAAATGCACGGCATGGCCCTCCAGCCATAACATGCCTCGATATCAGCTGCGTGAAATCGAGGACAGTAAGGGAGAAAAAAAAATAATATCCTGCGGCAGGGCTTTGTTGGTCGCGGAGATGTGCCACTATGTTGTCATAGAATTATTGGCCCTTTGCGTGCCTGCAGCCTAAACGTGGCGAAGTTGCAGCGTGCGAAACTTTGGACCTCGATATTTGAGCAGGGATTGGACAACGTTGGAATGGGTGGCTTTCTCGTATTGAAGTTTGTGCTGGGCTGTGCTGAAGAAAAGTTCTACTCGCAATAATAAAATCCAGAGCGCATTATTACTAAATCCAGTATTAAAACCCGATATTAAAATCCAGAGCCCCAGCGTAGTACTCCATCTTTTTCATGTTAGTTGGGACGATCACCTTTTAACGCTGTTGCTTTCGTGTACAAAAAAAGGGTGGGGGGGAAGACACTGTTTATATAGAGTCGGCGTCAGAATGTTACCGACCGCACGATCCGAAAAAAATTCAATTTCCAAGCACTTTGTGACCGTAGTCAATAAAACTGCACGACGCTACATTGATTCAGCGTAATAATACTCAAAGCCTCGAAATCCGAATACCAGATGGCGTGCCCAGGCTGCGAAAATGTTCAGTTCTTTTTCACACCCCGTGGACCATAATAGAGAGAAAGATAAGAAAGGCAGGAAGGTTAACCGTGGTCGCGTCTGGTTGGCTATCCCCAAACGTGGGGGAAAGGGAAATATAAGAAGAAAGAGGTGGAGTCATTGTCACCCCCCCCCCCCCCCCGTCACAACCGCAGATGAATGTTGACCCACGTATACGCGTAGTCAGGAACGATCGTCTGGTCCAGTTGTGTTCGAGAAGCGCATTAACGCTTCGCTGATCTTTTACAAACTGCACTTCTTCGGCCGAGGTCCTATCATCTGTGCTTCCGAGGACGACCTGTCTTCTAAGCGGTGTCTCGTTGAGAGCGGAAGGACGGACAGTTGTGCAGAATGTGCTCTGTAGTTTCATCACACACGGAATAGTCGCCTGCGGCGCTGTCGGCCATTCCGATGAGGAGTGAATAAACGTTCGCGGTCCGAAAAGTTGCGACACCGACTGTACATTGTGCACCTTTCTGCTTGAAGTCAGTTGCTCAGGAAAACACGTGAAGTAGCCTTAGGATACTCGCTGTACGACTCGCATAAACAGGTCACACGAAAGCAACTGACACAAAATTAGGACTGTTGCGGCCCGGTTTGCTTGCTTCGTTGTGACGTTGTAAAATAAAGCAGAAAAGAAGGGCAGCGAGTCTTCGAGTTATCGTGTCGCTCGAAGTTCTACGTTGTCGTATCATGCGATGTCAAGGTCATCGCACACAAAGCAATGAGTGAAAATTAAATACGTAGGAGGGCGAATGAGAAAGTCTTTGCACTTATTTCTTTTAGCCACATTGCGGCTGTAAATGCGACGTCAACATGTCCATTATCAGCGATGGACCTTTCTTGGATCGGCTGGGCCTTATCTGCGGCTAGCTCCGCGGCATGGCGCTGCTGTCAGTTGTTGAAGATAGCGGTTGTGCTTCACCCGTCTACGGCGTACTAGCAACGAAGTGCGATTCGTTTCCTATGGAACAAGGGACGAGCGCTCATCGAAATGCACAGGGAAATGCAGGCCAAGTGTGGGGAAAGGTGTCTCGCTTTGAGAAGTGTGACGTGGTGGTGTTGTGAGTACGCAAAAGGCCGTGAAGACTTTGAGGGCATGACAATGAGCGTTGGTGGCGGCCGGGTGCGTCGTTGACTCACGACATTTCCCGCATGGGTGCAATGGCGAAAGCAGATCCGTGTGTGCACTTAAAGGAGATGGGCATTTCGTATGGGAGTGTTTACGACATCGTTCGTGGGTCCCTACGGTACCGGCAGGTTTCACATCGGTGGGTGCCTGAGCAGTTGGATGACCTGAAAGGCAAGCGAATGATTACTTCCCTGAATCATCTGCAACAGTATGCCGAGGAGGGTTAAAGCTTCCTGGGCCGCATTGTTACTCGAGATAAAACGTGGATACTGCTTTTCACGCCAGCATCGAAACAGCAGAGCATGGTGTGGAAACATCCGGGTTCGCCTGAGACAAAAAAAAAAAAAAAAACCGTTCAGTGCCATCTGTTGGTCTTCTGTTAGTCTTCATGTTAACGGTCTTCTGGGATCGGCGAAAACGCCGAGGAATTCTTGATGTGGACAACGCGGTTATCATCCACGACATTGCGAGGCCGCATGTGGCAATCAGAACCGCCGACAAGCTCCGTAGCTCCGGTCATCTAACTGGGAGAGTAGGGACCATCCACCATAGAGCCCGCACTTCGTCCCGAGTGATTTCCATGTTTTTGGTCCGCTGAATAAGTTCCGTGCAGGACAGCGATTCACGTGCAACAATGAAGCTAAGACACCAGTCCCACAATGCTTCAAGAGCCAGCCGGACAAATTCTACTACAGGGGCACCTCAAATTTAGTGCTGCGATGAGACGGATGTCAGAACCGGGGTGGGGACTATGCGGGAAAATAGTGTAAGGTGCGTAGAATAGTAGGTATGTTTGTGATTACTTTTATGTAACTTATTTTGGCTAATAAAACATAGAGACAGTTGCTATCTGGTTCGCCCTCGTAGGTTTTACTAAGATAAGGCATTTCGAAAACGAGAAGCCGGCCTCGCCCGCCAGGGTCGGCTCGCGGTAGCCTTTTGTATATATGACCTGCTGCACAGCTGGGATGCTGAATCAGGGCATGCAAGAGGACACCTGAGTGTGACTTTATCGTGTTCATTCACTCAATCATGCGGAGATTGCTGCGGATCAGCCTACTCCATGTGAAGGAACCACCCGTGGATTCAATCAAATCTTTATTCAAATCAAAACTGTTCCTTCATCGACCTTTCATTTGGTGGAAGAGAGTACCTCCTCTCTATACTGTTGCGCGTCGATGCACATTCAAGGGCTGCAGTTGCTGCAGTGCTTTCGAGGTGGGTTCATGCGTGTGCAAAACAGTCCAGAGAGTATTATGGGGGCGGTCAGGCAGCTATCTTTTAGAATATATACAAAATAAGCTAATCGCATAATCCATTGCAATAGCGATGTTACGATATACCATAGGCTTTACGATGAGGTTATGTTAAAAAACAAAACAAAAAGAAACAGGACTTGTTGTTTGTGCACTTTGTCATATTACAAAGTATTTCTGTGCAGAACTTGTGTTTCAAGGAAGAGAAAAAATTTGTACCACATACTGCTACCCTCATACTTGAGACGCTATAGCTCACTCACGACTATTTTTCGACAGATGCGCAGTGATGGCAACTTTCTGTCTGAAAGACCGACGCGTTTTCTGTGACGCTCACTTTTCCTGTGGTTGTGCTTACGCTACACGGAAAGGACCTTAGAGCAACGTTTCGCTACGGTAGTGAATGACGGCAGTGTCATGACCGTGCCCTGCGCCTTGTGCGAGTGTCATCCGTGATCTTCTTCTCCTTCTCCTTTGTTTTCGCTTTTTTTTTGCCGCACTTGAATATTTGGTAGATATAAGAGACCATTAAGGGATCAACAAACAAAAGCTATCAAGGAGCCATTTCCCATTTATTCCAAGGACACTTGCACAACGTGACAGGGAAATTACTTCACTCTTGGGTAAGATATTTATCGTTCTGGGAACTGGTATCGTCATCAGCTTTTCAAAGCGCACTTTGCTGTTTTGTTTGCCCGGTTTTCTTTCTTTATTTATTTACTTGCATTTGAGTGTGTGTGTGTGTGTGTGTGTGTGTGTGTGTGTGTGTGTGTGTGTGTGTGTGTGTGTGTGTGTGTGTGTGTGTGTGTGTGTGTGTGTGTGTGTGTGCGTGTGTGCGTGTGTGTGTGTGTGCGTGTGTGTGTCAGGCGCCGATAGAACTTCAGGACCCGTAATTCTTGAGCAGTTGAGAATGAATGAGACGCGATGAATAGTGAGCGTATGTATCTCGGTGCAATCTGTGCTATGTGCAGAAAAAGAAATGAAGAAAACAACCTTTGTTTGAGCATAATCGATCGACTGAAAGATGTGACCATAAATGAGCTCCTAGTATGTTTTGACCACTGCCGAAGCTGCGTTCACACATTTCACCACGGGGAACGCACAAGAGTCAAACCGCTGAAATTGTCGCCTTTTAACGCAGATGTCAGGGGTCTTAAGTAAAACAGAACTTTCATGCTTGCCTTTTTCTTCGACTTTTCCACTGCTGCGGCTTGTTGCTTGTTGCGGGGAGCGCAACAAACTTCCTTGTTCGCTGTCAGGGCTGAGTCCTTGACTTCTTTTTCTTTTTTTCTGTGTCGCGTTTTCGGGTGTTTTCGTTTTGTTTGGTTCGTCCTCATTACTTCAGCTATATAAAATTAATATTAGCCTGCTAGGCATGGTAGTAGCTAGTGGTGCTGGCTAGTTGTGCGATTAACTGGTATACGCAGCTAGACTGGGAGAACCACGCGCATTCTGCTTCCGCATTAAGCAGTTCACATTGACATCAAGACTACTTTATATGCACATATGCCATGCTACTTCCTGCATTATGATGGTGGCTTTCTTGTGGCTTATTTTTCATACTCTGTCGATAAGGCTACCGTACCAGGAGCATTTGCACGCTAGTTAAGGCGCTCTGTTACTAACCTGGAGACCACGGAAGGGGTGGCCGTATTATACGAACGGGCTAGAATACGAAAATACGCGTTGGCTCACGTAACGTTACCCCAAGAGGTCGAAATTATTCCGGTGCCCTGCACCATGGCGTTCGTTATGACTCAGATCTACCATAGCAATTTGGGCGAGCTAGTCGGGCCTCCAGATTGAACGGCATCGCAACAGCATGAAGTGCGGGAAAGCAACATGTTTGGCTTAATGAAAGAATTATAGACACAAGTGCTGACTTCCTGAGCCCCTTCTTTCTTTCTTTTCTTACATACGTTTCTTACCTAATGAAAATTCATTTGGTGGTGATGCGCTTCTCTCTGTAGTTCCTTGATTTAAGGGCATAAATTCTTTTCACACAGGGGCCCTTGCGATGATTTTTGATCATGCACGAACCTCAGATCTAACTTTTAGAAGCAACGAAAGCGGAGACCCATGCAGTTTATCGACCACTTGTTAGGCAACGATCAACCGAAACGCTAGGGTAAACCAGGAACTTGAGGGGCTACAAATGTAGGAATGGATGGAAACGAAGGAATATAGAATGCTACATTATTTTGCCAGAAACACCGCAACATTTTTTCTTACACGCCAAATGGTATCTTTGATGAGAAAAAGAAAGAAAGAAAGAAAGGAAGGAAGGAAGGAAGGAAGGAAGAAAGAAAGAAAGAAAGAAGAAAAGAAAGAAAGAAAGAAAGAAGGAAAGAAAGAAAATAGTACCTCGACTGAAGAAGCCGCACCATTATTATGCAGTTCAAGTACGCAACCTGCTCGGTGGCCCTGAGGCTATGGTGCTGCCGGGCATGCACGAGGTGTTGGGTTCGATTCCTGGTGGCGCAATCTTCTCGATGAGGACAGATTGCACAAACGCTCCTCTACTGGACGTCCGATGCAAATTACGTAACCCTAAATGGTCAAAGCTCTTCTGGAATGCTTCACCACCCTTGAAAATAAATAATGATGAAATCACCAAGCAGTGTACGAATAAGCTCAGTACGTCCCTACCACGCACATGCTGCTAGGTTCGCTCTCAAAAAAATTTACACCCTTTGGTTTGTATTTTGTCCCCAAAAAATAATCGTCATCTGTCTTGCCCGCATTTCCTTTAACGCTGCGAGCCCGGTACTTCCTATTCACGAACGGCTTGCGCGTTATCAGCATGACAGAGCATTGTCGACAGGAAAGTAGCGAGTGCCGAGTTTTCAAGAGAGGAAACGCAAGCAAGGCAGATGACGATTATCGTTGTGGGACAAGATAAACCCCATAGGGTGTAAAATTTTTTGGCGTGTTCTTAGCAACGCGCTGCTACACTCTTAAGCAAATGTACTCGATAATTTCCTGTCTAGAATCCTCTGTCATGCTGATAACGGGCATGCCTTTCGTGACTTGGAAGTACCGGGCTCGTCGCGTTAAAGAAAGGAAAAGCGGACAAGGCAGGTGACGATTATTGTTGTGTGGAAAAAGGGTGTAATTTTGCTTAAGAGTGGTGTACTTAATGGTAAGGTAACTTAGGGAGACATTTCCGTAATTTTTTTCCTACATACCATGCAAGAACTCACAACACTGTTCGTTTGTAAGCGCTCTTTGCGATTGGCTGGTTGCATCCACTAATATTATTTCCCCACGTTGCCACAGGCTATAGCTATAGCGTCAGAACGTTTCTGTAAATTGTAAATACGGGCTGGCCTCCTTCCCCCGAAAATGAAATCGCCCGTACATGAATGCCGCCAAATGCGCGGCTATATAGCGGGAGTTTTGTGCGTAAATGCGTGTGAACGATATTTCAAGCCTCTTTATAATAAGGGTAATAGATGCGGAGCTGGGCAGACACCGAAGTACACAGAACCCGTAACCGGAGGACCAGACGGAACGATCAAGTTTTTTCTTTTTCTTTTTGCGATAAGTGGCTACACGGCGCGTGGGAGCGGACGGCACGTGAGCGACACCGTTCGAGTGCTTTGGAAAATCGTCAACCCGCTCAGTGGGCGCTGGTTCGTACAAGCACGATACAGGACCACAAGCGCAGACACAACCACGACAACGACAGTTGGCAATGCTGTGTCCTCGCGCGGTTCCTTGTGTGTCCCGCGTCAAATGCGCACTGCGGGAAACGCCTTCGTCCCGTGGCGGGCACAACCAAATTGAATGTGTCTTCACGACGCGCTCCTCTGTGCGCCTGCTGGCGCGTACGCATAGGTGCACCCCTGGCCGTGCATGTACGACAGTTCGCACTCCCCGCGCAGGTTGCCGCCTGGCAGCTCCACGTGACCTTCGGCCGCACGCAAACGCCAAACACGAGACGGAAGCACGCGGGAGGGCGAAGGAAATGAATAATCGAGTCGCACGCGGATGCCTGCGCTGCGCGGGACGCATTGCGGAGAACGCGCGGGATTTCGCCGCATACAGACACAGACACGGCGGGCTGGCCGTCGATATAGCGTTATGGGCTCGTATAATACGAACAGCCAGGGAGGGGGGCTCGAGCGAGCGGGTAAACGGCTCGCGTTCTCTTCAAAAATGCACGCGGACGACGGCATCTGCGAGTCGCCGCGCAAAACGCACGCTCGCTTCCACCGCCACGCTGACCGGCATCGATTACGACCGGCGCCCGGTGGCACCCGTATGCAATATGCATTGTATATTCGTTTGCCCCGGTGAGCGTCCCCCCCCCCCCCCCCCACCTCCCGGCACCGTGCCCTGCCCTGCACGGTATGAATATAGACTC
Organism: Dermacentor andersoni; assembly: GCF_023375885.2. Taxonomy (NCBI): domain Eukaryota; kingdom Metazoa; phylum Arthropoda; class Arachnida; order Ixodida; family Ixodidae; genus Dermacentor; species Dermacentor andersoni. Next base: position 155,224,290 of record NC_092816.1, on the reverse strand, counting down.
GGAATGAAGCGGCAGCTGACGCCAGTGAGCAGATGTGTTTGCAGACGCGCGGTCGGACTGCGCAGGCCGTTGAGTTTCGTGCTAAAACTGCTAAAATGAAACTACCGTGGCGCAGGTACGCTCCCAATTCCTTGCAAACACATTCCGCTTTCTTGGCGGCACCTATGTGAAATGAGATTAAGAGTTCATGTACGCGCAGCACCGGTACGGCGCTAAAGGAAGCCGCACCCTATTGGATGTGTATTGCATGTGTACAGGGGCGCCGAAACACCCTTTCTGCGCCCATGTCTTTCTTTTCTGAAATTTTTTACAGTGGTTGTATCAGCGGAACGCCTTTAGTGCGCACTTACTGCCTCTTTGTATTCGAAGGGTGGTGGTCTGAGCTATAGTTGTTTTTCGATTCTTATAAGGGGTGCAGCACGAAACAAGACAGAAGGATCCGAAAAAGACGACGACGAGCCCTTGTTCTCGTTATTAGAACGCAGTTATAATGCCCGTTCTTGGGTTAAGCGTCGGCGTCCCTCGACGTAACCGCGCGAACGCGCTCGTGCCAACGCTGGCGCGTTCGTCGTAGTCTTCTTCCACAGCTGACTCCGATCCCACTCGCCATGTGCCAGTGCTCCCATACTGTCCCTATCTCTGCGAAGGCGCTGGCCCACTGCCATTTGGTGCGGTGGTTTCGATCTCGAATTGTTGGCCTCAATATATGGGGAAATGAAAACGCATATCGAGCTGCACTCACATTTCACATTAAGGAATATCGTGATCGACGAACACCCTTTTCTCGTCCTTCCTTCTTGGATCGCTCTGTACCACCTTTGTATTTGTTCAGGGTGGTAGAATGGTGTTCTATGTGCAAAGTTTACACCATGTCTTAAACTCAGGTTTTACTTGCCAAAACCACCAGGCACGTAACCAGGATTTCTTTTTCGGGGGCTGGGGGGCGGCAACCCTTGGGTATGTGCCTGAAAACCACATGACTCCGGAAATTCGGACCCCCTTTGGATTTTTAACGTGCACCTAAATCTAAGTACACGGGTATTTGCGCATTTCGCCCCCATCGAAATGCGGCCGCCGTGGCCGGGATTCGATACCGCGACCTCGTGCTTAGCAGCCCAACACCATAGCCACTAAGCAACCACGGCGGGTCTGGAACCCGGAAGAAAATGGCATAGTTTCGGTACCTGCGCACGTAACCGCACGGCCGTGGGAACAAGCAGACGAAGCGGAAGTACCATCTATCTTGCTTCGGTGCGAAGTAAAACAAGAAACACGCAGACATTCCGTTTGTGTGTTTTATTATTTCTCTAAACTTCAATTCGTCAATTCAAGCAACAAGTCGCACAGATAAAAGATGCTGTCTTGAATAATTCTCGAAGTCACGTGTCACCACGAGCGACGTCACACTGCGGACACGATTACGTAGAGGCGCAGGAGCCCGACTACGTAGGCGCGCAGGAGCCCGAGTACGTCACCGTCCGTCTCCGGGCGGATTCGCCCCGAGTGAAGAGGGAAATGGCGTTCGGATTGAAATTTTGGGCCTTTCCGCGGCCCGTAGCGATGTAATTCTTTGCAAGCCCAATCGTTGGCGCGCAATGTATGCTCTGCGCTTGTCAGCTCAAAATGACCAGACCTGGTGAGGGGCCCTTTAAGGGCTTGTGACTTGTGTCACTGACTTTGAACGCTGTAGCGCATAGCATCCGGTTATCGTATGAATTTTTCTGACTTTATTTTGTTTTGTTTCTTCTATTACCTGTTGTTCCATTTGCCCCTTTTCCCAGGACATGGTAGCCAGCAGGCACTTACACTGGCTAACCTCCCTGTCATTCCTCCCTTTCTTCCCTCTCTCTCTTTCTCTCTCTTTGGTTTAGACGCCGCTTAAGCGCCACTAGCTCTCATTGTGCAAACTGGTGCATAAAGGTATAACCAGACTTCGCACTTTGTCACAGTCAAAAGAACAGCGTTCCGTGATTCCATTGTAGAGTCGAAATCCTGCTTTATCTATGTACAACTGGACTAATATATAATATAATAATAGCGCCGTGACAATCTTTATTTCCAATGAGCACATGGTACAGACATGTCGTTGGAGGAGACACGAATAAAAAGTGGCAATACAATTGAACGTGTTCTTGCCTTTCTTCTACAAAAGCAGTGGAAGCAGGGGAAACAACATTGAGAGCAGTGCAACGCTCAATAATGAGGCTACAGTAATCACAAGGACATTGAGAATGGAAGCACAGTATAAGTCAGAAAAAAAAACTTTGACAGTGCACAGCATGTAGCCATATTAGGTGACGTTTTCCATAATAACACTTCGTCAGTGGGTTCAGTGACAAGCTTATGGAAGGCAAAGGCGGATTCAGTAATCTCAATATTCCATATGAAGATTGTCAATATTCCATATTCCATATGAAGATTATTGATGATGGATACGATGAGATGGCTTTCTATAGGTAGATAGATGGTTAATTAAGTTTGTGACAAACAGGATTAGTCCTTTCAACAGGACAGAATAATATGGCGGTGCAACACTGTATACGATAATTAGAAGTTATATAATTAGAGCTCACGTTAAAAAAAAGGAAACGCTCATGTGCTGCTTGCCAGTGATCCCATATGATACCATGATCTCATACGTTGATGTGGTTTGATGTCAGTATATAGTAGCTTTTATACAGTATCTCATATGAAATTGCATATGACTATGGGATATGTAGGGTGCGTATCGTATAAGAATGGTAAGCTGGGTAATTTGGCATTGTTCGGGCGAAGCCACAACTGTGCCTTTCTTCTCTCGCTCCGCATTGTCAGTGCATGACGATGGTACACATGTTCTTACCTCATTTTAAAATTGATTTTGCAGGGCAACACAAAGCGCGTTTATTTTACCACATCTCCTTTTTTTTTCTTTTCCGTTTCTGCCAGGCCAATCGTGATGGCCTTCAAACCGCTTCACAGTTTATTGCAGAGTCGAGGAGAGAGAAAGAAATGGAAGAGAGAAAAGGCAGCGCGGGTAACCAGACGCACGTCTAATTTACAACCCTGCACTGGGGTAAGAGGGTATAGGGATGAAAAGAGCGAGAAAGCATAGTTTGGTGCACATTTGAAGCTTCGCAATGAGTCGAGGCAGTGCCGTATACCGGGTGTTCCAGCGAACCCTATCAAAAATTTTTAAAGGTTGCCTGTGACAGACAGCACAAGTATACTTCATGAGCTGGTCTACTCGAAGAGGCGGACATTACTTGCACAAAAAGTTGAAATGCATAATCGACTAATTCACAAAAATTCACTAATTAAGTTTCGAACTGGTTACCTTATGGCACATACTTAAATTTACAAATTCTAACCGGGGAGCTCGCAAGGCGGATCCACTTGGGACGAGTTCTCAGAATGACACCAGTTTCGATATATTGATTCCCGATCGAACATTGTGGATAAATGCTTTGGCGTTCCAGTTGCTTTTATGCTTCAGTGCGTAAACAACGTTTTGTGAAAAAACTAAAAGTGGAACGGCATTGCATTTTTACCGCAAGTTTGAAGAGATGTATCTCGTAAATGATGTCATCCACACAGTTCTTGTGTGGATGACATCAAGTGGATATGACTTGCAGTCTCACCCGTTAGGCTTTGGAAATTGCAATATGTGGCATAAATTAATTCGTTAAAACATTAATTAGTAATTGTTGCTAATTAGTCCGTTATGCATTTTAATGTGTTGTGCATGTACTGTCCGCATCTTCGAAGAGACCAGCTTATGGATTAGAATTGCGCTATCTGCCACTGGCAATTTAACAAAAAATATATAAAAAATCGAAAGTGTTTGCTGAAACAACCGATATTTACGGCATTAGATTTTGTCTGCCCGGTGAAATTGCTCATCGAGGAAAGACGCACATAAATGAAGTGCTTGTTCCACGCATCTACGACAGCAGAGTTATTTCCCCGACTGTAGCACTGAATTGAGCCTCTTTGTACACCTTCAGAATAAAAAACCAGACAATGAAGCCACGCACCTTTGCAAAAAGCATGCATGATATTCTTTTTCCATTTCAACAGATGTTTGATTGAACGCAAAAAATAAGTAGACTGAAATACAGCCGTGTGTCAACAACTTTTGTAAGGAAGAGGAAGCACGGGGCATGTTAATTGCTATGTTTATTCGTAATGCAGAAATAATAGGGTAAAACGGTATGAAAGTGGACCAAACGATGCCGCCGGTAGGAGCGGAACCCGTATCCTCCGCAATGCGCTTGCGGTGTCTTAGCAATTAAGCTTCCGCGGTGGTCGTCCCTCCGTCCGCTTTCATAGGTGTTTGATGGCGAGAAAGATAAATGGGGGGGAGGGGGGGGGGAAGACAGCAGGGATGTTAAACTGAAGAGATTCTGGTTCGCAACGTCACTCACGAACAGAGCAGCAGGCATAGAACGGTCCTCTGAACTGCAGGTATCGCATCGTGCGTGAACTTAGGAGAAGGTGACTGGCAGATACACCCTCTTACCTCATGACATCAAAGCTTCCAAACTTACTGTCCTCGCTATGCATTGTGGAAGAAGAGTAAAGGCATTTGAGCGGCTCCATTCCTTTTTTTTTTTTTTTTTGAAGCGCGGCAACCAACGAGGGATTGCTCACATATAAAACTTGTGACTAGGCTGCGAGCTGCACCTAGCATCGTCTGATCGGGATAACGATAAGGAGATTTACACGAGTCTACTTCGCCTAGCGTCCCTCTACGACAGAGCGTCGTCCGCTCAGCTATGAACACAGTGCTTAACGCCAGAGTACGCCTCGTGGCTGACCCCTGTGGTCGTTGATAACCCAAACAATCAGCACAAGTATACCATCCGCAAAAACTCAGTGCGCGTGCCCTTCATCTGGGAAAGAGAGCAAAGCAAGCTGGCAGCCCGCTCTCAGCTTAGGGATTTTTCTTTGTTGAAATAAATTGTAGTCAACGTAAAGCGGAGCTCGAAAAATACGAGGACAAAGAAAAAAGTGGACGCGAGAACGCATGTCACGTCTACCTTTTCTTTGCCCTCGTATTTCCCGTCCGCTCTTTTGCATTCACATTGCTACTTTACTCACCCGCCCAGCTTGCCGTACTTGTCATGGATAATAGGCTAATCCTCAAATAAAAGATTACGGACTCAAGCAAAATATATTACCTCGAACTGAGCGCTGATATGAAGATCACCTACAAAATTTGCCAGGGCGTTCAGGTTTCATCTTAAAGCCTGGTACACAAAGTCATACTTCCACGGGAAAAGCAGCAGTAGGTACGCAAAACCTCTTGAAGCCACGTAAGTAAGCGAATCTAATTGGCTGGCACAAGTTTTGGTTCATTTAAGCAGATCACACATAACCTTTTATTCTAAGTCAGATAATTGTGAAAATATTTAGCAGTATTCGATTTCTGAACCATACTATCGGCAACTCAAGAATCCGTTACTTGAGCTGGCAACACTGCCCAATAAACAAAGATGGCTATGACATCCAGGTTCACGGTGGCTCTTTCGCTTGATGCTGCGTTCACGCGTTTCTCGTCGAGTCGAGGTGCCTTGTTGAAGTTGAAGGAGCCGTTGACGCTGATTATGTTATTTTGATCGGTTTCAAGGACTTCAGCGACGAAACCGTGGAAATCGTTGCGCTGTGCACGCCAACGTCCGGTCTGCCCATCGAGCCGCGTAAGATCTTTTTTGTAAAGAAAAAGAGCCTTTCGAGCGAGCTGGAGGCTTAAAAAAGGGACGTCTTTTTGTGACTAGCGGGCCTTCGAAAGGTGCAAGCACTAGTACGCAACGTTGTTCCACTGGTACAGGTACGATGCTCGACTGTTTTCGACCTTCAAAGGCAACTCCGCGCTGTGACTCGTTCTGTGGTATATCACATATAGCATCTCACAATATACGGGCAGTAACGTCTGCCGTGCTTTCAGAAGCTAAATACGTATATTCTGCACTGACAGAACGACGCTAAATACTGTCAGTGTGTCTTGGTATAAAAGCAACGGAGAGTTCCATTTGTGAGTTGGGGTGCATCTTTCTTTTAATAGTTAGCTGTTACGTGTGATAATGTCTTCTCCCTCCGATGGCTGGTGCTTGTTCATGCTTGCTGTACGCAGTGTTCGAAGCAGGGTACGGGCTTGCGAATACAGCAGACACCTGCCGTCCGCAGACATTCTCAAACTCTGCCGAAACGCGAGAAGTGAATAACAACCAATCGGACCAAGTTTGAGTTTCTTCTAACTGGTTTCCAAAATTTAGGGAAGGTTTTCTTTTGGGCAAGCTCACATGTATTAGTGTAAATACATGACTTGAAAATGAGCTGAACCAGTTGTAGTTATGTCTGTAATTTAGGTGCGCGAACAGTGTCGGAAAGACGACTATAGCTGCGCTGTGCGCAGGTCGAACGCTCCAAAGCTGGAACGATCGTTGTTTGCTCTCGCTTCTAAATTTCTTGCGAGCAAATAAACTGACAACTCAACGCATTGAATGAGAAAACAGCACCTCATGCTTGCGCCGCTAAACTAAAGCATGCTGTGAAAACGATATGTGGGCATAACATGTGTCATCATTAACAGACCTTCCGAGGCAGTTATCATTCCTGCTACCGTGCCTGCAGACAAAAGTACCTTAGCGAGAATATTTCCTGCTGCTTAAAGCATTAGTAACGCTAATGCTGCGGCAGAAAGCTATAAACGGACAAAACCAAATGAAGTTTAAACGTACATCACTATAATTTATTAAAGTGCCTCCCTATGCAAAGCACACTCTGCGATTTGAGAACGTTTATAGTGTCCCTGTGCATCCTCCCACACGCACTCTGCTTACTCTCTCCCTTTTTTTCTCTTTCTATTCCCTTTCCCCCACCCCCAGTGTAAGGTAGCAAACCGGGTGCTTGTCTGGTTGACCTCCCTGCCTTTCCTGTCCTTGCTCTCTCTCTCTCCGCGATTTAGAACGCCAGAAAGATATCGAATGCAATGTTCTGCTCACCGTGAAGAAAGAAAGCCGCGAGTGAAGGCTTTGGAACAAACCGGTGTAGTGTCAGGCGTCATCGTTTCCCAATACGAAGCTTTTTATCCATTGCATGTCGTTCTCCGATGCACGTCGTCAGCTTCTTTCGCGAAAAGATGAAATGATACATTGCTTTCTTTTGACCGTAATGACACGCATATGGTACACAAGTCTTTCGACATCCGTATTTTCTGGAGCGCAGCTCTTAATAGCCTGTTCCTACGGCGAGCGTCGGCGGCGTCGGCGTAACCGGGCGAACGAGCACCACGAAGAATAGAGAGTTTTAGCAGAGCGTTTACAGTCCGCTCCGCTCAGACCGGCCTATCACAACAATTGGCACGCAGCCGCTCAGCAAAACGCTACCGGGAACACTGACGCGCGTGCGCCCAGCACACACAGCGGCAGCGGAACGTGGGACGCTGAACACGTTCCGCTAGGAACCTGATTTAGCGCTGCGTCAGGGGGCGTGTAGTTGCTTTCGTAATCGTTTTACCGCCAAGCTGAGAGCACGTCAGTGGGGTCTCTGGGAGACGCGCTTGTTAGATAAGCGAAATCAATGCATTCTACGCAGCCACCAGTGCGCGTGAAACGTGTGCGGAGCGGAGCGCAAGCAAACGCTCTGCTAAAACTGCCTAATGAAAGCGAACGCGGAGCGCAGCGGCTAGATGAAAAAGGGCCATAGCGAAGATAAGAGGAGGAAAGCGCAACATTAAGGTGCAGTGGAACCATGAGGCAGAAAGTGGAGGAGGAGAGGAGGGCAGACGACACGCGCATGCGCTGAGTTGCCGGCGGCCACGGCATGCGTAACCGCCTGGGCTATCTCATCTGCGTTTTCGAGGTGGCGCCAGGGGCCCGTGATGTGTGGACGGCTATGCTCGACCACGGCGTCTGCTGCTGAGGCCAGTCCAAGGTACCAGCGTGTGTGACGGGGATCACTGCTCCTGCAAGGGGCGATGGCGAGCGGCTACGAGTAAGGCTCGATGTGACGCTTCCTTGGGCGCGGACGCCGTTGACACTGGCGGCCTGACTTCCCCGCGACGAAGGGCCGCTCTCGTCGTTGATGGAACGAAAGCGTTAGAAGACAAGCGTAGTGCCGCGCAAGAAGAGCTGTGCGGTGACGATGGCTACGATATGGCGGTGCCAGAGAAGCGTGCGTCGTCTGTATGGAAACAAAGCGCTGCCTGAGCGAAGGTCTGTCTGCGGCGGCTGCTGTGAATCGTACCCACGCGCTGCCTCTCGCGATCTCCCGACTGACGAGGCAGACGCGCCACACTTCGCTCCGTTTGCAGCGTGCCGCACGAGACCGATTGTCCGCTACAGCCAACATATCGCGAAATGAAAACACGTATAGAGCTGCGCTCAAATATCGCATTAGGGAGTATTGTAATCGTAGGTGAACGTTTTTTTTCATTTTCAAGCTTGTGCGCGGTGCCATGACGACGATTTGAGAACTACAAGGCACTCAGCGCATGCCGTGATAGCAGGCCCTCTTTCGCTTCAAGATTGAACCTGGATGGGCTGTTTCTTGGCGCGACCAATAGGGGGCGAGTAGTTCGAGTCGCAAATAGATTACCCCAGAGGCTGCGCTGAGTGTCATATGGGAAGAGTAAAGATGATGATGATGTATGGATTTTATTGGCGCAAGAGCCAGATATGGCCAAATAGCGCCAAGCAAAGTGGAACAGTGAAGGCAGTCATAATTAGGGTTGTAAGTATGGGTGGGCGAATATTGGAAGTTTCGAACATGAATCGATTATTACACACAAGCTATTTTTATTCGTATTCGAAAATGAACTATTGGGTATTTTCGAATATTGAAAAATTAAAGAAATAGTTAGCAATAACCGACTGTTAAAGTCCGCTTCCAGTTCTCCGTCTGCTAAATAAAGTATCGTAAATTATCAGTAGGGATACAACGACAGAAAGTTACGTAGCAATGCAGAAACAAAACAAGTGGTACAAGTAATGGAGTTCCTGTTTAGGTAGTTTGTGGCTGTGCGGCTGTAGCCGACATGACAACCTGTGATTGTTGCTTATAATCTGTCGTTTAGGGTTCTTGGCAGTCTAATCAAGCCTCAAGTATACCTTTTACGCTACAACCAATGATGTTCCTTTGCAACGGGCCAAGTTCAAGTTCTTTAGTAGATTTTTGTTTATTTTCCCACAAATTCTGATCTTTTTTGAGCAACTATTCATTCAGGGTTATATGAAAAGCTAGTCATACAGCAGCCATTCATTCCTGGAAAGGTAGTTTGCAATCAGGCTCGAACAATTTTAAGCGGCTCGTGCAGTACTTTTAATGACAATTCTTGACCTTGTATTTAAAGCTCATTATTTGTCCCTGCTAGTTAACAGTCTTGGTTGCACTAGTCAGTACAAGTCGGTAAATTACATCGAAGTAAATATTCCTGCAGTAAATATATGCGTCGGCGTCTGACTATTCGATATACCGAAAAGGTTAATATCCACCTAGCTCTAGTTGCGAGTATATGGAATTGACTTGTGCATTGTCCATGGAAGAATACCTTTCGTGACACCTCGACGAGGGGCGCGCAGTGGACTTCCGCGACAAACGCACCCGTAACCGTCCGCCAAGATGGCAGAGAAACGCCACCAGGCGCCGCCGTCTACCACGTCATCTAGATATGCGGGGTGTTCTTTCCTTAGCTGCACCGATTATATTGAAAAGCATGCCTGTGGCAGATAGCGCAATTCTTACCCTTCAGCTAAATTACTCGATGAGACGGCCATTGCTTGCACGAGAAATGGAAATGCTTCATTGAATAAATAGCATAACTGCAATAGTTAACTTTTTAATTAGTTACTTTACGGTTAATCTACGAATTGTAGGTGGTGAGTTGGAAAAGCATGTTGGGGGGGGGGGGGGGGGGGTTCTGAGGATGGCACCGGTTTCGAGATATGCGCCGTCAAACTTGCGATAAAAATGCGCTTTTGTTCCCCTTACTTATGTAGGAAAACGCTCTTTTATGCATTGAAGCCCAAAAGTAACTGGAACACATTTGGTCGGACAATTTGAAAATGAATATCTCCAAACTGATGCAGTCCTGAGAATTAGTTCCCAGTGTACCCCTTGTAAACTCACCGGCTATAAATCGCAGATGAAAATACGTGCCGTAAGGTAATTAATTAGAAACTTAATTAGCGTGCTAATGTTACTTATTCATTTAAGCGTTTTGATTTCTCGTAGAAGCAATGGCCGCCTCATCGTGTCATTAAGCTCAATGGCTGGAACTGTGCTCTCTGACACAGGCAATTTAAAAAAAAAAAGACGAGATGGTATAAACCTTCGCTACCCACAAAGCTCTCGCGAAAGCATTCCGTGCGTCTATAAAGCGCTATAACCGGGGTCCTTCAATACTTTCCATCGAAGGAAAGTATAGAAAGACCCTGCTATAGCAATGTTGGCGTTCGCCGACCAACGCACTGCGCAACGGGGTTGTGCGAAAACAAGTGCCTTAGCAGAAAAGAGTCTACAGTACAAAAACGGGACGGCGAAAATGTTGAAGAAAACTATTCGCTTTAAAACGGGACAAAAAGTCAACATGTTTCGTTTGTTAAAAGAATGATGAGTGTGACGGCGCACATTCCTAGCAGCGAGGATATTTACGTAGCGTTTGTTGTTTGGTTGCGCGATTCCGTATAGAACACAGTCGGTGCCTCTTTAGCGGTAATTACAGAGTTTGCTATACGTAAGCGACGACTCGTTTTAGGTGCGTTGTCCTGCGTTGAGACATGTCGGGCGACGACGGAGTTTGCGCGGAACGTAAGTCGGCAGGAGACCTTTGCCAATACCCGCATCTGCGCTCAAAACGTAGAGCGTTAACGCAGCCTGCCTAGTATGTGTCTTTAGACGTTATGCCGACAGTGCGCGTATTAATGTTGAGGTTTATCGCTCTAAGCATAACAGCGATCTCGTCCTCCTGAAAACGAGGCGAGGCTCAGCCTAACGGAACCAACAGGCGGCGTGTGGACAGTTTTTATTCCCCAGCACGCGTACTCCCGGCTGACTGCACCCGCGGGCGTTTTTTCTTTTTTTTTTTTCGTTTAAGTAGGGACGCGTCATAGCGGCCCGCAGAGAGAACAGTGCGTCGTTATGCGACCAACTCGAACCATACGGTCTCCCCCGCACAACGGTCCCGTATATACCTACATGCTACAGCGGGTGGGGGGGAGGGGTGATATGGTGCTCGCAGACGCCGCCACCGAACCACATGTCATACCGCCGATGCAGCAGACCCCGTCCCCCCCTCCCTTCCCTTTCCTGTTCTGTCTATCTTTGTCTGCCGAGCAGACGGGGCGGAAGGCATAGCGGAGTGCTTAGGTAGGCCCGGGATAAAAGGGAGATCCGAACGGATGGACTGTGGAGAGGAAAGAATTAAGCATGAAGAGGTAGGTGAAAGAAAAAAAGAAAGGCCAAGCTGAGTCGCGAGAAGTGCTAGACGGAGGAGAAGGAAAGACAAAGGGAAGGCTGAGATGGGAAGTGAAATAGTTCTGAGGATTCCCATAAAATCCGAAGGGAAGGGTCGTGAGAGCTATCGTATCTGCTGGCTGTAGTGAAAGTTTGAGAGAGAGAGAGAGAAGGTTGCAGGCAGCCGATCTGGCAGACGGAAAGAGAGGGGAAGAGTACATAGGAAAGGAGAAAAAGAGGTTCATGAACGCCAGATTTTGTAACTGGAAACGCGAGGCCGGAGAATGGAGAAAGCTAACGCTATGGCCGCAAGGATGCTACCTATCGCGAGGAGTAGGCAGCAAACGAGAGAGAGAGAGAGAGAGAGAGAGAGAGAGAGAGAGGAAGGGAAGTACAGGTTATGGAATCGTTGTTTGCGGACAGATAAAGAGGGAACAATACAAGAAATAAAACGTCGAGCTAGGGAGAGAGAGCGCGTAGATCCCCGTTACCACACTTTCTTGTTTTGCTTCTACGCTCGCGTTCTCATAGATCGCACTCGTGTCACGAGCCGCCGCAGCTATACGGGCTTGTGCACGCGTAGGGAACCGTTAGCCGGCCACTCTCAGTTCAAAAGCGGCGGCGGCGGCAGGGGAACGGCCGCATTAATACACGCAACCGCCGCGCCGCCGCCGCGGGGTTTGAGGGGGAGCGGACGAGGGGAGGGGGTGATCACATTGAATGGTTTGAAGCGTCGGCAGCTGCACCATCTGCCAGCAGCATCGAGTCGCGTGGCGTCCAGCCGTCACGTGACAGCCATCGGCGCTTGTCTTTTGGTTTGGATAGCGATCAGGGGGAGCGGGTGGCAAGCTTCGTAACACTCACTCTCTCTCTCTCTCTCTCATTACTTCGGCTGTGGCGAGGAGGAAGGCGATTACGCTGCGTAGGGCCGCGCTTGCTTGCGTGGTGTGGACTGAGCGCGTTGGTCGCAGCGGATGATACGTGGTGGTGCCTCGCCACGCGCCGTCTACCTGACAGTCTGTGCAAGTAAAAACGCATACACGCCATAGCGTACGACACGCGATTCGTGGATGCGACACAAAAATAAAGGGACGAAACAGAAGGGTCGATCATGATGAACCGATAATGGAGAAGTGGATCGAGGATGGGCGCCGGTGGCAGTATGAGGCGGGCCGAATGAGCAGTGCTTGTTTTCGTTTGCCCTTGCGCGTTTATTTTGTCTTTTCATTCCCTCCTCCCACAAACCCAACTTGGTTGAGTGGTTAGGACCAATTTTTGCCTCCATGTCGGTTGAACGCTCGGCTGACGGGGTGAAAAAAACAAAAAGAAGAGATATTCGATTTGTGGCGCGGATCCCCTCGTTGAGCATACGTGCCGGAACGCTCTGTAGATCTCCGTGCGGCAGTTGATGGAGACGTGTTGCGTCTCTCAGCGAAAACGGCCGACTAAGCAGTGTTCGGCCGAAGCCGGTGCAAAGGCATCATGACGTGCATATTACCGACCCGAATGTGCGCGATTGTTCTCGAGGTGCTAATTAAAGTAGCAGAGGTACCGAGGTATATCCCACTCTCCAAGGTCAGTAATCTTGTGAGTAATCCATGTGATGGGTCGCACATCGTGTTTTTTTTTTTTATGTCGACCCTAAGGTTAGCTGATCGCCTAGAGCAGAAATGTGCCTCCGTAGAGCAGTACTTCGTTATAGGCACTATATACAACGGCGCTGCTGCACTTACAATTCCATGTTACGCACTACTACACGGCAATACTGCAATACGCGGGGTCCTGATGCTGAGCACAGTGCCAGATGGCGGCAGCGGCATTTCGGTGGGAGCGGAATGCAAGGACGCTTTTTTAGGACGGAGAATTGGCTGCACACTGGAGAATCTCCGGTTGCAAATAATAATACGCAGCCCTTTAACACCATGCCGTTTCTAACAGCCTCCGTCATGGAGGATAAAAAATCGGTTCTTGGTAGATAATCTAACACGGAGAAATATCTTTCTGTCTATCTCTTTTCTCTCTGTGCGTGTGCGTGCGTGCACGCATACATCAGCATCTCATCTATTGTGTAAGCGCAGTGTGGACTAAATACATGCCTAGCCTACGTAAGGCCACTTTGTCGTTTGTTGTTCCCAACGGTTACAAGATATATGAGATGAAAAAAAGAAAAAAAGACATGCGAACCGCCATTATTTACTCGTGTTAAATAAATGTGCTTCTTGTCGCGAGGTGAAACTGAAACATTGTTCCATTGAGCAGTTCTTTCGTTTTGCTTTTATTCGCTACAGGGCTGGTTGATTGGTAGGTTGACGAGAAGTGTATCGTCTAGCACTCTACAATATAGTTACCGATGACACACCTTTCTTTTTTCTTTTTACCTAGTGGGCAGCATGGCTGAAAGGTTTTCAAGAAGCTGCCGTGATAATAAACACAATATCGGCCACTTTCGCTTATTTCAAACAGAGTCCTCAAGTAGCGTTAGCTGGTTCTGCAAAATTTTAGAGAATGCAGGTATGCACGTGCCAACCCCGTTTCTCGCTAGTGAATACGCACGGTAGAGCCGCTCGATGCTGTCAGTCATTCGTGCCGTCCATGGGCTAGCTCACCGGCGCAGGATTCACGACTGCTTTTACGTCGTCTGCATCTCTCTTTGACCTGTCACGTGAGCTGTTTGCAGAATAGCTGACCCAAACAAAACGTAGTTCGACTAAGTGCGCTCGTGGCGAGGGGGTAACAACACCTACCAAAGATTCGCGTAACGCGGCCCGGACTGAGTTTCCTCTTAAGCGCCACACGCTTGTGCTGGCCCGACCGAAAGGCCCCGTCAACATGCTCACGCACACTCGAGACCTCCAACAAATGCCATTTACAGATAAACGCGCTTCCGTGTCCATGCAGGTACAAACACTAACAGAGTGGTGCGACGAGGTGTGTTCTCTAGAGACTCTCGAAAATTCGTGTCTTTCTCCTGTAACGTCACAATTAATGGTAAATGGACGTGACATTTTCCCAGATCCATATTTGACTATCCGATCAGAGGCCCACATCAGAAATGAGGAATTCCTATATAGAAAGAGCTCGAGAACGGATTACATGGACACATGCACTAGACGGCAGGACAAGCGCCTCCGCACCCGCGCGATCACTACGCGAACAATGAGACAAGAAATACTAGTCCAAGATCGCCATTTGTTCCACGTACATTTTGTCGCTTCGAAGTTCGCCACCAGTAGGTCAGGCTGCACGATATTAGCTTAGCGGCAGCGCACTAACCGGGCGCCTTGTTCTGCAGGCCGCTATCGGCGGCTCAACGCCGTTTGTTGCGCCCAAGACGCCTGTTGGCTATGAAAAGAAAAGTTTCAAAAAAAAATGTTATGAGAGAGAGGGAGCGAGAGAGAGGTGGCGAGAGCGATGCAACGTGGGTGTTTGAAGAGTGCGCCATGCCCTGGGGAAAGAAAAATGCACCGCCAGCCAACGCCTCAGTTGTCTCAGCCTGCGCTGCGTATGTCGTTCCTCCTCTATCCACGCCGGCGCCTTCTCGCCACCACTCGGACTGCGGGAGTGAGGGCCCGAGCACATCCAACGGTTCCCAACGCCGTCACGACAACAGCGCGGGAGATAGGGAAGATACAGCCTGTGGGAAACGGGGCCGCGCGCTGCGTGTCCGAGGGAGCCGCTTGGCCATGGCGCCCTGATGGATACACCTCCCCCCCTCCCCCACCTTCTCTCTCTATATTTCTCGCCTGCCACCGCACTGCTCTTATCGCCGGCGCCCATCACTCAAAACCCTTCGGCCAGAGGCGCCGGCCGCTTCGACCACGGCGCGAACCACCTCGGTGGCGTCCCGGCGTCAATCGCGCGCATCGCATAAGCACACAAAGCTCGGACAGCTTGCTGGGACTAGCACGGTGTCGAATCGCGTGGCTAGGATTAAGCCGGCCTCGCGGCACCCCCGTACGGCATATGAAGTGTCCCACGTCGCTATTCCTGGTGACGCCGCATACGGCGCTTCGTCGTCTCTCTGAAGTTCGCGTTTTAGTGTCTAGTGACCTTTTCTTTTTTTTCTTATGACTCTTCGTTTCTGTTTTGTACGTTGGCTCCTTTCGCGGCACGCGTGATGGCCGCTGCACGCTTCAATTTCCCCGCACGCTCCAAAGCTACAGGGAACCCAACAAGTAGCTTTCGATTAGCCATTTCTGTTCTATATTCCGTCGAATCTCTCGCCACGTCATTTCTTCTTGGCCCCGCATTTTTCTTATGCCTCAAGTTTGCGTCATTAAAACTTATGATCAGCGCACTCGATACCCTATCGCTTTTCCGGATATATGGATTCTTCTACAGCGACATGACCGGCTGCGTCGCTTCTTCGTTTCCTGGCTTGACTTTGCCAACAGAGCGCGCGATCTCTAAAAGAAAAACGGCGCTTCCCTATCACGGTGGCGCGTTCCCGTCATGGCTTTTATCGAACGGCTGCCAATGCATGGGGCGACCTATCGCCCATATCGTTTAGGGGCTTCAAGTAGCGGTCATCCGTGAACGCGAAGAAACAAAAACCAAAGACCGGAAAAAGCCACTTCGAAACTGCATGTAGCGTTCCCGTGAATGCGTTTTTCATACGAATCGAAACTATTGAACAGGAAGGCCAACATTGGGCACGATTTACAAGCAGTTCATCCTGCACATAGTCTTGAGTTTGAGAGCTGGATCGTTAATTCTCTTTTTAACTTTTTTTCAGGGTATCGTTTTAAAACTTCCTCCAGGCATCGAACGTACGAATAGCTTTCTCACATTAGCAATATAAGAGCCTCTGTGGACGATTAGTACGATACCATTGCAAGTGATCAGAGCGTGTTTCTCTTCTCTCTCTCTCTCTCTCTTTTATTCCATTATGTATATAAATTGTAATGGCCGACATCTTTCTTGGTCCTCGTTTTCCTCGCTTGAACTTATGACGATAACTTCAATCTATTTTTTTTTTCGTTCAACAAACGAGTATCTGGCTTCAAGACTGTATAAACACGGCTAGAAACTTGATTTAAGAATACCAAGAAAATTTTTCCGTGGTATCCATCCGTCGATGACACCTTGTCAATGTGAGAGCATGTTATCGTCATCATGGTTATCACCATCGTTGTCGTCATGATCATTTTCATGAACATATAGCATCATCATCATCTATACGCTCATCATAGCGGAGCGCCGCTATGCAATCTGGGGGCCCTGAGACAGGCAATGCATGTACATCAGGCTACACGTCTTGAAAGCCTATAAATGCTCCTTGATGATGGTGATGATTATTGGCATCTCCATTGAATCGGGGCGCGTGGAAATAGCCCGCGAGCCTGCTCAATTTAATCAGGTTTTACTACATCCGTTGCTATCTAGCCTTATTCTGTCTATCTGATCTGGATCTTAATTTTCGTATTTAATACCTCTATCACTATGGTGTAGCATTATCTACACTTACAATGACTGCGGTTTTATCAATCTCTTGCCTGCTTTTCTTCCCCTAATACTCTAATCATCTCTTACTTATCTCGACCGCTGACCATCCTTCCTCCTCTGAATTCCAACGCCTCTGGAAGGTGGACACTCCCTACGGGTCTCCCTGGGTCAATGTCTTGCAATTTCATTACGATGTGCAGAGTCATTTCCGGACTTTTTTTTTTTTCGCGACACACGCTTGCCTCATTCTGTGGCGAATATTTGCTCTGGTATGTGTTTGTCTTCAGGCAGCCAGTTCGGGCCTCAAACAGCAAGGCACTCCCCTTTGCGTTCTCATACGTATTTTCCTTTCCGATTTCTTTCTAACTGTTTTTGTAAATCTCCGTGGTCTATTTTGTTTGCATCCTTTTCATCCAATTTGCCATCTCTGTTTCTCTGACTTTCTTTTTTATGACTCTTCGTTGTCTCTTTACACTTTCAATTACCCTCTACTTGGTTGCCCGCTTTCTTCACCTCTTCCTCCACTCCATGTCCACGCTATTGAGGTGCAGATATTTCTGCATATTAGCCGGCCATTTCTTTTCATCCATGTTTCTTTCTTCAGCCCTAATCTTGCCCTGCGCTTCTCTGACTTGAAAAGAAGCTCAACCCGTGTCGCCTTGCACTACCTCATTTGTGCTTATACCGCGGGCCCCCAAATCTCCCGACACCAAACGGGGCGCCCTCTGTGGGGCCCTGGGAACGCACAGATGCCAAAAAGACAGATTTAGCAACGCGGGTGAGGGGAATGCAAACAAATGCTTCCGCATATAAAACGCAGTGCTTGGGCATTGTCGGTCCCCTCTAAGCACTATATTATTCTTAACTTGCTGCTGTTGTACTTCGTCAGCCGCCCCAGTCACGCAACGCTACCGCATGAACGTTCCTAACATGCGACTAGGAGCTCAGCTGCAGTACGGCTCGCGAGTAAAAGTGTCACTTCAGGTGCTAGCGCCCGCGCTTGACGCACGCGTAGACGTCACTGTGCAACACCAGTGGTCACGTGGCTCTCTGCGACAGGGATGTACCGGACGGCCAGATCCAGATCCGCCTGCATGCTTGTTTCATTAGCTCGATCTCTCTTTCCATTGATATGCGCGGTGGACGTTCAACGCCAGCGGTGACATGCTGTCTCCAAGTCCAGCGCGTTTTCCTTTTTACTCTGAGAAAAGCGAACGTAGATCCCATATTGGAAGGCCGGTCGAAAAGGGGTTACCTCGTAGAGCATGACCGCGCTCAAGGTGTTCTGAAAAAAGAAGAAAAAAGATCCTGGAATTAAATTGAGTATACCAAAGTAAAGTAGCGAGGCGGCTTAAATGCACGCTAGCCGTGACAAAAATCATCAAAACACGCAACGTGTTTCCGCGACGGCGCGATTTCGTTTGATGTTTTGATAAGACGGTTCATAAAGGACCGAGTGATAAAACAGTATTCTCTTGAGGCAATGTCAGTTCTTGCTTGCTTTGCTTTGTCTAAGAAACAGTACGCCTCTTTGCCCGCCCTTGATTCTCTAGGACACGTGCACAGGAAATATAAGAACTTCTCTAGAAAACACACTTAGAAAGAAACGCAAACACAAGCCCCCCTCCCATCCACCACAAACACATGAACACGCCTGCAGGCGTGCACAGTAAAGAATAGCCACAACGCACGCACATATACCTTTGCTTCGGACTGGTAATTCGTACACCAATAAATCCACAGGAAAAATATTATTTGGGATCAACGCGTAGCGCGTTGCGTACGGCAGCAACACTGGAGCCTGTGTAATTAAGCCTAATGACTTCCAACTTGCGGCTGGCATGACGATCAAACCCGTTATATATATCGCTCTAAAACTAGAACTGCAGCCCTTGATAAAGAATCACAGCAATCAATCAAACGGCTCCCTGTTAGTCGAGGCGTGTCACTTCAAAGCCATACCTCAACTGTGCTAGAAACGTCGTCTATATAGTTACGCGAATTAGACGCCTCTCGGAAAAGCGAGGGAAGAATGAAAAATCCGCGGAAACCTAAGCACTTCTTATGAGTTGTGAATGCAAAGGCATATAATGTCCTATTGAACGGTGCGGAGCGGTCCTTCGAGCTTTGCGCTGCGAGCAATGTACCAAAGCGGTCCGTGCTGCCCGAGCATCAAGCAGGAGTTGCCTGCGGTACCAACGCCGCATGCCCCCGACGTGGCGATGCCCATTGGGCGACGCGTCGCAGCGATTCCCTCTCCCCTCACGCAACACTTGGCGCGCTAGAGATGCACAAGACGTTGCCTTTCGCCCGCTCTAACAGCTCTTCTCCGTCCAGAAGCGCTCGTGCCGAGAGCGAGAGCGAGGGTAACGAGGCGTCGCGGCGATTCCCTCTCACTTCACGCAAGACCTGGCGCACTAGCGTGGCAGAAGACGTTCCCTTTCACCGGCTCTACCAGCTCTACTCCGTCGAGGAGCGCTCGTGCCGAGAGGGAAGGTGACGTGGTGTTGCAGCGGTGCCTTCACCCCTCACGCAAGACTTGGTACGATAGCGCTGCAGAAGACGTTCCCTTCCGTCCGCTCTACCGCCTCTACTCTGTCGAGGAGTGCTCGTGCCGAGAGCGAGAGTTATGGCGACGTGGCGTCACAGCCATGCCCTCTCCACTCACGCAACACCTGGCGCACTAACGCCCAGCAGAAGTTCCCTTTCACCCGTTCTACCAGCTCTACTCCGTCGAGGAGCGCTCGTGCCGAAAGCGAGAGTTAGGGTGACATGGCGTCGCAGCGATGCCTTCTCACCTCACGCAACACCTGGCGCGCTATAGCTCGCTCTGCTCCGTTGAGGCATAGCTCGTGACCTGGCGTGGAGCTGGTGTAGATACCGTAACGTTGCTACAGACAAAAGACGCCGGTTTTTCGCTCAACACGCCATTTGAAGCTTTCACACCCGCCAAGGGGTGTAAGACAATGCGCTACGGCGCAGCTATCACTTGCGAGCCGCCCCGCATCGGACTTTGCACCCACCAATCACGCGGTAAGCGCTGAGCAACGCAGCGTTCGGCGCGGCAACGAAACGTACGCGTGAGCAAGCGGAACGAACCAAAGCACTCGGTGTCTCGGAGGGAGAAACGATCTACGCGAGCAAAACGTCGTGATCGGCACGGACAGCCGGGCCGCGACGCGCCTCGCACCGGCCCCCGCACGGCCGCGAGGAGCGGGCGAGTGGCGCGCCACCTGTCGGGGCTGCGCCGTACATTGCGAGGAGGGGGTCTTCTGTGTTTGCCGCAAAAGGGCTCTGCGTGTGGGCAAGTGCAGAGGAAATGTAGCGGAAACGTACTTTGCTACACGTTTAACTGCGACTTCTCTATTTACATGCTCATAATTACCGATATACACCACAATGTAACTTTCTACGGCACGTTTCTAAGCCAACACCGCATTCACTAGAGGCGCTTTTGTCGCGCTTTGAACTATCGAACTCATGACTGAGTGGTGGCGTCTCCGTCTCACACTCTGGAGACCATGGTTCGATTACCACACAGCCCATCTTGCAAGTTGTTTTTATTCATGGATTGCCTTCAGGGATTTTTCGCTCATGGCGAACGCCACCGACACCAGCTTTTCTGCGACACGAGCTCCTTAACGCTGTTGAGTTAAAAAAGCGCGTTCAGTTGAGGTGGCTGGCATAGATATAATTAAACAACATAATTTTATAGCAATCGAGACACAGGGCACACAAAATTTGTGCGGACGCACTCGATGACAATTGGCGATCTAGTTAACTTTCATGAAAGAGACGATGCGCGCGAAGGCGTGTACTTTTTGCAGAGATAATACTAAATTGCTTACTAAATGCTTTATAAATTGAAGTATCGCTTATTTTTTTTTTCCTTTGCGTAATTCCGTCGAGAAAAGAGCCGTTAGCCAGCACATATGTAGCGGTAGTAGAGGTGGTTCTACATATAGGCCGATTCGTCGCGAGTGTGTGTTGGCTACAGCGGCGCAAGTGCAGGAGTAGAAGGCGACTGCCGTCCACCTCCTCCGCCGCAGAGGGAGAGGGGGGCCGGAATGACGGGAGGGCTGTGCTTCTCAAGCGCTCCATTACAGTACGTGAACCTTCAGGCGCCCCAAAGTTGTCGCGTGACAGCACATGTGTCTTAAGTAGCTAAAATAGTTGTCCTTCGGCGATTATAATGCGCCTAGCAACTCGGTTATAACACAGCAGGCACCCATTGGATCGGCGCCTTTGCATCGGCGGTAAAATAGCGACCACGCGCCACTGACTACGAGAACGGGCGCAAAGACTAAAGAAAGCTATTCGCTTTCAAAGGAACCGCGGATTCTCGATTGGTGTCCTGTCCCGCGATTCCTTTTCTTCCCCTGTGGTCTGTGTCATGTCGCGATGTTATAAGTTCAGTATTCTAAAAAGGGAACGCGCGTACAAGGAAAGTAGGGAGCATCTTAGTGTAACATATGGCACTGCCGCACACACGCCGCTCAGTATAAAAGGCGAGGGGGGAGCACTGTCGCGCGCGCGACCGCATCCAGTCCATCGACGCCCACGGCCCACGCCGACGCGCGCAAACGAACAAAAGCTGCTTGAAGCGATGGGGATAAAATGCTTGCACTGGAGTGGCAGCATCGCTCGGGGACGGCCTTCCCTCGGCAGGTCGGTTAACGCGTTGTGACACGGCGAGACAGACTCCTGTCGTGTGGACACGCGCGGAGCAGTGGCGCACGCACTTCGCCGCACCCTTTCCCTATAGCGTCCCTACGCACGGAAAGCTCTGCAGAGTAAAAAAAAAAGGCAGAATAGCGAACAGGCGAAGGTGAGGAAATGGTATGAAGGGAAAAAAAACAGGGACGAGGGGAGAGAACGATGGTTTTCTCGCTACGTGAGTGGGGGCTTGAGAGTTGAACCTCCTCTCGTTTTGTTTGATGTTTTCTTTTGATTTTGTTTTTTTTTCCTTTGTGACTACTCGCGTCACTGTCGCTTTATCTTTCTCATCTTTGATTGCAAGCTGTCACTTACGATGCGAGCTTAATCAGCATCGGCTTCATCGTGGTCGCCTTTTTTTCCCGGTATTCGCATTCTACAGCAAGGGAGAGCGCACTATTTTCCTTCGAGCTCGTGTGGGCCTTATGTTGGAACGATACGGAGTAAGCATTAGTTTCGTGGTTTTGTCTTGTCACATTTTTATCCCACGTTCCTTTTGCGTTACCATGGAAAGCTGCCTGCGGCAAAGAGGAGGACAGTTAGAAAGGAGGAAGGTTTGAAGGAGATCGGGAAAGCGCGCCCATGAGCGGGGTTAGTATATAGATGGCTGGCTAGAGGACCCGGGTTGGGGTGGGGGGAGGCCGGATCGGGAGTGATTACGGGGGTTGCCAGTTCCGATTTGGCCACCTAATCCCATCCTAAAGTGGGCGTGTCATCTGCTCTCATGCCCCGCGCAACTGGCAATACGTGTTTTCTTTTTTTTTTTCAATTCTCTTACTACCTATTTTCTATGCTTCCCAAATTGCCATGCGGGCAACGTCTACCTCTGGAACGGAGCTTGTGGGATCAATTACGGGGAAAACCAGGCCCGACGTATGTTTTGATAACCGCGTCACGCAGTGCTAGCAACACAACGCCTCCTCATCTTTTTCATAAGGGAGCGAGGTTTTTCGATTAGAAGCTTGCGCCACTTGTTGGAAGAGCTTGCGGGCACGTTTAGAGAAGATTGCGTAAAGCTGCTGAGCACGATGTTTGTTTGCCGCTGCATAATGAAAGCTTCGGGCTTGGCGATGGGTGCCGGGCCGCTTGGTGTATAGAGCTGTGCGCCAACAACGCCGTTCCTGCTGGAAGTGTTGTTAAAAAAGTCTTATCGTGGTGCCGGCCTTACAAGGCACACTTTGTCGACCATCGTGATTTTATTTATTTTAGCATTACATGGATTTTGATTTCGCGCAGAATGTGTGAACCATGACAAAGCAAGCTATGAAAGTTCAACTAAAAAAAAGTTATATATATATATATATATATATATATATATATATATATATATATATATATATATATATATACATAGAGCTAGAAGGTGAATGAACTTGGCCCCCGAAGTCTTTCAAGATATTTGCACACTGTAGGGTGAAAATGAGAAAGTAGGGTGGTTAACCAGAACAAAAGATCCAGTTTGCTGCCCTCCATTAAGAAATTCAAGTGGTGGACGTAGATAGGTAATTAAGAAAGGAACACACACACACATGGAGAACGATCACAGCCGCTCAACAACACACGATCACATGCCAGCAAGAGTTAACCCTATAGTCAGTGATATAGTCACTTGTGCGGGTTCGCTGTCCTACAAAGGCCACATATCGCTAGGCGCCATTGCAAATTTCTGTTGTAGGCCTCGTGCGCTGTTGTTTCGAATCGGACATGCAGTGCCACTGCCGGCGAAAAACCTGCGTTCCCTGCTTGCTGTCACGCAGGGGGGAGGAGAATGGCCACTGGCTAAGAGAACCTGTAAACGCGGTGAAAAAAAAAAAAAAGAAAGAAGATCAGCTTCTCTTTACTCTTGTGCGTAAGAGTTCACAACGGTTAAATTAACACCGCATGGAAGTTGGTGAAGGTGGAATTTTATCGATTTCCTTGGAAATCATACAAAGCTCCTTTCTACATATTTTTTTCGAGGAGGGCTTCCTTTTTGGCATATAAAATAAAGCGCTAAGTAAGCAAACGCTTCTTCGCACGCTTATTCTGCTCCTTGTTCTCTAATCTATCGTTAGGGCTTAGTCGTGTCCCTTGTTTTTCTTTTATTATTGTTAGTGAACGAGTGGCGTATGGAAACTCGAGCCGCTACACGCAGGTGCATCTAGCCTGCTTTCACTTGCGGCCTGGTCTGACGCCACGAGCTTATGTTTAAGCTGGGCGTAATGGACGAAATCTCCTTATGCTAAAATGGTTCTTAAGAAAAAAAAATTACAACCGATGCTGATGCTTGTCGCATTATTAGCGAAGTCGCGTGGTCTATGGCAAAGAGCACTTAGAAACGAGAATATTTGCGGATTCGGGCCGGGCCTGGATTGCCCGTTTCTGGCATCATCGACGGGCCAGGGGCCTTTGTTCCTGCTAGCGTGAAGTTAGGGCTGGGCTGCGAAACTGCGACGCGCGCAACTTTGTAACCCGGCAGCCGCGTGCCTGTCCTTGCGTGCGGCGCGTGGGGCAAACGTTCGCGCCAAGCTGGCGACCAAACGTATAGCTTTTCTAAAGTGAAAGCGCAACAAGACGGCCGTTACACGATGATACCCGGAATGCGTAGCTTTTAAAGCGTGTGCTGACGTGTAAGTGCAAGTCGTGCTCCAAATTTTTTTTTTTACTTGCGCCACGAACTTTTCCGAAGATTTCGGACAAAGCGATGGCTCTGCGGATCTCTTCCCTCGCTCAATGTGCATAATTAGCGGCGTATAAGTCAACACCGCCAACCAGACTTTCCCGTTCGAAGTACTCGTCAACGTTGCTTATCGTTCCTCCCGCAGCCGCAAAACAGCAATTGGTGCTGGTTTCACGAGGCCGTTGCCGCACTGGGTAAGGCACCGCACGCAACTACGTGCAATAACGTGCCGGTAAGGGCCGATTTACGCTCGAGCCGCCCATCGCCGCAAGCCGCACCGCACGCGTGCGGTCGCGCGAAAGATTGCACGTATCAAACACTTGTGCACGAATTTCGGTTTACAATGTGCGAGGTATACATTGTGCACACAGTGTAAATGGTAATTTGTGCACAAGTGTTGGACATGTGCAATTTTTCGCGCGACCGCAAGCGTGCGCGGTGCGGCTTGCGGCGATGCGCGGCTCGAGCGTAAATCGGCCCTAAGGGAAAGGCCGATTCACACTTGAGGCGCCCAGCGCCGCAAGCCTCCCCGCACGCGTGCGGTCGTGCGAAAAATTGCACATGTCCAACACTTGTGCGCAAATTTCGGTTTTAAACTCTGTACACAGCGTACGTAAACCCTGCACAGTGTAAACCGAGATTGCACCGAGGTCACGTGCCATAATCGGCACGTTGCAAGCAGTGAGTGTTACGAAGAGGCATTTACGTGCTTAACCGTGATTATCTGGCAGGAAGGGAGGGCTCTTTCGAAGGGAAGAGAGCTTGAGCTTCTATTTGAAATATCAGCAGCTTTTTGTACCGTTTGACACATCGCAGACACGATTACCGCTGAGTGATCGGCGTGCCGCGCTTCTCAGTTTGCAATGGCCAAACTACTGAGGGGTCGTTTAAAAATTGTCACAATCCTTACGACTGCGCGTAAAATAAAATAATTTTTTTTTATTGCGATGCGTTTTAAAACAGCCAGATGAGCTGCAGGAAAAAGCCGTCCCAAACAGCTCACGAGCTCGGAATTCAAACTGGAATTATTGGCGAATAGAGACATTTCTCAGGCCACAGAACGCAAATGTCAATAGGGTTCCAAGTTATCGCCGTCAAGAAAAACGGAGGGATTGTATTTAAGTATACAAATAATAGATACCCTTACTATGGCGAAGCTACAGCTTTATGCGATATACATCCAGTTTGGAACATACGACGTGGCGTTTAGGACACCCACCTACAGCTGGAAGGAGAGCCGCACGCCGCATAAATAAGCATGCGTAGCAGATAAATGAAAACATTAGCCGCCGCCACGAGCACGTATATGTTCGACCCACTTCCTCGCTTATACCGTGTACGAAGAACGCGCACGAAAACAATAGATCAAAATGGCCGTTTCGAGCAATCGCATGCGTGTGTGCTGGGCCAGAACTTTGCTCAACATACGGAGATAACGACGCTGTTACTTTTTCTATTATTTCTTTCTTTCCTTATCCACACACAGCACAGACCGACCTCCGAGCACTACTTCTACAATAGTCCCGCCAGTTATCTAAGGAGAAACGGCGCCCGCTGCAAGACCGCGAGTGGTGGTTTAAAGCACACATTCGCTTTGCATCTTGCGGAAATCGAGCGGCGTGCCTTGCGCGATATGCGTCGGCAAACGAGGCTCCCTCCATTAGCGAGAGACAAGAATACCGAAGCACCCCTTCGAGCACGTAAGTGCCCGCTGCAGATAAGGACGCGGGAAGGACAAAAAAGAAAGGGGGTGCAGACATAGGGAAGCCCACTGCGATTCTTATACTGCACTCAGGCACTGTACAGACACTTACAACATTGTGCAGAAGCTGTAGCCGCGGCTATAGCCAACCGGAGCCGAATGTGTCAAAGCTGCTTGCACTCCTAAACTTGGTTATATCGCCTAGTTTACAGGATGCATGTAAACATGCTTCTATAAACACCGTAGAAGACTCCGCGACAATGTTGGCACAGTTTTTATTGTACAGACACGGTCCGTTGGGTAAGGCGTATAAGGTCACGGCATTCGTAAAGACCCCAGAAATTTATGCCTTGAACTTTCACTCAAGTAAGGTGTGTAGGTTGTCCATAGGCAGGATATACGCAAAAAAGGACAGCATTAGAGAAGATATATGCCGTATTTTCATGCTCAGTCATCGCACTCACATCACGAGTGAACATGATACAACAATAAAGCAGTAAGGTTGACGGGCAAAAGGAATGAGGTCATAAACAGGCCCCGAACCACATTTTATAGAAGTAGCGAAATACACTTGTAGTTACAGCATACAATTTCACAAATACTTTGCCGCAGGAAGTATTTCAGTGCGTTCAGCAGAAGGGCAGTTGTTGTTGTTGTTGTAGCCTGTCGCATATGTGGCTCCTACCCACGATGGGGGATTGGCCAAGAAATGGGCGGATTATTCCGAATTTATTTGGAGCATAAATTTCCTAATATCTGTGGAATTAGCATTGAATAGCGTAGAATTAAGTGTGGCAATCAAACGCCCAGTTCGCGATGCTTCCACTTCTTCTTCATTGACTTGCACTGCAAAAGCTGCGGCGGAGCGGGGCGTGCCCACAACTTTCCGACTACGGAACGTCGCCGCGGCGCGCAGTTCAAATCTGACTTTGGATGACCCCGTAGATGATACCACTCCCGATTTCGACGCCTGCGACGCGCCGAGCGCAGTCGTCCTCAGAGAGCCGCAGTACTAGCCACCGTAGCCGCAGGGCGCGCAGCGAGCAGACTCGTAGCGGCTATAGCCTATAGCCGAAGGCTGTAGGCTATAGACTTCAGGTTTCGCGGGGTTCGAGGCTGCTTGAGTCTTCAAGATTACTCGAAACTAGCGCGACTCGATGGCTACGACGCCGGTAAGCAGGGTGGCCAAAGCCTAATTCCCACGCGGGCGGCCGCGGCCGTTCATAAGCAAAAGGCAGTAGTGTTCTTCGGGAAGTACGAAATTATTATCGAAATTCGAAAGCATACCTCCGCTTACATCACCTCGTGAAATATGCACAGTGACATTAGGGAGAAGCGCTCTGATCGAAACACCTCTTCTAGATTGACGTCAGGTGCCGAGTGTGGGAATTTGATGTAACTACGAAATGAGACGTCCAGTAAAGAGTGAGGGTCAGGCTTCCGTTGAAAAGAGAGCGTTTCAGAGAACGGTGACTCTACACGCTCCTCTTGCGAGCTCCACGCACCGCGCTCGAGTGTTACTTAATTTTGTCTGAGATGTTCACGTGTAGCATGTGCTATCAGTGGACTGTGTCCTTCCACCAAGCCCGAGGAGTGGTTCAGGACCCCTTTAGGAGGTTTTACCGGATGTGACCACTAACATACATGGACCATCAGCACACGGTAGCCGGCCTTTAAATAATAAGGTACGATTAATTAATTAATTAATTAATTTGAGATATTGCCTAAGTGTCTCATATGTTGCCCACGTTTCTACAATATTAATTTGATAACTCAATGAATGGCGGTGACGCGTCAAGTGACACATTTCAGTTCTTCAGGTGTGGTTCGTGCCGCTACAGCATACGCGTGCATTCGCAAATAACTAACCAGACAAGCAATCAAAATATAACCAAAAAAGCTGTCAGCTGCCCAGTACACACATGGTTGTGGCATACAGGTTTGTCACATTGCACGATATTACGCATAATTACGTTGTACTACACGACAATGAGTTACTCGGCTGTAAGCGCGCGCACACGCACGCACGCACGCACGCACGCACGCACACACACACACACACACACACACACACACACACACACACACACACACACACACACACACACACACACACACACACACACACACACACACACACACACACACGCACACACACACACACACACACACACACACACACACACACACACACGCACGCACGCACGCACGCACGCACACACACGCACGCACGCACGCACACACGCACACGCGCACACACACACACACACACAAGCACACGCACACACACAGAGAGATCTCCTTTTAAAGCCAAAGCCTTAAGTGGCTGATACCCCCGATGGCCTTGACGAAAATGCGTCGTCCGGTCCAATGGTGCAAAAATTATCATCGTCAGCAAGGGCTCGAACCCCCATAAGCAAGCGAAAAACGGGATGCCTCATCCCTCTCATAATGCAGAGGCTACAACCGCTCATCAAAGTGAAGCGCACAGTGTATACATTCAGTGGAATCACGCTTACAGCGTACAGAAACGCGGCGTTTGTAAAAAAAATAACAACGACGCAACCATCCGAAGGGCGCATAGCCCCGTAAGCAAGCAAAAAAGTGCAATGGTTCATACCCCCGTAAGCCTGAGGCTGCAAGTGCTCAGGAAAGTGAAGCGAACAGTGCATATATTCAATGAAATCACTCGTATAGAACACAGAACAGCATACGTTTCAATCCCCTGCTGAGAGGGTGCAACGTAAAGTCGAAAAAAACGTGGCCGTTGGCGCGAGTCGAAGAAGCCGAACTGCGAAAGCAGCAACGCGACGACGCCGAACGGCGCATTGCCAAGTGTGCAGCAGGCCTTCGCCTTCACGTGGTACAGGACTGCAACATGCAGCCGAATTTTTCCCTTTTCCTAGTGCAGAGTAGCCGACGTGGGTCAGTCCTCATGATCCTCCCCACCTTTCCTTCCTCGCTGCTGTCTTTTTTTTAAGCGTGAACATCTTGTGAATATTCGGTGCCTGATTGACCGAAACCAGCTCTAGCTGACTTGACTTCCTGCACGGTTAGGCGAACTCGAACTATAATTTTCTGCTTTCTTGGGTGGAACGCACTGCCAGTGCATTGCGTGTAGCACTTACAGTTCTTCGCTTTATTCTTCGCTGAAGTTCTATTTTGTTTAGTTTTTTGTGTACTGGCAGTATACAGATACTCACTATGGTATAGCGCGCTTATAAGTTGGACGCTGGCTCGCTGCCGATACATCGTGCTTTTACTATACATACACTATGGCAGGCCTGAGTCATGCGATATGTTACTCCTGGACTATTCTTTTTTTCTTTATGACATCATTATGTTTCCCTCTGTTATTTTTTTCCTTTACATTTCTTTGTCGCCGGAGCATATTTTTTGATCATCGAAACAACTGCCTCTTCGGACAGCCTCATTCCTCAGGGATGTCTTCCTTTACTAAAGAACAAGTTGCAGCTTCAAGAAAAAGGCTGCACGGAAGTAAATTAGACTGGGCGTATGCTATACCAAAGGTCTCGAATTTACAAGAGCCACGACGCTTTAATACGCTATCGAATGAAAGAAGCGACTCGATGAAAAGGTCGCGTAGAGCTCGACTTTAGAGCCGTTACGCAGTGCATCGCAATGAGTAGCGACGAGTTACAACGCCAGGGGTTCTTGTGGGAGCTAAATGAAAGGGGTGGGGGGGGGGGGGGTTGCAGGAATGTAGAGATATATTAACGCAATCGATGAGTGCGCGGGAACGGAGCGGGGGAAAAAGAAATCAATTTCTATCGGCGGTCGGCGCCGCGACTGGCTCGGGCTGCTTTCCCTCTTGGCTGCTCGGAAAAAGCTAACGCTGATGCGTCCAGGTGATATGATCGACTCGGATGCACCGCGCGCGGTCATTAATCAGCTCGCTGGAATACAGCGTTCCCATTTTCGATTTGTTGTTTTACGGGGAGGGCCGAACCGCGTCGTCTTTATTAATCGCTGGGCCGTGACGCAGCAGCTCGCTCTTTGATTGGTCCGTTTCGAGCGCGCGAAATAGTGTGGTGCGTGCGCAGCAGTGCCTACCCCCCCCCCCCTCCGATAGGCCTAAAACAAAGAAATTCATAAGAAAATGAAGAAGACACTTTGCAGCCGATTCGCGAGCTGGAGAGAAGAAAGCCCCGCTGAGGGGACTGAAGGGGAAACAACTGCAATCGATTCTCATTGGACTTGCAACCATCGTGTCTTGGTGTGCGTGCATCTGTGTTTGCGTTTACGAGACCAGCGCTGGCTCTCAGGTACCCTCATTTAGCCACGCGCAGAGTTTAGTCAGTCGGGCCGACGTAATGGTCGAGCCACTGTCATATAGGAGCAACTGAAAGGAAACGGGCTAAACATTTCTCCGCATGACCGCGCATAAGAATCCGACCACTCGCGTGCCACCATGCTCGATAGCAGACGGCAACCGCGCCTCCGGTGCGAGCAGACGAAACGGAAGGCGAGCGTGCGTGCAGACGACGAACTGTACATGGCATGCTGTGTAGCAGACGACACACATGCTAGCAGACGACGCAGACCTTCGCGAGCGCACCTATACGCGGTGAACGGAATAACAGGGGTCACTGGGAGTCGATGCACCTCGTTGAGCGCGTTCCTCTCTCGGCATTTCTCTTCCGCCATGTCACTTTGGCGGCTGCTGCGCCGAAGCTGCAACGTGCGTTCATTCTGTTCTACTCTTTGTGTGGCTCTTCTTTCTCGCTGTTGCTCTGAATGCAAACATGCATGCTGGCCCCGCACGAATGGATGCACAACGGTTCGCTCTATGTAGACATGCGTACAAGTGCGGGTCGTTATTTTTTTGCTTGCAACAGTTTGCGTACTTCCTTTACAAATACAGCCGCTATCGGCAATTTTGAAAAAGCTTGGATCTTCTCATCATCATCATCACCGTGCCGGCTGCGCGCGCACGCACAGGCACGCGTGCTGAGTCGGAAGGTCTCGCTACGCGAAAGAAGGAAAGACAGCTAAAAATAATAACAAACAAATGGGTGAGCGCGACAGAGCCGAAAAACAGAGGGCTGTCAGGAGCTAGCTGAAACGATTCGAAACCCGGGAGGGGGGTTTGGTGGGGTTCAACGGACCGCAACGAACCCGCACGGGCGAAAGCTGGCGGTCGCATGCCCCCCAGCTGGATCTATCTCCACCTGCGGCAAGATTGTTGGACGCCGCGATGTGGGGGCTCCGGTCCAGAGAGGAGGAGGACGAGTATAAAATGGCGGACCATGATCGAGCTCCAATCATGTATGCAGCCAGGCTGCGTTCTAGGGCGCCTCTTTTGTGTGCGTATGTGTGCTTTCATTTCCGCCCCTTTCGTGTTCGCCTGCCGTTACGCGGCGTCGGGCGGCGTTTTTCTTTTTTTCTCTTTCATTTTTTGCCTGTGAGCTAAAAAGATACGCGTGTATGCGCACGCACTGAAATTGAGGCATTATATAACTGCTGTCCTCCGTAAAGAGAACGATCGACATTGTTCAATTACCACGAAGCGAAATAAGAAAAAAGCTTTTACGGCAAAAGAAAGGCTAAATTGACTGCCGCAACTGGACGATGTCATAAATCTGACAATGCTGAGCGAACATACGCGGTCGGTTATGTCCGGTGCGGAAGTATGTTTATAGAAGAACACACACTCGTTAGGCGATTGTGGCATTTCGTTATTAATTTTTATTTTATTGCACCTTAATCGTGCAAGCATCAGCGCGTTAATTTGCATAATGGTGCTTCGTACAAACGCCAGATGCACACACAGTAAAGGACACTCAAGTTCGGTACAGACTGATGCTCCCGATGTCCTTCCGCAGACGAATGCCTGATGGAAAGCAGACAGAACAGACGTTCCGCGTTCGCCGCCTTTGCCGTGTGGGGCGCTGGCTGACACTCCCGGGGCAACAGGACCCGACGAAGTCGCAATACAGCTAATCAAAAACATCGGTCCAGAGAGCAAGGCACTGCTGACTAATATAATAGAGCAAATGATTAGAACGAATTCCAGTTGGATGGCGTGAAAGCAAGATGAACCTCACCTACAAAAGCAAAGGTGATAAGGACATCACTACCTCGTACAGGCCAGTTACAGTAACGTCGGTGATATATAGAATGGCAATGGAAGCCATAAAATTGGAACTGTCGGAATGGGTCGAAAAATTGATTTACCGAGGGAAGTACAGAATGGGTTCACATAAGCCAGACGATTAGAGGATATGTTTGTACTAACTCACTACATAAAGATTTCAGCAGCTCCGTATAGATCTTTATCGATAGCATTTCTACACATTAAAGGAGCCTATGACAACGCAGATAGGGAATTGTTATGAGATAATCTTAAGCATGAAGGCACATGGGACGATTTAGTGGAGCTGCTGAGGGAGATATATCGAGACAACCGAGTACAAGAAGAATGGGAAAGTCGAAAAGGTAATCAAGTGGTGGGAATTCACCAAGAACTGAAGCAAGGATGTCCTCTGTCTCCATTGTTTACCATACTTTATGTTAAGGTCATAGAAAGACGACTGGAAAACAGCGAATTAGGGTTTTGGTTTATCCTACACGCGTAATGGACAATTCGTGCAACAGAAGCTCCTTGGACTTACGTATGCGGACGACATCATGCTGCTATCGGAGGATAAAAGAAAGTCACAGACACTTGCGAATATCTGTGGCAACGCAGCGACAAATCTAGGCCTCAAGTTTAGCAGAGAGAAATCAGGAATAATTATCTTTAATGGAGAGACGAGCAATTACGTGGTGTCAATTCAACAGGAAGTCATACCCATAGTCAAACCACATAAATGCCTCGGTGTATACATAAGCGAATGAAAGACTCAATTAAGCGCCCACCAAGAGAATCTGAAAATAAAGGGGGAAGCGGAGTGCTGCAATAATGAAACACAGACCACCGTGGGGCCACAACATGTATGAGGTGGTGCGTGGAATCTGGAAAGGAGTAGTGGTGTCAGCGCTAACAACGTTCGCAAATGCCATTCTATGCTTAACCCATTAGGGACCGGTTTCTTTTTTTTCTTGCTATGTTGAAATAAATCTAATATATTAACTTACCTTTGTACTAATAACTCACACGCAAAAAATTATTACTCTTGCCTAATTAGATTTTGAAATATCGCCCGTGACCATATAGTCACACTGGGCCCTTACGCTACAGCAAAATACGCGAATTGAAAAACATTTATTTCAAGCTATGAAATATCACAAAAACACATTGCGAATAGTCGAGCACTTATTTAGTGTGATATGGTTTAAATCATGGAATACACATGCGTCCTCATACTTTGTGCATTACTTCTTCGGAACACGAGAGTACCTGTCTGCAGATGACATTCGCTCTACGCCGTGAATGGTGTTTACGATCGTTACTACAGAATTGTCCATCCAGCGGACAGCAATTACCCCATTGTCGCTCAGCACGGGCTCTTCGTGCCCGCGAGGTTGGCGCTTGACGAATTGTGGTCGAGCGATAGGGCACTCTTTGGGAACACGGTTCTGCTTCACTGTGCCCGGTGCCTTCGTAGCCCTGTGCCTTGAGATGCCTGAGTAGCGGCATGCCTGTGAATAAATTATCCAAATACAATAAGAAAGGAAGGTCGTGCGTCTCTGCTGCGAGTTCATCCACCATTTGAAGAAGTGGCGCCGCTGCTTTTCCGAAGTCCTCTTCATATTTTTCAGATGTTCCGGGATCCCCTGCTTGCCTTGATAAACTTTGAAGTTTACAAGGTATCCGCTCTTGGCGTTTAGGCGCCATACTAAACGCCATACTTAGGGTATGGCGTTTAGGCGCCATACCCTAAGCGGATAGGCTTTCCGCGTATAAACTGTTTACAGCCATTACGACCATAATACTCAATCATACTTTCGTCATAGCTCACGTGACGCACAGGTTGAAAGTGCTCCAGAAACTTTGCTTTCAATGGTGCCATCAATAGTGCTATCGCATTATCTGTACGAAGCGATTTCTTCGCATAGCTTTGTAGGCCATCGTGTTGCTCATATCCAAGCCGCTGTCCCAGTGGCACTTTTTCCCTGGCAAGCGGTTTTAGCCGGACAAAACGAGCACTCCAAGAAAACCTAATTCTTCTTTGGTAACCTCCGCATCGGGCATATTGAAAAATAACGCATACTTTCTTGTTTGTTCGTCTAGCGGCTCCACGACGGCTTCGTCAAAAAAGATTTCGAACATCTCAACAGGTGAAATGTCCCTGTAAGCAGCAAAGTTTGGGCAGGAAAATATGCCAAGGCTTTTCTGGAAATCACCGTTCGTCCACTTAGAAGCAGTGGATAATTTCGCAGGAATGGCCGCATCAACTACAGCAGAAGAAACCTCTCATGTTCCGTCACCTAGCCCGCCTGGGTCGTCATCGTCCGAGTCGGATCCACCAATGCGGCGTCCTTCAGAGAAAACAGTTTCAGCGCCGGCTAA
This sequence comes from Dermacentor andersoni, assembly GCF_023375885.2. NCBI lineage: Eukaryota > Metazoa > Arthropoda > Arachnida > Ixodida > Ixodidae > Dermacentor > Dermacentor andersoni. Next base: position 155,189,856 of record NC_092816.1, on the reverse strand, counting down.
TAGCTGCCACCCGATTAGATTGTCATTGAGCCCGCCAGAGTCTTCATCGGCCGACTCTTCATCCAAATAGGTGCTAGCGTCTCGCGGTCGATATAAATCACTGACACGTCGTCATCGTTTTCTTCGAGTATCTTCGCTATTTATTCCAACATCAACCTATTCAGACAATAAAATAAGAAATAACTAATGCGGGAACATGCCAGCAGCCGTGCAAGAAATGAGAATGCAGTTAAAAAAAAAAAAAAAATGTTAGGTAGCCTAAAGGCCCAGCGTGACCATATGGCAACGCGCAAGATAACACGCTCGTTCATGGATAAATCAAACATTAATCTTTCACAAATGCTCATCGAAGTTCACATATTCAAAGAGCAATATGGAGGTAAGGATATCCGACTATTGCTCAAACAAGTAGTGAAAAAAAAAAAACATTATCCCTTGGAGTGATGCATGGCGACGCTACTCGCACAGCAACACTTATTCCCGCCCTTGCGAGGGGCTCCCACAAAACGACGGACACCTGCTGCCACTTGGTATCCATAAAGGGAACCCTAATCTGTCTAACGGCATGCCAAAGGCGATTTTGGTGCCGTTTTGCTAATCTTAATTAATTGAAATCCACTGTGCAGACTAACTTGACCATATGGTCACGCTGGTCTTTAATGGGTTAATATGAGATATCCTGTCGGGGTCGCAATTTACCCAGATCGGTTGGCCGGTTGGCTTTGGGAGCCCACGGTAAAACCACAAATGAGGCTGTGCAGCGTGACATGGGTTGGGCCTCCTTCGAAGTCAGAGAAACGCAGAGCAAAATTAATTTTGAAGAAAGACTCAAGAACATGGATGAAAATAAATGGTCAGCTAAAGTGCACAAGTACCTGTACTTGAAAGGCGCGGGCACAGAATCGAGGAAGAGCTTACGAAAGTTGGCAACCAAGTACAGGGTAATTGAAAGTGTAAATAGACAACCAGGAGTCATCAGAAAGAGAGGGACAGAAACAGAGGCAGTTAATTGGATGCAAAGAATGGAAAGAAAAAGGACCATGGAGTTTTACAAGAATGAGAAGAAAGAAATTGGAAGAAAAAATCTGTACGATAACACAAAGAGCAGTGCCTTGCTATTATAGGCCCGAGCTGGTTGCCTAATGACAAAAACGTATCGGAGCAAATATTCGGAACTAGATGAGGCATGTGTATGCGGCAGAAAAAATCTGGAGACCACTCAGCGCATCCTAATGGACTGCGAAGGGATTCACCCCGTGAGAACCGTAGGTAACGTACCCCATCCAGTAGCGCTTGGGCTTAAAGTGAACGGAAGCGTCAACCGGTCAGCAGTCGAGATAAGTGCGAGACCTGTAGAGTATTGGTGGAAAAAAAGAAGGGAAGATATTGATACAACCGGATCTCTTACAGTCGTAGCTAGCGGGGCAAAGTAGATTTTGAAGGTACAAAAATCCTAGATAAAAAACATGTATAGTATACCTGATCAAATCAAGCCGGCTAGGTGACTATTCGTCACCGTTCCGTTTCAAAGAGGATGCCATTAAACCATCATCATCATCATCATCATCATCATGATCATTGCTACTATCGTACATACAAACAAATACTCAAGAAAGCGGCCGGGAAGACAGCCGCCATGGTAGCCTAATTGGCAAACCAGCGACGGCGTAATGGGGAAAAGTCGCTTCGGTTTCGACCTGCGGCAAGTTATCTTTTCGTCCACTCTCAATTCCCTTTACCTTATTCTGCCTACACTGGAAACAAATTTGCATCATTAAAGAGGGTTTCTATCTATAACATACCCCCTCCTACACCATTTGGGGGTGTAAGGGATATGAGTTATAGACCGATTTGCACCCTTATGGACCCTTAAAGGTGCATATCTCTTTACAGTGTACATTTCTATAGAACATAACAATTCATGAGTGATGCATGAGATGGGTGGTGCCTGTGTCATTATTTCACCGCAACACCTTCTCACCTGCGACGAGAGTGGGGTATCAGTGCGGTGTAAGGGTTAGGTGTGCTTGAGGGCTCAAATTCCTCCTGTAATTCTCAGGCTCTCGTATGTATGTATGTATGTATGTATGTATGTATGTATGTATGTATGTATGTATGTATGTATGTATGTATGTATGTATGTATGTATGTATGTATGTATGCAACTTCGAAGCTGTCTATACGCTCTTCAGGGTTTCTGTCTAAGGGGTGCAACTGCGTACCGCGCATAAGGCCGTACCTCAGTTTTCAGCATAACTGCGATCTTGTAGGATCACACGACGCGTTATACTTACGCGTTCATGAAGGCGCGGATACAGTGCACACACCTGCACATACGACGGGGCTCGTCTATAGGTGTTCGAGCCTTCTGCACCGTTTTGCGACGCGATCACGCAATCACGCGAAAGAAAAAAAAGCGAGAGCCGGTGTGGTGGCGAGTGAATCATTCTTTCCTCTGGCGTGTAGCGAGGAGCAATTAACGGGTAGAGAGAGAGAGAGGGAGATACCCTGGCTGGGCGCACGCGCGCTACACGCCGAGCTGTTTTTGCGCTACGGGCCACGATTGCGTGCGATCGCGCGATGGCTGTCGTCTGCACCCACTGTTCGTCTGCTCTCCGGTCGCGTGACCACGTGTTCGCTCTCTCTCTCTCTTCTCTTCTGCTTCTCTCTGCTACACTTCTTTCACTTCCAAGCCCTCGCGTTCTTTCTTTCTTTCTTTCTCATTTTTTTTTGTTTTTATTGTGTCACGAAAGACCGTACAACACGCCAACGGCTGGCGTCGGTCGGAGTAGGAACGTCGCCTGTGCCTACTTACTGCATCGAAGCGGCCGATTGGACGGATTCGTTGTCGCGTGTTCCAGCGAGTTCGCTTAGGAACGTACGCTCACTTGGCGCTTCTCTACTCTACGCACGTGTGCGCGAAACGCTCTCCGAGTCGCCAAGCTGACTCACGCGTTTGGCGTCTTCCGCGAAAAGCCCACAATTCTGTTCGTTTTCTTTCTTTTGCTCATCCTTTTCCTTTTCTTTTCCCTCGTTTTACGTGGCAGTGGTGGTCGGACGAGCGACGACGCGACATTCGTTTTACTCTGGCATCCAGGATTAAACACCATGGGTGTCATGTGTGTCAAATTCGGTGTATCAGAGCGATTTAGCATAGCATATAGAGCATACCATAGAGAGAGAAGTGAAGGGCGCGTCGAAAACATCGGAAATATAGTTGAAATTGTCGAAGCGTTACGTGGAATTAATCAGACCCCACACATGCATTAAGCACATGCTTTTGCATTAAGTTCTGTACTTTGGAGTGCTAAATTTTAGATATTAGCCTGAGAAGTCCATGTGTCTGCATTGTTCTGAAATCTGATGGCCAAATGAAAGAAATTAAATAAATAAGTAAATAAATACATAAACGTCGCCACAATACTTCCACCATTCATTTTAGTCCTTCCTCTCGTTACATTAGGTGAGCTTGCGGTTCGCGAACGTTAGTTTGCACAGGGTATAAAAATGGTGCGCTATTTCCGAGTTCATGAAACGATATTCACGAAGTACGCATGGAAACAGATTGTGCACTCATTCAAACCGTAACTTCAGTGGTTGACATGCTGCGAGCGTTATTTATGAAAAGTGCTTTATTATTAATTTTTTTTCCAGTGCCTCGTCACCCTGCCTCATCAGTCACCGTCCAAGGCAAGCCGGGAGCAAGCCTGTGTGGTGCGGCTCCGTCGCAGTCGTTGCGGTGGGGTCCCGAGACGACACCGGTGCTACCCTGGTGCTGCACTTGTGCTTCGGCGGAGTCAGTCAAAAGCCCAGACTTGTGCTGTCGGAGCCGCGTACAGCTCTGCGTTGTTGAGAGCGTTCCTGCATCTGTGAGCCGAGGGTCTTGTTCGCAAGGAGATCTAAAACGAAATTCTGAAACGGCGGTCTCCGAAGCCTCGAACTAGCACACGTGTTATAGGAAGAAGCTTATGCTTACAAGTTAAAGACAGCAGAGGTGAAAAAAGCAGAAAAAAAAAGCACGGAGCGCCATGCTGCACATTACGCCGAGCGCGGATCCCCTAGCTCTTCCGAAATAATTTTAATTGTAGTATAACATCACGGACTGGCCAGTGTTAACGCAAACGCCGCTCTTGGTCTCACGTTGCTTTCGCCTTGTTAAGCGGGATAGATATTGCACGACGTAGCATCGAATATGACGTGTGAGGCGTTTAAAAGATGGTTTGCGCCCCGGCGGTTGCATCATTTTGGAACCTGGCAGTACCTGGTGGAACCCGTGGGAACTTGTTCGGTGCGCCCGTCGGTACTTGAAGTTGTGCGCCGAATGGGAAGCTAATTGACAACTCGCGCCTCTTGCCTTATATCTTCCTTGCGTCCCCCGTGTATCCTTAACTGTTGCTCGAAAGCCCACGATAAAAAAAAAAAAAATGTCAGCATTGTTCATACCGTCCGAGTTGCGATGCTTGACGCGATGCAAGCTTTCAAACTAAGGATTTGCGACTTTCTTTTCTGGGGGGGGGGGAGGGGGGGACAGCCGGAGTTGGATAGTATGTCGATCTGGCTTCACGTTACATTGGCGCTTTCATCAGTCCAGAATTTCGCTTTATATCTTCCTTGCTGAAAGCGTTGACGTTTAAGTGGAATAGCGAGGCTGGACTTGAAGCTTCGCGAAGGGAGCCGGGCTGTTTCGCGGGGCGCCGGCTGTCCTCGACACCGTCCTGGCACCTCAGCTATACCGCATGAGCGGCGTTGGTTGCATTTTCATATATTTATATACACTCGCACTGCATAGATAGTGTGCATTGCTGAGCGCCGCGCTCCGAGATATAGATAGATAGAGGGAAAGTGAGGTAGCATTCTTTGTCTATATACAGAGTGATGGCTAGTCGATCCAAATGTGCTATATAAACAGAGTGCAACATTCCTTGAAAGGCATTTAACGTAATATGCTACTATTTTAATTTCTTTGTCGCTGATTATGCGTCGTCCGTTGTTGCTGTCACACGTGTGTTCTCCGAATCACTCAGTTCTTCTCTTTGGGCTCTCCCGACACCTTGCACAGTCACCGATTGTATCGCGTTCCGGAGGAGGTTCCTTCCCGCTAGTGAAATGTTACCAGAGAGAAAGAGCTAGTATAAATTGTAACTCTCTCTCGGTTCTCTTTTTTTCCCACTCTCTCGCATTTACAGCTAGAAAGTATCGGGAATGAGCTTGCTGACGGTGTTGCTCGCATGTTGTAGTAAGGCAAATTAACACCTCGAATCACAGCAGACGCTGTGCTTCGATGATTGCATTTCAACCCCACCACCCCTTCCCCTTCTCTCTTCCTGATAATAATGAATGAATGAAAGAAAGAAAGAAAGAAAGAAAGAAAGAAAGAAAGAAGAAAAGAAAATCTTGATCGCAAAAACAAAATGCGACAACAAAAGCAAGCAGAGGGACGCGCGTGTGTCTAAAATCCCGGGAAACGTAAATGAAAGTTTTACCTCGCAACCGACTCACACGGGAACCCCGAAACGCACCTCTTGAGCATCGACTGCATCAATTTACCAGAATCAGCCGAGTAATAAGGAAGTCACAAAGTAACTTTTTTATTCTTTTTCAATTTCCGGCCGAAAGCTCGTTTCCATCAGGTCACGAAACTTTCAAGTATAGGCTTGTTTGCAACGCAGCAGCGTCGTAAATATGACAAGTATAGCAATTCTCGAAACATCATCTCTATGACCATTTTAACCGCACTGTATAAGTGCTTCAAAATTAACTGCTTTTTCGGGTATTTATTTCTTTGTTTGCAATAGTCAGCGCTTATACGGTCTCTTAGTAAATATGTTTATGTAATCTTTGCAACTATAGACTAACGTCCATGGCCAATAATAAATTCGTTATTAGATGTGAGAAATTAACCTAGTGACGGACGCGACGAGTTGTGTTCCTAAAGCTTCTACAGTCGCCAACTGAAACAAGACTATTTCTGTGCTGGCATGCGTTTACGCAAAAGCGGATCCTTCTTGAATAAATCAACGAACTTCCCTCGTTTTGCAACCGAACTCCAGTTTTAGTCAGGTTTGACCAAATGCCACTTAGTCTGCGTCTTCTCACTCATTGCTTCCTCTTCTGTCAGGCAGCGTCACAGCACAAGATCAATCGATTTATTCCCCAGAAAGTTGCATCTTAGACGCGAAGCAGCAGCCCTTTTTTATGCATCTCGTCGCAAACGCAACTAACTAACTAACTAACTAACTAACTAACTAACTAACTAACTAACTAACTAACTAACTAACTAACTAACTAACTAACTAACTAACTAACTAACTAACTAACTAATTCACTCGCTCACTCACTCACTCACTCACTCACTCACTAACTAATTAACTAACTAACTCATTGACTAACTAATTGACTAACTAGCTCACTGACTAACTAACTCACTCACTCACTGACTAACTCACTCACGGACTAACTAACTAACTAACTAACTAACTAACTAACTAACTAACGAAGTGACTAACTAACTAACTGACTGACTAACTGACTAACTAACTATAAAACTAACGCACTCACTCACAACTAACCAACCCAACAACAAATCAACCATCCAACTAAACTAACTTACTGAATAACCAACAAATTTATTAGCTAACTAACCAACACAGTGACAAAGCAATTTACTTATCAACTAATTAACCAACTAACTTATTACCCGAAGCTCGTGCCAGATGAAAAAAAGAACAACGTTCACTGCTTGATACATTATAGTCTGATGCCATCGCGCGGTGCCCCACTGACATACTTAATAGAAGGAAATAAAACTTAATGCCATTTCAGGCGTAATGCAGATTCAGCCTTCGAATGTGTGCTTTTGGGCCCACATTCCGCCCAAACCGCTCCCGTTTAGCGGAATACCGGACACGCTAAAAGTCTCTATTAAGGTTAGCTACGCCGCAGTTGCCGGGAAACGTGAGAAGCAGTCAGGGATCTTTGAATGTTATCGCGTTCCGCTCTTAAAGGCGAAGCTTAAGCGTCCTCGAAATTTTTTAGCGCCGCTTCTTTTGTTTGTTCGTATGCTCTTCTCGTGCCATTCCGTTTGCCCTATATAATTACTATAAGATGACTTACCACAAAACTACCTGCAAGCCGCAATCGCAACCTTGACACGGTGCGTCTAGTATCACTAGAGCAGTGTTAATGGAGGAACAACGTGCGATCATATCCCCCCCCCCCCCCCCCGCCCATATTGGGCACGTTGACCACACATTGGAGCTAAAGCGGGCATAAAGATTGGCTACACTGGACATTACAACTACAATGAAGCAACTTCAAGCTTACATGACACCATTACACACATGCAATGGCCCAACGATAGACTACATATGACTACATTATACTCACCACAAGGCGTTATTGCACCTCCATAGTGCCTGCGTCATTGTACCTACGCTGTATCAACATTGGACCCATCTTCCAGTGCTACTCGGGATATGCTTATAGCCATTTCGTGACTTAAACCCAACAGTCCCGCGGAGTCAGTGCGGCGTACCTTACCGTGGCCGCGCTTGCATGACCGACGAAAGAACGTGAACTTATAGATTACATTATGATCGCTCGGCGCCGTCTCATAGTTCTCGCCTTTCATCGTCGTTCTCGACGCTTTCCAAGTCTTCAGATATTTCTGACCCAAGGGGCGCTTTGTGCTCCTAACTGTTTCTTCGTTCACACGCGGGCGCGAGCACCAGACGTTGCATTTATTCGACGATTCGCGAACAAACAATGGCATTTAAAAGCACGGGTGACACGACTATTGTGCAGCAAGAATTAAGCTTTAACTGCACGTTGCGCCACTCACTGACAGGTGTTCTCGTCCTCATAATTCGTTCTTCTGCGACGCGAAAGTGTATTCACTGCTCGCCAGTGAAATTTAGCTGATGTCCCTGTTTAGATCGTTGTTCACAGCGTGCCTTCTTGAGAGGAGCTTGCGCACAGCCGCGGGGCGACGGCTGTCGAGAATTGCCACAGTAAATGCACACATGACTGGCATTCGGATGACGCCGTCACAGATTACTTATTTTTTGTATTATTCTAAATATAAGTCCTAGAGAGTTCCCTAGTGTACTACGAGTTAGAGTAATGGAATAATGTGCTAGCAAAGTGGGCATTTTTTTCGCAGAGTATATGTCCCGAGAAGAAAAATGCCGGAAAACTAGCAAAATATCGGACCATAGCTCTCATGGCGAAGCTGCATGTATCGAGCTCTGCCCGGGGAGTTGGCCGAAACCGACCGAATTCGGCAGTTTGTAGCGTTTTCCTTACAGAGGCTGGCGTTACGTGTCCGTTTGGTACACGGCATACAAATTTCGCCCTTACTGCTTCCAGGATCAGAGCAGGCGACGCATACGTGATGCGAGGGAGGGACATACTCGCTTCCCTTCCCAAGCAGAAGCATAAAAGCACCACCAAAAGAACGCTTCTCTTTCCTGGTGGTCTATCAGGCATTCTTGCGCACATTGGCCGGTCAGAAAGGCGCCCGCTGCCGCAGAGAATTGATCGACGCCTGTGCCAACATGCGCACGTGTTCCTGAAAAACTACATTCGCGCACAACTACTCGCGTGTGCCCCTACAGCACGACGGTGACGAGGTCGGAGACTTACTTATCTCAAACTGAACTAATGACCGCCGAAATGGCCACAGTACCGCGACCACACAAACAGTGTTCCATAGCGGCGGCAGGCGTACTTTGCAAAAGGAAACTGCGCCCGCGCTGGAGCGGTGACCGTTCTCTTTTATTTATTTTTTTTTCTGGCTAGCGGCGGCTGTGGCTGGGAACACTGTCCAAAACCACTTCCGACCCCTCCCTCCCCCAACCCAACGTGTACACAGACCTTGCAGTTGTCGTTCGCAGGCAAAGCCGATCGCGTCTTCGACGAGTGGGCGTGTTTCTATCGACTCCATCGTCAAACACCACAAGTGCCAGCGCTCCATTAACTCACCCTATTTCTGCGTCTGACCTCCTTTCCCCTTAATCGCGTCCACGATGTCCCACGACAACTGAGTCCCCGCAGAGTTACATCGGTCGTTTAAGATCGAAACTACAGCGGCCGGGCCCAGAAGGCTCGTTAACAGAAAATCACGCCCACATCGTCGTCTTCATCGCTGCCAGCCTGTCATCGTCCTTGTGTGTGTACAAACAGTGCGCGTCCCATTTTCGCGCTCGTGCTACCGGCAGTTAAGACACGCGCAAGTCCGCCTATTGGCCCGCGAGTGTGTGTGCGTGTGTGCATAACTACGCGGCGAACGTTTTCGGGTGTGTTCGGCGGTAGGCGGTAATGCCGTGCTTTACCGGGGCTCTCCGGATGCGCGCCATTAGACAGTGTCGTCGAATGGAAGATCGCGGCGCTGGGAGCCACGCCCCCTCATTGCCGATCCGTCCACAGGTCGCCCAGCAAATGTTGCAGGGTACCTTACGCGAACGACAGTCTGGCGTACAGCCAGGTGTACCGAGCTTCTGTGACGATGTTGAGCACTAAGCATGAAGTCATTAGGGCGGTTTGCATTACCGTGAGGGTTTTCTGAGGTTTCGCAAAACTTCAAAGGCACATTGAGGACTGCGTAAGCCCGTATGTATGAACAAAAAGTATAGGCAGCCCCATACTGTCCCCTCCCCCTCCCTTCCTCCATTCCTATCTCCCTGCAATATTATTTTTTTTATTATTATTTTTTTGCAGATAAGCTTATTTTAGCACTAGCGATGTGCGCTGCGACGATCGAGCCTTGTTTTAGACAAAGCGTGGCATATTGGGTAGGTTTAATGGTTTGTTTCATTTCTTTTTCTCTGGCGTCGGTGCACTCTTCTCTCGTTTCCAGTTTCCAACGGCCGCGCCCTCTGATTTGCCGGGAGCTGTGGAGAGAGACACGTGACAACGTGACGTCGTTGCCTCTCATTTCGGGCACGTGAAATTGCCCGAGGGATAACCTCTGCACGGCTGAATTATATATGTATATATATATCGCGATAGGTTCAGAGAAAAGGTATTGGGATATTCGCGAGAACACCACACATCAGTGTAGCTGTGCACTGCCTGTGTTCGATGTTTCCACGACAAGTGAGCTCTTGCCATCACAGCGCTTCGACGCTGTGATTGCTCGGTCTGTGCCGGACGTATTCAACTGCGCCATTGTAGGTTGCAATGAGAGCTACTGCAGTCTTTCACTTAATTGTACGGCTGAGCGAGGCGAAAATCCGAGTGACCTTATATACGAAACTAGTCGGTCTATAGGCACTGCGTGCGCGCAGCGCTGTTTTTGTCCTCGTGCAAGACATACCTTGCTCATAGCAGGTGTCACTGTTTGCGAGAACGGTTCCTTAAAAGCGAGAACAGTCGACATTCCGTCTTTGGCCGTTCATTATCTTCTAGCAGAGAAAAGAACTAGTAAAGCTCATTCACATTTCACGCATTCTGCATGCGCCCATATTTTGTTGATATCGGACGAGAAAACGGACTCCTTGTGTAAAAACACTCGGTAGAGATCCTCTTTTAGTTTGCAATAGAAAAAAAAAACACGCCGTTACTATATTTTCTTTTCTGTAGAGCATGGTTCTTCCATTTCAAATCAATGTTCAGAACAAACCTACACCACATGGCCTTAAAATGAGAATAGAAGCATTGAACCGTACCTTGCTGAGCGTTGTATCATATATGAACACCTCCGCACCCCTTGACACTGATAAAAATGTATCTGTTATCACCCTGTACGCGAGCTTTGGTAATGTCATTATCTCTAGTCATCACCGGTTCCCGATGTGTTGCACGTTCAAGCGTGTTTTCTCATGTAGATGTCATGCAGATATATTAACCTATCATTCACGAAGGCCAACGTATGTTTTTATAAACCATATGGTGGGCCTCTCGTAAAGTAACTTGCTTGATACGACTTTCGATCATTTCATTTTTTTTTTTTTGTGGCATTGTGCGTAGCGTGTATCTTTCTGCGCAAGCCGCAGGCATCGATAAGGTCTAGTCACTTTTCGGTTAGTCTTTTGCAATAGTGGCTCCAATATTTTCGCACTTCACTGTTGTCCTTCAACAAATGTGTGCATTTACACAGCTAATATTTTGATTTCATATTTTCTTTTCTCTGAATGAAAAATAAATGAAAACTTGTCGAACGGTCCAGCGGCGTCATGTCTTATTTTGTGTGTGTGATCGATGCTATGCGACTACGTAACACGTTAGAATACCTCAAGTGAAAAAGCTAGCTATGCAGGCTACACGGCCAATGTCACCGCTTCGCGTTGAATGGACAGTCAGTAAAGTATAAACCCCATGCAAGCGATCTTGCGCGCGACAGCGACAAGCGACGCGATGGGGATGGCTGTCACATTCGCTCGTCGCCTACAAGTCGTACCCCATGCGAGCGACGACTTCGAGCGACGTCTCCCCAGTGTTGCCGGTAAGAGTGCAGCAGTATAGGCACCGAAACTAGCGTGACGCGTGCTTTAATGTCTTAAGTTGATGTGTTTTACTGTAAAAAGCAGCATAAAATATTTGTGAAAGTCTTGCAGTAGGTTCTTATCCTTGCACGTATAAAAATTCAATCGTTTTCTCGTTCCGTGCGACAATCAGAAGTACTTGAGTTATGTACATCAAGTTCTGGCTTGGCGCTATTGGCGAGTCGCTCATAGCACTTCCGGGCGACGAGCGATGAATTCTAGATTTGCAGAACCGAGCGATCGCGCGACAAGACCGAGCGATCCGTTCACGCGACGGCCCGATCCGTCGCTCGAAGCCGTCGCTCGTCGCTGTCGTGCACAAAATCGCGCTCATGGGGTTTCGCCTTAAATCCTCCCAGGCAAAGGCAACAGCAGCTACAACTGCGGAAATGGCAGCAGCAATAACCCGATCCATCAATTGGGGTGTATTCGCCAGGTATCAGTCACAGGAAATGTCGTGCTACTAGTTTTACGCAGTTTTTACCGTTACACAAAACGACTTCTGTGTGCAATTCAAGAAAGTCTGTATTGGTGACTTTTTTCATATTACTACTCCTCAAAATTATTCAATTTTAACGAAAACATGCTTGAAGCTGCTTTTATCTTCTGAGAATTTGTTTAAACGTAATTTTATTGATATTCTGCGTTGCATTCAAGTATATAATTTGCGCTAGGATTAACTTTAATATCACCTTATATCTGTTTACGGCTGCTTTTGTACCAGTCACACGCTGTGGGTAAGTGATATTGCTTAGTGGCAATGGCTGTTATAGCAAGAACATCTAATGCCAAGTACAGTAGCCACAGAAGTGATAAGGACAGCAACCACAGTGAGGTCAATAACCGCTCAACAGCAACAACGCTAACGCTGTTCCTTCTTTGATCGTTTTTTTTTCTGTTTATTTAGTTCGCTCTAGATGTCTGTAGTTTTCATCTCTATGTGTGGCCAGTCGCTCTCCTTGGTACGAGCCGCGTTTTCACCCTGCAAGTAGACAACCACGTTGTCATCTCGTTCAGTGTACAGTTGAAGGTCTCACCCTGAGTGAGTGACAAGAATCTTGTCAAGTGTGAGTAAACAGACGCCATATATTTCAAAAGTGACCCAGATCAGGATGAACTGGCGCAGTCAACTTCACCTGACGTCTACGTAATGCAAAGGATTACTAGATGTCACACCGCAGATGTTCGTTGGCAACGTGATATTCAGCGATCCAAGTTACCGCCAAGGAGGTTCACAGAATAGCATGCAGTGGGCCGTACCAGCAGTGACACCTACATGGTTTCCCAGTGTCACAAGCCTAGTGGCCCTAGTGGCGACTACCCAGTAGCCCCCGTGGCAGTCGCCACTATTACTATTACCCAAGTTGGCGACAAGAGATTCATTGAAGACCGGCGCATAATCAGAGGAAGCTGGAGCACATGCCCAATGGCACATACTCAGTGGTACTTACCCAGTGGTGCATACGCAGTGGTTCCAGCGGCAAATCAGTCTACATTTTCGGACTGTATTATCTACGGTATCATCCCACGACAATGGGGAGATAGCGGCCACATAGACGTTACAGGAAACTGGGTTGAACTCGTCAAGAATGTTTTGCATTAAGGGGAAGCTTTAGCTCGACCACACTCCAACGCCGCCTATTCAAATACATGCAAAACGCAAGAAAACCTTTTTCTGAGATAGCCCCTGGACAGATTGTAATGAAATTTGTTGTATTTGAGAGAGAAAGTTAAATGCTAGTTACTGCTGAAAGCGAAATCTTGATTTAGGGCCTGAATTTTATGAAAAGGATTTTCAAGAATTCGAAAGTAAAAAAAAAAGCAGGCGCACGAAGTTTATACATTATTAGCTCTGCACCAAAACAGCTATCGCGGTTGCGTAAAGGGCATCCATTATATCATTCAAAGCGGACAAATTCTATATGTTAATTTATATCTTACGCGTATTTGTTACGTTGTGTACAAGGGTTCTGCAGAAGCTGTATTTCCATATTACTCAAACTCTTTAGATTAATGTGTAACATATCAATTCTTTCCGCTTTAGATGTACTATCATATGCAATTCCCAGAATTGTGATACAATGTTTTCTTGCTGAGTTCTAGAGTTGCGAACTTGATAGTTTCGTTTTCTGAAAAGTTTCAATTTTTCCCAATCTAGAACAAAAAATTCACGATATAAATCGAAAATTGGGAACAGTTCCTAGATCTTAAGTTTTTTTTTTTTAAATGCAACAAACCTCATCAAATTTGGCGTCGTGGTTGCCGAGAAAAACGAATTCTCCTTTTACATGTATTTAGATAGTAGCACCCGAACTAAAACTTCCTCTTAAAGGTCAACTGCAACGAAATTTCGAACAGCGAAGTCCACTGCGCAAAACTTGATGTTGGAAATACGACACGGAGCTTCACTAAAAATAGCCATTCGCAGAAATAGCCCTTTTTGATACTTGACCTGAAAAAAATTGGCCGATCCCACACACTGTGGGAATCGATGTAAGCGAAGCTTTGAATGCTGTTTGCTTTGATTGATGTGGCAGAAGTGTTAAAATTTAATTGAGTTATAGCGTTGTAGGTAATTCAGTGAATTTTGTAATTGTATCTATACATTCTTTACATACATTCGCGGTGTGCACCACGTTTCGCTCCGTAGCTAAGACGCTCATGTTCCGCGCGACGCTTCTTTCGAGCCTGGGTGTCCTCGATGCTGACGAGCAAGCTTTGGAGCCATTTTGCTAGCGCGTGTTCACGTGCTCCTTCTGCATAAGTGGCCAGCACGCTGTTGAGATGCCAGCTCCAAGCGCTCTCTTCAGGCTACGGACGATCGTAATGTTTACGCTGTATCACAGCCTAGCGCGCGACGTGCACAGCCCAGCCCCTGCATTTTTGTCGCATAGGAAAGCAAACACAGCATGTGCCATACGCACAAATTGCGAAACGCTGACGGCGCGGAGCCGGCCGGGATGCGGAGGGGGGCGCGCTCATCGAAGCACCCTAGGATGCGCTAAAGCCCTTTAAACTTCGTGAGGTCGCGACACTCTCCTCCTCCGCCTTCACTTTTCCTCGCTTCTCCGCTCTTTCACGCTCCCTCCTCGACTGTGGCGCCGCCTACACTGCTCGAGCGTAGCAATGGCGCCAACATGCGCTCCTCGCCACTCCGTAGACGCTTCTCGAGCAAAAATGGCGCTGATGCACGGCGCGAGGACCCACGTGATGCTAGTAGGCCAATAGCAACGCGGCATCGGCCTCGGCCAGAGCGCGCGAGGAGGAGGCGGTATTCTTCAAAGCGCGGCACTACTTTACGAAGTTTAAGGGGTTTTAGGATTGCGCGTAGGCGAGCGTCATCTGGTGGCGCTGCAAGAAACTCAGCGACGCGCGCGAGCAAGACCGCAGCCGCAGCGTCCGGAAAGTCGGGAAAGAATGCAAAGGAAGCCTAGCGTAAAAAAAAGAAAACACCGTGACTGCCCCTCGCGGGAAGTGTGCATGACATAACGCGTAGCTTCACGGCAGGCTGCTGCATCGCGTGGATACGGCGACGAGCCCTCTCGCCGTGTGAGACGCTCAGAATATCGCGTGCACTGATTGGTCTCTGTGGTTATCTAGGCGGGGCTACGCGAGCAAGCCCGACACCCCGCGGCCTAGATTGCCCGCGGCTCACTAAAAGAAAAAAAAATGGCGGCACGTTGGTCCTATGGAGAATAACGGCGACGGTAATGCGATTAGCATTCTTTCTCCCGACATGTGTGTAACTAGCGATTATACGTGATGGATTCTTGCGATGGTGGAATTAACGAGAGAGCAACAGCATTGTAGGATATATTCAATTTCAGAATGTTTATTTATTCTTCGTCCGACGCATCTCGGACCTCACGGTGCGGTGGTGTTTGCCATCATGGAGTCTCCGTCTTCCTGTTCGAGCTCGCCCTGCTGCTTGCGCTAATGGCCAATTTGGGCAATATGCGCTAGTACCGTACACCGAAGCCGCGCTGCCGCTGTCGTTGTTCAACTTCTCGGTGGCAAGCACATTCTTCGGTCGAGGCACGTCGGACGCCATCGCGCGATGCCTTGCTTGCTTGTTGGCTTGGTCCTAATTTCATGGCGCGCTTATTCCATACAGGGTATTGGCCAGGAAGCTGGCGGTTAAACGGGAGAGAGGTAGAGAAAACGTGAAAGAAAAAGTAAATCAGGGTAACGTAGAAATTTCCGATGATTAGGAAACAGACCTATTTAATAGAAGTTACTTAAGCTTGCTCTGGCGCTTGCGGAAAGAGCGTTCTTCCTCATGGAGCTCCAGCAGCCGCTTGCAGCAATGGCCGGTTGGCAGGGGTACGACGGTTCATTTCGAACCCTGTTCCCTCAGCACAGCGGCCCGACGCTCTGACCATTTGACCACGCAGCACCAAGTGACCCAGGTAGACGACAAAATAGATAGATAGATAGATAGATAGATAGATAGATAGATAGATAGATAGATAGATAGATAGATAGATAGATAGATAGATAGATAGATAGATAGACAGATAGATAGATAGATTGAATTATGAGGCACATTGTAGTCGAAGCTCTGGTTTCATTTTACCCGCCTGGGGTTCTCTATTGGGTGCACTTTGATCTAAGTACACAAGCGATTGTATCATGTTTCTGTGGGCAGACCATTGTTCGCCTTACTTCACGCACTATCACGACGGCGAAATGCACAGACAAAAGCAAATTAAGCACTGAAACCAGAAAGCGGCTTAATCGAAGCTTTGAAACCAGCTCACAAAACGATAAAGATACATAAACCCGCAAATTGGCAACTATAGTGCGTTTCCGCTGCTCTATGCGTGTTTTCATTTCGTGCGTCGATATTTTGTATTATGATTATATAGGTCCCCGGTTTATGTTAGGTAGAGAACTCTGTGAGAAGCGTGGCTGGCGCGGGAAGTCTTTCTGGTGCGGCACATTGTAAATGAAGCGAAGTGTGGCGCGACTGCCTCGCTGATTGGAAGTTCGCGAGAGGTAGCGCGTGGGTAACGTGTGGGCGCAATTCACAGTAGCCGCTGCAGACAGACCTCCGTTCATACAGCGCTTTGTTTCCACACACATGACGCGCGTTACTTTGGCGCCATAGCGTAGCTATCGTCGCCCCACAGCCCGTCTTGCGCGGCACTACGTTTTCTTCCCACGCTTTCGTTCCACCAACGACGGCAGCGGCCCTTCATTGCAGGGTAATCGTGCTACCAGTGTCGATGGTGACAACACCCTAGGTAGTGTCACATTGAGCCTTACTTGTAGCCGGTCGCCATCGCCCCTTGCAGGAGAAGTGACCCCCGTCACACACGCTGGTACCGCGGACTGACTACAGCAGCTGACGCTGCGGACGAGCCTAGCATTTCTCGCATTCACGCCACCCTGCCCCCCCCCCCCCCCCCCCCCCCTGTAAGCGCAGATGAGAGCGCCCACGCGGCTGCGGTGTAGATGCCGTATCCGCCGACAACTCAGCGCATGCGCAGGCCGTCTCCCCACCGCTCCTCCTGCGCTTTCCAACTCACGCTTTCGTTGTAGCCTTCTCCTCCACTTTCCTCCTCGCGCTCTTTTCTTACCCCTCCCGCTGCCGTCCGTGTTTGCTTACATCTTTCGCTGTGCTCGTTCGCTCGGTTATGAGGTACGACGCTGAAGCATGCTGACGCTCAACGCAGGAACGAGAGCCTAAGAGCTGCGCTCTAAAATAAAGGCATTTGAGATTAAATAGGTGCCAATATGTACTCTGCGCCTCGTAGACTGTCAACCGTCATTTTCAAATCAGTGACAGATCACCGCAAATACATTTTTTTCTCGAACCATCGAAGCTGCACCAACGGTACCCGAGTGCGCGAAAACCTCCCCGACGCATGAAAAGCCCTCGGATTCGGGCTCCGCCGTGTGCAGAAGGAGCCGGCCACGCCCACCACTGAACTTACGTTCTCTCCGTGCTAATGACACGGGCGGAGCAAAACCTACCAGCGCGCGCAGTCTTAGAGGCCATGTGCTATGTAGCGCAGATACCACGGCTGCCTAACGGTGCTGCGACGAGCCCGTTCGCTCGGCGCACTGCGATTGGCTGAGGACAACCGCGTTTGGCTTGTTGTTGGCACGGGGGTCGTAGGCGCCAAATTCGGAAATAGTGACGTTTACGTGAACAACAAAAATCAAATTTTAAGTGCGCGGTATGGTGACGTTCGGAAGGAGGGGCACTGAGGGAACGACCCTGCTCCGCCGTGGTCTTCGGAGTGCAAGTCATTATGGGAGGGGGAGACCCGCGAAGGGGATCACAGGCAATTTTTGAGTGCCTATACCTCCACTTCTGTTGAACGCATTGAAGTAGTTTTTGCTGAGAAGTATTTCTGAAATAGTCTATTTTAACTTCCAATGCCCTTCTCGACTTCGATAAAAAGCGTTTCAGGGCCCCTTTAAAAGATGTTAGCGCGTAACACCTGTGGTCGCAAGATACTACATAAATAGAAAAAAAGTGCGCTTGTCTTTCTTTAATGAAGCATTATGGTTAGACAGTAAATGTTTTTCTCTATGCCAGACAGTTCCTTTTCTTCGTTAAGACATTTAGCTTTTTCTTCTCGTCTATAAGAAACATGGTAGTGCAAAGCAAGACAACTTTTTTTTCATTCGCGGAAGCAACTTCTTTTGAGTCATATCTAGTAATCTTGGTCACGGCTCCTTGACGGCACTTCGTTCTCCTTCTAAGGTGGGCTTTTCCTGTGTGTATGTTATAGCGCGGCTCAGCTCACTTTACAGGGCACAAAATCAAATCTGCCCGTGCTGCAGTCGGGGTCGTATTAATGCGATTAGCGTTATTTGCCTACCTCGTCGTAATTATAGCTTCGCCATACGCCTGTCGTAATGACATCGTCGTCACGCCTTCTACGCAGGCCCAGTGGGCAACGTTGTATAAGAGATGGGTCACTAGACATGGTACCACAGGTAACCGTTAGCCTAGCTATTAAAAGTAAAGTTTAGAATATACGAGGGCGCAACCAATGGTCCGCAGTGACGTACCCCATCAGGTGGATTTTTGTTCATAGTTGAACTATCGATAATTTGATTAGAATAATTCATGAAACTTTTCGTCACTGAATTGAGGGCGCGAATATTAAAGGGACCCTGAAACGATTTTGACGATTTTCTCCAAACATACTGAGTCGTTAGGGTAGGTCCTTCTGATCATTAATTGACGCATCTAAGTGCTCTGCGTAAAGCGTGTAATTTATTATAAAGCTTTAAAAATGCACATCGCTGCCGATCGCAGCACACTGCGCGGCTCAATTTTAAGCCGCGCCTACCCATATGACACAAATCACCCATATGACGTCAGTCATATGGGTGATATGGGTGATTTGTTGTGACGTCAGTCATATGGCCGATTGGCTGACCAGGGCGCGTGATCTATAATTTTTCCAACTTTATGGTAAACAAATGATGTTCGTAATAGTTGAAATGTTAGTTAATTTGTTTTTATAAAAAGATAGTAACATAAAGGGAATGCACAAGAAAAATTCTTCAGTACACTTAAGCACTTCCGGCACAC